>NC_133966.1:1919084-2558779 GCF_031877795.1 Strix aluco
GCTTCCCAGGCACAGAGAAGGTGCTAGCAAGGAATTCTCTGCCTGCCTTTCCCCAGTGCTCTGCAAGCTCTCCAGGACAACATAAAATCTGGGGCTCTGTGCTTTCTTTCCTTCTGAACAAGTGTTACTGTTTTCTGCACAAAAGCGATTCTGCGAAGCAATGTGAACAGGCACAGAGAAGGTGCTAGCAGGGAATTCTCTGCCTGCCTTTCCCCAGTGCTCTGCAAGCTCTCCAGGACAACATAGAATCTGGGGCTCTGTGCTTTCTTTCCTTCTGAACAAGTGTTACTGTTTTCTGCACAAAAGCGATTCTGCGAAGCAATGTGAACACTTCTGCTTCCCAGGCACAGAGAAGGTGCTAGCAGGGAATTCTCTGCCTGCCTTTCCCCAGTGCTCTGCAAGCTCTCCAGGACAACATAGAATCTGGGGCTCTGTGCTTTCTTTCGTTCTGAACAAGTGTTACTGTTTTCTGCACAAAAGCGATTCTGCGAAGCAATGTGAACAGGCACAGAGAAGGTGCTATCAGGGAATTCTCTGCCTGCCTTTCCCCAGTGCTCTGCAAGCTCTCCAGGACAACATAGAATCTGGGGCTCTGTGCTTTCTTTCCTTCTGAACAAGTGTTAGTGTTTTCTGCACAAAAGCGATTCTTGCGAAGCAATGTGAACACTTCTGCTTCCCAGGCACAGAGAAGGTACTTGCAGGGAATTCTCTGCCTGCCTTTCCCCAGTGCTCTGCAAGCTCTCCAGGACAACATAAAATCTGGGGCTCTGTGCTTTCTTTCCTTCTGAACAAGTGTTACTGTTTTCTGCAGAAAAGCGATTCTTGCGAAGCAATGTGAACACTTCTGCTTCCCAGGCACAGAGAAGGTGCTAGCAAGGAATTCTCTGCCTGCCTTTCCCCAGTGCTCTGCAAGCTCTCCAGGACAACATAAAATCTGGGGCTCTGTGCTTTCTTTCCTTCTGAACAAGTGGTACTGTTTTCTGCACAAAAGCGATTCTGCGAAGCAATGTGAACACTTCTGCTTCCCAGGCACAGAGAAGGTGCTAGCAAGGAATTCTCTGCCTGCCTTTCCCCAGTGCTCTGCAAGCTCTCCAGGACAACATAAAATCTGGGGCTCTGTGCTTTCTTTCCTTCTGAACAAGTGTTACTGTTTTCTGCACAAAAGCGATTCTTGCGAAGCAATGTGAACACTTCTGCTTCCCAGGCACAGAGAAGGTGCTAGCAAGGAATTCTCTGCCTGCCTTTCCCCAGTGCTCTGCAAGCTCTCCAGGACAACATAAAATCTGGGGCTCTGTGCTTTCTTTCCTTCTGAACAAGTGGTACTGTTTTCTGCACAAAAGCGATTCTGCGAAGCAATGTGAACACTTCTGCTTCCCAGGCACAGAGAAGGTGCTAGCAAGGAATTCTCTGCCTGCCTTTCCCCAGTGCTCTGCAAGCTCTCCAGGACAACATAAAATCTGGGGCTCTGTGCTTTCTTTCCTTCTGAACAAGTGTTACTGTTTTCTGCACAAAAGAGATTCTGCGAAGCAATGTGAACAGGCACAGAGAAGGTGCTAGCAGGGAATTCTCTGCCTGCCTTTCCCCAGTGCTCTGCAATCTCTCCAGGACAACATAAAATCTGGGGCTCTGTGCTTTCTTTCCTTCTGAACAAGTGTTACTGTTTTCTGCACAAAAGCGAATCTGCGAAGCAATGTGAACACTTCTGCTTCCCAGGCACAGAGAAGGTGCTAGCAAGGAATTCTCTGCCTGCCTTTCCCCAGTGCTCTGCAAGCTCTCCAGGACAACATAAAATCTGGGGCTCTGTGCTTTCTTTCCTTCTGAACAAGTGTTACTGTTTTCTGCACAAAAGCGAATCTGCGATGCAATGTGAACACTTCTGCTTCCCAGGCACAGAGAAGGTGCTAGCAAGGAATTCTCTGCCTGCCTTTCCCCAGTGCTCTGCAAGCTCTCCAGGACAACATAAAATCTGGGGCTCTGTGCTTTCTTTCCTTCTGAACAAGTGTTACTGTTTTCTGCACAAAAGCGATTCTGCGAAGCAATGTGAACAGGCACAGAGAAGGTGCTATCAGGGAATTCTCTGCCTGCCTTTCCCCAGTGCTCTGCAAGCTCTCCAGAACAACATAAAATCTGGGGCTCTGTGCTTTCTTTCCTTCTGAACAAGTGTTAGTGTTTTCTGCACAAAAGCGATTCTGCGAAGCAATGTGAACACTTCTGCTTCCCAGGCACAGAGAAGGTGCTAGCAAGGAATTCTCTGCCTGCCTTTCCCCAGTGCTCTGCAAGCTCTCCAGGACAACATAAAATCTGGGGCTCTGTGCTTTCTTTCGTTCTGAACAAGTGTTACTGTTTTCTGCACAAAAGCGATTCTTGCGAAGCAATGTGAACACTTCTGCTTCCCAGGCACAGAGAAGGTGCTAGCAAGGAATTCTCTGCCTGCCTTTCCCCAGTGCTCTGCAAGCTCTCCAGGACAACATAAAATCTGGGGCTCTGTGCTTTCTTTCCTTCTGAACAAGTGTTACTGTTTTCTGCACAAAAGCGATTCTGCGAAGCAATGTGAACAGGCACAGAGAAGGTGCTAGCAGGGAATTCTCTGCCTGCCTTTCCCCAGTGCTCTGCAAGCTCTCCAGGACAACATAGAATCTGGGGCTCTGTGCTTTCTTTCCTTCTGAACAAGTGTTAGTGTTTTCTGCACAAAAGCGATTCTTGCGAAGCAATGTGAACACTTCTGCTTCCCAGGCACAGAGAAGGTGCTAGCAGGGAATTCTCTGCCTGCCTTTCCCCAGTGCTCTGCAAGCTCTCCAGGACAACATAGAATCTGGGGCTCTGTGCTTTCTTTCGTTCTGAACAAGTGTTACTGTTTTCTGCACAAAAGCGATTCTGCGAAGCAATGTGAACAGGCACAGAGAAGGTGCTATCAGGGAATTCTCTGCCTGCCTTTCCCCAGTGCTCTGCAAGCTCTCCAGGACAACATAAAATCTGGGGCTCTGTGCTTTCTTTCCTTCTGAACAAGTGTTACTGTTTTCTGCACAAAAGCGATTCTTGCGAAGCAATGTGAACACTTCTGCTTCCCAGGCACAGAGAAGGTGCTAGCAAGGAATTCTCTGCCTGCCTTTCCCCAGTGCTCTGCAAGCTCTCCAGGACAACATAGAATCTGGGGCTCTGTGCTTTCTATAGTTCTGAACAAGTGTTACTGTTTTCTGCACAAAAGCGATTCTTGCGAAGCAATGTGAACAGGCACAGAGAAGGTGCTATCAGGGAATTCTCTGCCTGCCTTTCCCCAGTGCTCTGCAAGCTCTCCAGGACAACATAGAATCTGGGGCTCTGTGCTTTCTTTCCTTCTGAACAAGTGTTACTGTTTTCTGCACAAAAGCGATTCTGCGAAGCAATGTGAACACTTCTGCTTCCCAGGCACAGAGAAGGTGCTAGCAAGGAATTCTCTGCCTGCCTTTCCCCAGTGCTCTGCAAGCTCTCCAGGACAACATAAAATCTGGGGCTCTGTGCTTTCTTTCCTTCTGAACAAGTGTTACTGTTTTCTGCACAAAAGCGATTCTTGCGAAGCAATGTGAACACTTCTGCTTCCCAGGCACAGAGAAGGTGCTATCAGGGAATTCTCTGCCTGCCTTTCCCCAGTGCTCTGCAAGCTCTCCAGGACAACATAGAATCTGGGGCTCTGTGCTTTCTTTCCTTCTGAACAAGTGTTACTGTTTTCTGCACAAAAGCGATTCTGCGAAGCAATGTGAACACTTCTGCTTCCCAGGCACAGAGAAGGTGCTAGCAGGGAATTCTCTGCCTGCCTTTCCCCAGTGCTCTGCAAGCTCTCCAGGACAACATAGAATCTGGGGCTCTGTGCTTTCTTTCGTTCTGAACAAGTGTTAATGTTTTCTGCACAAAAGCGATTCTGCGAAGCAATGTGAACAGGCACAGAGAAGGTGCTATCAGGGAATTCTCTGCCTGCCTTTCCCCAGTGCTCTGCAAGCTCTCCAGGACAACATAGAATCTGGGGCTCTGTGCTTTCTTTCCTTCTGAACAAGTGTTACTGTTTTCTGCACAAAAGCGATTCTTGCGAAGCAATGTGAACACTTCTGCTTCCCAGGCACAGAGAAGGTGCTAGCAGGGAATTCTCTGCCTGCCTTTCCCCAGTGCTCTGCAAGCTCTCCAGGACAACATAGAATCTGGGGCTCTGTGCTTTCTTTCGTTCTGAACAAGTGTTACTGTTTTCTGCACAAAAGCGATTCTTGCGAAGCAATGTGAACAGGCACAGAGAAGGTGCTATCAGGGAATTCTCTGCCTGCCTTTCCCCAGTGCTCTGCAAGCTCTCCAGGACAACATAGAATCTGGGGCTCTGTGCTTTCTTTCCTTCTGAACAAGTGTTAGTGTTTTCTGCACAAAAGCGATTCTGCGAAGCAATGTGAACACTTCTGCTTCCCAGGCACAGAGAAGGTACTTGCAGGGAATTCTCTGCCTGCCTTTCCCCAGTGCTCTGCAAGCTCTCCAGGACAACATAAAATCTGGGGCTCTGTGCTTTCTTTCCTTCTGAACAAGTGTTACTGTTTTCTGCAGAAAAGCGATTCTTGCGAAGCAATGTGAACACTTCTGCTTCCCAGGCACAGAGAAGGTGCTAGCAAGGAATTCTCTGCCTGCCTTTCCCCAGTGCTCTGCAAGCTCTCCAGGACAACATAAAATCTGGGGCTCTGTGCTTTCTTTCCTTCTGAACAAGTGTTACTGTTTTCTGCACAAAAGCGATTCTTGCGAAGCAATGTGAACACTTCTGCTTCCCAGGCACAGAGAAGGTGCTAGCAAGGAATTCTCTGCCTGCCTTTCCCCAGTGCTCTGCAAGCTCTCCAGGACAACATAAAATCTGGGGCTCTGTGCTTTCTTTCCTTCTGAACAAGTGGTACTGTTTTCTGCACAAAAGCGATTCTGCGAAGCAATGTGAACACTTCTGCTTCCCAGGCACAGAGAAGGTGCTAGCAAGGAATTCTCTGCCTGCCTTTCCCCAGTGCTCTGCAAGCTCTCCAGGACAACATAAAATCTGGGGCTCTGTGCTTTCTTTCCTTCTGAACAAGTGTTACTGTTTTCTGCACAAAAGCGAATCTGCGATGCAATGTGAACACTTCTGCTTCCCAGGCACAGAGAAGGTGCTAGCAAGGAATTCTCTGCCTGCCTTTCCCCAGTGCTCTGCAAGCTCTCCAGGACAACATAAAATCTGGGGCTCTGTGCTTTCTTTCCTTCTGAACAAGTGTTACTGTTTTCTGCACAAAAGCGATTCTGCGAAGCAATGTGAACAGGCACAGAGAAGGTGCTATCAGGGAATTCTCTGCCTGCCTTTCCCCAGTGCTCTGCAAGCTCTCCAGGACAACATAAAATCTGGGGCTCTGTGCTTTCTTTCCTTCTGAACAAGTGTTAGTGTTTTCTGCACAAAAGCGATTCTGCGAAGCAATGTGAACACTTCTGCTTCCCAGGCACAGAGAAGGTGCTAGCAAGGAATTCTCTGCCTGCCTTTCCCCAGTGCTCTGCAAGCTCTCCAGGACAACATAAAATCTGGGGCTCTGTGCTTTCTTTCCTTCTGAACAAGTGTTACTGTTTTCTGCACAAAAGCGATTCTTGCGAAGCAATGTGAACACTTCTGCTTCCCAGGCACAGAGAAGGTGCTATCAGGGAATTCTCTGCCTGCCTTTCCCCAGTGCTCTGCAAGCTCTCCAGGACAACATAGAATCTGGGGCTCTGTGCTTTCTTTCCTTCTGAACAAGTGGTACTGTTTTCTGCACAAAAGCGATTCTGCGAAGCAATGTGAACACTTCTGCTTCCCAGGCACAGAGAAGGTGCTAGCAGGGAATTCTCTGCCTGCCTTTCCCCAGTGCTCTGCAAGCTCTCCAGGACAACATAGAATCTGGGGCTCTGTGCTTTCTTTCGTTCTGAACAAGTGTTAATGTTTTCTGCACAAAAGCGATTCTGCGAAGCAATGTGAACAGGCACAGAGAAGGTGCTATCAGGGAATTCTCTGCCTGCCTTTCCCCAGTGCTCTGCAAGCTCTCCAGGACAACATAGAATCTGGGGCTCTGTGCTTTCTTTCCTTCTGAACAAGTGTTAATGTTTTCTGCACAAAAGCGATTCTTGCGAAGCAATGTGAACACTTCTGCTTCCCAGGCACAGAGAAGGTGCTAGCAGGGAATTCTCTGCCTGCCTTTCCCCAGTGCTCTGCAAGCTCTCCAGGACAACATAGAATCTGGGGCTCTGTGCTTTCTTTCGTTCTGAACAAGTGTTACTGTTTTCTGCACAAAAGCGATTCTTGCGAAGCAATGTGAACAGGCACAGAGAAGGTGCTATCAGGGAATTCTCTGCCTGCCTTTCCCCAGTGCTCTGCAAGCTCTCCAGGACAACATAGAATCTGGGGCTCTGTGCTTTCTTTCCTTCTGAACAAGTGTTACTGTTTTCTGCACAAAAGCGATTCTGCGAAGCAATGTGAACACTTCTGCTTCCCAGGCACAGAGAAGGTACTTGCAGGGAATTCTCTGCCTGCCTTTCCCCAGTGCTCTGCAAGCTCTCCAGGACAACATAAAATCTGGGGCTCTGTGCTTTCTTTCCTTCTGAACAAGTGTTACTGTTTTCTGCAGAAAAGCGATTCTTGCGAAGCAATGTGAACACTTCTGCTTCCCAGGCACAGAGAAGGTGCTAGCAAGGAATTCTCTGCCTGCCTTTCCCCAGTGCTCTGCAAGCTCTCCAGGACAACATAAAATCTGGGGCTCTGTGCTTTCTTTCCTTCTGAACAAGTGGTACTGTTTTCTGCACAAAAGCGATTCTGCGAAGCAATGTGAACACTTCTGCTTCCCAGGCACAGAGAAGGTGCTAGCAAGGAATTCTCTGCCTGCCTTTCCCCAGTGCTCTGCAAGCTCTCCAGGACAACATAAAATCTGGGGCTCTGTGCTTTCTTTCCTTCTGAACAAGTGTTACTGTTTTCTGCACAAAAGCGATTCTTGCGAAGCAATGTGAACACTTCTGCTTCCCAGGCACAGAGAAGGTGCTAGCAAGGAATTCTCTGCCTGCCTTTCCCCAGTGCTCTGCAAGCTCTCCAGGACAACATAAAATCTGGGGCTCTGTGCTTTCTTTCCTTCTGAACAAGTGGTACTGTTTTCTGCACAAAAGCGATTCTGCGAAGCAATGTGAACACTTCTGCTTCCCAGGCACAGAGAAGGTGCTAGCAAGGAATTCTCTGCCTGCCTTTCCCCAGTGCTCTGCAAGCTCTCCAGGACAACATAAAATCTGGGGCTCTGTGCTTTCTTTCCTTCTGAACAAGTGTTACTGTTTTCTGCACAAAAGCGATTCTGCGAAGCAATGTGAACAGGCACAGAGAAGGTGCTAGCAGGGAATTCTCTGCCTGCCTTTCCCCAGTGCTCTGCAATCTCTGAAGGACAACATAAAATCTGGGGCTCTGTGCTTTCTTTCCTTCTGAACAAGTGTTACTGTTTTCTGCACAAAAGCGAATCTGCGAAGCAATGTGAACACTTCTGCTTCCCAGGCACAGAGAAGGTGCTAGCAAGGAATTCTCTGCCTGCCTTTCCCCAGTGCTCTGCAAGCTCTCCAGGACAACATAGAATCTGGGGCTCTGTGCTTTCTTTCCTTCTGAACAAGTGTTACTGTTTTCTGCACAAAAGCGATTCTTGCGAAGCAATGTGAACACTTCTGCTTCCCAGGCACAGAGAAGGTGCTATCAGGGAATTCTCTGCCTGCCTTTCCCCAGTGCTCTGCAAGCTCTCCAGGACAACATAGAATCTGGGGCTCTGTGCTTTCTTTCCTTCTGAACAAGTGTTAGTGTTTTCTGCACAAAAGCGATTCTGCGAAGCAATGTGAACACTTCTGCTTCCCAGGCACAGAGAAGGTGCTAGCAAGGAATTCTCTGCCTGCCTTTCCCCAGTGCTCTGCAAGCTCTCCAGGACAACATAAAATCTGGGGCTCTGTGCTTTCTTTCCTTCTGAACAAGTGTTACTGTTTTCTGCACAAAAGCGATTCTTGCGAAGCAATGTGAACACTTCTGCTTCCCAGGCACAGAGAAGGTGCTAGCAAGGAATTCTCTGCCTGCCTTTCCCCAGTGCTCTGCAAGCTCTCCAGGACAACATAAAATCTGGGGCTCTGTGCTTTCTTTCCTTCTGAACAAGTGTTAGTGTTTTCTGCACAAAAGCGATTCTGCGAAGCAATGTGAACACTTCTGCTTCCCAGGCACAGAGAAGGTGCTAGCAAGGAATTCTCTGCCTGCCTTTCCCCAGTGCTCTGCAAGCTCTCCAGGACAACATAAAATCTGGGGCTCTGTGCTTTCTTTCCTTCTGAACAAGTGTTACTGTTTTCTGCACAAAAGCGATTCTGCGAAGCAATGTGAACAGGCACAGAGAAGGTGCTAGCAGGGAATTCTCTGCCTGCCTTTCCCCAGTGCTCTGCAATCTCTCCAGGACAACATAAAATCTGGGGCTCTGTGCTTTCTTTCCTTCTGAACAAGTGTTACTGTTTTCTGCACAAAAGCGAATCTGCGAAGCAATGTGAACACTTCTGCTTCCCAGGCACAGAGAAGGTGCTAGCAAGGAATTCTCTGCCTGCCTTTCCCCAGTGCTCTGCAAGCTCTCCAGGACAACATAAAATCTGGGGCTCTGTGCTTTCTTTCCTTCTGAACAAGTGTTACTGTTTTCTGCACAAAAGCGATTCTTGCGAAGCAATGTGAACACTTCTGCTTCCCAGGCACAGAGAAGGTGCTAGCAAGGAATTCTCTGCCTGCCTTTCCCCAGTGCTCTGCAAGCTCTCCAGGACAACATAAAATCTGGGGCTCTGTGCTTTCTTTCCTTCTGAACAAGTGTTACTGTTTTCTGCACAAAAGCGATTCTGCGAAGCAATGTGAACAGGCACAGAGAAGGTGCTAGCAGGGAATTCTCTGCCTGCCTTTCCCCAGTGCTCTGCAAGCTCTCCAGGACAACATAGAATCTGGGGCTCTGTGCTTTCTTTCCTTCTGAACAAGTGTTAGTGTTTTCTGCACAAAAGCGATTCTTGCGAAGCAATGTGAACACTTCTGCTTCCCAGGCACAGAGAAGGTGCTAGCAGGGAATTCTCTGCCTGCCTTTCCCCAGTGCTCTGCAAGCTCTCCAGGACAACATAGAATCTGGGGCTCTGTGCTTTCTTTCGTTCTGAACAAGTGTTACTGTTTTCTGCACAAAAGCGATTCTGCGAAGCAATGTGAACAGGCACAGAGAAGGTGCTATCAGGGAATTCTCTGCCTGCCTTTCCCCAGTGCTCTGCAAGCTCTCCAGGACAACATAAAATCTGGGGCTCTGTGCTTTCTTTCCTTCTGAACAAGTGTTACTGTTTTCTGCACAAAAGCGATTCTGCTAAGCAATGTTAACAGGCACAGAGAAGGTGCTATCAGGGAATTCTCTGCCTGCCTTTCCCCAGTGCTCTGCAAGCTCTCCAGGACAACATAGAATCTGGGGCTCTGTGCTTTCTTTCGTTCTGAACAAGTGTTAGTGTTTTCTGCACAAAAGCGATTCTGCGAAGCAATGTGAACACTTCTGCTTCCCAGGCACAGAGAAGGTGCTATCAGGGAATTCTCTGCCTGCCTTTCCCCAGTGCTCTGCAAGCTCTCCAGGACAACATAGAATCTGGGGCTCTGTGCTTTCTTTCGTTCTGAACAAGTGTTAATGTTTTCTGCACAAAAGCGATTCTTGCGAAGCAATGTGAACAGGCACAGAGAAGGTGCTATCAGGGAATTCTCTGCCTGCCTTTCCCCAGTGCTCTGCAAGCTCTCCAGGACAACATAGAATCTGGGGCTCTGTGCTTTCTTTCCTTCTGAACAAGTGTTAGTGTTTTCTGCACAAAAGCGATTCTGCGAAGCAATGTGAACACTTCTGCTTCCCAGGCACAGAGAAGGTGCTAGCAGGGAATTCTCTGCCTGCCTTTCCCCAGTGCTCTGCAAGCTCTCCAGGACAACATAAAATCTGGGGCTCTGTGCTTTCTTTCCTTCTGAACAAGTGTTACTGTTTTCTGCACAAAAGCGATTCTTGCGAAGCAATGTGAACACTTCCGCTTCCCAGGCACAGAGAAGGTGCTAGCAAGGAATTCTCTGCCTGCCTTTCCCCAGTGCTCTGCAAGCTCTCCAGGACAACATAAAATCTGGGGCTCTGTGCTTTCTTTCGTTCTGAACAAGTGTTAGTGTTTTCTGCACAAAAGCGATTCTGCGAAGCAATGTAAACAGGCACAGAGAAGGTGCTAGCAGGGAAATCTCTGCCTGCCTTTCCCCAGTGCTCTGCAATCTCTCCAGGACAACATAAAATCTGGGGCTCTGTGCTTTCTTTCGTTCTGAACAAGTGTTACTGTTTTCTGCACAAAAGCGATTCTGCTAAGCAATGTTAACAGGCACAGAGAAGGTGCTATCAGGGAATTCTCTGCCTGCCTTTCCCCAGTGCTCTGCAAGCTCTCCAGGACAACATAGAATCTGGGACTCTGTGCTTTCTTTCGTTCTGAACAACTGTTACTGTTTTCTGCACAAAAGCGATTCTGCGAAGCAATGTGAACACTTCTGCTTCCCAGGCACAGAGAAGGTGCTAGCAGGGAATTCTCTGCCTGCCTTTCCCCAGTGCTCTGCAAGCTCTCCAGGACAACATAAAATCTGGGGCTCTGTGCTTTCTTTCGTTCTGAACAAGTGTTAGTGTTTTCTGCACAAAAGCGATTCTGCGAAGCAATGTAAACAGGCACAGAGAAGGTGCTAGCAGGGAAATCTCTGCCTGCCTTTCCCCAGTGCTCTGCAATCTCTCCAGGACAACATAAAATCTGGGGCTCTGTGCTTTCTTTCGTTCTGAACAAGTGTTACTGTTTTCTGCACAAAAGCGATTCTGCTAAGCAATGTTAACAGGCACAGAGAAGGTGCTATCAGGGAATTCTCTGCCTGCCTTTCCCCAGTGCTCTGCAAGCTCTCCAGGACAACATAGAATCTGGGACTCTGTGCTTTCTTTCGTTCTGAACAACTGTTACTGTTTTCTGCACAAAAGCGATTCTGCGAAGCAATGTGAACACTTCTGCTTCCCAGGCACAGAGAAGGTGCTAGCAGGGAATTCTCTGCCTGCCTTTCCCCAGTGCTCTGCAAGCTCTCCAGGACAACATAGAATCTGGGACTCTGTGCTTTCTTTCGTTCTGAACAACTGTTACTGTTTTCTGCACAAAAGCGATTCTGCGAAGCAATGTGAACACTTCTGCTTCCCAGGCACAGAGAAGGTGCTATCAGGGAATTCTCTGCCTGCCTTTCCCCAGTGCTCTGCAAGCTCTCCAGGACAACATAGAATCTGGGGCTCTGTGCTTTCTTTCGTTCTGAACAAGTGTTAATGTTTTCTGCACAAAAGCGATTCTTGCGAAGCAATGTGAACAGGCACAGAGAAGGTGCTATCAGGGAATTCTCTGCCTGCCTTTCCCCAGTGCTCTGCAAGCTCTCCAGGACAACATAGAATCTGGGGCTCTGTGCTTTCTTTCCTTCTGAACAAGTGTTAGTGTTTTCTGCACAAAAGCGATTCTGCGAAGCAATGTGAACACTTCTGCTTCCCAGGAACAGAGAAGGTGCTTGCAGGGAATTCTCTGCCTGCCTTTCCCCAGTGCTCTGCAAGCTCTCCAGGACAACATAAAATCTGGGGTCTGTGCTTTCTTTCCTTCTGAACAAGTGTTACTGTTTTCTGCACAAAAGCGATTCTTGCGAAGCAATGTGAACACTTCTGCTTCCCAGGCACAGAGAAGGTGCTAGCAAGGAATTCTCTGCCTGCCTTTCCCCAGTGCTCTGCAAGCTCTCCAGGACAACATAAAATCTGGGGTCTGTGCTTTCTTTCCTTCTGAACAAGTGTTACTGTTTTCTGCACAAAAGCGATTCTTGCGAAGCAATGTGAACACTTCTGCTTCCCAGGCACAGAGAAGGTGCTAGCAAGGAATTCTCTGCCTGCCTTTCCCCAGTGCTCTGCAAGCTCTCCAGGACAACATAAAATCTGGGGTCTGTGCTTTCTTTCCTTCTGAACAAGTGTTACTGTTTTCTGCACAAAAGCGATTCTTGCGAAGCAATGTGAACACTTCTGCTTCCCAGGCACAGAGAAGGTGCTAGCAAGGAATTCTCTGCCTGCCTTTCCCCAGTGCTCTGCAAGCTCTCCAGGACAACATAAAATCTGGGGTCTGTGCTTTCTTTCCTTCTGAACAAGTGTTACTGTTTTCTGCACAAAAGCGATTCTGCGAAGCAATGTGAACACTTCTGCTTCCCAGGCACAGAGAAGGTCCTAGCAGGGAATTCTCTGCCTGCCTTTCCCCAGTGCTCTGCAAGCTCTCCAGGACAACATAGAATCTGGGGCTCTGTGCTTTCTTTCGTTCTGAACAAGTGTTACTGTTTTCTGCACAAAAGCGATTCTGCGAAGCAATGTGAACAGGCACAGAGAAGGTGCTATCAGGGAATTCTCTGCCTGCCTTTCCCCAGTGCTCTGCAAGCTCTCCAGGACAACATAAAATCTGGGGCTCTGTGCTTTCTTTCCTTCTGAACAAGTGTTACTGTTTTCTGCACAAAAGCGATTCTTGCGAAGCAATGTGAACACTTCTGCTTCCCAGGCACAGAGAAGGTGCTAGCAAGGAATTCTCTGCCTGCCTTTCCCCAGTGCTCTGCAAGCTCTCCAGGACAACATAGAATCTGGGGCTCTGTGCTTTCTATAGTTCTGAACAAGTGTTACTTTTTTCTGCACAAAAGCGATTCTTGCGAAGCAATGTGAACAGGCACAGAGAAGGTGCTATCAGGGAATTCTCTGCCTGCCTTTCCCCAGTGCTCTGCAAGCTCTCCAGGACAACATAGAATCTGGGGCTCTGTGCTTTCTTTCCTTCTGAACAAGTGTTACTGTTTTCTGCACAAAAGCGATTCTGCGAAGCAATGTGAACACGTCTGCTTCCCAGGCACAGAGAAGGTGCTAGCAAGGAATTCTCTGCCTGCCTTTCCCCAGTGCTCTGCAAGCTCTCCAGGACAACATAAAATCTGGGGCTCTGTGCTTTCTTTCCTTCTGAACAAGTGTTACTGTTTTCTGCACAAAAGCGATTCTTGCGAAGCAATGTGAACACTTCTGCTTCCCAGGCACAGAGAAGGTGCTATCAGGGAATTCTCTGCCTGCCTTTCCCCAGTGCTCTGCAAGCTCTCCAGGACAACATAGAATCTGGGGCTCTGTGCTTTCTTTCCTTCTGAACAAGTGTTACTGTTTTCTGCACAAAAGCGATTCTGCGAAGCAATGTGAACACTTCTGCTTCCCAGGCACAGAGAAGGTGCTAGCAGGGAATTCTCTGCCTGCCTTTCCCCAGTGCTCTGCAAGCTCTCCAGGACAACATAGAATCTGGGGCTCTGTGCTTTCTTTCGTTCTGAACAAGTGTTAATGTTTTCTGCACAAAAGCGATTCTGCGAAACAATGTGAACAGGCACAGAGAAGGTGCTATCAGGGAATTCTCTGCCTGCCTTTCCCCAGTGCTCTGCAAGCTCTCCAGGACAACATAGAATCTGGGGCTCTGTGCTTTCTTTCGTTCTGAACAAGTGTTACTGTTTTCTGCACAAAAGCGATTCTGCGAAGCAATGTGAACACTTCTGCTTCCCAGGCACAGAGAAGGTGCTAGCAAGGAATTCTCTGCCTGCCTTTCCCCAGTGCTCTGCAAGCTCTCCAGGACAACATAGAATCTGGGGCTCTGTGCTTTCTTTCCTTCTGAACAAGTGTTAATGTTTTCTGCACAAAAGCGATTCTGCGAAGCAATGTGGACACTTCTGCTTCCCAGGCACAGAGAAGGTGCTTGCAGGGAATTCTCTGCCTGCCTTTCCCCAGTGCTCTGCAAGCTCTCCAGGACAACATAAAATCTGGGGCTCTGTGCTTTCTTTCCTTCTGAACAAGTGTTACTGTTTTCTGCACAAAAGCCATTCTTGCGAAGCAATGTGAACACTTCTGCTTCCCAGGCACAGAGAAGGTGCTAGCAAGGAATTCTGTGCCTGCCTTTCCCCAGTGCTCTGCAAGCTCTCCAGGACAACATAAAATCTGGGGCTCTGTGCTTTCTTTCCTTCTGAAAAAGTGGTACTGTTTTCTGCACAAAAGCGATTCTGCGAAGCAATGTGAACACTTCTGCTTCCCAGGCACAGAGAAGGTGCTAGCAAGGAATTCTCTGCCTGCCTTTCCCCAGTGCTCTGCAAGCTCTCCAGGACAACATAAAATCTGGGGCTCTGTGCTTTCTTTCCTTCTGAACAAGTGTTACTGTTTTCTGCACAAAAGCGATTCTTGCGAAGCAATGTGAACACTTCTGCTTCCCAGGCACAGAGAAGGTGCTAGCAAGGAATTCTCTGCCTGCCTTTCCCCAGTGCTCTGCAAGCTCTCCAGGACAACATAGAATCTGGGGCTCTGTGCTTTCTATAGTTCTGAACAAGTGTTACTTTTTTCTGCACAAAAGCGATTCTTGCGAAGCAATGTGAACAGGCACAGAGAAGGTGCTATCAGGGAATTCTCTGCCTGCCTTTCCCCAGTGCTCTGCAAGCTCTCCAGGACAACATAGAATCTGGGGCTCTGTGCTTTCTTTCCTTCTGAACAAGTGTTACTGTTTTCTGCACAAAAGCGATTCTGCGAAGCAATGTGAACACGTCTGCTTCCCAGGCACAGAGAAGGTGCTAGCAAGGAATTCTCTGCCTGCCTTTCCCCAGTGCTCTGCAAGCTCTCCAGGACAACATAAAATCTGGGGCTCTGTGCTTTCTTTCCTTCTGAACAAGTGTTACTGTTTTCTGCACAAAAGCGATTCTTGCGAAGCAATGTGAACACTTCTGCTTCCCAGGCACAGAGAAGGTGCTATCAGGGAATTCTCTGCCTGCCTTTCCCCAGTGCTCTGCAAGCTCTCCAGGACAACATAGAATCTGGGGCTCTGTGCTTTCTTTCCTTCTGAACAAGTGTTACTGTTTTCTGCACAAAAGCGATTCTGCGAAGCAATGTGAACACTTCTGCTTCCCAGGCACAGAGAAGGTGCTAGCAGGGAATTCTCTGCCTGCCTTTCCCCAGTGCTCTGCAAGCTCTCCAGGACAACATAGAATCTGGGGCTCTGTGCTTTCTTTCGTTCTGAACAAGTGTTAATGTTTTCTGCACAAAAGCGATTCTGCGAAACAATGTGAACAGGCACAGAGAAGGTGCTATCAGGGAATTCTCTGCCTGCCTTTCCCCAGTGCTCTGCAAGCTCTCCAGGACAACATAGAATCTGGGGCTCTGTGCTTTCTTTCGTTCTGAACAAGTGTTACTGTTTTCTGCACAAAAGCGATTCTGCGAAGCAATGTGAACACTTCTGCTTCCCAGGCACAGAGAAGGTGCTAGCAAGGAATTCTCTGCCTGCCTTTCCCCAGTGCTCTGCAAGCTCTCCAGGACAACATAGAATCTGGGGCTCTGTGCTTTCTTTCCTTCTGAACAAGTGTTAATGTTTTCTGCACAAAAGCGATTCTGCGAAGCAATGTGGACACTTCTGCTTCCCAGGCACAGAGAAGGTGCTTGCAGGGAATTCTCTGCCTGCCTTTCCCCAGTGCTCTGCAAGCTCTCCAGGACAACATAAAATCTGGGGCTCTGTGCTTTCTTTCCTTCTGAACAAGTGTTACTGTTTTCTGCACAAAAGCCATTCTTGCGAAGCAATGTGAACACTTCTGCTTCCCAGGCACAGAGAAGGTGCTAGCAAGGAATTCTGTGCCTGCCTTTCCCCAGTGCTCTGCAAGCTCTCCAGGACAACATAAAATCTGGGGCTCTGTGCTTTCTTTCCTTCTGAAAAAGTGGTACTGTTTTCTGCACAAAAGCGATTCTGCGAAGCAATGTGAACACTTCTGCTTCCCAGGCACAGAGAAGGTGCTAGCAAGGAATTCTCTGCCTGCCTTTCCCCAGTGCTCTGCAAGCTCTCCAGGACAACATAAAATCTGGGGCTCTGTGCTTTCTTTCCTTCTGAACAAGTGTTACTGTTTTCTGCACAAAAGCGATTCTTGCGAAGCAATGTGAACACTTCTGCTTCCCAGGCACAGAGAAGGTGCTAGCAAGGAATTCTCTGCCTGCCTTTCCCCAGTGCTCTGCAAGCTCTCCAGGACAACATAAAATCTGGGGCTCTGTGCTTTCTTTCCTTCTGAACAAGTGGTACTGTTTTCTGCACAAAAGCGATTCTGCGAAGCAATGTGAACACTTCTGCTTCCCAGGCACAGAGAAGGTGCTAGCAAGGAATTCTCTGCCTGCCTTTCCCCAGTGCTCTGCAAGCTCTCCAGGACAACATAAAATCTGGGGCTCTGTGCTTTCTTTCCTTCTGAACAAGTGTTACTGTTTTCTGCACAAAAGCGATTCTGCGAAGCAATGTGAACAGGCACAGAGAAGGTGCTAGCAGGGAATTCTCTGCCTGCCTTTCCCCAGTGCTCTGCAATCTCTCCAGGACAACATAAAATCTGGGGCTCTGTGCTTTCTTTCCTTCTGAACAAGTGTTACTGTTTTCTGCACAAAAGCGATTCTGCGAAGCAATGTGAACACTTCTGCTTCCCAGGCACAGAGAAGGTGCTAGCAAGGAATTCTCTGCCTGCCTTTCCCCAGTGCTCTGCAAGCTCTCCAGGACAACATAAAATCTGGGGCTCTGTGCTTTCTTTCCTTCTGAACAAGTGTTAATGTTTTCTGCACAAAAGCGATTCTTGCGAAGCAATGTGAACAGGCACAGAGAAGGTGCTATCAGGGAATTCTCTGCCTGCCTTTCCCCAGTGCTCTGCAAGCTCTCCAGGACAACATAGAATCTGGGGCTCTGTGCTTTCTTTCCTTCTGAACAAGTGTTAGTGTTTTCTGCACAAAAGCGATTCTGCGAAGCAATGTGAACACTTCTGCTTCCCAGGCACAGAGAAAGTGCTTGCAGGGAATTCTCTGCCTGCCTTTCCCCAGTGCTCTGCAAGCTCTCCAGGACAACATAAAATCTGGGGCTCTGTGCTTTCTTTCCTTCTGAACAAGTGTTACTGTTTTCTGCACAAAAGCGATTCTGCGAAGCAATGTGAACACTTCTGCTTCCCAGGCACAGAGAAGGTGCTAGCAGGGAATTCTCTGCCTGCCTTTCCCCAGTGCTCTGCAAGCTCTCCAGGACAACATAGAATCTGGGGCTCTGTGCTTTCTTTCGTTCTGAACAAGTGTTACTGTTTTCTGCACAAAAGCGATTCTGCGAAGCAATGTGAACAGGCACAGAGAAGGTGCTATCAGGGAATTCTCTGCCTGCCTTTCCCCAGTGCTCTGCAAGCTCTCCAGGACAACATAGAATCTGGGGCTCTGTGCTTTCTTTCCTTCTGAACAAGTGTTACTGTTTTCTGCACAAAAGCGATTCTGCGAAGCAATGTGAACACTTCTGCTTCCCAGGCACAGAGAAGGTGCTAGCAAGGAATTCTCTGCCTGCCTTTCCCCAGTGCTCTGCAAGCTCTCCAGGACAACATAAAATCTGGGGCTCTGTGCTTTCTTTCCTTCTGAACAAGTGTTACTGTTTTCTGCACAAAAGCGATTCTTGCGAAGCAATGTGAACACTTCTGCTTCCCAGGCACAGAGAAGGTGCTATCAGGGAATTCTGTGCCTGCCTTTCCCCAGTGCTCTGCAAGCTCTCCAGGACAACATAGAATCTGGGGCTCTGTGCTTTCTTTCCTTCTGAACAAGTGTTAGTGTTTTCTGCACAAAAGCGATTCTGCGAAGCAATGTGAACACTTCTGCTTCCCAGGCACAGAGAAGGTGCTAGCAGGGAATTCTCTGCCTGCCTTTCCCCAGTGCTCTGCAAGCTCTCCAGGACAACATAGAATCTGGGGCTCTGTGCTTTCTTTCGTTCTGAACAAGTGTTAATGTTTTCTGCACAAAAGCGATTCTGCGAAGCAATGTGAACAGGCACAGAGAAGGTGCTATCAGGGAATTCTCTGCCTGCCTTTCCCCAGTGCTCTGCAAGCTCTCCAGGACAACATAGAATCTGGGGCTCTGTGCTTTCTTTCGTTCTGAACAAGTGTTACTGTTTTCTGCACAAAAGCGATTCTGCGAAGCAATGTGAACACTTCTGCTTCCCAGGCACAGAGAAGGTGCTAGCAAGGAATTCTCTTCCTGCCTTTCCCCAGTGCTCTGCAAGCTCTCCAGGACAGCATAGAATCTGGGGGTCTGTGCTTTCTTTCCTTCTGAACAAGTGGTACTGTTTTCTGCACAAAAGCGATTCTGCGAAGCAATGTGAACACTTCTGCTTCCCAGGCACAGAGAAGGTGCTAGCAAGGAATTCTCTGCCTGCCTTTCCCCAGTGCTCTGCAAGCTCTCCAGGACAACATAAAATCTGGGGCTCTGTGCTTTCTTTCCTTCTGAACAAGTGTTACTGTTTTCTGCACAAAAGCGATTCTGCGAAGCAATGTGAACAGGCACAGAGAAGGTGCTAGCAGGGAATTCTCTGCCTGCCTTTCCCCAGTGCTCTGCAATCTCTCCAGGACAACATAAAATCTGGGGCTCTGTGCTTTCTTTCCTTCTGAACAAGTGTTACTGTTTTCTGCACAAAAGCGAATCTGCGAAGCAATGTGAACACTTCTGCTTCCCAGGCACAGAGAAGGTGTTAGCAAGGAATTCTCTGCCTGCCTTTCCCCAGTGCTCTGCAAGCTCTCCAGGACAACATAAAATCTGGGGCTCTGTGCTTTCTTTCCTTCTGAACAAGTGTTACTGTTTTCTGCACAAAAGCGATTCTTGCGAAGCAATGTGAACAGGCACAGAGAAGGTGCTAGCAGGGAATTCTCTGCCTGCCTTTCCCCAGTGCTCTGCAAGCTCTCCAGGACAACATAGAATCTGGGGCTCTGTGCTTTCTTTCCTTCTGAACAAGTGTTAATGTTTTCTGCACAAAAGCGATTCTTGCGAAGCAATGTGAACAGGCACAGAGAAGGTGCTATCATGGAATTCTCTGCCTGCCTTTCCCCAGTGCTCTGCAAGCTCTCCAGGACAACATAGAATCTGGGGCTCTGTGCTTTCTTTCTTTCTGAACAAGTGTTAGTGTTTTCTGCACAAAAGCGATTCTGCGAAGCAATGTGAACACTTCTGCTTCCCAGGCACAGAGAAGGTGCTTGCAGGGAATTCTCTGCCTGCCTTTCCCCAGTGCTCTGCAAGCTCTCCAGGACAACATAAAATCTGGGGCTCTGTGCTTTCTTTCCTTCTGAACAAGTGTTACTGTTTTCTGCACAAAAGCGATTCTGCGAAGCAATGTGAACACTTCTGCTTCCCAGGCACAGAGAAGGTGCTAGCAGGGAATTCTCTGCCTGCCTTTCCCCAGTGCTCTGCAAGCTCTCCAGGACAACATAGAATCTGGGGCTCTGTGCTTTCTTTCGTTCTGAACAAGTGTTACTGTTTTCTGCACAAAAGCGATTCTGCGAAGCAATGTGAACAGGCACAGAGAAGGTGCTATCAGGGAATTCTCTGCCTGCCTTTCCCCAGTGCTCTGCAAGCTCTCCAGGACAACATAAAATCTGGGGCTCTGTGCTTTCTTTCCTTCTGAACAAGTGTTACTGTTTTCTGCACAAAAGCGATTCTGCTAAGCAATGTTAACAGGCACAGAGAAGGTGCTATCAGGGAATTCTCTGCCTGCCTTTCCCCAGTGCTCTGCAAGCTCTCCAGGACAACATAGAATCTGGGGCTCTGTGCTTTCTTTCGTTCTGAACAAGTGTTAGTGTTTTCTGCACAAAAGCGATTCTGCGAAGCAATGTGAACACTTCTGCTTCCCAGGCACAGAGAAGGTGCTATCAGGGAATTCTCTGCCTGCCTTTCCCCAGTGCTCTGCAAGCTCTCCAGGACAACATAGAATCTGGGGCTCTGTGCTTTCTTTCCTTCTGAACAAGTGTTAGTGTTTTCTGCACAAAAGCGATTCTGCGAAGCAATGTGAACACTTCTGCTTCCCAGGCACAGAGAAGGTGCTAGCAGGGAATTCTCTGCCTGCCTTTCCCCAGTGCTCTGCAAGCTCTTCAGGACAACATAAAATCTGGGGCTCTGTGCTTTCTTTCCTTCTGAACAAGTGTTACTGTTTTCTGCACAAAAGCGATTCTTGCGAAGCAATGTGAACACTTCCGCTTCCCAGGCACAGAGAAGGTGCTAGCAAGGAATTCTCTGCCTGCCTTTCCCCAGTGCTCTGCAAGCTCTCCAGGACAACATAAAATCTGGGGCTCTGTGCTTTCTTTCCTTCTGAACAAGTGTTAGTGTTTTCTGCACAAAAGCGATTCTGCGAAGCAATGTAAACAGGCACAGAGAAGGTGCTAGCAGGGAAATCTCTGCCTGCCTTTCCCCAGTGCTCTGCAATCTCTCCAGGACAACATAAAATCTGGGGCTCTGTGCTTTCTTTCGTTCTGAACAAGTGTTACTGTTTTCTGCACAAAAGCGATTCTGCTAAGCAATGTTAACAGGCACAGAGAAGGTGCTATCAGGGAATTCTCTGCCTGCCTTTCCCCAGTGCTCTGCAAGCTCTCCAGGACAACATAGAATCTGGGACTCTGTGCTTTCTTTCGTTCTGAACAACTGTTACTGTTTTCTGCACAAAAGCGATTCTGCGAAGCAATGTGAACACTTCTGCTTCCCAGGCACAGAGAAGGTGCTAGCAGGGAATTCTCTGCCTGCCTTTCCCCAGTGCTCTGCAAGCTCTCCAGGACAACATAGAATCTGGGGCTCTGTGCTTTCTTTCGTTCTGAACAAGTGTTAATGTTTTCTGCACAAAAGCGATTCTTGCGAAGCAATGTGAACAGGCACAGAGAAGGTGCTATCAGGGAATTCTCTGCCTGCCTTTCCCCAGTGCTCTGCAAGCTCTCCAGGACAACATAGAATCTGGGGCTCTGTGCTTTCTTTCCTTCTGAACAAGTGTTAGTGTTTTCTGCACAAAAGCGATTCTGCGAAGCAATGTGAACACTTCTGCTTCCCAGGAACAGAGAAGGTGCTTGCAGGGAATTCTCTGCCTGCCTTTCCCCAGTGCTCTGCAAGCTCTCCAGGACAACATAAAATCTGGGGCTCTGTGCTTTCTTTCCTTCTGAACAAGTGTTACTGTTTTCTGCACAAAAGCGATTCTGCGAAGCAATGTGAACACTTCTGCTTCCCAGGCACAGAGAAGGTCCTAGCAGGGAATTCTCTGCCTGCCTTTCCCCAGTGCTCTGCAAGCTCTCCAGGACAACATAGAATCTGGGGCTCTGTGCTTTCTTTCGTTCTGAACAAGTGTTACTGTTTTCTGCACAAAAGCGATTCTGCGAAGCAATGTGAACAGGCACAGAGAAGGTGCTATCAGGGAATTCTCTGCCTGCCTTTCCCCAGTGCTCTGCAAGCTCTCCAGGACAACATAAAATCTGGGGCTCTGTGCTTTCTTTCCTTCTGAACAAGTGTTACTGTTTTCTGCACAAAAGCGATTCTTGCGAAGCAATGTGAACACTTCTGCTTCCCAGGCACAGAGAAGGTGCTAGCAAGGAATTCTCTGCCTGCCTTTCCCCAGTGCTCTGCAAGCTCTCCAGGACAACATAGAATCTGGGGCTCTGTGCTTTCTATAGTTCTGAACAAGTGTTACTTTTTTCTGCACAAAAGCGATTCTTGCGAAGCAATGTGAACAGGCACAGAGAAGGTGCTATCAGGGAATTCTCTGCCTGCCTTTCCCCAGTGCTCTGCAAGCTCTCCAGGACAACATAGAATCTGGGGCTCTGTGCTTTCTTTCCTTCTGAACAAGTGTTACTGTTTTCTGCACAAAAGCGATTCTGCGAAGCAATGTGAACACGTCTGCTTCCCAGGCACAGAGAAGGTGCTAGCAAGGAATTCTCTGCCTGCCTTTCCCCAGTGCTCTGCAAGCTCTCCAGGACAACATAAAATCTGGGGCTCTGTGCTTTCTTTCCTTCTGAACAAGTGTTACTGTTTTCTGCACAAAAGCGATTCTTGCGAAGCAATGTGAACACTTCTGCTTCCCAGGCACAGAGAAGGTGCTATCAGGGAATTCTCTGCCTGCCTTTCCCCAGTGCTCTGCAAGCTCTCCAGGACAACATAGAATCTGGGGCTCTGTGCTTTCTTTCCTTCTGAACAAGTGTTACTGTTTTCTGCACAAAAGCGATTCTGCGAAGCAATGTGAACAGGCACAGAGAAGGTGCTATCAGGGAATTCTCTGCCTGCCTTTCCCCAGTGCTCTGCAAGCTCTCCAGGACAACATAGAATCTGGGGCTCTGTGCTTTCTTTCGTTCTGAACAAGTGTTACTGTTTTCTGCACAAAAGCGATTCTGCGAAGCAATGTGAACACTTCTGCTTCCCAGGCACAGAGAAGGTGCTAGCAAGGAATTCTCTGCCTGCCTTTCCCCAGTGCTCTGCAAGCTCTCCAGGACAACATAGAATCTGGGGCTCTGTGCTTTCTTTCCTTCTGAACAAGTGTTAATGTTTTCTGCACAAAAGCGATTCTGCGAAGCAATGTGGACACTTCTGCTTCCCAGGCACAGAGAAGGTGCTTGCAGGGAATTCTCTGCCTGCCTTTCCCCAGTGCTCTGCAAGCTCTCCAGGACAACATAAAATCTGGGGCTCTGTGCTTTCTTTCCTTCTGAACAAGTGTTACTGTTTTCTGCACAAAAGCCATTCTTGCGAAGCAATGTGAACACTTCTGCTTCCCAGGCACAGAGAAGGTGCTAGCAAGGAATTCTGTGCCTGCCTTTCCCCAGTGCTCTGCAAGCTCTCCAGGACAACATAAAATCTGGGGCTCTGTGCTTTCTTTCCTTCTGAAAAAGTGGTACTGTTTTCTGCACAAAAGCGATTCTGCGAAGCAATGTGAACACTTCTGCTTCCCAGGCACAGAGAAGGTGCTAGCAAGGAATTCTCTGCCTGCCTTTCCCCAGTGCTCTGCAAGCTCTCCAGGACAACATAAAATCTGGGGCTCTGTGCTTTCTTTCCTTCTGAACAAGTGTTACTGTTTTCTGCACAAAAGCGATTCTTGCGAAGCAATGTGAACACTTCTGCTTCCCAGGCACAGAGAAGGTGCTAGCAAGGAATTCTCTGCCTGCCTTTCCCCAGTGCTCTGCAAGCTCTCCAGGACAACATAAAATCTGGGGCTCTGTGCTTTCTTTCCTTCTGAACAAGTGGTACTGTTTTCTGCACAAAAGCGATTCTGCGAAGCAATGTGAACACTTCTGCTTCCCAGGCACAGAGAAGGTGCTAGCAAGGAATTCTCTGCCTGCCTTTCCCCAGTGCTCTGCAAGCTCTCCAGGACAACATAAAATCTGGGGCTCTGTGCTTTCTTTCCTTCTGAACAAGTGTTACTGTTTTCTGCACAAAAGCGATTCTGCGAAGCAATGTGAACAGGCACAGAGAAGGTGCTAGCAGGGAATTCTCTGCCTGCCTTTCCCCAGTGCTCTGCAATCTCTCCAGGACAACATAAAATCTGGGGCTCTGTGCTTTCTTTCCTTCTGAACAAGTGTTACTGTTTTCTGCACAAAAGCGATTCTGCGAAGCAATGTGAACACTTCTGCTTCCCAGGCACAGAGAAGGTGCTAGCAAGGAATTCTCTGCCTGCCTTTCCCCAGTGCTCTGCAAGCTCTCCAGGACAACATAAAATCTGGGGCTCTGTGCTTTCTTTCCTTCTGAACAAGTGTTAATGTTTTCTGCACAAAAGCGATTCTTGCGAAGCAATGTGAACAGGCACAGAGAAGGTGCTATCAGGGAATTCTCTGCCTGCCTTTCCCCAGTGCTCTGCAAGCTCTCCAGGACAACATAGAATCTGGGGCTCTGTGCTTTCTTTCCTTCTGAACAAGTGTTAGTGTTTTCTGCACAAAAGCGATTCTGCGAAGCAATGTGAACACTTCTGCTTCCCAGGCACAGAGAAAGTGCTTGCAGGGAATTCTCTGCCTGCCTTTCCCCAGTGCTCTGCAAGCTCTCCAGGACAACATAAAATCTGGGGCTCTGTGCTTTCTTTCCTTCTGAACAAGTGTTACTGTTTTCTGCACAAAAGCGATTCTGCGAAGCAATGTGAACACTTCTGCTTCCCAGGCACAGAGAAGGTGCTAGCAGGGAATTCTCTGCCTGCCTTTCCCCAGTGCTCTGCAAGCTCTCCAGGACAACATAGAATCTGGGGCTCTGTGCTTTCTTTCGTTCTGAACAAGTGTTACTGTTTTCTGCACAAAAGCGATTCTGCGAAGCAATGTGAACAGGCACAGAGAAGGTGCTAGCAGGGAATTCTCTGCCTGCCTTTCCCCAGTGCTCTGCAATCTCTCCAGGACAACATAGAATCTGGGGCTCTGTGCTTTCTTTCCTTCTGAACAAGTGTTACTGTTTTCTGCACAAAAGCGATTCTGCGAAGCAATGTGAACACTTCTGCTTCCCAGGCACAGAGAAGGTGCTAGCAAGGAATTCTCTGCCTGCCTTTCCCCAGTGCTCTGCAAGCTCTCCAGGACAACATAAAATCTGGGGCTCTGTGCTTTCTTTCCTTCTGAACAAGTGTTACTGTTTTCTGCACAAAAGCGATTCTTGCGAAGCAATGTGAACACTTCTGCTTCCCAGGCACAGAGAAGGTGCTATCAGGGAATTCTGTGCCTGCCTTTCCCCAGTGCTCTGCAAGCTCTCCAGGACAACATAGAATCTGGGGCTCTGTGCTTTCTTTCCTTCTGAACAAGTGTTAGTGTTTTCTGCACAAAAGCGATTCTGCGAAGCAATGTGAACACTTCTGCTTCCCAGGCACAGAGAAGGTGCTATCAGGGAATTCTCTGCCTGCCTTTCCCCAGTGCTCTGCAAGCTCTCCAGGACAACATAGAATCTGGGGCTCTGTGCTTTCTTTCGTTCTGAACAAGTGTTAATGTTTTCTGCACAAAAGCGATTCTGCGAAGCAATGTGAACAGGCACAGAGAAGGTGCTATCAGGGAATTCTCTGCCTGCCTTTCCCCAGTGCTCTGCAAGCTCTCCAGGACAACATAGAATCTGGGGCTCTGTGCTTTCTTTCGTTCTGAACAAGTGTTACTGTTTTCTGCACAAAAGCGATTCTGCGAAGCAATGTGAACACTTCTGCTTCCCAGGCACAGAGAAGGTGCTAGCAAGGAATTCTCTTCCTGCCTTTCCCCAGTGCTCTGCAAGCTCTCCAGGACAGCATAGAATCTGGGGCTCTGTGCTTTCTTTCCTTCTGAACAAGTGTTACTGTTTTCTGCACAAAAGCGATTCTTGCGAAGCAATGTGAACACTTCTGCTTCCCAGGCACAGAGAAGGTGCTAGCAGGGAATTCTCTGCCTGCCTTTCCCCAGTGCTCTGCAAGCTCTCCAGGACAACATAGAATCTGGGGCTCTGTGCTTTCTTTCGTTCTGAACAAGTGTTACTGTTTTCTGCACAAAAGCGATTCTGCGAAGCAATGTGAACAGGCACAGAGAAGATGCTATCAGGGAATTCTCTGCCTGCCTTTCCCCAGTGCTCTGCAAGCTCTCCAGGACAACATAAAATCTGGGGCTCTGTGCTTTCTTTCCTTCTGAACAAGTGTTACTGTTTTCTGCACAAAAGCGATTCTTGCGAAGCAATGTGAACACTTCTGCTTCCCAGGCACAGAGAAGGTGCTAGCAAGGAATTCTCTGCCTGCCTTTCCCCAGTGCTCTGCAAGCTCTCCAGGACAACATAGAATCTGGGGCTCTGTGCTTTCTATAGTTCTGAACAAGTGTTACTTTTTTCTGCACAAAAGCGATTCTTGCGAAGCAATGTGAACAGGCACAGAGAAGGTGCTATCAGGGAATTCTCTGCCTGCCTTTCCCCAGTGCTCTGCAAGCTCTCCAGGACAACATAGAATCTGGGGCTCTGTGCTTTCTTTCCTTCTGAACAAGTGTTACTGTTTTCTGCACAAAAGCGATTCTGCGAAGCAATGTGAACACTTCTGCTTCCCAGGCACAGAGAAGGTGCTAGCAAGGAATTCTCTGCCTGCCTTTCCCCAGTGCTCTGCAAGCTCTCCAGGACAACATAAAATCTGGGGCTCTGTGCTTTCTATAGTTCTGAACAAGTGTTACTTTTTTCTGCACAAAAGCGATTCTTGCGAAGCAATGTGAACAGGCACAGAGAAGGTGCTATCAGGGAATTCTCTGCCTGCCTTTCCCCAGTGCTCTGCAAGCTCTCCAGGACAACATAGAATCTGGGGCTCTGTGCTTTCTTTCCTTCTGAACAAGTGTTACTGTTTTCTGCACAAAAGCGATTCTGCGAAGCAATGTGAACACTTCTGCTTCCCAGGCACAGAGAAGGTGCTAGCAAGGAATTCTCTGCCTGCCTTTCCCCAGTGCTCTGCAAGCTCTCCAGGACAACATAAAATCTGGGGCTCTGTGCTTTCTTTCGTTCTGAACAAGTGTTACTGTTTTCTGCACAAAAGCGATTCTTGCGAAGCAATGTGAACACTTCTGCTTCCCAGGCACAGAGAAGGTGCTATCAGGGAATTCTCTGCCTGCCTTTCCCCAGTGCTCTGCAAGCTCTCCAGGACAACATAGAATCTGGGGCTCTGTGCTTTCTTTCCTTCTGAACAAGTGTTAGTGTTTTCTGCACAAAAGCGATTCTGCGAAGCAATGTGAACACTTCTGCTTCCCAGGCACAGAGAAGGTGCTAGCAGGGAATTCTCTGCCTGCCTTTCCCCAGTGCTCTGCAAGCTCTCCAGGACAACATAGAATCTGGGGCTCTGTGCTTTCTTTCGTTCTGAACAAGTGTTAATGTTTTCTGCACAAAAGCGATTCTGCGAAGCAATGTGAACAGGCACAGAGAAGGTGCTATCAGGGAATTCTCTGCCTGCCTTTCCCCAGTGCTCTGCAAGCTCTCCAGGACAACATAGAATCTGGGGCTCTGTGCTTTCTTTAGTTCTGAACAAGTGTTACTGTTTTCTGCACAAAAGCGATTCTACGAAGCAATGTGAACAGGCACAGAGAAGGTGCTATCAGGGAATTCTCTGCCTGCCTTTCCCCAGTGCTCTGCAAGCTCTCCAGGACAACATAGAATCTGGGGCTCTGTGCTTTCTTTCCTTCTGAACAAGTGTTACTGTTTTCTGCACAAAAGCGATTCTTGCGAAGCAATGTGAACACTTCTGCTTCCCAGGCACAGAGAAGGTGCTAGCAAGGAATTCTCTGCCTGCCTTTCCCCAGTGCTCTGCAAGCTCTCCAGGACAACATAAAATCTGGGGCTCTGTGCTTTCTTTCCTTCTTAAAAAGTGGTACTGTTTTCTGCACAAAAGCGATTCTGCGAAGCAATGTGAACACTTCTGCTTCCCAGGCACAGAGAAGGTGCTAGCAAGGAATTCTCTGCCTGCCTTTCCCCAGTGCTCTGCAAGCTCTCCAGGACAACATAAAATCTGGGGCTCTGTGCTTTCTTTCGTTCTGAACAAGTGTTACTGTTTTCTGCACAAAAGCGATTCTGCGAAGCAATGTGAAGAGGCACAGAGAAGGTGCTATCAGGGAATTCTCTGCCTGCCTTTCCCCAGTGCTCTGCAAGCTCTCCAGGACAACATAAAATCTGGGGCTCTGTGCTTTCTTTCCTTCTGAACAAGTGTTACTGTTTTCTGCACAAAAGCGATTCTGCGAAGCAATGTGAACACTTCTGCGTCCCAGGCACAGAGAAGGTGCTAGCAAGGAATTCTCTGCCTGCCTTTCCCCAGTGCTCTGCAAGCTCTCCAGGACAACATAAAATCTGGGGCTCTGTGCTTTCTTTCCTTCTGAACAAGTGTTACTGTTTTCTGCACAAAAGCGATTCTTGCGAAGCAATGTGAACACTTCTGCTTCCTAGGCACAGAGAAGGTGCTAGCAAGGAATTCTCTGCCTGCCTTTCCCCAGTGCTCTGCAAGCTCTCCAGGACAACATAAAATCTGGGGCTCTGTGCTTTCTTTCGTTCTGAACAAGTGTTAGTGTTTTCTGCACAAAAGCGATTCTGCGAAGCAATGTGAACAGGCACAGAGAAGGTGCTAGCAGGGAATTCTCTGCCTGCCTTTCCCCAGTGCTCTGCAATCTCTCCAGGACAACATAAAATCTGGGGCTCTGTGCTTTCTTTCGTTCTGAACAAGTGTTACTGTTTTCTGCACAAAAGCGATTCTGCGAAGCAATGTGAACAGGCACAGAGAAGGTGCTAGCAGGGAATTCTCTGCCTGCCTTTCCCCAGTGCTCTGCAAGCTCTCCAGGACAACATAGAATCTGGGGCTCTGTGCTTTCTTTCCTTCTGAACAAGTGTTACTGTTTTCTGCACAAAAGCGTTTCTTGCGAAGCAATGTGAACACTTCTGCTTCCCAGGCACAGAGAAGGTGCTAGCAGGGAATTCTCTGCCTGCCTTTCCCCAGTGCTCTGCAAGCTCTCCAGGACAACATAGAATCTGGGGCTCTGTGCTTTCTTTCGTTCTGAACAAGTGTTACTGTTTTCTGCACAAAAGCGATTCTTGCGAAGCAATGTGAACAGGCACAGAGAAGGTGCTATCAGGGAATTCTCTGCCTGCCTTTCCCCAGTGCTCTGCAAGCTCTCCAGGACAACATAGAATCTGGGGCTCTGTGCTTTCTTTCCTTCTGAACAAGTGTTAGTGTTTTCTGCACAAAAGCGATTCTGCGAAGCAATGTGAACACTTCTGCTTCCCAGGCACAGAGAAGGTGCTAGCAAGGAATTCTCTGCCTGCCTTTCCCCAGTGCTCTGCAAGCTCTCCAGGACAACATAAAATCTGGGGCTCTGTGCTTTCTTTCCTTCTGAACAAGTGGTACTGTTTTCTGCACAAAAGCGATTCTGCGAAGCAATGTGAACACTTCTGCTTCCCAGGCACAGAGAAGGTGCTAGCAAGGAATTCTCTGCCTGCCTTTCCCCAGTGCTCTGCAAGCTCTCCAGGACAACATAAAATCTGGGGCTCTGTGCTTTCTTTCCTTCTGAACAAGTGTTACTGTTTTCTGCACAAAAGCGATTCTGCGAAGCAATGTGAACAGGCACAGAGAAGGTGCTAGCAGGGAATTCTCTGCTTGCCTTTCCCCAGTGCTCTGCAATCTCTCCAGGACAACATAAAATCTGGGGCTCTGTGCTTTCTTTCCTTCTGAACAAGTGTTACTGTTTTCTGCACAAAAGCGAATCTGCGAAGCAATGTGAACACTTCTGCTTCCCAGGCACAGAGAAGGTGCTAGCAAGGAATTCTCTGCCTGCCTTTCCCCAGTGCTCTGCAAGCTCTCCAGGACAACATAAAATCTGGGGCTCTGTGCTTTCTTTCCTTCTGAACAAGTGTTACTGTTTTCTGCACAAAAGCGAATCTGCGATGCAATGTGAACACTTCTGCTTCCCAGGCACAGAGAAGGTGCTAGCAAGGAATTCTCTGCCTGCCTTTCCCCAGTGCTCTGCAAGCTCTCCAGGACAACATAAAATCTGGGGCTCTGTGCTTTCTTTCCTTCTGAACAAGTGTTACTGTTTTCTGCACAAAAGCGATTCTGCGAAGCAATGTGAACAGGCACAGAGAAGGTGCTATCAGGGAATTCTCTGCCTGCCTTTCCCCAGTGCTCTGCAAGCTCTCCAGGACAACATAAAATCTGGGGCTCTGTGCTTTCTTTCCTTCTGAACAAGTGTTAGTGTTTTCTGCACAAAAGCGATTCTGCGAAGCAATGAGAACACTTCTGCTTCCCAGGCACAGAGAAGGTGCTAGCAAGGAATTCTCTGCCTGCCTTTCCCCAGTGCTCTGCAAGCTCTCCAGGACAACATAAAATCTGGGGCTCTGTGCTTTCTTTCCTTCTGAACAAGTGTTACTGTTTTCTGCACAAAAGCGATTCTGCGAAGCAATGTGAACAGGCACAGAGAAGGTGCTAGCAGGGAATTCTCTGCCTGCCTTTCCCCAGTGCTCTGCAAGCTCTCCAGGACAACATAGAATCTGGGGCTCTGTGCTTTCTTTCCTTCTGAACAAGTGTTACTGTTTTCTGCACAAAAGCGATTCTGCGAAGCAATGTGAACACTTCTGCTTCCCAGGCACAGAGAAGGTGCTAGCAGGGAATTCTCTGCCTGCCTTTCCCCAGTGCTCTGCAAGCTCTCCAGGACAACATAGAATCTGGGGCTCTGTGCTTTCTTTCGTTCTGAACAAGTGTTACTGTTTTCTGCACAAAAGCGATTCTGCGAAGCAATGTGAACAGGCACAGAGAAGGTGCTATCAGGGAATTCTCTGCCTGCCTTTCCCCAGTGCTCTGCAAGCTCTCCAGGACAACATAGAATCTGGGGCTCTGTGCTTTCTTTCCTTCTGAACAAGTGTTAGTGTTTTCTGCACAAAAGCGATTCTTGCGAAGCAATGTGAACACTTCTGCTTCCCAGGCACAGAGAAGGTACTTGCAGGGAATTCTCTGCCTGCCTTTCCCCAGTGCTCTGCAAGCTCTCCAGGACAACATAAAATCTGGGGCTCTGTGCTTTCTTTCCTTCTGAACAAGTGTTACTGTTTTCTGCAGAAAAGCGATTCTTGCGAAGCAATGTGAACACTTCTGCTTCCCAGGCACAGAGAAGGTGCTAGCAAGGAATTCTCTGCCTGCCTTTCCCCAGTGCTCTGCAAGCTCTCCAGGACAACATAAAATCTGGGGCTCTGTGCTTTCTTTCCTTCTGAACAAGTGGTACTGTTTTCTGCACAAAAGCGATTCTGCGAAGCAATGTGAACACTTCTGCTTCCCAGGCACAGAGAAGGTGCTAGCAAGGAATTCTCTGCCTGCCTTTCCCCAGTGCTCTGCAAGCTCTCCAGGACAACATAAAATCTGGGGCTCTGTGCTTTCTTTCCTTCTGAACAAGTGTTACTGTTTTCTGCACAAAAGCGATTCTTGCGAAGCAATGTGAACACTTCTGCTTCCCAGGCACAGAGAAGGTGCTAGCAAGGAATTCTCTGCCTGCCTTTCCCCAGTGCTCTGCAAGCTCTCCAGGACAACATAAAATCTGGGGCTCTGTGCTTTCTTTCCTTCTGAACAAGTGGTACTGTTTTCTGCACAAAAGCGATTCTGCGAAGCAATGTGAACACTTCTGCTTCCCAGGCACAGAGAAGGTGCTAGCAAGGAATTCTCTGCCTGCCTTTCCCCAGTGCTCTGCAAGCTCTCCAGGACAACATAAAATCTGGGGCTCTGTGCTTTCTTTCCTTCTGAACAAGTGTTACTGTTTTCTGCACAAAAGAGATTCTGCGAAGCAATGTGAACAGGCACAGAGAAGGTGCTAGCAGGGAATTCTCTGCCTGCCTTTCCCCAGTGCTCTGCAATCTCTCCAGGACAACATAAAATCTGGGGCTCTGTGCTTTCTTTCCTTCTGAACAAGTGTTACTGTTTTCTGCACAAAAGCGAATCTGCGAAGCAATGTGAACACTTCTGCTTCCCAGGCACAGAGAAGGTGCTAGCAAGGAATTCTCTGCCTGCCTTTCCCCAGTGCTCTGCAAGCTCTCCAGGACAACATAAAATCTGGGGCTCTGTGCTTTCTTTCCTTCTGAACAAGTGTTACTGTTTTCTGCACAAAAGCGAATCTGCGATGCAATGTGAACACTTCTGCTTCCCAGGCACAGAGAAGGTGCTAGCAAGGAATTCTCTGCCTGCCTTTCCCCAGTGCTCTGCAAGCTCTCCAGGACAACATAAAATCTGGGGCTCTGTGCTTTCTTTCCTTCTGAACAAGTGTTACTGTTTTCTGCACAAAAGCGATTCTGCGAAGCAATGTGAACAGGCACAGAGAAGGTGCTATCAGGGAATTCTCTGCCTGCCTTTCCCCAGTGCTCTGCAAGCTCTCCAGAACAACATAAAATCTGGGGCTCTGTGCTTTCTTTCCTTCTGAACAAGTGTTAGTGTTTTCTGCACAAAAGCGATTCTGCGAAGCAATGTGAACACTTCTGCTTCCCAGGCACAGAGAAGGTGCTAGCAAGGAATTCTCTGCCTGCCTTTCCCCAGTGCTCTGCAAGCTCTCCAGGACAACATAAAATCTGGGGCTCTGTGCTTTCTTTCGTTCTGAACAAGTGTTACTGTTTTCTGCACAAAAGCGATTCTTGCGAAGCAATGTGAACACTTCTGCTTCCCAGGCACAGAGAAGGTGCTAGCAAGGAATTCTCTGCCTGCCTTTCCCCAGTGCTCTGCAAGCTCTCCAGGACAACATAAAATCTGGGGCTCTGTGCTTTCTTTCCTTCTGAACAAGTGTTACTGTTTTCTGCACAAAAGCGATTTTGCGAAGCAATGTGAACAGGCACAGAGAAGGTGCTAGCAGGGAATTCTCTGCCTGCCTTTCCCCAGTGCTCTGCAAGCTCTCCAGGACAACATAGAATCTGGGGCTCTGTGCTTTCTTTCCTTCTGAACAAGTGTTAGTGTTTTCTGCACAAAAGCGATTCTTGCGAAGCAATGTGAACACTTCTGCTTCCCAGGCACAGAGAAGGTGCTAGCAGGGAATTCTCTGCCTGCCTTTCCCCAGTGCTCTGCAAGCTCTCCAGGACAACATAGAATCTGGGGCTCTGTGCTTTCTTTCGTTCTGAACAAGTGTTACTGTTTTCTGCACAAAAGCGATTCTGCGAAGCAATGTGAACAGGCACAGAGAAGGTGCTATCAGGGAATTCTCTGCCTGCCTTTCCCCAGTGCTCTGCAAGCTCTCCAGGACAACATAAAATCTGGGGCTCTGTGCTTTCTTTCCTTCTGAACAAGTGTTACTGTTTTCTGCACAAAAGCGATTCTTGCGAAGCAATGTGAACACTTCTGCTTCCCAGGCACAGAGAAGGTGCTAGCAAGGAATTCTCTGCCTGCCTTTCCCCAGTGCTCTGCAAGCTCTCCAGGACAACATAGAATCTGGGGCTCTGTGCTTTCTATAGTTCTGAACAAGTGTTACTGTTTTCTGCACAAAAGCGATTCTTGCGAAGCAATGTGAACAGGCACAGAGAAGGTGCTATCAGGGAATTCTCTGCCTGCCTTTCCCCAGTGCTCTGCAAGCTCTCCAGGACAACATAGAATCTGGGGCTCTGTGCTTTCTTTCCTTCTGAACAAGTGTTACTGTTTTCTGCACAAAAGCGATTCTGCGAAGCAATGTGAACACTTCTGCTTCCCAGGCACAGAGAAGGTGCTAGCAAGGAATTCTCTGCCTGCCTTTCCCCAGTGCTCTGCAAGCTCTCCAGGACAACATAAAATCTGGGGCTCTGTGCTTTCTTTCCTTCTGAACAAGTGTTACTGTTTTCTGCACAAAAGCGATTCTTGCGAAGCAATGTGAACACTTCTGCTTCCCAGGCACAGAGAAGGTGCTAGCAAGGAATTCTCTGCCTGCCTTTCCCCAGTGCTCTGCAAGCTCTCCAGGACAACATAAAATCTGGGGCTCTGTGCTTTCTTTCCTTCTGAACAAGTGTTAATGTTTTCTGCACAAAAGCGATTCTGCGAAGCAATGTGAACAGGCACAGAGAAGGTGCTATCAGGGAATTCTCTGCCTGCCTTTCCCCAGTGCTCTGCAAGCTCTCCAGGACAACATAGAATCTGGGGCTCTGTGCTTTCTTTCCTTCTGAACAAGTGTTACTGTTTTCTGCACAAAAGCGATTCTTGCGAAGCAATGTGAACACTTCTGCTTCCCAGGCACAGAGAAGGTGCTAGCAGGGAATTCTCTGCCTGCCTTTCCCCAGTGCTCTGCAAGCTCTCCAGGACAACATAGAATCTGGGGCTCTGTGCTTTCTTTCGTTCTGAACAAGTGTTACTGTTTTCTGCACAAAAGCGATTCTTGCGAAGCAATGTGAACAGGCACAGAGAAGGTGCTATCAGGGAATTCTCTGCCTGCCTTTCCCCAGTGCTCTGCAAGCTCTCCAGGACAACATAGAATCTGGGGCTCTGTGCTTTCTTTCCTTCTGAACAAGTGTTAGTGTTTTCTGCACAAAAGCGATTCTGCGAAGCAATGTGAACACTTCTGCTTCCCAGGCACAGAGAAGGTACTTGCAGGGAATTCTCTGCCTGCCTTTCCCCAGTGCTCTGCAAGCTCTCCAGGACAACATAAAATCTGGGGCTCTGTGCTTTCTTTCCTTCTGAACAAGTGTTACTGTTTTCTGCAGAAAAGCGATTCTTGCGAAGCAATGTGAACACTTCTGCTTCCCAGGCACAGAGAAGGTGCTAGCAAGGAATTCTCTGCCTGCCTTTCCCCAGTGCTCTGCAAGCTCTCCAGGACAACATAAAATCTGGGGCTCTGTGCTTTCTTTCCTTCTGAACAAGTGTTACTGTTTTCTGCACAAAAGCGATTCTTGCGAAGCAATGTGAACACTTCTGCTTCCCAGGCACAGAGAAGGTGCTAGCAAGGAATTCTCTGCCTGCCTTTCCCCAGTGCTCTGCAAGCTCTCCAGGACAACATAAAATCTGGGGCTCTGTGCTTTCTTTCCTTCTGAACAAGTGGTACTGTTTTCTGCACAAAAGCGATTCTGCGAAGCAATGTGAACACTTCTGCTTCCCAGGCACAGAGAAGGTGCTAGCAAGGAATTCTCTGCCTGCCTTTCCCCAGTGCTCTGCAAGCTCTCCAGGACAACATAAAATCTGGGGCTCTGTGCTTTCTTTCCTTCTGAACAAGTGTTACTGTTTTCTGCACAAAAGCGAATCTGCGATGCAATGTGAACACTTCTGCTTCCCAGGCACAGAGAAGGTGCTAGCAAGGAATTCTCTGCCTGCCTTTCCCCAGTGCTCTGCAAGCTCTCCAGGACAACATAAAATCTGGGGCTCTGTGCTTTCTTTCCTTCTGAACAAGTGTTACTGTTTTCTGCACAAAAGCGATTCTGCGAAGCAATGTGAACAGGCACAGAGAAGGTGCTATCAGGGAATTCTCTGCCTGCCTTTCCCCAGTGCTCTGCAAGCTCTCCAGGACAACATAAAATCTGGGGCTCTGTGCTTTCTTTCCTTCTGAACAAGTGTTAGTGTTTTCTGCACAAAAGCGATTCTGCGAAGCAATGTGAACACTTCTGCTTCCCAGGCACAGAGAAGGTGCTAGCAAGGAATTCTCTGCCTGCCTTTCCCCAGTGCTCTGCAAGCTCTCCAGGACAACATAAAATCTGGGGCTCTGTGCTTTCTTTCCTTCTGAACAAGTGTTACTGTTTTCTGCACAAAAGCGATTCTTGCGAAGCAATGTGAACACTTCTGCTTCCCAGGCACAGAGAAGGTGCTATCAGGGAATTCTCTGCCTGCCTTTCCCCAGTGCTCTGCAAGCTCTCCAGGACAACATAGAATCTGGGGCTCTGTGCTTTCTTTCCTTCTGAACAAGTGGTACTGTTTTCTGCACAAAAGCGATTCTGCGAAGCAATGTGAACACTTCTGCTTCCCAGGCACAGAGAAGGTGCTAGCAGGGAATTCTCTGCCTGCCTTTCCCCAGTGCTCTGCAAGCTCTCCAGGACAACATAGAATCTGGGGCTCTGTGCTTTCTTTCGTTCTGAACAAGTGTTAATGTTTTCTGCACAAAAGCGATTCTGCGAAGCAATGTGAACAGGCACAGAGAAGGTGCTATCAGGGAATTCTCTGCCTGCCTTTCCCCAGTGCTCTGCAAGCTCTCCAGGACAACATAGAATCTGGGGCTCTGTGCTTTCTTTCCTTCTGAACAAGTGTTAATGTTTTCTGCACAAAAGCGATTCTTGCGAAGCAATGTGAACACTTCTGCTTCCCAGGCACAGAGAAGGTGCTAGCAGGGAATTCTCTGCCTGCCTTTCCCCAGTGCTCTGCAAGCTCTCCAGGACAACATAGAATCTGGGGCTCTGTGCTTTCTTTCGTTCTGAACAAGTGTTACTGTTTTCTGCACAAAAGCGATTCTTGCGAAGCAATGTGAACAGGCACAGAGAAGGTGCTATCAGGGAATTCTCTGCCTGCCTTTCCCCAGTGCTCTGCAAGCTCTCCAGGACAACATAGAATCTGGGGCTCTGTGCTTTCTTTCCTTCTGAACAAGTGTTACTGTTTTCTGCACAAAAGCGATTCTGCGAAGCAATGTGAACACTTCTGCTTCCCAGGCACAGAGAAGGTACTTGCAGGGAATTCTCTGCCTGCCTTTCCCCAGTGCTCTGCAAGCTCTCCAGGACAACATAAAATCTGGGGCTCTGTGCTTTCTTTCCTTCTGAACAAGTGTTACTGTTTTCTGCAGAAAAGCGTTTCTTGCGAAGCAATGTGAACACTTCTGCTTCCCAGGCACAGAGAAGGTGCTAGCAAGGAATTCTCTGCCTGCCTTTCCCCAGTGCTCTGCAAGCTCTCCAGGACAACATAAAATCTGGGGCTCTGTGCTTTCTTTCCTTCTGAACAAGCGGTACTGTTTTCTGCACAAAAGCGATTCTGCGAAGCAATGTGAACACTTCTGCTTCCCAGGCACAGAGAAGGTGCTAGCAAGGAATTCTCTGCCTGCCTTTCCCCAGTGCTCTGCAAGCTCTCCAGGACAACATAAAATCTGGGGCTCTGTGCTTTCTTTCCTTCTGAACAAGTGTTACTGTTTTCTGCACAAAAGCGATTCTTGCGAAGCAATGTGAACACTTCTGCTTCCCAGGCACAGAGAAGGTGCTAGCAAGGAATTCTCTGCCTGCCTTTCCCCAGTGCTCTGCAAGCTCTCCAGGACAACATAAAATCTGGGGCTCTGTGCTTTCTTTCCTTCTGAACAAGTGGTACTGTTTTCTGCACAAAAGCGATTCTGCGAAGCAATGTGAACACTTCTGCTTCCCAGGCACAGAGAAGGTGCTAGCAAGGAATTCTCTGCCTGCCTTTCCCCAGTGCTCTGCAAGCTCTCCAGGACAACATAAAATCTGGGGCTCTGTGCTTTCTTTCCTTCTGAACAAGTGTTACTGTTTTCTGCACAAAAGCGATTCTGCGAAGCAATGTGAACAGGCACAGAGAAGGTGCTAGCAGGGAATTCTCTGCCTGCCTTTCCCCAGTGCTCTGCAATCTCTGAAGGACAACATAAAATCTGGGGCTCTGTGCTTTCTTTCCTTCTGAACAAGTGTTACTGTTTTCTGCACAAAAGCGAATCTGCGAAGCAATGTGAACACTTCTGCTTCCCAGGCACAGAGAAGGTGCTAGCAAGGAATTCTCTGCCTGCCTTTCCCCAGTGCTCTGCAAGCTCTCCAGGACAACATAGAATCTGGGGCTCTGTGCTTTCTTTCCTTCTGAACAAGTGTTACTGTTTTCTGCACAAAAGCGATTCTTGCGAAGCAATGTGAACACTTCTGCTTCCCAGGCACAGAGAAGGTGCTATCAGGGAATTCTCTGCCTGCCTTTCCCCAGTGCTCTGCAAGCTCTCCAGGACAACATAGAATCTGGGGCTCTGTGCTTTCTTTCCTTCTGAACAAGTGTTAGTGTTTTCTGCACAAAAGCGATTCTGCGAAGCAATGTGAACACTTCTGCTTCCCAGGCACAGAGAAGGTGCTAGCAAGGAATTCTCTGCCTGCCTTTCCCCAGTGCTCTGCAAGCTCTCCAGGACAACATAAAATCTGGGGCTCTGTGCTTTCTTTCCTTCTGAACAAGTGTTACTGTTTTCTGCACAAAAGCGATTCTTGCGAAGCAATGTGAACACTTCTGCTTCCCAGGCACAGAGAAGGTGCTAGCAAGGAATTCTCTGCCTGCCTTTCCCCAGTGCTCTGCAAGCTCTCCAGGACAACATAAAATCTGGGGCTCTGTGCTTTCTTTCCTTCTGAACAAGTGTTACTGTTTTCTGCACAAAAGCGATTCTTGCGAAGCAATGTGAACACTTCTGCTTCCCAGGCACAGAGAAGGTGCTAGCAAGGAATTCTCTGCCTGCCTTTCCCCAGTGCTCTGCAAGCTCTCCAGGACAACATAAAATCTGGGGCTCTGTGCTTTCTTTCCTTCTGAACAAGTGTTACTGTTTTCTGCACAAAAGCGATTCTGCGAAGCAATGTGAACAGGCACAGAGAAGGTGCTAGCAGGGAATTCTCTGCCTGCCTTTCCCCAGTGCTCTGCAAGCTCTCCAGGACAACATAGAATCTGGGGCTCTGTGCTTTCTTTCCTTCTGAACAAGTGTTAGTGTTTTCTGCACAAAAGCGATTCTTGCGAAGCAATGTGAACACTTCTGCTTCCCAGGCACAGAGAAGGTGCTAGCAGGGAATTCTCTGCCTGCCTTTCCCCAGTGCTCTGCAAGCTCTCCAGGACAACATAGAATCTGGGGCTCTGTGCTTTCTTTCGTTCTGAACAAGTGTTACTGTTTTCTGCACAAAAGCGATTCTGCGAAGCAATGTGAACAGGCACAGAGAAGGTGCTATCAGGGAATTCTCTGCCTGCCTTTCCCCAGTGCTCTGCAAGCTCTCCAGGACAACATAAAATCTGGGGCTCTGTGCTTTCTTTCCTTCTGAACAAGTGTTACTGTTTTCTGCACAAAAGCGATTCTGCTAAGCAATGTTAACAGGCACAGAGAAGGTGCTATCAGGGAATTCTCTGCCTGCCTTTCCCCAGTGCTCTGCAAGCTCTCCAGGACAACATAGAATCTGGGGCTCTGTGCTTTCTTTCGTTCTGAACAAGTGTTAGTGTTTTCTGCACAAAAGCGATTCTGCGAAGCAATGTGAACACTTCTGCTTCCCAGGCACAGAGAAGGTGCTATCAGGGAATTCTCTGCCTGCCTTTCCCCAGTGCTCTGCAAGCTCTCCAGGACAACATAGAATCTGGGGCTCTGTGCTTTCTTTCGTTCTGAACAAGTGTTAATGTTTTCTGCACAAAAGCGATTCTTGCGAAGCAATGTGAACAGGCACAGAGAAGGTGCTATCAGGGAATTCTCTGCCTGCCTTTCCCCAGTGCTCTGCAAGCTCTCCAGGACAACATAGAATCTGGGGCTCTGTGCTTTCTTTCCTTCTGAACAAGTGTTAGTGTTTTCTGCACAAAAGCGATTCTGCGAAGCAATGTGAACACTTCTGCTTCCCAGGCACAGAGAAGGTGCTAGCAGGGAATTCTCTGCCTGCCTTTCCCCAGTGCTCTGCAAGCTCTCCAGGACAACATAAAATCTGGGGCTCTGTGCTTTCTTTCCTTCTGAACAAGTGTTACTGTTTTCTGCACAAAAGCGATTCTTGCGAAGCAATGTGAACACTTCCGCTTCCCAGGCACAGAGAAGGTGCTAGCAAGGAATTCTCTGCCTGCCTTTCCCCAGTGCTCTGCAAGCTCTCCAGGACAACATAAAATCTGGGGCTCTGTGCTTTCTTTCGTTCTGAACAAGTGTTAGTGTTTTCTGCACAAAAGCGATTCTGCGAAGCAATGTAAACAGGCACAGAGAAGGTGCTAGCAGGGAAATCTCTGCCTGCCTTTCCCCAGTGCTCTGCAATCTCTCCAGGACAACATAAAATCTGGGGCTCTGTGCTTTCTTTCGTTCTGAACAAGTGTTACTGTTTTCTGCACAAAAGCGATTCTGCTAAGCAATGTTAACAGGCACAGAGAAGGTGCTATCAGGGAATTCTCTGCCTGCCTTTCCCCAGTGCTCTGCAAGCTCTCCAGGACAACATAGAATCTGGGACTCTGTGCTTTCTTTCGTTCTGAACAACTGTTACTGTTTTCTGCACAAAAGCGATTCTGCGAAGCAATGTGAACACTTCTGCTTCCCAGGCACAGAGAAGGTGCTAGCAGGGAATTCTCTGCCTGCCTTTCCCCAGTGCTCTGCAAGCTCTCCAGGACAACATAAAATCTGGGGCTCTGTGCTTTCTTTCGTTCTGAACAAGTGTTAGTGTTTTCTGCACAAAAGCGATTCTGCGAAGCAATGTAAACAGGCACAGAGAAGGTGCTAGCAGGGAAATCTCTGCCTGCCTTTCCCCAGTGCTCTGCAATCTCTCCAGGACAACATAAAATCTGGGGCTCTGTGCTTTCTTTCGTTCTGAACAAGTGTTACTGTTTTCTGCACAAAAGCGATTCTGCTAAGCAATGTTAACAGGCACAGAGAAGGTGCTATCAGGGAATTCTCTGCCTGCCTTTCCCCAGTGCTCTGCAAGCTCTCCAGGACAACATAGAATCTGGGACTCTGTGCTTTCTTTCGTTCTGAACAACTGTTACTGTTTTCTGCACAAAAGCGATTCTGCGAAGCAATGTGAACACTTCTGCTTCCCAGGCACAGAGAAGGTGCTAGCAGGGAATTCTCTGCCTGCCTTTCCCCAGTGCTCTGCAAGCTCTCCAGGACAACATAGAATCTGGGACTCTGTGCTTTCTTTCGTTCTGAACAACTGTTACTGTTTTCTGCACAAAAGCGATTCTGCGAAGCAATGTGAACACTTCTGCTTCCCAGGCACAGAGAAGGTGCTATCAGGGAATTCTCTGCCTGCCTTTCCCCAGTGCTCTGCAAGCTCTCCAGGACAACATAGAATCTGGGGCTCTGTGCTTTCTTTCGTTCTGAACAAGTGTTAATGTTTTCTGCACAAAAGCGATTCTTGCGAAGCAATGTGAACAGGCACAGAGAAGGTGCTATCAGGGAATTCTCTGCCTGCCTTTCCCCAGTGCTCTGCAAGCTCTCCAGGACAACATAGAATCTGGGGCTCTGTGCTTTCTTTCCTTCTGAACAAGTGTTAGTGTTTTCTGCACAAAAGCGATTCTGCGAAGCAATGTGAACACTTCTGCTTCCCAGGAACAGAGAAGGTGCTTGCAGGGAATTCTCTGCCTGCCTTTCCCCAGTGCTCTGCAAGCTCTCCAGGACAACATAAAATCTGGGGTCTGTGCTTTCTTTCCTTCTGAACAAGTGTTACTGTTTTCTGCACAAAAGCGATTCTTGCGAAGCAATGTGAACACTTCTGCTTCCCAGGCACAGAGAAGGTGCTAGCAAGGAATTCTCTGCCTGCCTTTCCCCAGTGCTCTGCAAGCTCTCCAGGACAACATAAAATCTGGGGTCTGTGCTTTCTTTCCTTCTGAACAAGTGTTACTGTTTTCTGCACAAAAGCGATTCTTGCGAAGCAATGTGAACACTTCTGCTTCCCAGGCACAGAGAAGGTGCTAGCAAGGAATTCTCTGCCTGCCTTTCCCCAGTGCTCTGCAAGCTCTCCAGGACAACATAAAATCTGGGGTCTGTGCTTTCTTTCCTTCTGAACAAGTGTTACTGTTTTCTGCACAAAAGCGATTCTTGCGAAGCAATGTGAACACTTCTGCTTCCCAGGCACAGAGAAGGTGCTAGCAAGGAATTCTCTGCCTGCCTTTCCCCAGTGCTCTGCAAGCTCTCCAGGACAACATAAAATCTGGGGTCTGTGCTTTCTTTCCTTCTGAACAAGTGTTACTGTTTTCTGCACAAAAGCGATTCTGCGAAGCAATGTGAACACTTCTGCTTCCCAGGCACAGAGAAGGTCCTAGCAGGGAATTCTCTGCCTGCCTTTCCCCAGTGCTCTGCAAGCTCTCCAGGACAACATAGAATCTGGGGCTCTGTGCTTTCTTTCGTTCTGAACAAGTGTTACTGTTTTCTGCACAAAAGCGATTCTGCGAAGCAATGTGAACAGGCACAGAGAAGGTGCTATCAGGGAATTCTCTGCCTGCCTTTCCCCAGTGCTCTGCAAGCTCTCCAGGACAACATAAAATCTGGGGCTCTGTGCTTTCTTTCCTTCTGAACAAGTGTTACTGTTTTCTGCACAAAAGCGATTCTTGCGAAGCAATGTGAACACTTCTGCTTCCCAGGCACAGAGAAGGTGCTAGCAAGGAATTCTCTGCCTGCCTTTCCCCAGTGCTCTGCAAGCTCTCCAGGACAACATAGAATCTGGGGCTCTGTGCTTTCTATAGTTCTGAACAAGTGTTACTTTTTTCTGCACAAAAGCGATTCTTGCGAAGCAATGTGAACAGGCACAGAGAAGGTGCTATCAGGGAATTCTCTGCCTGCCTTTCCCCAGTGCTCTGCAAGCTCTCCAGGACAACATAGAATCTGGGGCTCTGTGCTTTCTTTCCTTCTGAACAAGTGTTACTGTTTTCTGCACAAAAGCGATTCTGCGAAGCAATGTGAACACGTCTGCTTCCCAGGCACAGAGAAGGTGCTAGCAAGGAATTCTCTGCCTGCCTTTCCCCAGTGCTCTGCAAGCTCTCCAGGACAACATAAAATCTGGGGCTCTGTGCTTTCTTTCGTTCTAAACAAGTGTTACTGTTTTCTGCACAAAAGCGATTCTTGCGAAGCAATGTGAACACTTCTGCTTCCCAGGCACAGAGAAGGTGCTATCAGGGAATTCTCTGCCTGCCTTTCCCCAGTGCTCTGCAAGCTCTCCAGGACAACATAGAATCTGGGGCTCTGTGCTTTCTTTCCTTCTGAACAAGTGTTACTGTTTTCTGCACAAAAGCGATTCTGCGAAGCAATGTGAACACTTCTGCTTCCCAGGCACAGAGAAGGTGCTAGCAGGGAATTCTCTGCCTGCCTTTCCCCAGTGCTCTGCAAGCTCTCCAGGACAACATAGAATCTGGGGCTCTGTGCTTTCTTTCGTTCTGAACAAGTGTTAATGTTTTCTGCACAAAAGCGATTCTGCGAAGCAATGTGAACAGGCACAGAGAAGGTGCTATCAGGGAATTCTCTGCCTGCCTTTCCCCAGTGCTCTGCAAGCTCTCCAGGACAACATAGAATCTGGGGCTCTGTGCTTTCTTTCCTTCTGAACAAGTGTTACTGTTTTCTGCACAAAAGCGATTCTGCGAAGCAATGTGAACACTTCTGCTTCCCAGGCACAGAGAAGGTGCTAGCAAGGAATTCTCTGCCTGCCTTTCCCCAGTGCTCTGCAAGCTCTCCAGGACAACATAGAATCTGGGGCTCTGTGCTTTCTTTCCTTCTGAACAAGTGTTAATGTTTTCTGCACAAAAGCGATTCTGCGAAGCAATGTGGACACTTCTGCTTCCCAGGCACAGAGAAGGTGCTTGCAGGGAATTCTCTGCCTGCCTTTCCCCAGTGCTCTGCAAGCTCTCCAGGACAACATAAAATCTGGGGCTCTGTGCTTTCTTTCCTTCTGAACAAGTGTTACTGTTTTCTGCACAAAAGCCATTCTTGCGAAGCAATGTGAACACTTCTGCTTCCCAGGCACAGAGAAGGTGCTAGCAAGGAATTCTGTGCCTGCCTTTCCCCAGTGCTCTGCAAGCTCTCCAGGACAACATAAAATCTGGGGCTCTGTGCTTTCTTTCCTTCTGAAAAAGTGGTACTGTTTTCTGCACAAAAGCGATTCTGCGAAGCAATGTGAACACTTCTGCTTCCCAGGCACAGAGAAGGTGCTAGCAAGGAATTCTCTGCCTGCCTTTCCCCAGTGCTCTGCAAGCTCTCCAGGACAACATAAAATCTGGGGCTCTGTGCTTTCTTTCCTTCTGAACAAGTGTTACTGTTTTCTGCACAAAAGCGATTCTTGCGAAGCAATGTGAACACTTCTGCTTCCCAGGCACAGAGAAGGTGCTAGCAAGGAATTCTCTGCCTGCCTTTCCCCAGTGCTCTGCAAGCTCTCCAGGACAACATAAAATCTGGGGCTCTGTGCTTTCTTTCCTTCTGAACAAGTGGTACTGTTTTCTGCACAAAAGCGATTCTGCGAAGCAATGTGAACACTTCTGCTTCCCAGGCACAGAGAAGGTGCTAGCAAGGAATTCTCTGCCTGCCTTTCCCCAGTGCTCTGCAAGCTCTCCAGGACAACATAAAATCTGGGGCTCTGTGCTTTCTTTCCTTCTGAACAAGTGTTACTGTTTTCTGCACAAAAGCGATTCTGCGAAGCAATGTGAACAGGCACAGAGAAGGTGCTAGCAGGGAATTCTCTGCCTGCCTTTCCCCAGTGCTCTGCAATCTCTCCAGGACAACATAAAATCTGGGGCTCTGTGCTTTCTTTCCTTCTGAACAAGTGTTACTGTTTTCTGCACAAAAGCGATTCTGCGAAGCAATGTGAACACTTCTGCTTCCCAGGCACAGAGAAGGTGCTAGCAAGGAATTCTCTGCCTGCCTTTCCCCAGTGCTCTGCAAGCTCTCCAGGACAACATAAAATCTGGGGCTCTGTGCTTTCTTTCCTTCTGAACAAGTGTTAATGTTTTCTGCACAAAAGCGATTCTTGCGAAGCAATGTGAACAGGCACAGAGAAGGTGCTATCAGGGAATTCTCTGCCTGCCTTTCCCCAGTGCTCTGCAAGCTCTCCAGGACAACATAGAATCTGGGGCTCTGTGCTTTCTTTCCTTCTGAACAAGTGTTAGTGTTTTCTGCACAAAAGCGATTCTGCGAAGCAATGTGAACACTTCTGCTTCCCAGGCACAGAGAAAGTGCTTGCAGGGAATTCTCTGCCTGCCTTTCCCCAGTGCTCTGCAAGCTCTCCAGGACAACATAAAATCTGGGGCTCTGTGCTTTCTTTCCTTCTGAACAAGTGTTACTGTTTTCTGCACAAAAGCGATTCTGCGAAGCAATGTGAACACTTCTGCTTCCCAGGCACAGAGAAGGTGCTAGCAGGGAATTCTCTGCCTGCCTTTCCCCAGTGCTCTGCAAGCTCTCCAGGACAACATAGAATCTGGGGCTCTGTGCTTTCTTTCGTTCTGAACAAGTGTTACTGTTTTCTGCACAAAAGCGATTCTGCGAAGCAATGTGAACAGGCACAGAGAAGGTGCTATCAGGGAATTCTCTGCCTGCCTTTCCCCAGTGCTCTGCAAGCTCTCCAGGACAACATAGAATCTGGGGCTCTGTGCTTTCTTTCCTTCTGAACAAGTGTTACTGTTTTCTGCACAAAAGCGATTCTGCGAAGCAATGTGAACACTTCTGCTTCCCAGGCACAGAGAAGGTGCTAGCAAGGAATTCTCTGCCTGCCTTTCCCCAGTGCTCTGCAAGCTCTCCAGGACAACATAAAATCTGGGGCTCTGTGCTTTCTTTCCTTCTGAACAAGTGTTACTGTTTTCTGCACAAAAGCGATTCTTGCGAAGCAATGTGAACACTTCTGCTTCCCAGGCACAGAGAAGGTGCTATCAGGGAATTCTGTGCCTGCCTTTCCCCAGTGCTCTGCAAGCTCTCCAGGACAACATAGAATCTGGGGCTCTGTGCTTTCTTTCCTTCTGAACAAGTGTTAGTGTTTTCTGCACAAAAGCGATTCTGCGAAGCAATGTGAACACTTCTGCTTCCCAGGCACAGAGAAGGTGCTAGCAGGGAATTCTCTGCCTGCCTTTCCCCAGTGCTCTGCAAGCTCTCCAGGACAACATAGAATCTGGGGCTCTGTGCTTTCTTTCGTTCTGAACAAGTGTTAATGTTTTCTGCACAAAAGCGATTCTGCGAAGCAATGTGAACAGGCACAGAGAAGGTGCTATCAGGGAATTCTCTGCCTGCCTTTCCCCAGTGCTCTGCAAGCTCTCCAGGACAACATAGAATCTGGGGCTCTGTGCTTTCTTTCGTTCTGAACAAGTGTTACTGTTTTCTGCACAAAAGCGATTCTGCGAAGCAATGTGAACACTTCTGCTTCCCAGGCACAGAGAAGGTGCTAGCAAGGAATTCTCTTCCTGCCTTTCCCCAGTGCTCTGCAAGCTCTCCAGGACAGCATAGAATCTGGGGCTCTGTGCTTTCTTTCCTTCTGAACAAGTGTTACTGTTTTCTGCACAAAAGCGATTCTTGCGAAGCAATGTGAACACTTCTGCTTCCCAGGCACAGAGAAGGTGCTAGCAGGGAATTCTCTGCCTGCCTTTCCCCAGTGCTCTGCAAGCTCTCCAGGACAACATAGAATCTGGGGCTCTGTGCTTTCTTTCGTTCTGAACAAGTGTTACTGTTTTCTGCACAAAAGCGATTCTGCGAAGCAATGTGAACAGGCACAGAGAAGATGCTATCAGGGAATTCTCTGCCTGCCTTTCCCCAGTGCTCTGCAAGCTCTCCAGGACAACATAAAATCTGGGGCTCTGTGCTTTCTTTCCTTCTGAACAAGTGTTACTGTTTTCTGCACAAAAGCGATTCTTGCGAAGCAATGTGAACACTTCTGCTTCCCAGGCACAGAGAAGGTGCTAGCAAGGAATTCTCTGCCTGCCTTTCCCCAGTGCTCTGCAAGCTCTCCAGGACAACATAGAATCTGGGGCTCTGTGCTTTCTATAGTTCTGAACAAGTGTTACTTTTTTCTGCACAAAAGCGATTCTTGCGAAGCAATGTGAACAGGCACAGAGAAGGTGCTATCAGGGAATTCTCTGCCTGCCTTTCCCCAGTGCTCTGCAAGCTCTCCAGGACAACATAGAATCTGGGGCTCTGTGCTTTCTTTCCTTCTGAACAAGTGTTACTGTTTTCTGCACAAAAGCGATTCTGCGAAGCAATGTGAACACTTCTGCTTCCCAGGCACAGAGAAGGTGCTAGCAAGGAATTCTCTGCCTGCCTTTCCCCAGTGCTCTGCAAGCTCTCCAGGACAACATAAAATCTGGGGCTCTGTGCTTTCTATAGTTCTGAACAAGTGTTACTTTTTTCTGCACAAAAGCGATTCTTGCGAAGCAATGTGAACAGGCACAGAGAAGGTGCTATCAGGGAATTCTCTGCCTGCCTTTCCCCAGTGCTCTGCAAGCTCTCCAGGACAACATAGAATCTGGGGCTCTGTGCTTTCTTTCCTTCTGAACAAGTGTTACTGTTTTCTGCACAAAAGCGATTCTTGCGAAGCAATGTGAACACTTCTGCTTCCCAGGCACAGAGAAGGTGCTATCAGGGAATTCTCTGCCTGCCTTTCCCCAGTGCTCTGCAAGCTCTCCAGGACAACATAGAATCTGGGGCTCTGTGCTTTCTTTCCTTCTGAACAAGTGTTAGTGTTTTCTGCACAAAAGCGATTCTGCGAAGCAATGTGAACACTTCTGCTTCCCAGGCACAGAGAAGGTGCTAGCAGGGAATTCTCTGCCTGCCTTTCCCCAGTGCTCTGCAAGCTCTCCAGGACAACATAGAATCTGGGGCTCTGTGCTTTCTTTCGTTCTGAACAAGTGTTAATGTTTTCTGCACAAAAGCGATTCTGCGAAGCAATGTGAACAGGCACAGAGAAGGTGCTATCAGGGAATTCTCTGCCTGCCTTTCCCCAGTGCTCTGCAAGCTCTCCAGGACAACATAGAATCTGGGGCTCTGTGCTTTCTTTAGTTCTGAACAAGTGTTACTGTTTTCTGCACAAAAGCGATTCTACGAAGCAATGTGAACAGGCACAGAGAAGGTGCTATCAGGGAATTCTCTGCCTGCCTTTCCCCAGTGCTCTGCAAGCTCTCCAGGACAACATAGAATCTGGGGCTCTGTGCTTTCTTTCCTTCTGAACAAGTGTTACTGTTTTCTGCACAAAAGCGATTCTTGCGAAGCAATGTGAACACTTCTGCTTCCCAGGCACAGAGAAGGTGCTAGCAAGGAATTCTCTGCCTGCCTTTCCCCAGTGCTCTGCAAGCTCTCCAGGACAACATAAAATCTGGGGCTCTGTGCTTTCTTTCCTTCTGAAAAAGTGGTACTGTTTTCTGCACAAAAGCGATTCTGCGAAGCAATGTGAACACTTCTGCTTCCCAGGCACAGAGAAGGTGCTAGCAAGGAATTCTCTGCCTGCCTTTCCCCAGTGCTCTGCAAGCTCTCCAGGACAACATAAAATCTGGGGCTCTGTGCTTTCTTTCGTTCTGAACAAGTGTTACTGTTTTCTGCACAAAAGCGATTCTGCGAAGCAATGTGAAGAGGCACAGAGAAGGTGCTATCAGGGAATTCTCTGCCTGCCTTTCCCCAGTGCTCTGCAAGCTCTCCAGGACAACATAAAATCTGGGGCTCTGTGCTTTCTTTCCTTCTGAACAAGTGTTACTGTTTTCTGCACAAAAGCGATTCTGCGAAGCAATGTGAACACTTCTGCGTCCCAGGCACAGAGAAGGTGCTAGCAAGGAATTCTCTGCCTGCCTTTCCCCAGTGCTCTGCAAGCTCTCCAGGACAACATAAAATCTGGGGCTCTGTGCTTTCTTTCCTTCTGAACAAGTGTTACTGTTTTCTGCACAAAAGCGATTCTTGCGAAGCAATGTGAACACTTCTGCTTCCTAGGCACAGAGAAGGTGCTAGCAAGGAATTCTCTGCCTGCCTTTCCCCAGTGCTCTGCAAGCTCTCCAGGACAACATAAAATCTGGGGCTCTGTGCTTTCTTTCGTTCTGAACAAGTGTTAGTGTTTTCTGCACAAAAGCGATTCTGCGAAGCAATGTGAACAGGCACAGAGAAGGTGCTAGCAGGGAATTCTCTGCCTGCCTTTCCCCAGTGCTCTGCAATCTCTCCAGGACAACATAAAATCTGGGGCTCTGTGCTTTCTTTCGTTCTGAACAAGTGTTACTGTTTTCTGCACAAAAGCGATTCTGCGAAGCAATGTGAACAGGCACAGAGAAGGTGCTAGCAGGGAATTCTCTGCCTGCCTTTCCCCAGTGCTCTGCAAGCTCTCCAGGACAACATAGAATCTGGGGCTCTGTGCTTTCTTTCCTTCTGAACAAGTGTTACTGTTTTCTGCACAAAAGCGATTCTTGCGAAGCAATGTGAACACTTCTGCTTCCCAGGCACAGAGAAGGTGCTAGCAGGGAATTCTCTGCCTGCCTTTCCCCAGTGCTCTGCAAGCTCTCCAGGACAACATAGAATCTGGGGCTCTGTGCTTTCTTTCGTTCTGAACAAGTGTTACTGTTTTCTGCACAAAAGCGATTCTTGCGAAGCAATGTGAACAGGCACAGAGAAGGTGCTATCAGGGAATTCTCTGCCTGCCTTTCCCCAGTGCTCTGCAAGCTCTCCAGGACAACATAGAATCTGGGGCTCTGTGCTTTCTTTCCTTCTGAACAAGTGTTAGTGTTTTCTGCACAAAAGCGATTCTGCGAAGCAATGTGAACACTTCTGCTTCCCAGGCACAGAGAAGGTGCTAGCAAGGAATTCTCTGCCTGCCTTTCCCCAGTGCTCTGCAAGCTCTCCAGGACAACATAAAATCTGGGGCTCTGTGCTTTCTTTCCTTCTGAACAAGTGGTACTGTTTTCTGCACAAAAGCGATTCTGCGAAGCAATGTGAACACTTCTGCTTCCCAGGCACAGAGAAGGTGCTAGCAAGGAATTCTCTGCCTGCCTTTCCCCAGTGCTCTGCAAGCTCTCCAGGACAACATAAAATCTGGGGCTCTGTGCTTTCTTTCCTTCTGAACAAGTGTTACTGTTTTCTGCACAAAAGCGATTCTGCGAAGCAATGTGAACAGGCACAGAGAAGGTGCTAGCAGGGAATTCTCTGCCTGCCTTTCCCCAGTGCTCTGCAATCTCTCCAGGACAACATAAAATCTGGGGCTCTGTGCTTTCTTTCCTTCTGAACAAGTGTTACTGTTTTCTGCACAAAAGCGAATCTGCGAAGCAATGTGAACACTTCTGCTTCCCAGGCACAGAGAAGGTGCTAGCAAGGAATTCTCTGCCTGCCTTTCCCCAGTGCTCTGCAAGCTCTCCAGGACAACATAAAATCTGGGGCTCTGTGCTTTCTTTCCTTCTGAACAAGTGTTACTGTTTTCTGCACAAAAGCGAATCTGCGATGCAATGTGAACACTTCTGCTTCCCAGGCACAGAGAAGGTGCTAGCAAGGAATTCTCTGCCTGCCTTTCCCCAGTGCTCTGCAAGCTCTCCAGGACAACATAAAATCTGGGGCTCTGTGCTTTCTTTCCTTCTGAACAAGTGTTACTGTTTTCTGCACAAAAGCGATTCTGCGAAGCAATGTGAACAGGCACAGAGAAGGTGCTATCAGGGAATTCTCTGCCTGCCTTTCCCCAGTGCTCTGCAAGCTCTCCAGGACAACATAAAATCTGGGGCTCTGTGCTTTCTTTCCTTCTGAACAAGTGTTAGTGTTTTCTGCACAAAAGCGATTCTGCGAAGCAATGAGAACACTTCTGCTTCCCAGGCACAGAGAAGGTGCTAGCAAGGAATTCTCTGCCTGCCTTTCCCCAGTGCTCTGCAAGCTCTCCAGGACAACATAAAATCTGGGGCTCTGTGCTTTCTTTCCTTCTGAACAAGTGTTACTGTTTTCTGCACAAAAGCGATTCTGCGAAGCAATGTGAACAGGCACAGAGAAGGTGCTAGCAGGGAATTCTCTGCCTGCCTTTCCCCAGTGCTCTGCAAGCTCTCCAGGACAACATAGAATCTGGGGCTCTGTGCTTTCTTTCCTTCTGAACAAGTGTTACTGTTTTCTGCACAAAAGCGATTCTTGCGAAGCAATGTGAACACTTCTGCTTCCCAGGCACAGAGAAGGTGCTAGCAGGGAATTCTCTGCCTGCCTTTCCCCAGTGCTCTGCAAGCTCTCCAGGACAACATAGAATCTGGGGCTCTGTGCTTTCTTTCGTTCTGAACAAGTGTTACTGTTTTCTGCACAAAAGCGATTCTGCGAAGCAATGTGAACAGGCACAGAGAAGGTGCTATCAGGGAATTCTCTGCCTGCCTTTCCCCAGTGCTCTGCAAGCTCTCCAGGACAACATAGAATCTGGGGCTCTGTGCTTTCTTTCCTTCTGAACAAGTGTTAGTGTTTTCTGCACAAAAGCGATTCTTGCGAAGCAATGTGAACACTTCTGCTTCCCAGGCACAGAGAAGGTACTTGCAGGGAATTCTCTGCCTGCCTTTCCCCAGTGCTCTGCAAGCTCTCCAGGACAACATAAAATCTGGGGCTCTGTGCTTTCTTTCCTTCTGAACAAGTGTTACTGTTTTCTGCAGAAAAGCGATTCTTGCGAAGCAATGTGAACACTTCTGCTTCCCAGGCACAGAGAAGGTGCTAGCAAGGAATTCTCTGCCTGCCTTTCCCCAGTGCTCTGCAAGCTCTCCAGGACAACATAAAATCTGGGGCTCTGTGCTTTCTTTCCTTCTGAACAAGTGGTACTGTTTTCTGCACAAAAGCGATTCTGCGAAGCAATGTGAACACTTCTGCTTCCCAGGCACAGAGAAGGTGCTAGCAAGGAATTCTCTGCCTGCCTTTCCCCAGTGCTCTGCAAGCTCTCCAGGACAACATAAAATCTGGGGCTCTGTGCTTTCTTTCCTTCTGAACAAGTGTTACTGTTTTCTGCACAAAAGCGATTCTTGCGAAGCAATGTGAACACTTCTGCTTCCCAGGCACAGAGAAGGTGCTAGCAAGGAATTCTCTGCCTGCCTTTCCCCAGTGCTCTGCAAGCTCTCCAGGACAACATAAAATCTGGGGCTCTGTGCTTTCTTTCCTTCTGAACAAGTGGTACTGTTTTCTGCACAAAAGCGATTCTGCGAAGCAATGTGAACACTTCTGCTTCCCAGGCACAGAGAAGGTGCTAGCAAGGAATTCTCTGCCTGCCTTTCCCCAGTGCTCTGCAAGCTCTCCAGGACAACATAAAATCTGGGGCTCTGTGCTTTCTTTCCTTCTGAACAAGTGTTACTGTTTTCTGCACAAAAGAGATTCTGCGAAGCAATGTGAACAGGCACAGAGAAGGTGCTAGCAGGGAATTCTCTGCCTGCCTTTCCCCAGTGCTCTGCAATCTCTCCAGGACAACATAAAATCTGGGGCTCTGTGCTTTCTTTCCTTCTGAACAAGTGTTACTGTTTTCTGCACAAAAGCGAATCTGCGAAGCAATGTGAACACTTCTGCTTCCCAGGCACAGAGAAGGTGCTAGCAAGGAATTCTCTGCCTGCCTTTCCCCAGTGCTCTGCAAGCTCTCCAGGACAACATAAAATCTGGGGCTCTGTGCTTTCTTTCCTTCTGAACAAGTGTTACTGTTTTCTGCACAAAAGCGAATCTGCGATGCAATGTGAACACTTCTGCTTCCCAGGCACAGAGAAGGTGCTAGCAAGGAATTCTCTGCCTGCCTTTCCCCAGTGCTCTGCAAGCTCTCCAGGACAACATAAAATCTGGGGCTCTGTGCTTTCTTTCCTTCTGAACAAGTGTTACTGTTTTCTGCACAAAAGCGATTCTGCGAAGCAATGTGAACAGGCACAGAGAAGGTGCTATCAGGGAATTCTCTGCCTGCCTTTCCCCAGTGCTCTGCAAGCTCTCCAGAACAACATAAAATCTGGGGCTCTGTGCTTTCTTTCCTTCTGAACAAGTGTTAGTGTTTTCTGCACAAAAGCGATTCTGCGAAGCAATGTGAACACTTCTGCTTCCCAGGCACAGAGAAGGTGCTAGCAAGGAATTCTCTGCCTGCCTTTCCCCAGTGCTCTGCAAGCTCTCCAGGACAACATAAAATCTGGGGCTCTGTGCTTTCTTTCGTTCTGAACAAGTGTTACTGTTTTCTGCACAAAAGCGATTCTTGCGAAGCAATGTGAACACTTCTGCTTCCCAGGCACAGAGAAGGTGCTAGCAAGGAATTCTCTGCCTGCCTTTCCCCAGTGCTCTGCAAGCTCTCCAGGACAACATAAAATCTGGGGCTCTGTGCTTTCTTTCCTTCTGAACAAGTGTTACTGTTTTCTGCACAAAAGCGATTTTGCGAAGCAATGTGAACAGGCACAGAGAAGGTGCTAGCAGGGAATTCTCTGCCTGCCTTTCCCCAGTGCTCTGCAAGCTCTCCAGGACAACATAGAATCTGGGGCTCTGTGCTTTCTTTCCTTCTGAACAAGTGTTAGTGTTTTCTGCACAAAAGCGATTCTTGCGAAGCAATGTGAACACTTCTGCTTCCCAGGCACAGAGAAGGTGCTAGCAGGGAATTCTCTGCCTGCCTTTCCCCAGTGCTCTGCAAGCTCTCCAGGACAACATAGAATCTGGGGCTCTGTGCTTTCTTTCGTTCTGAACAAGTGTTACTGTTTTCTGCACAAAAGCGATTCTGCGAAGCAATGTGAACAGGCACAGAGAAGGTGCTATCAGGGAATTCTCTGCCTGCCTTTCCCCAGTGCTCTGCAAGCTCTCCAGGACAACATAAAATCTGGGGCTCTGTGCTTTCTTTCCTTCTGAACAAGTGTTACTGTTTTCTGCACAAAAGCGATTCTTGCGAAGCAATGTGAACACTTCTGCTTCCCAGGCACAGAGAAGGTGCTAGCAAGGAATTCTCTGCCTGCCTTTCCCCAGTGCTCTGCAAGCTCTCCAGGACAACATAGAATCTGGGGCTCTGTGCTTTCTATAGTTCTGAACAAGTGTTACTGTTTTCTGCACAAAAGCGATTCTTGCGAAGCAATGTGAACAGGCACAGAGAAGGTGCTATCAGGGAATTCTCTGCCTGCCTTTCCCCAGTGCTCTGCAAGCTCTCCAGGACAACATAGAATCTGGGGCTCTGTGCTTTCTTTCCTTCTGAACAAGTGTTACTGTTTTCTGCACAAAAGCGATTCTGCGAAGCAATGTGAACACTTCTGCTTCCCAGGCACAGAGAAGGTGCTAGCAAGGAATTCTCTGCCTGCCTTTCCCCAGTGCTCTGCAAGCTCTCCAGGACAACATAAAATCTGGGGCTCTGTGCTTTCTTTCCTTCTGAACAAGTGTTACTGTTTTCTGCACAAAAGCGATTCTTGCGAAGCAATGTGAACACTTCTGCTTCCTAGGCACAGAGAAGGTGCTATCAGGGAATTCTCTGCCTGCCTTTCCCCAGTGCTCTGCAAGCTCTCCAGGACAACATAGAATCTGGGGCTCTGTGCTTTCTTTCCTTCTGAACAAGTGTTACTGTTTTCTGCACAAAAGCGATTCTGCGAAGCAATGTGAACACTTCTGCTTCCCAGGCACAGAGAAGGTGCTAGCAGGGAATTCTCTGCCTGCCTTTCCCCAGTGCTCTGCAAGCTCTCCAGGACAACATAGAATCTGGGGCTCTGTGCTTTCTTTCCTTCTGAACAAGTGTTACTGTTTTCTGCACAAAAGCGATTCTTGCGAAGCAATGTGAACACTTCTGCTTCCCAGGCACAGAGAAGGTGCTAGCAGGGAATTCTCTGCCTGCCTTTCCCCAGTGCTCTGCAAGCTCTCCAGGACAACATAGAATCTGGGGCTCTGTGCTTTCTTTCGTTCTGAACAAGTGTTACTGTTTTCTGCACAAAAGCGATTCTTGCGAAGCAATGTGAACAGGCACAGAGAAGGTGCTATCAGGGAATTCTCTGCCTGCCTTTCCCCAGTGCTCTGCAAGCTCTCCAGGACAACATAGAATCTGGGGCTCTGTGCTTTCTTTCCTTCTGAACAAGTGTTAGTGTTTTCTGCACAAAAGCGATTCTGCGAAGCAATGTGAACACTTCTGCTTCCCAGGCACAGAGAAGGTACTTGCAGGGAATTCTCTGCCTGCCTTTCCCCAGTGCTCTGCAAGCTCTCCAGGACAACATAAAATCTGGGGCTCTGTGCTTTCTTTCCTTCTGAACAAGTGTTACTGTTTTCTGCAGAAAAGCGATTCTTGCGAAGCAATGTGAACACTTCTGCTTCCCAGGCACAGAGAAGGTGCTAGCAAGGAATTCTCTGCCTGCCTTTCCCCAGTGCTCTGCAAGCTCTCCAGGACAACATAAAATCTGGGGCTCTGTGCTTTCTTTCCTTCTGAACAAGTGTTACTGTTTTCTGCACAAAAGCGATTCTGCGAAGCAATGTGAACACTTCTGCTTCCCAGGCACAGAGAAGGTGCTAGCAAGGAATTCTCTGCCTGCCTTTCCCCAGTGCTCTGCAAGCTCTCCAGGACAACATAAAATCTGGGGCTCTGTGCTTTCTTTCCTTCTGAACAAGTGTTACTGTTTTCTGCACAAAAGCGATTCTTGCGAAGCAATGTGAACACTTCTGCTTCCCAGGCACAGAGAAGGTGCTAGCAAGGAATTCTCTGCCTGCCTTTCCCCAGTGCTCTGCAAGCTCTCCAGGACAACATAAAATCTGGGGCTCTGTGCTTTCTTTCCTTCTGAACAAGTGGTACTGTTTTCTGCACAAAAGCGATTCTGCGAAGCAATGTGAACACTTCTGCTTCCCAGGCACAGAGAAGGTGCTAGCAAGGAATTCTCTGCCTGCCTTTCCCCAGTGCTCTGCAAGCTCTCCAGGACAACATAAAATCTGGGGCTCTGTGCTTTCTTTCCTTCTGAACAAGTGTTACTGTTTTCTGCACAAAAGCGAATCTGCGATGCAATGTGAACACTTCTGCTTCCCAGGCACAGAGAAGGTGCTAGCAAGGAATTCTCTGCCTGCCTTTCCCCAGTGCTCTGCAAGCTCTCCAGGACAACATAAAATCTGGGGCTCTGTGCTTTCTTTCCTTCTGAACAAGTGTTACTGTTTTCTGCACAAAAGCGATTCTGCGAAGCAATGTGAACAGGCACAGAGAAGGTGCTATCAGGGAATTCTCTGCCTGCCTTTCCCCAGTGCTCTGCAAGCTCTCCAGGACAACATAAAATCTGGGGCTCTGTGCTTTCTTTCCTTCTGAACAAGTGTTAGTGTTTTCTGCACAAAAGCGATTCTGCGAAGCAATGTGAACACTTCTGCTTCCCAGGCACAGAGAAGGTGCTAGCAAGGAATTCTCTGCCTGCCTTTCCCCAGTGCTCTGCAAGCTCTCCAGGACAACATAAAATCTGGGGCTCTGTGCTTTCTTTCCTTCTGAACAAGTGTTACTGTTTTCTGCACAAAAGCGATTCTTGCGAAGCAATGTGAACACTTCTGCTTCCCAGGCACAGAGAAGGTGCTATCAGGGAATTCTCTGCCTGCCTTTCCCCAGTGCTCTGCAAGCTCTCCAGGACAACATAGAATCTGGGGCTCTGTGCTTTCTTTCCTTCTGAACAAGTGGTACTGTTTTCTGCACAAAAGCGATTCTGCGAAGCAATGTGAACACTTCTGCTTCCCAGGCACAGAGAAGGTGCTAGCAGGGAATTCTCTGCCTGCCTTTCCCCAGTGCTCTGCAAGCTCTCCAGGACAACATAGAATCTGGGGCTCTGTGCTTTCTTTCGTTCTGAACAAGTGTTAATGTTTTCTGCACAAAAGCGATTCTGCGAAGCAATGTGAACAGGCACAGAGAAGGTGCTATCAGGGAATTCTCTGCCTGCCTTTCCCCAGTGCTCTGCAAGCTCTCCAGGACAACATAGAATCTGGGGCTCTGTGCTTTCTTTCCTTCTGAACAAGTGTTAATGTTTTCTGCACAAAAGCGATTCTTGCGAAGCAATGTGAACACTTCTGCTTCCCAGGCACAGAGAAGGTGCTAGCAGGGAATTCTCTGCCTGCCTTTCCCCAGTGCTCTGCAAGCTCTCCAGGACAACATAGAATCTGGGGCTCTGTGCTTTCTTTCGTTCTGAACAAGTGTTACTGTTTTCTGCACAAAAGCGATTCTTGCGAAGCAATGTGAACAGGCACAGAGAAGGTGCTATCAGGGAATTCTCTGCCTGCCTTTCCCCAGTGCTCTGCAAGCTCTCCAGGACAACATAGAATCTGGGGCTCTGTGCTTTCTTTCCTTCTGAACAAGTGTTACTGTTTTCTGCACAAAAGCGATTCTGCGAAGCAATGTGAACACTTCTGCTTCCCAGGCACAGAGAAGGTACTTGCAGGGAATTCTCTGCCTGCCTTTCCCCAGTGCTCTGCAAGCTCTCCAGGACAACATAAAATCTGGGGCTCTGTGCTTTCTTTCCTTCTGAACAAGTGTTACTGTTTTCTGCAGAAAAGCGATTCTTGCGAAGCAATGTGAACACTTCTGCTTCCCAGGCACAGAGAAGGTGCTAGCAAGGAATTCTCTGCCTGCCTTTCCCCAGTGCTCTGCAAGCTCTCCAGGACAACATAAAATCTGGGGCTCTGTGCTTTCTTTCCTTCTGAACAAGTGGTACTGTTTTCTGCACAAAAGCGATTCTGCGAAGCAATGTGAACACTTCTGCTTCCCAGGCACAGAGAAGGTGCTAGCAAGGAATTCTCTGCCTGCCTTTCCCCAGTGCTCTGCAAGCTCTCCAGGACAACATAAAATCTGGGGCTCTGTGCTTTCTTTCCTTCTGAACAAGTGTTACTGTTTTCTGCACAAAAGCGATTCTTGCGAAGCAATGTGAACACTTCTGCTTCCCAGGCACAGAGAAGGTGCTAGCAAGGAATTCTCTGCCTGCCTTTCCCCAGTGCTCTGCAAGCTCTCCAGGACAACATAAAATCTGGGGCTCTGTGCTTTCTTTCCTTCTGAACAAGTGGTACTGTTTTCTGCACAAAAGCGATTCTGCGAAGCAATGTGAACACTTCTGCTTCCCAGGCACAGAGAAGGTGCTAGCAAGGAATTCTCTGCCTGCCTTTCCCCAGTGCTCTGCAAGCTCTCCAGGACAACATAAAATCTGGGGCTCTGTGCTTTCTTTCCTTCTGAACAAGTGTTACTGTTTTCTGCACAAAAGCGATTCTGCGAAGCAATGTGAACAGGCACAGAGAAGGTGCTAGCAGGGAATTCTCTGCCTGCCTTTCCCCAGTGCTCTGCAATCTCTGAAGGACAACATAAAATCTGGGGCTCTGTGCTTTCTTTCCTTCTGAACAAGTGTTACTGTTTTCTGCACAAAAGCGAATCTGCGAAGCAATGTGAACACTTCTGCTTCCCAGGCACAGAGAAGGTGCTAGCAAGGAATTCTCTGCCTGCCTTTCCCCAGTGCTCTGCAAGCTCTCCAGGACAACATAGAATCTGGGGCTCTGTGCTTTCTTTCCTTCTGAACAAGTGTTACTGTTTTCTGCACAAAAGCGATTCTTGCGAAGCAATGTGAACACTTCTGCTTCCCAGGCACAGAGAAGGTGCTATCAGGGAATTCTCTGCCTGCCTTTCCCCAGTGCTCTGCAAGCTCTCCAGGACAACATAGAATCTGGGGCTCTGTGCTTTCTTTCCTTCTGAACAAGTGTTAGTGTTTTCTGCACAAAAGCGATTCTGCGAAGCAATGTGAACACTTCTGCTTCCCAGGCACAGAGAAGGTGCTAGCAAGGAATTCTCTGCCTGCCTTTCCCCAGTGCTCTGCAAGCTCTCCAGGACAACATAAAATCTGGGGCTCTGTGCTTTCTTTCCTTCTGAACAAGTGTTACTGTTTTCTGCACAAAAGCGATTCTTGCGAAGCAATGTGAACACTTCTGCTTCCCAGGCACAGAGAAGGTGCTAGCAAGGAATTCTCTGCCTGCCTTTCCCCAGTGCTCTGCAAGCTCTCCAGGACAACATAAAATCTGGGGCTCTGTGCTTTCTTTCCTTCTGAACAAGTGTTAGTGTTTTCTGCACAAAAGCGATTCTGCGAAGCAATGTGAACACTTCTGCTTCCCAGGCACAGAGAAGGTGCTAGCAAGGAATTCTCTGCCTGCCTTTCCCCAGTGCTCTGCAAGCTCTCCAGGACAACATAAAATCTGGGGCTCTGTGCTTTCTTTCCTTCTGAACAAGTGTTACTGTTTTCTGCACAAAAGCGATTCTGCGAAGCAATGTGAACAGGCACAGAGAAGGTGCTAGCAGGGAATTCTCTGCCTGCCTTTCCCCAGTGCTCTGCAATCTCTCCAGGACAACATAAAATCTGGGGCTCTGTGCTTTCTTTCCTTCTGAACAAGTGTTACTGTTTTCTGCACAAAAGCGAATCTGCGAAGCAATGTGAACACTTCTGCTTCCCAGGCACAGAGAAGGTGCTAGCAAGGAATTCTCTGCCTGCCTTTCCCCAGTGCTCTGCAAGCTCTCCAGGACAACATAAAATCTGGGGCTCTGTGCTTTCTTTCCTTCTGAACAAGTGTTACTGTTTTCTGCACAAAAGCGATTCTTGCGAAGCAATGTGAACACTTCTGCTTCCCAGGCACAGAGAAGGTGCTAGCAAGGAATTCTCTGCCTGCCTTTCCCCAGTGCTCTGCAAGCTCTCCAGGACAACATAAAATCTGGGGCTCTGTGCTTTCTTTCCTTCTGAACAAGTGTTACTGTTTTCTGCACAAAAGCGATTCTGCGAAGCAATGTGAACAGGCACAGAGAAGGTGCTAGCAGGGAATTCTCTGCCTGCCTTTCCCCAGTGCTCTGCAAGCTCTCCAGGACAACATAGAATCTGGGGCTCTGTGCTTTCTTTCCTTCTGAACAAGTGTTAGTGTTTTCTGCACAAAAGCGATTCTTGCGAAGCAATGTGAACACTTCTGCTTCCCAGGCACAGAGAAGGTGCTAGCAGGGAATTCTCTGCCTGCCTTTCCCCAGTGCTCTGCAAGCTCTCCAGGACAACATAGAATCTGGGGCTCTGTGCTTTCTTTCGTTCTGAACAAGTGTTACTGTTTTCTGCACAAAAGCGATTCTGCGAAGCAATGTGAACAGGCACAGAGAAGGTGCTATCAGGGAATTCTCTGCCTGCCTTTCCCCAGTGCTCTGCAAGCTCTCCAGGACAACATAGAATCTGGGGCTCTGTGCTTTCTTTCCTTCTGAACAAGTATTAGTGTTTTCTGCACAAAAGCGATTCTTGCGAAGCAATGTGAACACTTCTGCTTCCCAGGCACAGAGAAGGTGCTAGCAAGGAATTCTCTGCCTGCCTTTCCCCAGTGCTCTGCAAGCTCTCCAGGACAACATAGAATCTGGGGCTCTGTGCTTTCTATAGTTCTGAACAAGTGTTACTTTTTTCTGCACAAAAGCGATTCTTGCGAAGCAATGTGAACAGGCACAGAGAAGGTGCTATCAGGGAATTCTCTGCCTGCCTTTCCCCAGTGCTCTGCAAGCTCTCCAGGACAACATAGAATCTGGGGCTCTGTGCTTTCTTTCGTTCTGAACAAGTGTTACTGTTTTCTGCACAAAAGCGATTCTGCGAAGCAATGTGAACACTTCTGCTTCCCAGGCACAGAGAAGGTGCTAGCAAGGAATTCTCTGCCTGCCTTTCCCCAGTGCTCTGCAAGCTCTCCAGGACAACATAAAATCTGGGGCTCTGTGCTTTCTTTCCTTCTGAACAAGTGTTACTGTTTTCTGCACAAAAGCTATTCTTGCGAAGCAATGTGAACACTTCTGCTTCCCAGGCACAGAGAAGGTGCTAGCAAGGAATTCTCTTCCTGCCTTTCCCCAGTGCTCTGCAAGCTCTCCAGGACAACATAGAATCTGGGGCTCTGTGCTTTCTTTCCTTCTGAACAAGTGTTACTGTTTTCTGCACAAAAGCGATTCTGCGAAGCAATGTGAACACTTCTGCTTCCCAGGCACAGAGAAGGTGCTAGCAGGGAATTCTCTGCCTGCCTTTCCCCAGTGCTCTGCAAGCTCTCCAGGACAACGTAGAATCTGGGGCTCTGTGCTTTCTTTCGTTCTGAACAAGTGTTAATGTTTTCTGCACAAAAGCGATTCTGCGAAGCAATGTGAACAGGCACAGAGAAGGTGCTATCAGGGAATTCTCTGCCTGCCTTTCCCCAGTGCTCTGCAAGCTCTCCAGGACAACATAGAATCTGGGGCTCTGTGCTTTCTTTCGTTCTGAACAAGTGTTACTGTTTTCTGCACAAAAGCGATTCTGCGAAGCAATGTGAACACTTCTGCTTCCCAGGCACAGAGAAGGTGCTAGCAAGGAATTCTCTTCCTGCCTTTCCCCAGTGCTCTGCAAGCTCTCCAGGACAACATAGAATCTGGGGCTCTGTGCTTTCTTTCCTTCTGAACAAGTGTTACTGTTTTCTGCACAAAAGCGATTCTGCGAAGCAATGTGAACACTTCTGCTTCCCAGGCACAGAGAAGGTGCTAGCAGGGAATTCTCTGCCTGCCTTTCCCCAGTGCTCTGCAAGCTCTCCAGGACAACATAGAATCTGGGGCTCTGTGCTTTCTTTCGTTCTGAACAAGTGTTACTGTTTTCTGCACAAAAGCGATTCTGCGAAGCAATGTGAACAGGCACAGAGAAGGTGCTATCAGGGAATTCTCTGCCTGCCTTTCCCCAGTGCTCTGCAAGCTCTCCAGGACAACATAGAATCTGGGGCTCTGTGCTTTCTTTCGTTCTGAACAAGTGTTACTGTTTTCTGCACAAAAGCGATTCTTGCGAAGCAATGTGAACACTTCTGCTTCCCAGGCACAGAGAAGGTGCTAGCAGGGAATTCTCTGCCTGCCTTTCCCCAGTGCTCTGCAAGCTCTCCAGGACAACATAGAATCTGGGGCTCTGTGCTTTCTTTAGTTCTGAACAAGTGTTACTGTTTTCTGCACAAAAGCGATTCTACGAAGCAATGTGAACAGGCACAGAGAAGGTGCTATCAGGGAATTCTCTGCCTGCCTTTCCCCAGTGCTCTGCAAGCTCTCCAGGACAACATAGAATCTGGGGCTCTGTGCTTTCTTTCCTTCTGAACAAGTGTTACTGTTTTCTGCACAAAAGCGATTCTTGCGAAGCAATGTGAACACTTCTGCTTCCCAGGCACAGAGAAGGTGCTAGCAAGGAATTCTCTGCCTGCCTTTCCCCAGTGCTCTGCAAGCTCTCCAGGACAACATAAAATCTGGGGCTCTGTGCTTTCTTTCGTTCTGAACAAGTGTTACTGTTTTCTGCACAAAAGCGATTCTGCGAAGCAATGTGAAGACTTCTGCTTCCCAGGCACAGAGAAGGTGCTAGCAAGGAATTCTCTTCCTGCCTTTCCCCAGTGCTCTGCAAGCTCTCCAGGACAACATAGAATCTGGGGCTCTGTGCTTTCTTTCCTTCTGAACAAGTGTTACTGTTTTCTGCACAAAAGCGATTCTGCGAAGCAATGTGAACACTTCTGCTTCCCAGGCACAGAGAAGGTGCTAGCAGGGAATTCTCTGCCTGCCTTTCCCCAGTGCTCTGCAAGCTCTCCAGGACAACATAGAATCTGGGGCTCTGTGCTTTCTTTCGTTCTGAACAAGTGTTACTGTTTTCTGCACAAAAGCGATTCTTGCGAAGCAATGTGAACACTTCTGCTTCCCAGGCACAGAGAAGGTGCTAGCAGGGAATTCTCTGCCTGCCTTTCCCCAGTGCTCTGCAAGCTCTCCAGGACAACATAGAATCTGGGGCTCTGTGCTTTCTTTAGTTCTGAACAAGTGTTACTGTTTTCTGCACAAAAGCGATTCTACGAAGCAATGTGAACAGGCACAGAGAAGGTGCTATCAGGCAATTCTCTGCCTGCCTTTCCCCAGTGCTCTGCAAGCTCTCCAGGACAACATAGAATCTGGGGCTCTGTGCTTTCTTTCCTTCTGAACAAGTGTTACTGTTTTCTGCACAAAAGCGATTCTTGCGAAGCAATGTGAACACTTCTGCTTCCCAGGCACAGAGAAGGTGCTAGCAAGGAATTCTCTTCCTGCCTTTCCCCAGTGCTCTGCAAGCTCTCCAGGACAACATAGAATCTGGGGCTCTGTGCTTTCTTTCGTTCTGAACAAGTGTTACTGTTTTCTGCACAAAAGCGATTCTGCGAAGCAATGTGAAGACTTCTGCTTCCCAGGCACAGAGAAGGTGCTAGCAAGGAATTCTCTTCCTGCCTTTCCCCAGTGCTCTGCAAGCTCTCCAGGACAACATAGAATCTGGGGCTCTTTGCTTTCTTTCCTTCTGAACAAGTGTTACTGTTTTCTGCACAAAAGCGATTCTGCGAAGCAATGTGAACACTTCTGCTTCCCAGGCACAGAGAAGGTGCTAGCAGGGAATTCTCTGCCTGCCTTTCCCCAGTGCTCTGCAAGCTCTCCAGGACAACATAGAATCTGGGGCTCTGTGCTTTCTTTCGTTCTGAACAAGTGTTACTGTTTTCTGCACAAAAGCGATTCTGCGAAGCAATGTGAACAGGCACAGAGAAGGTGCTATCAGGGAATTCTCTGCCTGCCTTTCCCCAGTGCTCTGCAAGCTCTCCAGGACAACATAGAATCTGGGGCTCTGTGCTTTCTTTCGTTCTGAACAACTGTTACTGTTTTCTGCACAAAAGCGATTCTGCGAAGCAATGTGAACAGGCACAGAGAAGGTGCTAGCAGGGAATTCTCTGCCTGCCTTTCCCCAGTGCTCTGCAAGCTCTCCAGGACAACATAAAATCTGGGGCTCTGTGCTTTCTTTCCTTCTGAACAAATGTTACTGTTTTCTGCACAAAAGCGATTCTTGCGAAGTAATGTGAACACTTCGGCTTCCCAGGCACAGAGAAGGTGCTAGCAAGGAATTCTCTGCCTGCCTTTCCCCAGTGCTCTGCAAGCCCTCCAGGACAACATAAAATCTGGGGCTCTGTGCTTTCTTTCGTTCTGAACAAGTGTTACTGTTTTCTGCACAAAAGCGATTCTGCGAAGCAATGTGAACAGGCACAGAGAAGGTGCTAGCAGGGAATTCTCTGCCTGCCTTTCCCCAGTGCTCTGCAAGCTCTCCAGGACAACATAAAATCTGGGGCTCTGTGCTTTCTTTCCTTCTGAACAAGTGTTACTGTTTTCTGCACAAAAGCGATTCTGCGAAGCAATGTGAACACTTCTGCGTCCCAGGCACAGAGAAGGTGCTAGCAAGGAATTCTCTGCCTGCCTTTCCCCAGTGCTCTGCAAGCTCTCCAGGACAACATAAAATCTGGGGCTCTGTGCTTTCTTTCCTTCTGAACAAGTGTTACTGTTTTCTGCACAAAAGCAATTCTTGCGAAGCAATGTGAACACTTCTGCTTCCCAGGCACAGAGAAGGTGCTAGCAAGGAATTCTCTGCCTGCCTTTCCCCAGTGCTCTGCAAGCTCTCCAGGACAACATAAAATCTGGGGCTCTGTGCTTTCTTTCCTTCTGAACAAGTGTTACTGTTTTCTGCACAAAAGCGATTCTTGCGAAGCAATGTGAACACTTCTGCTTCCCAGGCACAGAGAAGGTGCTAGCAAGGAATTCTCTGCCTGCCTTTCCCCAGTGCTCTGCAAGCTCTCCAGGACAACATAAAATCTGGGGCTCTGTGCTTTCTTTCGTTCTGAACAAGTGTTAGTGTTTTCTGCACAAAAGCGATTCTGCGAAGCAATGTGAACAGGCACAGAGAAGGTGCTAGCAGGGAATTCTCTGCCTGCCTTTCCCCAGTGCTCTGCAATCTCTCCAGGACAACATAAAATCTGGGGCTCTGTGCTTTCTTTCGTTCTGAACAAGTGTTACTGTTTTCTGCACAAAAGCGATTCTTCTAAGCAATGTGAACAGGCACAGAGAAGGTGCTATCAGGGAATTCTCTGCCTGCCTTTCCCCAGTGCTCTGCAAGCTCTCCAGGACAACATAGAATCTGGGGCTCTGTGCTTTCTTTCCTTCTGAACAAGTGTTACTGTTTTCTGCACAAAAGCGATTCTTGCGAAGCAATGTGAACACTTCTGCTTCCCAGGCACAGAGAAGGTGCTAGCAGGGAATTCTCTGCCTGCCTTTCCCCAGTGCTCTGCAAGCTCTCCAGGACAACATAGAATCTGGGGCTCTGTGCTTTCTTTCGTTCTGAACAAGTGTTACTGTTTTCTGCACAAAAGCGATTCTTGCGAAGCAATGTGAACAGGCACAGAGAAGGTGCTATCAGGGAATTCTCTGCCTGCCTTTCCCCAGTGCTCTGCAAGCTCTCCAGGACAACATAGAATCTGGGGCTCTGTGCTTTCTTTCCTTCTGAACAAGTGTTAGTGTTTTCTGCACAAAAGCGATTCTGCGAAGCAATGTGAACACTTCTGCTTCCCAGGCACAGAGAAGGTGCTAGCAAGGAATTCTCTGCCTGCCTTTCCCCAGTGCTCTGCAAGCTCTCCAGGACAACATAAAATCTGGGGCTCTGTGCTTTCTTTCCTTCTGAACAAGTGTTACTGTTTTCTGCAGAAAAGCGATTCTTGCGAAGCAATGTGAACACTTCTGCTTCCCAGGCACAGAGAAGGTGCTAGCAAGGAATTCTCTGCCTGCCTTTCCCCAGTGCTCTGCAAGCTCTCCAGGACAACATAAAATCTGGGGCTCTGTGCTTTCTTTCCTTCTGAACAAGTGGTACTGTTTTCTGCACAAAAGCGATTCTGCGAAGCAATGTGAACACTTCTGCTTCCCAGGCACAGAGAAGGTGCTAGCAAGGAATTCTCTGCCTGCCTTTCCCCAGTGCTCTGCAAGCTCTCCAGGACAACATAAAATCTGGGGCTCTGTGCTTTCTTTCCTTCTGAACAAGTGTTACTGTTTTCTGCACAAAAGCGATTCTGCGAAGCAATGTGAACAGGCACAGAGAAGGTGCTAGCAGGGAATTCTCTGCCTGCCTTTCCCCAGTGCTCTGCAAGCTCTCCAGGACAACATAAAATCTGGGGCTCTGTGCTTTCTTTCCTTCTGAACAAGTGTTAGTGTTTTCTGCACAAAAGCGATTCTGCGAAGCAATGTGAACACTTCTGCTTCCCAGGCACAGAGAAGGTGCTAGCAAGGAATTCTCTGCCTGCCTTTCCCCAGTGCTCTGCAAGCTCTCCAGGACAACATAAAATCTGGGGCTCTGTGCTTTCTTTCCTTCTGAACAAGTGTTACTGTTTTCTGCACAAAAGCGATTCTGCGAAGCAATGTGAACAGGCACAGAGAAGGTGCTAGCAGGGAATTCTCTGCCTGCCTTTCCCCAGTGCTCTGCAAGCTCTCCAGGACAACATAGAATCTGGGGCTCTGTGCTTTCTTTCCTTCTGAACAAGTGTTACTGTTTTCTGCACAAAAGCGATTCTTGCGAAGCAATGTGAACACTTCTGCTTCCCAGGCACAGAGAAGGTGCTAGCAGGGAATTCTCTGCCTGCCTTTCCCCAGTGCTCTGCAAGCTCTCCAGGACAACATAGAATCTGGGGCTCTGTGCTTTCTTTCCTTCTGAACAAGTGTTAGTGTTTTCTGCACAAAAGCGATTCTGCGAAGCAATGTGAACAGGCACAGAGAAGGTGCTATCAGGGAATTCTCTGCCTGCCTTTCCCCAGTACTCTGCAAGCTCTCCAGGACAACATAAAATCTGGGGCTCTGTGCTTTCTTTCCTTCTGAACAAGTGTTACTGTTTTCTGCACAAAAGCGATTCTTGCGATGCAATGTGAACACTTCTGCTTCCCAGGCACAGAGAAGGTGCTAGCAAGGAATTCTCTGCCTGCCTTTCCCCAGTGCTCTGCAAGCTCTCCAGGACAACATAGAATCTGGGGCTCTGTGCTTTCTATAGTTCTGAACAAGTGTTACTTTTTTCTGCACAAAAGCGATTCTTGCGAAGCAATGTGAACAGGCACAGAGAAGGTGCTATCAGGGAATTCTCTGCCTGCCTTTCCCCAGTGCTCTGCAAGCTCTCCAGGACAACATAGAATCTGGGGCTCTGTGCTTTCTTTCCTTCTGAACAAGTGTTACTGTTTTCTGCACAAAAGCGATTCTGCGAAGCAATGTGAACACTTCTGCTTCCCAGGCACAGAGAAGGTGCTAGCAAGGAATTCTCTGCCTGCCTTTCCCCAGTGCTCTGCAAGCTCTCCAGGACAACATAAAATCTGGGGCTCTGTGCTTTCTTTCCTTCTGAACAAGTGTTACTGTTTTCTGCACAAAAGCGATTCTTGCGAAGCAATGTGAACACTTCTGCTTCCCAGGCACAGAGAAGGTGCTATCAGGGAATTCTCTGCCTGCCTTTCCCCAGTGCTCTGCAAGCTCTCCAGGACAACATAGAATCTGGGGCTCTGTGCTTTCTTTCCTTCTGAACAAGTGTTAGTGTTTTCTGCACAAAAGCGATTCTGCGAAGCAATGTGAACACTTCTGCTTCCCAGGCACAGAGAAGGTGCTAGCAGGGAATTCTCTGCCTGCCTTTCCCCAGTGCTCTGCAAGCTCTCCAGGACAACATAGAATCTGGGGCTCTGTGCTTTCTTTCGTTCTGAACAAATGTTAATGATTTCTGCACAAAAGCGATTCTGCGAAGCAATGTGAACAGGCACAGAGAAGGTGCTATCAGGGAATTCTCTGCCTGCCTTTCCCCAGTGCTCTGCAAGCTCTCCAGGACAACATAGAATCTGGGGCTCTGTGCTTTCTTTCGTTCTGAACAAGTGTTACTGTTTTCTGCACAAAAGCGATTCTGCGAAGCAATGTGAACACTTCTGCTTCCCAGGCACAGAGAAGGTGCTAGCAAGGAATTCTCTTCCTGCCTTTCCCCAGTGCTCTGCAAGCTCTCCAGGACAACATAGAATCTGGGGCTCTGTGCTTTCTTTCCTTCTGAACAAGTGTTACTGTTTTCTGCACAAAAGCGATTCTGCGAAGCAATGTGAACACTTCTGCTTCCCAGGCACAGAGAAGGTGCTAGCAGGGAATTCTCTGCCTGCCTTTCCCCAGTGCTCTGCAAGCTCTCCAGGACAACATAAAATCTGGGGCTCTGTGCTTTCTTTCCTTCTGAACAAGTGTTAGTGTTTTCTGCACAAAAGCGATTCTGCGAAGCAATGTGAACACTTCTGCTTCCCAGGCACAGAGAAGGTGCTAGCAAGGAATTCTCTGCCTGCCTTTCCCCAGTGCTCTGCAAGCTCTCCAGGACAACATAAAATCTGGGGCTCTGTGCTTTCTTTCGTTCTGAACAAGTGTTACTGTTTTCTGCACAAAAGCGATTCTTGCGAAGCAATGTGAACACTTCTGCTTCCCAGGCACAGAGAAGGTGCTAGCAAGGAATTCTCTGCCTGCCTTTCCCCAGTGCTCTGCAAGCTCTCCAGGACAACATAGAATCTGGGGCTCTGTGCTTTCTTTCCTTCTGAACAAGTGTTACTGTTTTCTGCACAAAAGCGATTCTGCGAAGCAATGTGAACAGGCACAGAGAAGGTGCTAGCAGGGAATTCTCTGCCTGCCTTTCCCCAGTGCTCTGCAAGCTCTCCAGGACAACATAGAATCTGGGGCTCTGTGCTTTCTTTCCTTCTGAACAAGTGTTAGTGTTTTCTGCACAAAAGCGATTCTTGCGAAGCAATGTGAACACTTCTGCTTCCCAGGCACAGAGAAGGTGCTAGCAGGGAATTCTCTGCCTGCTTTTCCCCAGTGCTCTGCAAGCTCTCCAGGACAACATAGAATCTGGGGCTCTGTGCTTTCTTTCGTTCTGAACAAGTGTTACTGTTTTCTGCACAAAAGCGATTCTGCGAAGCAATGTGAACAGGCACAGAGAAGGTGCTATCAGGGAATTCTCTGCCTGCCTTTCCCCAGTGCTCTGCAAGCTCTCCAGGACAACATAAAATCTGGGGCTCTGTGCTTTCTTTCCTTCTGAACAAGTGTTACTGTTTTCTGCACAAAAGCGATTCTTGCGAAGCAATGTGAACACTTCTGCTTCCCAGGCACAGAGAAGGTGCTAGCAAGGAATTCTCTGCCTGCCTTTCCCCAGTGCTCTGCAAGCTCTCCAGGACAACATAGAATCTGGGGCTCTGTGCTTTCTATAGTTCTGAACAAGTGTTACTTTTTTCTGCACAAAAGCGATTCTTGCGAAGCAATGTGAACAGGCACAGAGAAGGTGCTATCAGGGAATTCTCTGCCTGCCTTTCCCCAGTGCTCTGCAAGCTCTCCAGGACAACATAGAATCTGGGGCTCTGTGCTTTCTTTCCTTCTGAACAAGTGTTACTGTTTTCTGCACAAAAGCGATTCTGCGAAGCAATGTGAACACTTCTGCTTCCCAGGCACAGAGAAGGTGCTAGCAAGGAATTCTCTGCCTGCCTTTCCCCAGTGCTCTGCAAGCTCTCCAGGACAACATAAAATCTGGGGCTCTGTGCTTTCTTTCGTTCTGAACAAGTGTTACTGTTTTCTGCACAAAAGCGATTCTTGCGAAGCAATGTGAACACTTCTGCTTCCCAGGCACAGAGAAGGTGCTATCAGGGAATTCTCTGCCTGCCTTTCCCCAGTGCTCTGCAAGCTCTCCAGGACAACATAGAATCTGGGGCTCTGTGCTTTCTTTCGTTCTGAACAAGTGTTAATGTTTTCTGCACAAAAGCGATTCTGCGAAGCAATGTGAACAGGCACAGAGAAGGTGCTATCAGGGAATTCTCTGCCTGCCTTTCCCCAGTGCTCTGCAAGCTCTCCAGGACAACATAGAATCTGGGGCTCTGTGCTTTCTTTCCTTCTGAACAAGTGTTACTGTTTTCTGCACAAAAGCGATTCTTGCGAAGCAATGTGAACAGGCACAGAGAAGGTGCTAGCAGGGAATTCTCTGCCTGCCTTTCCCCAGTGCTCTGCAAGCTCTCCAGGACAACATAGAATCTGGGGCTCTGTGCTTTCTTTCCTTCTGAACAAGTGTTAGTGTTTTCTGCACAAAAGCGATTCTTGCGAAGCAATGTGAACACTTCTGCTTCCCAGGCACAGAGAAGGTGCTAGCAGGGAATTCTCTGCCTGCTTTTCCCCAGTGCTCTGCAAGCTCTCCAGGACAACATAGAATCTGGGGCTCTGTGCTTTCTTTCGTTCTGAACAAGTGTTACTGTTTTCTGCACAAAAGCGATTCTGCGAAGCAATGTGAACAGGCACAGAGAAGGTGCTATCAGGGAATTCTCTGCCTGCCTTTCCCCAGTGCTCTGCAAGCTCTCCAGGACAACATAAAATCTGGGGCTCTGTGCTTTCTTTCCTTCTGAACAAGTGTTACTGTTTTCTGCACAAAAGCGATTCTTGCGAAGCAATGTGAACACTTCTGCTTCCCAGGCACAGAGAAGGTGCTAGCAAGGAATTCTCTGCCTGCCTTTCCCCAGTGCTCTGCAAGCTCTCCAGGACAACATAGAATCTGGGGCTCTGTGCTTTCTATAGTTCTGAACAAGTGTTACTTTTTTCTGCACAAAAGCGATTCTTGCGAAGCAATGTGAACAGGCACAGAGAAGGTGCTATCAGGGAATTCTCTGCCTGCCTTTCCCCAGTGCTCTGCAAGCTCTCCAGGACAACATAGAATCTGGGGCTCTGTGCTTTCTTTCCTTCTGAACAAGTGTTACTGTTTTCTGCACAAAAGCGATTCTGCGAAGCAATGTGAACACTTCTGCTTCCCAGGCACAGAGAAGGTGCTAGCAAGGAATTCTCTGCCTGCCTTTCCCCAGTGCTCTGCAAGCTCTCCAGGACAACATAAAATCTGGGGCTCTGTGCTTTCTTTCCTTCTGAACAAGTGTTACTGTTTTCTGCACAAAAGCGATTCTTGCGAAGCAATGTGAACACTTCTGCTTCCCAGGCACAGAGAAGGTGCTATCAGGGAATTCTCTGCCTGCCTTTCCCCAGTGCTCTGCAAGCTCTCCAGGACAACATAGAATCTGGGGCTCTGTGCTTTCTTTCGTTCTGAACAAGTGTTAATGTTTTCTGCACAAAAGCGATTCTGCGAAGCAATGTGAACAGGCACAGAGAAGGTGCTATCAGGGAATTCTCTGCCTGCCTTTCCCCAGTGCTCTGCAAGCTCTCCAGGACAACATAGAATCTGGGGCTCTGTGCTTTCTTTCCTTCTGAACAAGTGTTACTGTTTTCTGCACAAAAGCGATTCTGCGAAGAAATGTGAACACTTCTGGTTCCCAGGCACAGAGAAGGTGCTAGCAAGGAATTCTCTTCCTGCCTTTCCCCAGTGCTCTGCAAGCTCTCCAGGACAACATAGAATCTGGGGCTCTGTGCTTTCTTTCCTTCTGAACAAGTGTTACTGTTTTCTGCACAAAAGCGATTCTGCGAAGCAATGTGAACACTTCTGCTTCCCAGGCACAGAGAAGGTGCTAGCAGGGAATTCTCTGCCTGCCTTTCCCCAGTGCTCTGCAAGCTCTCCAGGACAACATAGAATCTGGGGCTCTGTGCTTTCTTTCGTTCTGAACAAGTGTTACTGTTTTCTGCACAAAAGCGATTCTTGCGAAGCAATGTGAACACTTCTGCTTCCCAGGCACAGAGAAGGTGCTAGCAAGGAATTCTCTTCCTGCCTTTCCCCAGTGCTCTGCAAGCTCTCCAGGACAACATAGAATCTGGGGCTCTGTGCTTTCTTTCCTTCTGAACAAGTGTTACTGTTTTCTGCACAAAAGCGATTCTGCGAAGCAATGTGAACACTTCTGCTTCCCAGGCACAGAGAAGGTGCTAGCAAGGAATTCTCTGCCTGCCTTTCCCCAGTGCTCTGCAAGCTCTCCAGGACAACATAGAATCTGGGGCTCTGTGCTTTCTTTCGTTCCGAACAAGTGTTAATGTTTTCTGCACAAAAGCGATTCTGCGAAGCAATGTGAACAGGCACAGAGAAGGTGCTAGCAGGGAATTCTCTGCCTGCCTTTCCCCAGTGCTCTGCAAGCTCTCCAGGACAACATAAAATCTGGGGCTCTGTGCTTTCTTTCCTTCTGAACAAGTGTTACTGTTTTCTGCACAAAAGCGATTCTTGCGAAGCAATGTGAACACTTCTGCTTCCCAGGCACAGAGAAGGTGCTAGCAAGGAATTCTCTGCCTGCCTTTCCCCAGTGCTCTGCAAGCTCTCCAGGACAACATAAAATCTGGGGCTCTGTGCTTTCTTTCCTTCTGAAAAAGTGGTACTGTTTTCTGCACAAAAGCGATTCTGCGAAGCAATGTGAACACTTCTGCTTCCCAGGCACAGAGAAGGTGCTAGCAAGGAATTCTCTGCCTGCCTTTCCCCAGTGCTCTGCAAGCTCTCCAGGACAACATAAAATCTGGGGCTCTGTGCTTTCTTTCGTTCTGAACAAGTGTTACTGTTTTCTGCACAAAAGCGATTCTGCGAAGCAATGTGAACAGGCACAGAGAAGGTGCTAGCAGGGAATTCTCTGCCTGCCTTTCCCCAGTGCTCTGCAAGCTCTCCAGGGCAACATAAAATCTGGGGCTCTGTGCTTTCTTTCCTTCTGAACAAGTGTTACTGTTTTCTGCACAAAAGCGATTCTGCGAAGCAATGTGAACACTTCTGCGTCCCAGGCACAGAGAAGGTGCTAGCAAGGAATTCTCTGCCTGCCTTTCCCCAGTGCTCTGCAAGCTCTCCAGGACAACATAAAATCTGGGGCTCTGTGCTTTCTTTCCTTCTGAACAAGTGTTACTGTTTTCTGCACAAAAGCGATTCTTGCGAAGCAATGTGAACACTTCTGCTTCCCAGGCACAGAGAAGGTGCTAGCAAGGAATTCTCTGCCTGCCTTTCCCCAGTGCTCTGCAAGCTCTCCAGGACAACATAGAATCTGGGGCTCTGTGCTTTCTTTCCTTCTGAACAAGTGTTACTGTTTTCTGCACAAAAGCGATTCTTGCGAAGCAATGTGAACACTTCTGCTTCCCAGGCACAGAGAAGGTGCTAGCAGGGAATTCTCTGCCTGCTTTTCCCCAGTGCTCTGCAAGCTCTCCAGGACAACATAGAATCTGGGGCTCTGTGCTTTCTTTCGTTCTGAACAAGTGTTACTGTTTTCTGCACAAAAGCGATTCTGCGAAGCAATGTGAACAGGCACAGAGAAGGTGCTATCAGGGAATTCTCTGCCTGCCTTTCCCCAGTGCTCTGCAAGCTCTCCAGGACAACATAGAATCTGGGGCTCTGTGCTTTCTTTCCTTCTGAACAAGTGTTAGTGTTTTCTGCACAAAAGCGATTCTTGCGAAGCAATGTGAACACTTCTGCTTCCCAGGCACAGAGAAGGTGCTAGCAGGGAATTCTCTGCCTGCTTTTCCCCAGTGCTCTGCAAGCTCTCCAGGACAACATAGAATCTGGGGCTCTGTGCTTTCTTTCGTTCTGAACAAGTGTTAATGTTTTCTGCACAAAAGCGATTCTGCGAAGCAATGTGAACAGGCACAGAGAAGGTGCTAGCAGGGAATTCTCTGCCTGCCTTTCCCCAGTGCTCTGCAAGCTCTCCAGGACAACATAAAATCTGGGGCTCTGTGCTTTCTTTCCTTCTGAACAAGTGTTACTGTTTTCTGCACAAAAGCGATTCTTGCGAAGCAATGTGAACACTTCTGCTTCCCAGGCACAGAGAAGGTGCTAGCAAGGAATTCTCTGCCTGCCTTTCCCCAGTGCTCTGCAAGCTCTCCAGGACAACATAAAATCTGGGGCTCTGTGCTTTCTTTCGTTCTGAACAAGTGTTACTGTTTTCTGCACAAAAGCGATTCTGCGAAGCAATGTGAACAGGCACAGAGAAGGTGCTAGCAGGGAATTCTCTGCCTGCCTTTCCCCAGTGCTCTGCAAGCTCTCCAGGACAACATAAAATCTGGGGCTCTGTGCTTTCTTTCCTTCTGAACAAGTGTTACTGTTTTCTGCACAAAAGCGATTCTGCGAAGCAATGTGAACACTTCTGCGTCCCAGGCACAGAGAAGGTGCTAGCAAGAAATTCTCTGCCTGCCTTTCCCCAGTGCTCTGCAAGCTCTCCAGGACAACATAAAATCTGGGGCTCTGTGCTTTCTTTCCTTCTGAACAAGTGTTACTGTTTTCTGCACAAAAGCGATTCTTGCGAAGCAATGTGAACACTTCTGCTTCCCAGGCACAGAGAAGGTGCTAGCAAGGAATTCTCTGCCTGCCTTTCCCCAGTGCTCTGCAAGCTCTCCAGGACAACATAGAATCTGGGGCTCTGTGCTTTCTTTCCTTCTGAACAAGTGTTACTGTTTTCTGCACAAAAGCGATTCTTGCGAAGCAATGTGAACACTTCTGCTTCCCAGGCACAGAGAAGGTGCTAGCAGGGAATTCTCTGCCTGCTTTTCCCCAGTGCTCTGCAAGCTCTCCAGGACAACATAAAATCTGGGGCTCTGTGCTTTCTTTCCTTCTGAACAAGTGTTACTGTTTTCTGCACAAAAGCGATTCTTGCGAAGCAATGTGAACACTTCTGCTTCCCAGGCACAGAGAAGGTGCTAGCAAGGAATTCTCTGCCTGCCTTTCCCCAGTGCTCTGCAAGCTCTCCAGGACAACATAAAATCTGGGGCTCTGTGCTTTCTTTCCTTCTGAAAAAGTGGTACTGTTTTCTGCACAAAAGCGATTCTGCGAAGCAATGTGAACACTTCTGCTTCCCAGGCACAGAGAAGGTGCTAGCAAGGAATTCTCTGCCTGCCTTTCCCCAGTGCTCTGCAAGCTCTCCAGGACAACATAAAATCTGGGGCTCTGTGCTTTCTTTCGTTCTGAACAAGTGTTACTGTTTTCTGCACAAAAGCGATTCTGCGAAGCAATGTGAACAGGCACAGAGAAGGTGCTAGCAGGGAATTCTCTGCCTGCCTTTCCCCAGTGCTCTGCAAGCTCTCCAGGGCAACATAAAATCTGGGGCTCTGTGCTTTCTTTCCTTCTGAACAAGTGTTACTGTTTTCTGCACAAAAGCGATTCTGCGAAGCAATGTGAACACTTCTGCGTCCCAGGCACAGAGAAGGTGCTAGCAAGGAATTCTCTGCCTGCCTTTCCCCAGTGCTCTGCAAGCTCTCCAGGACAACATAGAATCTGGGGCTCTGTGCTTTCTTTCCTTCTGAACAAGTGTTAGTGTTTTCTGCACAAAAGCGATTCTGCGAAGCAATGTGAACAGGCACAGAGAAGGTGCTATCAGGGAATTCTCTGCCTGCCTTTCCCCAGTGCTCTGCAAGCTCTCCAGGACAACATAAAATCTGGGGCTCTGTGCTTTCTTTCCTTCTGAACAAGTGTTACTGTTTTCTGCACAAAAGCGATTCTTGCGATGCAATGTGAACACTTCTGCTTCCCAGGCACAGAGAAGGTGCTAGCAAGGAATTCTCTGCCTGCCTTTCCCCAGTGCTCTGCAAGCTCTCCAGGACAACATAGAATCTGGGGCTCTGTGCTTTCTATAGTTCTGAACAAGTGTTACTTTTTTCTGCACAAAAGCGATTCTTGCGAAGCAATGTGAACAGGCACAGAGAAGGTGCTATCAGGGAATTCTCTGCCTGCCTTTCCCCAGTGCTCTGCAAGCTCTCCAGGACAACATAGAATCTGGGGCTCTGTGCTTTCTTTCCTTCTGAACAAGTGTTACTGTTTTCTGCACAAAAGCGATTCTGCGAAGCAATGTGAACACTTCTGCTTCCCAGGCACAGAGAAGGTGCTAGCAAGGAATTCTCTGCCTGCCTTTCCCCAGTGCTCTGCAAGCTCTCCAGGACAACATAAAATCTGGGGCTCTGTGCTTTCTTTCCTTCTGAACAAGTGTTACTGTTTTCTGCACAAAAGCGATTCTTGCGAAGCAATGTGAACACTTCTGCTTCCCAGGCACAGAGAAGGTGCTATCAGGGAATTCTCTGCCTGCCTTTCCCCAGTGCTCTGCAAGCTCTCCAGGACAACATAGAATCTGGGGCTCTGTGCTTTCTTTCCTTCTGAACAAGTGTTAGTGTTTTCTGCACAAAAGCGATTCTGCGAAGCAATGTGAACACTTCTGCTTCCCAGGCACAGAGAAGGTGCTAGCAGGGAATTCTCTGCCTGCCTTTCCCCAGTGCTCTGCAAGCTCTCCAGGACAACATAGAATCTGGGGCTCTGTGCTTTCTTTCGTTCTGAACAAGTGTTAATGTTTTCTGCACAAAAGCGATTCTGCGAAGCAATGTGAACAGGCACAGAGAAGGTGCTATCAGGGAATTCTCTGCCTGCCTTTCCCCAGTGCTCTGCAAGCTCTCCAGGACAACATAGAATCTGGGGCTCTGTGCTTTCTTTCGTTCTGAACAAGTGTTACTGTTTTCTGCACAAAAGCGATTCTGCGAAGCAATGTGAACACTTCTGCTTCCCAGGCACAGAGAAGGTGCTAGCAAGGAATTCTCTTCCTGCCTTTCCCCAGTGCTCTGCAAGCTCTCCAGGACAACATAGAATCTGGGGCTCTGTGCTTTCTTTCCTTCTGAACAAGTGTTACTGTTTTCTGCACAAAAGCGATTCTGCGAAGCAATGTGAACACTTCTGCTTCCCAGGCACAGAGAAGGTGCTAGCAGGGAATTCTCTGCCTGCCTTTCCCCAGTGCTCTGCAAGCTCTCCAGGACAACATAAAATCTGGGGCTCTGTGCTTTCTTTCCTTCTGAACAAGTGTTAGTGTTTTCTGCACAAAAGCGATTCTGCGAAGCAATGTGAACACTTCTGCTTCCCAGGCACAGAGAAGGTGCTAGCAAGGAATTCTCTGCCTGCCTTTCCCCAGTGCTCTGCAAGCTCTCCAGGACAACATAAAATCTGGGGCTCTGTGCTTTCTTTCGTTCTGAACAAGTGTTACTGTTTTCTGCACAAAAGCGATTCTTGCGAAGCAATGTGAACACTTCTGCTTCCCAGGCACAGAGAAGGTGCTAGCAAGGAATTCTCTGCCTGCCTTTCCCCAGTGCTCTGCAAGCTCTCCAGGACAACATAGAATCTGGGGCTCTGTGCTTTCTTTCCTTCTGAACAAGTGTTACTGTTTTCTGCACAAAAGCGATTCTGCGAAGCAATGTGAACAGGCACAGAGAAGGTGCTAGCAGGGAATTCTCTGCCTGCCTTTCCCCAGTGCTCTGCAAGCTCTCCAGGACAACATAGAATCTGGGGCTCTGTGCTTTCTTTCCTTCTGAACAAGTGTTAGTGTTTTCTGCACAAAAGCGATTCTTGCGAAGCAATGTGAACACTTCTGCTTCCCAGGCACAGAGAAGGTGCTAGCAGGGAATTCTCTGCCTGCTTTTCCCCAGTGCTCTGCAAGCTCTCCAGGACAACATAGAATCTGGGGCTCTGTGCTTTCTTTCGTTCTGAACAAGTGTTACTGTTTTCTGCACAAAAGCGATTCTGCGAAGCAATGTGAACAGGCACAGAGAAGGTGCTATCAGGGAATTCTCTGCCTGCCTTTCCCCAGTGCTCTGCAAGCTCTCCAGGACAACATAAAATCTGGGGCTCTGTGCTTTCTTTCCTTCTGAACAAGTGTTACTGTTTTCTGCACAAAAGCGATTCTTGCGAAGCAATGTGAACACTTCTGCTTCCCAGGCACAGAGAAGGTGCTAGCAAGGAATTCTCTGCCTGCCTTTCCCCAGTGCTCTGCAAGCTCTCCAGGACAACATAGAATCTGGGGCTCTGTGCTTTCTATAGTTCTGAACAAGTGTTACTTTTTTCTGCACAAAAGCGATTCTTGCGAAGCAATGTGAACAGGCACAGAGAAGGTGCTATCAGGGAATTCTCTGCCTGCCTTTCCCCAGTGCTCTGCAAGCTCTCCAGGACAACATAGAATCTGGGGCTCTGTGCTTTCTTTCCTTCTGAACAAGTGTTACTGTTTTCTGCACAAAAGCGATTCTGCGAAGCAATGTGAACACTTCTGCTTCCCAGGCACAGAGAAGGTGCTAGCAAGGAATTCTCTGCCTGCCTTTCCCCAGTGCTCTGCAAGCTCTCCAGGACAACATAAAATCTGGGGCTCTGTGCTTTCTTTCGTTCTGAACAAGTGTTACTGTTTTCTGCACAAAAGCGATTCTTGCGAAGCAATGTGAACACTTCTGCTTCCCAGGCACAGAGAAGGTGCTATCAGGGAATTCTCTGCCTGCCTTTCCCCAGTGCTCTGCAAGCTCTCCAGGACAACATAGAATCTGGGGCTCTGTGCTTTCTTTCGTTCTGAACAAGTGTTAATGTTTTCTGCACAAAAGTGATTCTGCGAAGCAATGTGAACAGGCACAGAGAAGGTGCTATCAGGGAATTCTCTGCCTGCCTTTCCCCAGTGCTCTGCAAGCTCTCCAGGACAACATAGAATCTGGGGCTCTGTGCTTTCTTTCCTTCTGAACAAGTGTTACTGTTTTCTGCACAAAAGCGATTCTGCGAAGCAATGTGAACAGGCACAGAGAAGGTGCTAGCAGGGAATTCTCTGCCTGCCTTTCCCCAGTGCTCTGCAAGCTCTCCAGGACAACATAGAATCTGGGGCTCTGTGCTTTCTTTCCTTCTGAACAAGTGTTAGTGTTTTCTGCACAAAAGCGATTCTGCGAAGCAATGTGAACAGGCACAGAGAAGGTGCTATCAGGGAATTCTCTGCCTGCCTTTCCCCAGTGCTCTGCAAGCTCTCCAGGACAACATAAAATCTGGGGCTCTGTGCTTTCTTTCCTTCTGAACAAGTGTTACTGTTTTCTGCACAAAAGCGATTCTTGCGAAGCAATGTGAACACTTCTGCTTCCCAGGCACAGAGAAGGTGCTAGCAAGGAATTCTCTGCCTGCCTTTCCCCAGTGCTCTGCAAGCTCTCCAGGACAACATAGAATCTGGGGCTCTGTGCTTTCTTTCCTTCTGAACAAGTGTTACTGTTTTCTGCACAAAAGCGATTCTTGCGAAGCAATGTGAACACTTCTGCTTCCCAGGCACAGAGAAGGTGCTAGCAGGGAATTCTCTGCCTGCTTTTCCCCAGTGCTCTGCAAGCTCTCCAGGACAACATAAAATCTGGGGCTCTGTGCTTTCTTTCCTTCTGAACAAGTGTTACTGTTTTCTGCACAAAAGCGATTCTTGCGAAGCAATGTGAACACTTCTGCTTCCCAGGCACAGAGAAGGTGCTAGCAAGGAATTCTCTGCCTGCCTTTCCCCAGTGCTCTGCAAGCTCTCCAGGACAACATAAAATCTGGGGCTCTGTGCTTTCTTTCCTTCTGAAAAAGTGGTACTGTTTTCTGCACAAAAGCGATTCTGCGAAGCAATGTGAACACTTCTGCTTCCCAGGCACAGAGAAGGTGCTAGCAAGGAATTCTCTGCCTGCCTTTCCCCAGTGCTCTGCAAGCTCTCCAGGACAACATAAAATCTGGGGCTCTGTGCTTTCTTTCGTTCTGAACAAGTGTTACTGTTTTCTGCACAAAAGCGATTCTGCGAAGCAATGTGAACAGGCACAGAGAAGGTGCTAGCAGGGAATTCTCTGCCTGCCTTTCCCCAGTGCTCTGCAAGCTCTCCAGGGCAACATAAAATCTGGGGCTCTGTGCTTTCTTTCCTTCTGAACAAGTGTTACTGTTTTCTGCACAAAAGCGATTCTGCGAAGCAATGTGAACACTTCTGCGTCCCAGGCACAGAGAAGGTGCTAGCAAGGAATTCTCTGCCTGCCTTTCCCCAGTGCTCTGCAAGCTCTCCAGGACAACATAGAATCTGGGGCTCTGTGCTTTCTTTCCTTCTGAACAAGTGTTAGTGTTTTCTGCACAAAAGCGATTCTGCGAAGCAATGTGAACAGGCACAGAGAAGGTGCTATCAGGGAATTCTCTGCCTGCCTTTCCCCAGTGCTCTGCAAGCTCTCCAGGACAACATAAAATCTGGGGCTCTGTGCTTTCTTTCCTTCTGAACAAGTGTTACTGTTTTCTGCACAAAAGCGATTCTTGCGATGCAATGTGAACACTTCTGCTTCCCAGGCACAGAGAAGGTGCTAGCAAGGAATTCTCTGCCTGCCTTTCCCCAGTGCTCTGCAAGCTCTCCAGGACAACATAGAATCTGGGGCTCTGTGCTTTCTATAGTTCTGAACAAGTGTTACTTTTTTCTGCACAAAAGCGATTCTTGCGAAGCAATGTGAACAGGCACAGAGAAGGTGCTATCAGGGAATTCTCTGCCTGCCTTTCCCCAGTGCTCTGCAAGCTCTCCAGGACAACATAGAATCTGGGGCTCTGTGCTTTCTTTCCTTCTGAACAAGTGTTACTGTTTTCTGCACAAAAGCGATTCTGCGAAGCAATGTGAACACTTCTGCTTCCCAGGCACAGAGAAGGTGCTAGCAAGGAATTCTCTGCCTGCCTTTCCCCAGTGCTCTGCAAGCTCTCCAGGACAACATAAAATCTGGGGCTCTGTGCTTTCTTTCCTTCTGAACAAGTGTTACTGTTTTCTGCACAAAAGCGATTCTTGCGAAGCAATGTGAACACTTCTGCTTCCCAGGCACAGAGAAGGTGCTATCAGGGAATTCTCTGCCTGCCTTTCCCCAGTGCTCTGCAAGCTCTCCAGGACAACATAGAATCTGGGGCTCTGTGCTTTCTTTCCTTCTGAACAAGTGTTAGTGTTTTCTGCACAAAAGCGATTCTGCGAAGCAATGTGAACACTTCTGCTTCCCAGGCACAGAGAAGGTGCTAGCAGGGAATTCTCTGCCTGCCTTTCCCCAGTGCTCTGCAAGCTCTCCAGGACAACATAGAATCTGGGGCTCTGTGCTTTCTTTCGTTCTGAACAAGTGTTAATGTTTTCTGCACAAAAGCGATTCTGCGAAGCAATGTGAACAGGCACAGAGAAGGTGCTATCAGGGAATTCTCTGCCTGCCTTTCCCCAGTGCTCTGCAAGCTCTCCAGGACAACATAGAATCTGGGGCTCTGTGCTTTCTTTCGTTCTGAACAAGTGTTACTGTTTTCTGCACAAAAGCGATTCTGCGAAGCAATGTGAACACTTCTGCTTCCCAGGCACAGAGAAGGTGCTAGCAAGGAATTCTCTTCCTGCCTTTCCCCAGTGCTCTGCAAGCTCTCCAGGACAACATAGAATCTGGGGCTCTGTGCTTTCTTTCCTTCTGAACAAGTGTTACTGTTTTCTGCACAAAAGCGATTCTGCGAAGCAATGTGAACACTTCTGCTTCCCAGGCACAGAGAAGGTGCTAGCAGGGAATTCTCTGCCTGCCTTTCCCCAGTGCTCTGCAAGCTCTCCAGGACAACATAAAATCTGGGGCTCTGTGCTTTCTTTCCTTCTGAACAAGTGTTAGTGTTTTCTGCACAAAAGCGATTCTGCGAAGCAATGTGAACACTTCTGCTTCCCAGGCACAGAGAAGGTGCTAGCAAGGAATTCTCTGCCTGCCTTTCCCCAGTGCTCTGCAAGCTCTCCAGGACAACATAAAATCTGGGGCTCTGTGCTTTCTTTCGTTCTGAACAAGTGTTACTGTTTTCTGCACAAAAGCGATTCTTGCGAAGCAATGTGAACACTTCTGCTTCCCAGGCACAGAGAAGGTGCTAGCAAGGAATTCTCTGCCTGCCTTTCCCCAGTGCTCTGCAAGCTCTCCAGGACAACATAGAATCTGGGGCTCTGTGCTTTCTTTCCTTCTGAACAAGTGTTACTGTTTTCTGCACAAAAGCGATTCTGCGAAGCAATGTGAACAGGCACAGAGAAGGTGCTAGCAGGGAATTCTCTGCCTGCCTTTCCCCAGTGCTCTGCAAGCTCTCCAGGACAACATAGAATCTGGGGCTCTGTGCTTTCTTTCCTTCTGAACAAGTGTTAGTGTTTTCTGCACAAAAGCGATTCTTGCGAAGCAATGTGAACACTTCTGCTTCCCAGGCACAGAGAAGGTGCTAGCAGGGAATTCTCTGCCTGCTTTTCCCCAGTGCTCTGCAAGCTCTCCAGGACAACATAGAATCTGGGGCTCTGTGCTTTCTTTCGTTCTGAACAAGTGTTACTGTTTTCTGCACAAAAGCGATTCTGCGAAGCAATGTGAACAGGCACAGAGAAGGTGCTATCAGGGAATTCTCTGCCTGCCTTTCCCCAGTGCTCTGCAAGCTCTCCAGGACAACATAAAATCTGGGGCTCTGTGCTTTCTTTCCTTCTGAACAAGTGTTACTGTTTTCTGCACAAAAGCGATTCTTGCGAAGCAATGTGAACACTTCTGCTTCCCAGGCACAGAGAAGGTGCTAGCAAGGAATTCTCTGCCTGCCTTTCCCCAGTGCTCTGCAAGCTCTCCAGGACAACATAGAATCTGGGGCTCTGTGCTTTCTATAGTTCTGAACAAGTGTTACTTTTTTCTGCACAAAAGCGATTCTTGCGAAGCAATGTGAACAGGCACAGAGAAGGTGCTATCAGGGAATTCTCTGCCTGCCTTTCCCCAGTGCTCTGCAAGCTCTCCAGGACAACATAGAATCTGGGGCTCTGTGCTTTCTTTCCTTCTGAACAAGTGTTACTGTTTTCTGCACAAAAGCGATTCTGCGAAGCAATGTGAACACTTCTGCTTCCCAGGCACAGAGAAGGTGCTAGCAAGGAATTCTCTGCCTGCCTTTCCCCAGTGCTCTGCAAGCTCTCCAGGACAACATAAAATCTGGGGCTCTGTGCTTTCTTTCGTTCTGAACAAGTGTTACTGTTTTCTGCACAAAAGCGATTCTTGCGAAGCAATGTGAACACTTCTGCTTCCCAGGCACAGAGAAGGTGCTATCAGGGAATTCTCTGCCTGCCTTTCCCCAGTGCTCTGCAAGCTCTCCAGGACAACATAGAATCTGGGGCTCTGTGCTTTCTTTCGTTCTGAACAAGTGTTAATGTTTTCTGCACAAAAGTGATTCTGCGAAGCAATGTGAACAGGCACAGAGAAGGTGCTATCAGGGAATTCTCTGCCTGCCTTTCCCCAGTGCTCTGCAAGCTCTCCAGGACAACATAGAATCTGGGGCTCTGTGCTTTCTTTCCTTCTGAACAAGTGTTACTGTTTTCTGCACAAAAGCGATTCTGCGAAGCAATGTGAACAGGCACAGAGAAGGTGCTAGCAGGGAATTCTCTGCCTGCCTTTCCCCAGTGCTCTGCAAGCTCTCCAGGACAACATAGAATCTGGGGCTCTGTGCTTTCTTTCCTTCTGAACAAGTGTTAGTGTTTTCTGCACAAAAGCGATTCTGCGAAGCAATGTGAACAGGCACAGAGAAGGTGCTATCAGGGAATTCTCTGCCTGCCTTTCCCCAGTGCTCTGCAAGCTCTCCAGGACAACATAAAATCTGGGGCTCTGTGCTTTCTTTCCTTCTGAACAAGTGTTACTGTTTTCTGCACAAAAGCGATTCTTGCGAAGCAATGTGAACACTTCTGCTTCCCAGGCACAGAGAAGGTGCTAGCAAGGAATTCTCTGCCTGCCTTTCCCCAGTGCTCTGCAAGCTCTCCAGGACAACATAGAATCTGGGGCTCTGTGCTTTCTATAGTTCTGAACAAGTGTTACTTTTTTCTGCACAAAAGCGATTCTTGCGAAGCAATGTGAACAGGCACAGAGAAGGTGCTATCAGGGAATTCTCTGCCTGCCTTTCCCCAGTGCTCTGCAAGCTCTCCAGGACAACATAGAATCTGGGGCTCTGTGCTTTCTTTCCTTCTGAACAAGTGTTACTGTTTTCTGCACAAAAGCGATTCTGCGAAGCAATGTGAACACTTCTGCTTCCCAGGCACAGAGAAGGTGCTAGCAAGGAATTCTCTGCCTGCCTTTCCCCAGTGCTCTGCAAGCTCTCCAGGACAACATAAAATCTGGGGCTCTGTGCTTTCTTTCGTTCTGAACAAGTGTTACTGTTTTCTGCACAAAAGCGATTCTTGCGAAGCAATGTGAACACTTCTGCTTCCCAGGCACAGAGAAGGTGCTATCAGGGAATTCTCTGCCTGCCTTTCCCCAGTGCTCTGCAAGCTCTCCAGGACAACATAGAATCTGGGGCTCTGTGCTTTCTTTCGTTCTGAGCAAGTGTTAATGTTTTCTGCACAAAAGCGATTCTGCGAAGCAATGTGAACAGGCACAGAGAAGGTGCTATCAGGGAATTCTCTGCCTGCCTTTCCCCAGTGCTCTGCAAGCTCTCCAGGACAACATAGAATCTGGGGCTCTGTGCTTTCTTTCCTTCTGAACAAGTGTTACTGTTTTCTGCACAAAAGCGATTCTGCGAAGCAATGTGAACACTTCTGCTTCCCAGGCACAGAGAAGGTGCTAGCAGGGAATTCTCTGCCTGCCTTTCCCCAGTGCTCTGCAAGCTCTCCAGGACAACATAGAATCTGGGGCTCTGTGCTTTCTTTCGTTCTGAACAAGTGTTAATGTTTTCTGCACAAAAGCGATTCTGCGAAGCAATGTGAACAGGCACAGAGAAGGTGCTAGCAGGGAATTCTCTGCCTGCCTTTCCCCAGTGCTCTGCAAGCTCTCCAGGACAACATAAAATCTGGGGCTCTGTGCTTTCTTTCCTTCTGAACAAGTGTTACTGTTTTCTGCACAAAAGCGATTCTTGCGAAGCAATGTGAACACTTCTGCTTCCCAGGCACAGAGAAGGTGCTAGCAAGGAATTCTCTGCCTGCCTTTCCCCAGTGCTCTGCAAGCTCTCCAGGACAACATAAAATCTGGGGCTCTGTGCTTTCTTTCGTTCTGAACAAGTGTTACTGTTTTCTGCACAAAAGCGATTCTGCGAAGCAATGTGAACAGGCACAGAGAAGGTGCTAGCAGGGAATTCTCTGCCTGCCTTTCCCCAGTGCTCTGCAAGCTCTCCAGGGCAACATAAAATCTGGGGCTCTGTGCTTTCTTTCCTTCTGAACAAGTGTTACTGTTTTCTGCACAAAAGCGATTCTGCGAAGCAATGTGAACACTTCTGCGTCCCAGGCACAGAGAAGGTGCTAGCAAGGAATTCTCTGCCTGCCTTTCCCCAGTGCTCTGCAAGCTCTCCAGGACAACATAAAATCTGGGGCTCTGTGCTTTCTTTCCTTCTGAACAAGTGTTACTGTTTTCTGCACAAAAGCGATTCTTGCGAAGCAATGTGAACACTTCTGCTTCCCAGGCACAGAGAAGGTGCTAGCAAGGAATTCTCTGCCTGCCTTTCCCCAGTGCTCTGCAAGCTCTCCAGGACAACATAGAATCTGGGGCTCTGTGCTTTCTTTCCTTCTGAACAAGTGTTACTGTTTTCTGCACAAAAGCGATTCTTGCGAAGCAATGTGAACACTTCTGCTTCCCAGGCACAGAGAAGGTGCTAGCAGGGAATTCTCTGCCTGCTTTTCCCCAGTGCTCTGCAAGCTCTCCAGGACAACATAGAATCTGGGGCTCTGTGCTTTCTTTCGTTCTGAACAAGTGTTACTGTTTTCTGCACAAAAGCGATTCTGCGAAGCAATGTGAACAGGCACAGAGAAGGTGCTAGCAGGGAATTCTCTGCCTGCCTTTCCCCAGTGCTCTGCAAGCTCTCCAGGACAACATAGAATCTGGGGCTCTGTGCTTTCTTTCCTTCTGAACAAGTGTTAGTGTTTTCTGCACAAAAGCGATTCTTGCGAAGCAATGTGAACACTTCTGCTTCCCAGGCACAGAGAAGGTGCTAGCAGGGAATTCTCTGCCTGCTTTTCCCCAGTGCTCTGCAAGCTCTCCAGGACAACATAGAATCTGGGGCTCTGTGCTTTCTTTCGTTCTGAACAAGTGTTAATGTTTTCTGCACAAAAGCGATTCTGCGAAGCAATGTGAACAGGCACAGAGAAGGTGCTAGCAGGGAATTCTCTGCCTGCCTTTCCCCAGTGCTCTGCAAGCTCTCCAGGACAACATAAAATCTGGGGCTCTGTGCTTTCTTTCCTTCTGAACAAGTGTTACTGTTTTCTGCACAAAAGCGATTCTTGCGAAGCAATGTGAACACTTCTGCTTCCCAGGCACAGAGAAGGTGCTAGCAAGGAATTCTCTGCCTGCCTTTCCCCAGTGCTCTGCAAGCTCTCCAGGACAACATAAAATCTGGGGCTCTGTGCTTTCTTTCCTTCTGAAAAAGTGGTACTGTTTTCTGCACAAAAGCGATTCTGCGAAGCAATGTGAACACTTCTGCTTCCCAGGCACAGAGAAGGTGCTAGCAAGGAATTCTCTGCCTGCCTTTCCCCAGTGCTCTGCAAGCTCTCCAGGACAACATAAAATCTGGGGCTCTGTGCTTTCTTTCGTTCTGAACAAGTGTTACTGTTTTCTGCACAAAAGCGATTCTGCGAAGCAATGTGAACAGGCACAGAGAAGGTGCTAGCAGGGAATTCTCTGCCTGCCTTTCCCCAGTGCTCTGCAAGCTCTCCAGGGCAACATAAAATCTGGGGCTCTGTGCTTTCTTTCCTTCTGAACAAGTGTTACTGTTTTCTGCACAAAAGCGATTCTGCGAAGCAATGTGAACACTTCTGCGTCCCAGGCACAGAGAAGGTGCTAGCAAGGAATTCTCTGCCTGCCTTTCCCCAGTGCTCTGCAAGCTCTCCAGGACAACATAAAATCTGGGGCTCTGTGCTTTCTTTCCTTCTGAACAAGTGTTACTGTTTTCTGCACAAAAGCGATTCTTGCGAAGCAATGTGAACACTTCTGCTTCCCAGGCACAGAGAAGGTGCTAGCAAGGAATTCTCTGCCTGCCTTTCCCCAGTGCTCTGCAAGCTCTCCAGGACAACATAGAATCTGGGGCTCTGTGCTTTCTTTCCTTCTGAACAAGTGTTACTGTTTTCTGCACAAAAGCGATTCTGCGAAGCAATGTGAACACTTCTGCTTCCCAGGCACAGAGAAGGTGCTAGCAGGGAATTCTCTGCCTGCTTTTCCCCAGTGCTCTGCAAGCTCTCCAGGACAACATAAAATCTGGGGCTCTGTGCTTTCTTTCCTTCTGAACAAGTGTTACTGTTTTCTGCACAAAAGCGATTCTTGCGAAGCAATGTGAACACTTCTGCTTCCCAGGCACAGAGAAGGTGCTAGCAAGGAATTCTCTGCCTGCCTTTCCCCAGTGCTCTGCAAGCTCTCCAGGACAACATAAAATCTGGGGCTCTGTGCTTTCTTTCCTTCTGAAAAAGTGGTACTGTTTTCTGCACAAAAGCGATTCTGCGAAGCAATGTGAACACTTCTGCTTCCCAGGCACAGAGAAGGTGCTAGCAAGGAATTCTCTGCCTGCCTTTCCCCAGTGCTCTGCAAGCTCTCCAGGACAACATAAAATCTGGGGCTCTGTGCTTTCTTTCGTTCTGAACAAGTGTTACTGTTTTCTGCACAAAAGCGATTCTGCGAAGCAATGTGAACAGGCACAGAGAAGGTGCTAGCAGGGAATTCTCTGCCTGCCTTTCCCCAGTGCTCTGCAAGCTCTCCAGGGCAACATAAAATCTGGGGCTCTGTGCTTTCTTTCCTTCTGAACAAGTGTTACTGTTTTCTGCACAAAAGCGATTCTGCGAAGCAATGTGAACACTTCTGCGTCCCAGGCACAGAGAAGGTGCTAGCAAGGAATTCTCTGCCTGCCTTTCCCCAGTGCTCTGCAAGCTCTCCAGGACAACATAAAATCTGGGGCTCTGTGCTTTCTTTCCTTCTGAACAAGTGTTACTGTTTTCTGCACAAAAGCGATTCTTGCGAAGCAATGTGAACACTTCTGCTTCCCAGGCACAGAGAAGGTGCTAGCAAGGAATTCTCTGCCTGCCTTTCCCCAGTGCTCTGCAAGCTCTCCAGGACAACATAGAATCTGGGGCTCTGTGCTTTCTTTCCTTCTGAACAAGTGTTACTGTTTTCTGCACAAAAGCGATTCTTGCGAAGCAATGTGAACACTTCTGCTTCCCAGGCACAGAGAAGGTGCTAGCAGGGAATTCTCTGCCTGCTTTTCCCCAGTGCTCTGCAAGCTCTCCAGGACAACATAGAATCTGGGGCTCTGTGCTTTCTTTCGTTCTGAACAAGTGTTACTGTTTTCTGCACAAAAGCGATTCTGCGAAGCAATGTGAACAGGCACAGAGAAGGTGCTATCAGGGAATTCTCTGCCTGCCTTTCCCCAGTGCTCTGCAAGCTCTCCAGGACAACATAGAATCTGGGGCTCTGTGCTTTCTTTCCTTCTGAACAAGTGTTAGTGTTTTCTGCACAAAAGCGATTCTTGCGAAGCAATGTGAACACTTCTGCTTCCCAGGCACAGAGAAGGTGCTAGCAGGGAATTCTCTGCCTGCTTTTCCCCAGTGCTCTGCAAGCTCTCCAGGACAACATAGAATCTGGGGCTCTGTGCTTTCTTTCGTTCTGAACAAGTGTTACTGTTTTCTGCACAAAAGCGATTCTGCGAAGCAATGTGAACAGGCACAGAGAAGGTGCTATCAGGGAATTCTCTGCCTGCCTTTCCCCAGTGCTCTGCAAGCTCTCCAGGACAACATAAAATCTGGGGCTCTGTGCTTTCTTTCCTTCTGAACAAGTGTTACTGTTTTCTGCACAAAAGCGATTCTTGCGAAGCAATGTGAACACTTCTGCTTCCCAGGCACAGAGAAGGTGCTAGCAAGGAATTCTCTGCCTGCCTTTCCCCAGTGCTCTGCAAGCTCTCCAGGACAACATAGAATCTGGGGCTCTGTGCTTTCTATAGTTCTGAACAAGTGTTACTTTTTTCTGCACAAAAGCGATTCTTGCGAAGCAATGTGAACAGGCACAGAGAAGGTGCTATCAGGGAATTCTCTGCCTGCCTTTCCCCAGTGCTCTGCAAGCTCTCCAGGACAACATAGAATCTGGGGCTCTGTGCTTTCTTTCCTTCTTAACAAGTGTTACTGTTTTCTGCACAAAAGCGATTCTGCGAAGCAATGTGAACACTTCTGCTTCCCAGGCACAGAGAAGGTGCTAGCAAGGAATTCTCTGCCTGCCTTTCCCCAGTGCTCTGCAAGCTCTCCAGGACAACATAAAATCTGGGGCTCTGTGCTTTCTTTCGTTCTGAACAAGTGTTACTGTTTTCTGCACAAAAGCGATTCTTGCGAAGCAATGTGAACACTTCTGCTTCCCAGGCACAGAGAAGGTGCTATCAGGGAATTCTCTGCCTGCCTTTCCCCAGTGCTCTGCAAGCTCTCCAGGACAACATAGAATCTGGGGCTCTGTGCTTTCTTTCGTTCTGAACAAGTGTTAATGTTTTCTGCACAAAAGCGATTCTGCGAAGCAATGTGAACAGGCACAGAGAAGGTGCTATCAGGGAATTCTCTGCCTGCCTTTCCCCAGTGCTCTGCAAGCTCTCCAGGACAACATAGAATCTGGGGCTCTGTGCTTTCTTTCCTTCTGAACAAGTGTTACTGTTTTCTGCACAAAAGCGATTCTGCGAAGCAATGTGAACACTTCTGGTTCCCAGGCACAGAGAAGGTGCTAGCAAGGAATTCTCTTCCTGCCTTTCCCCAGTGCTCTGCAAGCTCTCCAGGACAACATAGAATCTGGGGCTCTGTGCTTTCTTTCCTTCTGAACAAGTGTTACTGTTTTCTGCACAAAAGCGATTCTGCGAAGCAATGTGAACACTTCTGCTTCCCAGGCACAGAGAAGGTGCTAGCAGGGAATTCTCTGCCTGCCTTTCCCCAGTGCTCTGCAAGCTCTCCAGGACAACATAGAATCTGGGGCTCTGTGCTTTCTTTCCTTCTGAACAAGTGTTACTGTTTTCTGCACAAAAGCGATTCTTGCGAAGCAATGTGAACACTTCTGCTTCCCAGGCACAGAGAAGGTGCTAGCAAGGAATTCTCTTCCTGCCTTTCCCCAGTGCTCTGCAAGCTCTCCAGGACAACATAGAATCTGGGGCTCTGTGCTTTCTTTCCTTCTGAACAAGTGTTACTGTTTTCTGCACAAAAGCGATTCTGCGAAGCAATGTGAACACTTCTGCTTCCCAGGCACAGAGAAGGTGCTAGCAGGGAATTCTCTGCCTGCCTTTCCCCAGTGCTCTGCAAGCTCTCCAGGACAACATAGAATCTGGGGCTCTGTGCTTTCTTTCGTTCTGAACAAGTGTTAATGTTTTCTGCACAAAAGCGATTCTGCGAAGCAATGTGAACAGGCACAGAGAAGGTGCTAGCAGGGAATTCTCTGCCTGCCTTTCCCCAGTGCTCTGCAAGCTCTCCAGGACAACATAAAATCTGGGGCTCTGTGCTTTCTTTCCTTCTGAACAAGTGTTACTGTTTTCTGCACAAAAGCGATTCTTGCGAAGCAATGTGAACAATTCTGCTTCCCAGGCACAGAGAAGGTGCTAGCAAGGAATTCTCTGCCTGCCTTTCCCCAGTGCTCTGCAAGCTCTCCAGGACAACATAAAATCTGGGGCTCTGTGCTTTCTTTCCTTCTGAAAAAGTGGTACTGTTTTCTGCACAAAAGCGATTCTGCGAAGCAATGTGAACACTTCTGCTTCCCAGGCACAGAGAAGGTGCTAGCAAGGAATTCTCTGCCTGCCTTTCCCCAGTGCTCTGCAAGCTCTCCAGGACAACATAAAATCTGGGGCTCTGTGCTTTCTTTCGTTCTGAACAAGTGTTACTGTTTTCTGCACAAAAGCGATTCTGCGAAGCAATGTGAACAGGCACAGAGAAGGTGCTAGCAGGGAATTCTCTGCCTGCCTTTCCCCAGTGCTCTGCAAGCTCTCCAGGGCAACATAAAATCTGGGGCTCTGTGCTTTCTTTCCTTCTGAACAAGTGTTACTGTTTTCTGCACAAAAGCGATTCTGCGAAGCAATGTGAACACTTCTGCGTCCCAGGCACAGAGAAGGTGCTAGCAAGGAATTCTCTGCCTGCCTTTCCCCAGTGCTCTGCAAGCTCTCCAGGACAACATAAAATCTGGGGCTCTGTGCTTTCTTTCCTTCTGAACAAGTGTTACTGTTTTCTGCACAAAAGCGATTCTTGCGAAGCAATGTGAACACTTCTGCTTCCCAGGCACAGAGAAGGTGCTAGCAAGGAATTCTCTGCCTGCCTTTCCCCAGTGCTCTGCAAGCTCTCCAGGACAACATAAAATCTGGGGCTCTGTGCTTTCTTTCGTTCTGAACAAGTGTTAGTGTTTTCTGCACAAAAGCGATTCTGCGAAGCAATGTGAACAGGCACAGAGAAGGTGCTAGCAGGGAATTCTCTGCCTGCCTTTCCCCAGTGCTCTGCAATCTCTCCAGGACAACATAAAATCTGGGGCTCTGTGCTTTCTTTCGTTCTGAACAAGTGTTACTGTTTTCTGCACAAAAGCGATTCTGCTAAGCAATGTGAACAGGCACAGAGAAGGTGCTATCAGGGAATTCTCTGCCTGCCTTTCCCCAGTGCTCTGCAAGCTCTCCAGGACAACATAGAATCTGGGGCTCTGTGCTTTCTTTCCTTCTGAACAAGTGTTACTGTTTTCTGCACAAAAGCGATTCTTGCGAAGCAATGTGAACACTTCTGCTTCCCAGGCACAGAGAAGGTGCTAGCAGGGAATTCTCTGCCTGCCTTTCCCCAGTGCTCTGCAAGCTCTCCAGGACAACATAGAATCTGGGGCTCTGTGCTTTCTTTCCTTCTGAACAAGTGTTACTGTTTTCTGCACAAAAGCGATTCTGCGAAGCAATGTGAACAGGCACAGAGAAGGTGCTATCAGGGAATTCTCTGCCTGCCTTTCCCCAGTGCTCTGCAAGCTCTCCAGGACAACATAGAATCTGGGGCTCTGTGCTTTCTTTCCTTCTGAACAAGTGTTAGTGTTTTCTGCACAAAAGCGATTCTGCGAAGCAATGTGAACACTTCTGCTTCCCAGGCACAGAGAAGGTGCTAGCAGGGAATTCTCTGCCTGCCTTTCCCCAGTGCTCTGCAAGCTCTCCAGGACAACATAGAATCTGGGGCTCTGTGCTTTCTTTCCTTCTGAACAAGTGGTACTGTTTTCTGCACAAAAGCGATTCTGCGAAGCAATGTGAACACTTCTGCTTCCCAGGCACAGAGAAGGTGCTAGCAAGGAATTCTCTGCCTGCCTTTCCCCAGTGCTCTGCAAGCTCTCCAGGACAACATAAAATCTGGGGCTCTGTGCTTTCTTTCCTTCTGAACAAGTGTTACTGTTTTCTGCACAAAAGCGAATCTGCGAAGCAATGTGAACACTTCTGCTTCCCAGGCACAGAGAAGGTGCTAGCAAGGAATTCTCTGCCTGCCTTTCCCCAGTGCTCTGCAAGCTCTCCAGGACAACATAAAATCTGGGGCTCTGTGCTTTCTTTCCTTCTGAACAAGTGTTACTGTTTTCTGCACAAAAGCGATTCTGCGAAGCAATGTGAACACTTCTGCGTCCCAGGCACAGAGAAGGTGCTAGCAAGGAATTCTCTGCCTGCGTTTCCACAGTGCTCTGCAAGCTCTCCAGGACAACATAAAATCTGGGGCTCTGTGCTTTCTTTCCTTCTGAACAAGTGTTACTGTTTTCTGCACAAAAGCGATTCTTGCGAAGCAATGTGAACACTTCTGCTTCCCAGGCACAGAGAAGGTGCTAGCAAGGAATTCTCTGCCTGCCTTTCCCCAGTGCTCTGCAAGCTCTCCAGGACAACATAAAATCTGGGGCTCTGTGCTTTCTTTCGTTCTGAACAAGTGGTACTGTTTTCTGCACAAAAGCGATTCTGCGAAGCAATGTGAACAGGCACAGAGAAGGTGCTAGCAGGGAATTCTCTGCCTGCCTTTCCCCAGTGCTCTGCAATCTCTCCAGGACAACATAAAATCTGGGGCTCTGTGCTTTCTTTCGTTCTGAACAAGTGTTACTGTTTTCTGCACAAAAGCGATTCTGCTAAGCAATGTGAACAGGCACAGAGAAGGTGCTATCAGGGAATTCTCTGCCTGCCTTTCCCCAGTGCTCTGCAAGCTCTCCAGGACAACATAAAATCTGGGGCTCTGTGCTTTCTATAGTTCTGAACAAGTGTTACTTTTTTCTGCACAAAAGCGATTCTTGCGAAGCAATGTGAACACTTCTGCTTCCCAGGCACAGAGAAGGTGCTAGCAAGGAATTCTCTGCCTGCCTTTCCCCAGTGCTCTGCAAGCTCTCCAGGACAACATAAAATCTGGGGCTCTGTGCTTTCTTTCCTTCTGAACAAGTGGTACTGTTTTCTGCACAAAAGCGATTCTGCGAAGCAATGTGAACACTTCTGCTTCCCAGGCACAGAGAAGGTGCTAGCAAGGAATTCTCTGCCTGCCTTTCCCCAGTGCTCTGCAAGCTCTCCAGGACAACATAAAATCTGGGGCTCTGTGCTTTCTTTCGTTCTGAACAAGTGTTACTGTTTTCTGCACAAAAGCGATTCTGCGAAGCAATGTGAACAGGCACAGAGAAGGTGCTAGCAGGGAATTCTCTGCCTGCCTTTCCCCAGTGCTCTGCAAGCTCTCCAGGACAACATAAAATCTGGGGCTCTGTGCTGTCTTTCCTTCTGAACAAGTGTTACTGTTTTCTGCACAAAAGCGAATCTGCGAAGCAATGTGAACACTTCTGCTTCCCAGGCACAGAGAAGGTGCTAGCAAGGAATTCTCTGCCTGCCTTTCCCCAGTGCTCTGCAAGCTCTCCAGGACAACATAAAATCTGGGGCTCTGTGCTTTCTTTCCTTCTGAACAAGTGTTACTGTTTTCTGCACAAAAGCGAATCTGCGATGCAATGTGAACACTTCTGCTTCCCAGGCACAGAGAAGGTGCTAGCAAGGAATTCTCTGCCTGCCTTTCCCCAGTGCTCTGCAAGCTCTCCAGGACAACATAAAATCTGGGGCTCTGTGCTTTCTTTCCTTCTGAACAAGTGTTACTGTTTTCTGCACAAAAGCGATTCTGCGAAGCAATGTGAACAGGCACAGAGAAGGTGCTAGCAGGGAATTCTCTGCCTGCCTTTCCCCAGTGCTCTGCAAGCTCTCCAGGACAACATAAAATCTGGGGCTCTGTGCTTTCTTTCCTTCTGAACAAGTGTTAGTGTTTTCTGCACAAAAGCGATTCTGCGAAGCAATGTGAACACTTCTGCTTCCCAGGCACAGAGAAGGTGCTAGCAAGGAATTCTCTGCCTGCCTTTCCCCAGTGCTCTGCAAGCTCTCCAGGACAACATAAAATCTGGGGCTCTGTGCTTTCTTTCGTTCTGAACAAGTGTTACTGTTTTCTGCACAAAAGCGATTCTTGCGAAGCAATGTGAACACTTCTGCTTCCCAGGCACAGAGAAGGTGCTAGCAAGGAATTCTCTGCCTGCCTTTCCCCAGTGCTCTGCAAGCTCTCCAGGACAACATAAAATCTGGGGCTCTGTGCTTTCTTTCCTTCTGAACAAGTGTTACTGTTTTCTGCACAAAAGCGATTCTGCGAAGCAATGTGAACAGGCACAGAGAAGGTGCTAGCAGGGAATTCTCTGCCTGCCTTTCCCCAGTGCTCTGCAAGCTCTCCAGGACAACATAGAATCTGGGGCTCTGTGCTTTCTTTCCTTCTGAACAAGTGTTAGTGTTTTCTGCACAAAAGCGATTCTGCGAAGCAATGTGAACACTTCTGCTTCCCAGGCACAGAGAAGGTGCTAGCAGGGAATTCTCTGCCTGCCTTTCCCCAGTGCTCTGCAAGCTCTCCAGGACAACATAAAATCTGGGGCTCTGTGCTTTCTTTCCTTCTGAACAAGTGTTACTGTTTTCTGCACAAAAGCGATTCTTGCGAAGCAATGTGAACACTTCTGCTTCCCAGGCACAGAGAAGGTGCTAGCAAGGAATTCTCTGCCTGCCTTTCCCCAGTGCTCTGCAAGCTCTCCAGGACAACATAGAATCTGGGGCTCTGTGCTTTCTTTCCTTCTGAACAAGTGTTAGTGTTTTCTGCACAAAAGCGATTCTGCGAAGCAATGTGAACACTTCTGCTTCCCAGGCACAGAGAAGGTGCTAGCAAGGAATTCTCTGCCTGCCTTTCCCCAGTGCTCTGCAAGCTCTCCAGGACAACATAAAATCTGGGGCTCTGTGCTTTCTTTCGTTCTGAACAAGTGTTACTGTTTTCTGCACAAAAGCGATTCTTGCGAAGCAATGTGAACACTTCTGCTTCCCAGGCACAGAGAAGGTGCTAGCAAGGAATTCTCTTCCTGCCTTTCCCCAGTGCTCTGCAAGCTCTCCAGGACAACATAGAATCTGGGGCTCTGTGCTTTCTTTCCTTCTGAACAACTGTTACTGTTTTCTGCACAAAAGCGATTCTGCGAAGCAATGTGAACACTTCTGCTTCCCAGGCACAGAGAAGGTGCTAGCAGGGAATTCTCTGCCTGCCTTTCCCCAGTGCTCTGCAAGCTCTCCAGGACAACATAAAATCTGGGGCTCTGTGCTTTCTTTCGTTCTGAACAAGTGTTAATGTTTTCTGCACAAAAGCGATTCTGCGAAGCAATGTGAACAGGCACAGAGAAGGTGCTAGCAGGGAATTCTCTGCCTGCCTTTCCCCAGTGCTCTGCAAGCTCTCCAGGACAACATAAAATCTGGGGCTCTGTGCTTTCTTTCCTTCTGAACAAGTGTTAGTGTTTTCTGCACAAAAGCGATTCTGCGAAGCAATGTGAACACTTCTGCTTCCCAGGCACAGAGAAGGTGCTAGCAAGGAATTCTCTGCCTGCCTTTCCCCAGTGCTCTGCAAGCTCTCCAGGACAACATAAAATCTGGGGCTCTGTGCTTTCTTTCGTTCTGAACAAGTGTTACTGTTTTCTGCACAAAAGCGATTCTTGCGAAGCAATGTGAACACTTCTGCTTCCCAGGCACAGAGAAGGTGCTAGCAAGGAATTCTCTGCCTGCCTTTCCCCAGTGCTCTGCAAGCTCTCCAGGACAACATAAAATCTGGGGCTCTGTGCTTTCTTTCCTTCTGAACAAGTGTTACTGTTTTCTGCACAAAAGCGATTCTGCGAAGCAATGTGAACAGGCACAGAGAAGGTGCTAGCAGGGAATTCTCTGCCTGCCTTTCCCCAGTGCTCTGCAAGCTCTCCAGGACAACATAGAATCTGGGGCTCTGTGCTTTCTTTCCTTCTGAACAAGTGTTAGTGTTTTCTGCACAAAAGCGATTCTGCGAAGCAATGTGAACACTTCTGCTTCCCAGGCACAGAGAAGGTGCTAGCAGGGAATTCTCTGCCTGCCTTTCCCCAGTGCTCTGCAAGCTCTCCAGGACAACATAGAATCTGGGGCTCTGTGCTTTCTTTCCTTCTGAACAAGTGTTAGTGTTTTCTGCACAAAAGCGATTCTGCGAAGCAATGTGAACACTTCTGCTTCCCAGGCACAGAGAAGGTGCTAGCAAGGAATTCTCTGCCTGCCTTTCCCCAGTGCTCTGCAAGCTCTCCAGGACAACATAGAATCTGGGGCTCTGTGCTTTCTTTCCTTCTGAACAAGTGTTACTGTTTTCTGCACAAAAGCGATTCTGCGAAGCAATGTGAACAGGCACAGAGAAGGTGCTAGCAGGGAATTCTCTGCCTGCCTTTCCCCAGTGCTCTGCAAGCTCTCCAGGACAACATAGAATCTGGGGCTCTGTGCTTTCTTTCCTTCTGAACAAGTGTTACTGTTTTCTGCACAAAAGCGATTCTGCTAAGCAATGTGAACAGGCACAGAGAAGGTGCTATCAGGGAATTCTCTGCCTGCCTTTCCCCAGTGCTCTGCAAGCTCTCCAGGACAACATAGAATCTGGGGCTCTGTGCTTTCTTTCCTTCTGAACAAGTGTTACTGTTTTCTGCACAAAAGCGATTCTTGCGAAGCAATGTGAACACTTCTGCTTCCCAGGCACAGAGAAGGTGCTAGCAGGGAATTCTCTGCCTGCCTTTCCCCAGTGCTCTGCAAGCTCTCCAGGACAACATAGAATCTGGGGCTCTGTGCTTTCTTTCGTTCTGAACAAGTGTTACTGTTTTCTGCACAAAAGCGATTCTTGCGAAGCAATGTGAACAGGCACAGAGAAGGTGCTATCAGGGAATTCTCTGCCTGCCTTTCCCCAGTGCTCTGCAAGCTCTCCAGGACAACATAGAATCTGGGGCTCTGTGCTTTCTTTCCTTCTGAACAAGTGTTAGTGTTTTCTGCACAAAAGCGATTCTGCGAAGCAATGTGAACACTTCTGCTTCCCAGGCACAGAGAAGGTGCTTGCAGGGAATTCTCTGCCTGCCTTTCCCCAGTGCTCTGCAAGCTCTCCAGGACAACATAAAATCTGGGGCTCTGTGCTTTCTTTCCTTCTGAACAAGTGTTACTGTTTTCTGCAGAAAAGCGATTCTTGCGAAGCAATGTGAACACTTCTGCTTCCCAGGCACAGAGAAGGTGCTAGCAAGGAATTCTCTGCCTGCCTTTCCCCAGTGCTCTGCAAGCTCTCCAGGACAACATAAAATCTGGGGCTCTGTGCTTTCTTTCCTTCTGAACAAGTGGTACTGTTTTCTGCACAAAAGCGATTCTGCGAAGCAATGTGAACACTTCTGCTTCCCAGGCACAGAGAAGGTGCTAGCAAGGAATTCTCTGCCTGCCTTTCCCCAGTGCTCTGCAAGCTCTCCAGGACAACATAAAATCTGGGGCTCTGTGCTTTCTTTCCTTCTGAACAAGTGTTACTGTTTTCTGCACAAAAGCGATTCTTGCGAAGCAATGTGAACACTTCTGCTTCCCAGGCACAGAGAAGGTGCTAGCAAGGAATTCTCTGCCTGCCTTTCCCCAGTGCTCTGCAAGCTCTCAAGGACAACATAAAATCTGGGGCTCTGTGCTTTCTTTCCTTCTGAACAAGTGGTACTGTTTTCTGCACAAAAGCGATTCTGCAAAGCAATGTGAACACTTCTGCTTCCCAGGCACAGAGAAGGTGCTAGCAAGGAATTCTCTGCCTGCCTTTCCCCAGTGCTCTGCAAGCTCTCCAGGACAATATAAAATCTGGGCCTCTGTGCTTTCTTTCGTTCTGAACAAGTGTTACTGTTTTCTGCACAAAAGCGATTCTGCGAAGCAATGTGAACAGGCACAGAGAAGGTGCTATCAGGGAATTCTCTGCCTGCCTTTCCCCAGTGCTCTGCAAGCTCTCCAGGACAACATAAAATCTGGGGCTCTGTGCTTTCTTTCCTTCTGAACAAGTGTTACTGTTTTCTGCACAAAAGCGAATCTGCGATGCAATGTGAACACTTCTGCTTCCCAGGCACAGAGAAGGTGCTAGCAAGGAATTCTCTGCCTGCCTTTCCCCAGTGCTCTGCAAGCTCTCCAGGACAACATAAAATCTGGGGCTCTGTGCTTTCTTTCCTTCTGAACAAGTGTTACTGTTTTCTGCACAAAAGCGATTCTGCGAAGCAATGTGAACAGGCACAGAGAAGGTGCTAGCAGGGAATTCTCTGCCTGCCTTTCCCCAGTGCTCTGCAAGCTCTCCAGGACAACATAAAATCTGGGGCTCTGTGCTTTCTTTCCTTCTGAACAAGTGTTAGTGTTTTCTGCACAAAAGCGATTCTGCGAAGCAATGTGAACATTTCTGCTTCCCAGGCACAGAGAAGGTGCTAGCAAGGAATTCTCTGCCTGCCTTTCCCCAGTGCTCTGCAAGCTCTCCAGGACAACATAAAATCTGGGGCTCTGTGCTTTCTTTCGTTCTGAACAAGTGTTACTGTTTTCTGCACAAAAGCGATTCTTGCGAAGCAATGTGAACACTTCTGCTTCCCAGGCACAGAGAAGGTGCTAGCAGGGAATTCTCTGCCTGCCTTTCCCCAGTGCTCTGCAAGCTCTCCAGGACAACATAAAATCTGGGGCTCTGTGCTTTCTTTCCTTCTGAACAAGTGTTACTGTTTTCTGCACAAAAGCGATTCTGCGAAGCAATGTGAACAGGCACAGAGAAGGTGCTAGCAGGGAATTCTCTGCCTGCCTTTCCCCAGTGCTCTGCAAGCTCTCCAGGATAACATAGAATCTGGGGCTCTGTGCTTTCTTTCCTTCTGAACAAGTGTTAGTGTTTTCTGCACAAAAGCGATTCTGCGAAGCAATGTGAACACTTCTGCTTCCCAGGCACAGAGAAGGTGCTAGCAGGGAATTCTCTGCCTGCCTTTCCCCAGTGCTCTGCAAGCTCTCCAGGACAACATAAAATCTGGGGCTCTGTGCTTTCTTTCGTTCTGAACAAGTGTTACTGTTTTCTGCACAAAAGCGATTCTTGCGAAGCAATGTGAACACTTCTGCTTCCCAGGCACAGAGAAGGTGCTAGCAAGGAATTCTCTGCCTGCCTTTCCCCAGTGCTCTGCAAGCTCTCCAGGACAACATAGAATCTGGGGCTCTGTGCTTTCTTTCCTTCTGAACAAGTGTTAGTGTTTTCTGCACAAAAGCGATTCTGCGAAGCAATGTGAACACTTCTGCTTCCCAGGCACAGAGAAGGTGCTAGCAAGGAATTCTCTGCCTGCCTTTCCCCAGTGCTCTGCAAGCTCTCCAGGACAACATAAAATCTGGGGCTCTGTGCTTTCTTTCGTTCTGAACAAGTGTTACTGTTTTCTGCACAAAAGCGATTCTTGCGAAGCAATGTGAACACTTCTGCTTCCCAGGCACAGAGAAGGTGCTAGCAAGGAATTCTCTTCCTGCCTTTCGCCAGTGCTCTGCAAGCTCTCCAGGACAACATAGAATCTGGGGCTCTGTGCTTTCTTTCCTTCTGAACAACTGTTACTGTTTTCTGCACAAAAGCGATTCTGCGAAGCAATGTGAACACTTCTGCTTCCCAGGCACAGAGAAGGTGCTAGCAGGGAATTCTCTGCCTGCCTTTCCCCAGTGCTCTGCAAGCTCTCCAGGACAACATAAAATCTGGGGCTCTGTGCTTTCTTTCGTTCTGAACAAGTGTTAATGTTTTCTGCACAAAAGCGATTCTGCGAAGCAATGTGAACAGGCACAGAGAAGGTGCTAGCAGGGAATTCTCTGCCTGCCTTTCCCCAGTGCTCTGCAAGCTCTCCAGGACAACATAAAATCTGGGGCTCTGTGCTTTCTTTCCTTCTGAACAAGTGTTAGTGTTTTCTGCACAAAAGCGATTCTGCGAAGCAATGTGAACACTTCTGCTTCCCAGGCACAGAGAAGGTGCTAGCAAGGAATTCTCTGCCTGCCTTTCCCCAGTGCTCTGCAAGCTCTCCAGGACAACATAAAATCTGGGGCTCTGTGCTTTCTTTCGTTCTGAACAAGTGTTACTGTTTTCTGCACAAAAGCGATTCTTGCGAAGCAATGTGAACACTTCTGCTTCCCAGGCACAGAGAAGGTGCTAGCAAGGAATTCTCTGCCTGCCTTTCCCCAGTGCTCTGCAAGCTCTCCAGGACAACATAAAATCTGGGGCTCTGTGCTTTCTTTCCTTCTGAACAAGTGTTACTGTTTTCTGCACAAAAGCGATTCTGCGAAGCAATGTGAACAGGCACAGAGAAGGTGCTAGCAGGGAATTCTCTGCCTGCCTTTCCCCAGTGCTCTGCAAGCTCTCCAGGACAACATAGAATCTGGGGCTCTGTGCTTTCTTTCCTTCTGAACAAGTGTTAGTGTTTTCTGCACAAAAGCGATTCTGCGAAGCAATGTGAACACTTCTGCTTCCCAGGCACAGAGAAGGTGCTAGCAAGGAATTCTCTGCCTGCCTTTCCCCAGTGCTCTGCAAGCTCTCCAGGACAACATAAAATCTGGGGCTCTGTGCTTTCTTTCCTTCTGAACAAGTGTTACTGTTTTCTGCACAAAAGCGATTCTGCGAAGCAATGTGAACAGGCACAGAGAAGGTGCTAGCAGGGAATTCTCTGCCTGCCTTTCCCCAGTGCTCTGCAAGCTCTCCAGGACAACATAAAATCTGGGGCTCTGTGCTTTCTTTCCTTCTGAACAAGTGTTAGTGTTTTCTGCACAAAAGCGATTCTGCGAAGCAATGTGAACATTTCTGCTTCCCAGGCACAGAGAAGGTGCTAGCAAGGAATTCTCTGCCTGCCTTTCCCCAGTGCTCTGCAAGCTCTCCAGGACAACATAAAATCTGGGGCTCTGTGCTTTCTTTCGTTCTGAACAAGTGTTACTGTTTTCTGCACAAAAGCGATTCTTGCGAAGCAATGTGAACACTTCTGCTTCCCAGGCACAGAGAAGGTGCTAGCAAGGAATTCTCTGCCTGCCTTTCCCCAGTGCTCTGCAAGCTCTCCAGGACAACATAAAATCTGGGGCTCTGTGCTTTCTTTCCTTCTGAACAAGTGTTACTGTTTTCTGCACAAAAGCGATTCTGCGAAGCAATGTGAACAGGCACAGAGAAGGTGCTAGCAGGGAATTCTCTGCCTGCCTTTCCCCAGTGCTCTGCAAGCTCTCCAGGACAACATAGAATCTGGGGCTCTGTGCTTTCTTTCCTTCTGAACAAGTGTTAGTGTTTTCTGCACAAAAGCGATTCTGCGAAGCAATGTGAACACTTCTGCTTCCCAGGCACAGAGAAGGTGCTAGCAGGGAATTCTCTGCCTGCCTTTCCCCAGTGCTCTGCAAGCTCTCCAGGACAACATAAAATCTGGGGCTCTGTGCTTTCTTTCGTTCTGAACAAGTGTTACTGTTTTCTGCACAAAAGCGATTCTTGCGAAGCAATGTGAACACTTCTGCTTCCCAGGCACAGAGAAGGTGCTAGCAAGGAATTCTCTGCCTGCCTTTCCCCAGTGCTCTGCAAGCTCTCCAGGACAACATAGAATCTGGGGCTCTGTGCTTTCTTTCCTTCTGAACAAGTGTTAGTGTTTTCTGCACAAAAGCGATTCTGCGAAGCAATGTGAACACTTCTGCTTCCCAGGCACAGAGAAGGTGCTAGCAAGGAATTCTCTGCCTGCCTTTCCCCAGTGCTCTGCAAGCTCTCCAGGACAACATAAAATCTGGGGCTCTGTGCTTTCTTTCGTTCTGAACAAGTGTTACTGTTTTCTGCACAAAAGCGATTCTTGCGAAGCAATGTGAACACTTCTGCTTCCCAGGCACAGAGAAGGTGCTAGCAAGGAATTCTCTTCCTGCCTTTCCCCAGTGCTCTGCAAGCTCTCCAGGACAACATAGAATCTGGGGCTCTGTGCTTTCTTTCCTTCTGAACAACTGTTACTGTTTTCTGCACAAAAGCGATTCTGCGAAGCAATGTGAACACTTCTGCTTCCCAGGCACAGAGAAGGTGCTAGCAGGGAATTCTCTGCCTGCCTTTCCCCAGTGCTCTGCAAGCTCTCCAGGACAACATAAAATCTGGGGCTCTGTGCTTTCTTTCGTTCTGAACAAGTGTTAATGTTTTCTGCACAAAAGCGATTCTGCGAAGCAATGTGAACAGGCACAGAGAAGGTGCTAGCAGGGAATTCTCTGCCTGCCTTTCCCCAGTGCTCTGCAAGCTCTCCAGGACAACATAAAATCTGGGGCTCTGTGCTTTCTTTCCTTCTGAACAAGTGTTAGTGTTTTCTGCACAAAAGCGATTCTGCGAAGCAATGTGAACACTTCTGCTTCCCAGGCACAGAGAAGGTGCTAGCAAGGAATTCTCTGCCTGCCTTTCCCCAGTGCTCTGCAAGCTCTCCAGGACAACATAAAATCTGGGGCTCTGTGCTTTCTTTCGTTCTGAACAAGTGTTACTGTTTTCTGCACAAAAGCGATTCTTGCGAAGCAATGTGAACACTTCTGCTTCCCAGGCACAGAGAAGGTGCTAGCAAGGAATTCTCTGCCTGCCTTTCCCCAGTGCTCTGCAAGCTCTCCAGGACAACATAAAATCTGGGGCTCTGTGCTTTCTTTCCTTCTGAACAAGTGTTACTGTTTTCTGCACAAAAGCGATTCTGCGAAGCAATGTGAACAGGCACAGAGAAGGTGCTAGCAGGGAATTCTCTGCCTGCCTTTCCCCAGTGCTCTGCAAGCTCTCCAGGACAACATAGAATCTGGGGCTCTGTGCTTTCTTTCCTTCTGAACAAGTGTTAGTGTTTTCTGCACAAAAGCGATTCTGCGAAGCAATGTGAACACTTCTGCTTCCCAGGCACAGAGAAGGTGCTATCAGGGAATTCTCTGCCTGCCTTTCCCCAGTGCTCTGCAAGCTCTCCAGGACAACATAGAATCTGGGGCTCTGTGCTTTCTTTCCTTCTGAACAAGTGTTACTGTTTTCTGCACAAAAGCGATTCTGCGAAGCAATGTGAACAGGCACAGAGAAGGTGCTAGCAGGGAATTCTCTGCCTGCCTTTCCCCAGTGCTCTGCAAGCTCTCCAGGACAACATAGAATCTGGGGATCTGTGCTTTCTTTAGTTCTGAACAAGTGTTACTGTTTTCTGCACAAAAGCGATTCTTGCGAAGCAATGTGAACAGGCACAGAGAAGGTGCTATCAGGGAATTCTCTGCCTGCCTTTCCCCAGTGCTCTGCAAGCTCTCCAGGACAACATAGAATCTGGGGCTCTGTGCTTTCTTTCGTTCTGAACAAGTGTTAATGTTTTCTGCACAAAAGCGATTCTGCGAAGCAATGTCAACAGGCACAGAGAAGGTGCTAGCAGGGAATTCTCTGCCTGCCTTTCCCCAGTGCTCTGCAAGCTCTCCAGGACAACATAAAATCTGGGGCTCTGTGCTTTCTTTCCTTCTGAACAAGTGTTAGTGTTTTCTGCACAAAAGCGATTCTGCGAAGCAATGTGAACACTTCTGCTTCCCAGGCACAGAGAAGGTGCTAGCAAGGAATTCTCTGCCTGCCTTTCCCCAGTGCTCTGCAAGCTCTCCAGGACAACATAAAATCTGGGGCTCTGTGCTTTCTTTCGTTCTGAACAAGTGTTACTGTTTTCTGCACAAAAGCGATTCTTGCGAAGCAATGTGAACACTTCTGCTTCCCAGGCACAGAGAAGGTGCTAGCAAGGAATTCTCTGCCTGCCTTTCCCCAGTGCTCTGCAAGCTCTCCAGGACAACATAAAATCTGGGGCTCTGTGCTTTCTTTCCTTCTGAACAAGTGTTACTGTTTTCTGCACAAAAGCGATTCTGCGAAGCAATGTGAACAGGCACAGAGAAGGTGCTAGCAGGGAATTCTCTGCCTGCCTTTCCCCAGTGCTCTGCAAGCTCTCCAGGACAACATAGAATCTGGGGCTCTGTGCTTTCTTTCCTTCTGAACAAGTGTTAGTGTTTTCTGCACAAAAGCGATTCTGCGAAGCAATGTGAACACTTCTGCTTCCCAGGCACAGAGAAGGTGCTAGCAGGGAATTCTCTGCCTGCCTTTCCCCAGTGCTCTGCAAGCTCTCCAGGACAACATAGAATCTGGGGCTCTGTGCTTTCTTTCCTTCTGAACAAGTGTTAGTGTTTTCTGCACAAAAGCGATTCTGCGAAGCAATGTGAACACTTCTGCTTCCCAGGCACAGAGAAGGTGCTAGCAGGGAATTCTCTGCCTGCCTTTCCCCAGTGCTCTGCAAGCTCTCCAGGACAACATAGAATCTGGGGCTCTGTGCTTTCTTTCCTTCTGAACAAGTGTTAGTGTTTTCTGCACAAAAGCGATTCTGCGAAGCAATGTGAACACTTCTGCTTCCCAGGCACAGAGAAGGTGCTAGCAAGGAATTCTCTGCCTGCCTTTCCCCAGTGCTCTGCAAGCTCTCCAGGACAACATAGAATCTGGGGCTCTGTGCTTTCTTTCCTTCTGAACAAGTGTTACTGTTTTCTGCACAAAAGCGATTCTGCGAAGCAATGTGAACAGGCACAGAGAAGGTGCTAGCAGGGAATTCTCTGCCTGCCTTTCCCCAGTGCTCTGCAAGCTCTCCAGGACAACATAAAATCTGGGGCTCTGTGCTTTCTTTCCTTCTGAACAAGTGTTACTGTTTTCTGCACAAAAGCGATTCTGCGAAGCAATGTGAACACTTCTGCTTCCCTGGCACAGAGAAGGTGCTAGCAAGGAATTCTCTGCCTGCCTTTCCCCAGTGCTCTGCAAGCTCTCCAGGACAACATAAAATCTGGGGCTCTGTGCTTTCTTTCGTTCTGAACAAGTGTTACTGTTTTCTGCACAAAAGCGATTCTTGCGAAGCAATGTGAACACTTCTGCTTCCCAGGCACAGAGAAGGTGCTAGCAAGGAATTCTCTTCCTGCCTTTCCCCAGTGCTCTGCAAGCTCTCCAGGACAACATAGAATCTGGGGCTCTGTGCTTTCTTTCCTTCTGAACAAGTGTTACTGTTTTCTGCACAAAAGCGATTCTGCGAAGCAATGTGAACACTTCTGCTTCCCAGGCACAGAGAAGGTGCTAGCAGGGAATTCTCTGCCTGCCTTTCCCCAGTGCTCTGCAAGCTCTCCAGGACAACATAAAATCTGGGGCTCTGTGCTTTCTTTCGTTCTGAACAAGTGTTAATGTTTTCTGCACAAAAGCGATTCTGCGAAGCAATGTGAACAGGCACAGAGAAGGTGCTAGCAGGGAATTCTCTGCCTGCCTTTCCCCAGTGCTCTGCAAGCTCTCCAGGACAACATAGAATCTGGGGCTCTGTGCTTTCTTTAGTTCTGAACAAGTGTTACTGTTTTCTGCACAAAAGCGATTCTTGCGAAGCAATGTGAACAGGCACAGAGAAGGTGCTATCAGGGAATTCTCTGCCTGCCTTTCCCCAGTGCTCTGCAAGCTCTCCAGGACAACATAGAATCTGGGGCTCTGTGCTTTCTTTCGTTCTGAACAAGTGTTAATGTTTTCTGCACAAAAGCGATTCTGCGAAGCAATGTCAACAGGCACAGAGAAGGTGCTATCAGGGAATTCTCTGCCTGCCTTTCCCCAGTGCTCTGCAAGCTCTCCAGGACAACATAGAATCTGGGGCTCTGTGCTTTCTTTCGTTCTGAACAACTGTTACTGTTTTCTGCACAAAAGCGATTCTTGCGAAGCAATGTGAACACTTCTGCTTCCCAGGCACAGAGAAGGTGCTAGCAGGGAATTCTCTGCCTGCCTTTCCCCAGTGCTCTGCAAGCTCTCCAGGACAACATAGAATCTGGGGCTCTGTGCTTTCTTTAGTTCTGAACAAGTGTTACTGTTTTCTGCACAAAAGCGATTCTGCGAAGCAATGTGAACAGGCACAGAGAAGGTGCTATCAGGGAATTCTCTGCCTGCCTTTCCCCAGTGCTCTGCAAGCTCTCCAGGACAACATATAATCTGGGGCTCTGTGCTTTCTTTCCTTCTGAACAAGTGTTACTGTTTTCTGCAAAAAAGCGATTCTGCGAAGCAATGTGAACAGGCACAGAGAAGGTGCTAGCAGGGAATTCTCTGCCTGCCTTTCCCCAGTGCTCTGCAATCTCTCCAGGACAACATAAAATCTGGGGCTCTGTGCTTTCTTTCCTTCTGAACAAGTGTTACTTTTTTCTGCACAAAAGCGAATCTGCGAAGCAATGTGAACACTTCTGCTTCCCAGGCACAGAGAAGGTGCTAGCAAGGAATTCTCTGCCTGCCTTTCCCCAGTGCTCTGCAAGCTCTCCAGGACAACATAAAATCTGGGGCTCTGTGCTTTCTTTCCTTCTGAACAAGTGTTACTGTTTTCTGCACAAAAGCGATTCTGCGAAGCAATGTGAACACTTCTGCTTCCCAGGCACAGAGAAGGTGCTAGCAAGGAATTCTCTGCCTGCCTTTCCGCAGTGGTCTGCAAACTCTCCAGGACAACATAAAATCTGGGGCTCTGTGCTTTCTTTCCTTCTGAACAAGTGTTACTGTTTTCTGCACAAAAGCGATTCTGCGAAGCAATGTGAACAGGCACAGAGAAGGTGCTATCAGGGAATTCTCTGCCTGCCTTTCCCCAGTGCTCTGCAAGCTCTCCAGGACAACATAAAATCTGGGGCTCTGTGCTTTCTTTCCTTCTGAACAAGTGTTACTGTTTTCTGCACAAAAGCGATTCTGCGAAGCAATGTGAACACTTCTGCTTCCCAGGCACAGAGAAGGTGCTAGCAAGGAATTCTCTGCCTGCCTTTCCCCAGTGCTCTGCAAGCTCTCCAGGACAACATAAAATCTGGGGCTCTGTGCTTTCTTTCGTTCTGAACAAGTGTTACTGTTTTCTGCACATAAGCTATTCTTGCGAAGCAATGTGAACACTTCTGCTTCCCAGGCACAGAGAAGGTGCTAGCAAGGAAATCTCTGCCTGCCTTTCCCCAGTGCTCTGCAAGCTCTCCAGGACAACATAAAATCTGGGGCTCTGTGCTTTCTTTCCTTCTGAACAAGTGTTACTGTTTTCTGCACAAAAGCGATTCTGCGAAGCAATGTGAACAGGCACAGAGAAGGTGCTAGCAGGGAATTCTCTGCCTGCCTTTCCCCAGTGCTCTGCAAGCTCTCCAGGACAACATAGAATCTGGGGCTCTGTGCTTTCTTTCCTTCTGAACAAGTGTTAGTGTTTTCTGCACAAAAGCGATTCTGCGAAGCAATGTGAACACTTCTGCTTCCCAGGCACAGAGAAGGTGCTAGCAGGGAATTCTCTGCCTGCCTTTCCCCAGTGCTCTGCAAGCTCTCCAGGACAACATAGAATCTGGGGCTCTGTGCTTTCTTTCGTTCTGAACAAGTGTTACTGTTTTCTGCACAAAAGCGATTCTGCGAAGCAATGTGAACACTTCTGCTTCCCAGGCACAGAGAAGGTGCTAGCAAGGAATTCTCTGCCTGCCTTTCCCCAGTGCTCTGCAAGCTCTCCAGGACAACATAAAATCTGGGGCTCTGTGCTTTCTTTCCTTCTGAACAAGTGTTAGTGTTTTCTGCACAAAAGCGATTCTGCGAAGCAATGTGAACAGGCACAGAGAAGGTGCTAGCAGGGAATTCTCTGCCTGCCTTTCCCCAGTGCTCTGCAAGCTCTCCAGGACAACATAAAATCTGGGGCTCTGTGCTTTCTTTCCTTCTGAACAAGTGTTAGTGTTTTCTGCACAAATGCGATTCTGCGAAGCAATGTGAACACTTCTGCTTCCCAGGCACAGAGAAGGTGCTAGCAAGGAATTCTCTGCCTGCCTTTCCCCAGTGCTCTGCAAGCTCTCCAGGACAACATAAAATCTGGGGCTCTGTGCTTTCTTTCGTTCTGAACAAGTGTTACTGTTTTCTGCACAAAAGCGATTCTTGCGAAGCAATGTGAACACTGCTGCTTCCCAGGCACAGAGAAGGTGCTAGCAAGGAATTCTCTTCCTGCCTTTCCCCAGTGCTCTGCAAGCTCTCCAGGACAACATAGAATCTGGGGCTCTGTGCTTTCTTTCCTTCTGAACAAGTGTTACTGTTTTCTGCACAAAAGCGATTCTGCGAAGCAATGTGAACACTTCTGCTTCCCAGGCACAGAGAAGGTGCTAGCAAGGAATTCTCTGCCTGCCTTTCCCCAGTGCTCTGCAAGCTCTCCAGGACAACATAGAATCTGGGGCTCTGTGCTTTCTTTCCTTCTGAACAAGTGTTAGTGTTTTCTGCACAAAAGCGATTCTGCGAAGCAATGTGAACACTTCTGCTTCCCAGGCACAGAGAAGGTGCTAGCAGGGAATTCTCTGCCTGCCTTTCCCCAGTGCTCTGCAAGCTCTCCAGGACAACATAGAATCTGGGGCTCTGTGCTTTCTTTCCTTCTGAACAAGTGTTAGTGTTTTCTGCACAAAAGCGATTCTGCGAAGCAATGTGAACACTTCTGCTTCCCAGGCACAGAGAAGGTGCTAGCAGGGAATTCTCTGCCTGCCTTTCCCCAGTGCTCTGCAAGCTCTCCAGGACAACATAGAATCTGGGGCTCTGTGCTTTCTTTCCTTCTGAACAAGTGTTAGTGTTTTCTGCACAAAAGCGATTCTGCGAAGCAATGTGAACACTTCTGCTTCCCAGGCACAGAGAAGGTGCTAGCAAGGAATTCTCTGCCTGCCTTTCCCCAGTGCTCTGCAAGCTCTCCAGGACAACATAGAATCTGGGGCTCTGTGCTTTCTTTCCTTCTGAACAAGTGTTACTGTTTTCTGCACAAAAGCGATTCTGCGAAGCAATGTGAACAGGCACAGAGAAGGTGCTAGCAGGGAATTCTCTGCCTGCCTTTCCCCAGTGCTCTGCAAGCTCTCCAGGACAACATAAAATCTGGGGCTCTGTGCTTTCTTTCCTTCTGAACAAGTGTTACTGTTTTCTGCACAAAAGCGATTCTGCGAAGCAATGTGAACACTTCTGCTTCCCTGGCACAGAGAAGGTGCTAGCAAGGAATTCTCTGCCTGCCTTTCCCCAGTGCTCTGCAAGCTCTCCAGGACAACATAAAATCTGGGGCTCTGTGCTTTCTTTCGTTCTGAACAAGTGTTAATGTTTTCTGCACAAAAGCGATTCTTGCGAAGCAATGTGAACACTTCTGCTTCCCAGGCACAGAGAAGGTGCTAGCAAGGAATTCTCTTCCTGCCTTTCCCCAGTGCTCTGCAAGCTCTCCAGGACAACATAGAATCTGGGGCTCTGTGCTTTCTTTCCTTCTGAACAAGTGTTACTGTTTTCTGCACAAAAGCGATTCTGCGAAGCAATGTGAACACTTCTGCTTCCCAGGCACAGAGAAGGTGCTAGCAGGGAATTCTCTGCCTGCCTTTCCCCAGTGCTCTGCAAGCTCTCCAGGACAACATAAAATCTGGGGCTCTGTGCTTTCTTTCGTTCTGAACAAGTGTTAATGTTTTCTGCACAAAAGCGATTCTGCGAAGCAATGTGAACAGGCACAGAGAAGGTGCTATCAGGGAATTCTCTGCCTGCCTTTCCCCAGTGCTCTGCAAGCTCTCCAGGACAACATAGAATCTGGGGCTCTGTGCTTTCTTTCGTTCTGAACAAGTGTTAATGTTTTCTGCACAAAAGCGATTCTGCGAAGCAATGTCAACAGGCACAGAGAAGGTGCTATCAGGGAATTCTCTGCCTGCCTTTCCCCAGTGCTCTGCAAGCTCTCCAGGACAACATAGAATCTGGGGCTCTGTGCTTTCTTTCGTTCTGAACAACTGTTACTGTTTTCTGCACAAAAGCGATTCTTGCGAAGCAATGTGAACACTTCTGCTTCCCAGGCACAGAGAAGGTGCTAGCAGGGAATTCTCTGCCTGCCTTTCCCCAGTGCTCTGCAAGCTCTCCAGGACAACATAGAATCTGGGGCTCTGTGCTTTCTTTAGTTCTGAACAAGTGTTACTGTTTTCTGCACAAAAGCGATTCTGCGAAGCAATGTGAACAGGCACAGAGAAGGTGCTATCAGGGAATTCTCTGCCTGCCTTTCCCCAGTGCTCTGCAAGCTCTCCAGGACAACATATAATCTGGGGCTCTGTGCTTTCTTTCCTTCTGAACAAGTGTTACTGTTTTCTGCAAAAAAGCGATTCTGCGAAGCAATGTGAACAGGCACAGAGAAGGTGCTAGCAGGGAATTCTCTGCCTGCCTTTCCCCAGTGCTCTGCAATCTCTCCAGGACAACATAAAATCTGGGGCTCTGTGCTTTCTTTCCTTCTGAACAAGTGTTACTTTTTTCTGCACAAAAGCGAATCTGCGAAGCAATGTGAACACTTCTGCTTCCCAGGCACAGAGAAGGTGCTAGCAAGGAATTCTCTGCCTGCCTTTCCCCAGTGCTCTGCAAGCTCTCCAGGACAACATAAAATCTGGGGCTCTGTGCTTTCTTTCCTTCTGAACAAGTGTTACTGTTTTCTGCACAAAAGCGATTCTGCGAAGCAATGTGAACACTTCTGCTTCCCAGGCACAGAGAAGGTGCTAGCAAGGAATTCTCTGCCTGCCTTTCCGCAGTGGTCTGCAAACTCTCCAGGACAACATAAAATCTGGGGCTCTGTGCTTTCTTTCCTTCTGAACAAGTGTTACTGTTTTCTGCACAAAAGCGATTCTGCGAAGCAATGTGAACAGGCACAGAGAAGGTGCTATCAGGGAATTCTCTGCCTGCCTTTCCCCAGTGCTCTGCAAGCTCTCCAGGACAACATAAAATCTGGGGCTCTGTGCTTTCTTTCCTTCTGAACAAGTGTTACTGTTTTCTGCACAAAAGCGATTCTGCGAAGCAATGTGAACACTTCTGCTTCCCAGGCACAGAGAAGGTGCTAGCAAGGAATTCTCTGCCTGCCTTTCCCCAGTGCTCTGCAAGCTCTCCAGGACAACATAAAATCTGGGGCTCTGTGCTTTCTTTCGTTCTGAACAAGTGTTACTGTTTTCTGCACATAAGCTATTCTTGCGAAGCAATGTGAACACTTCTGCTTCCCAGGCACAGAGAAGGTGCTAGCAAGGAAATCTCTGCCTGCCTTTCCCCAGTGCTCTGCAAGCTCTCCAGGACAACATAAAATCTGGGGCTCTGTGCTTTCTTTCCTTCTGAACAAGTGTTACTGTTTTCTGCACAAAAGCGATTCTGCGAAGCAATGTGAACAGGCACAGAGAAGGTGCTAGCAGGGAATTCTCTGCCTGCCTTTCCCCAGTGCTCTGCAAGCTCTCCAGGACAACATAGAATCTGGGGCTCTGTGCTTTCTTTCCTTCTGAACAAGTGTTAGTGTTTTCTGCACAAAAGCGATTCTGCGAAGCAATGTGAACACTTCTGCTTCCCAGGCACAGAGAAGGTGCTAGCAGGGAATTCTCTGCCTGCCTTTCCCCAGTGCTCTGCAAGCTCTCCAGGACAACATAGAATCTGGGGCTCTGTGCTTTCTTTCGTTCTGAACAAGTGTTACTGTTTTCTGCACAAAAGCGATTCTGCGAAGCAATGTGAACACTTCTGCTTCCCAGGCACAGAGAAGGTGCTAGCAAGGAATTCTCTGCCTGCCTTTCCCCAGTGCTCTGCAAGCTCTCCAGGACAACATAAAATCTGGGGCTCTGTGCTTTCTTTCCTTCTGAACAAGTGTTAGTGTTTTCTGCACAAAAGCGATTCTGCGAAGCAATGTGAACAGGCACAGAGAAGGTGCTAGCAGGGAATTCTCTGCCTGCCTTTCCCCAGTGCTCTGCAAGCTCTCCAGGACAACATAAAATCTGGGGCTCTGTGCTTTCTTTCCTTCTGAACAAGTGTTAGTGTTTTCTGCACAAAAGCGATTCTGCGAAGCAATGTGAACACTTCTGCTTCCCAGGCACAGAGAAGGTGCTAGCAAGGAATTCTCTGCCTGCCTTTCCCCAGTGCTCTGCAAGCTCTCCAGGACAACATAAAATCTGGGGCTCTGTGCTTTCTTTCGTTCTGAACAAGTGTTACTGTTTTCTGCACAAAAGCGATTCTTGCGAAGCAATGTGAACACTGCTGCTTCCCAGGCACAGAGAAGGTGCTAGCAAGGAATTCTCTTCCTGCCTTTCCCCAGTGCTCTGCAAGCTCTCCAGGACAACATAGAATCTGGGGCTCTGTGCTTTCTTTCCTTCTGAACAAGTGTTACTGTTTTCTGCACAAAAGCGATTCTGCGAAGCAATGTGAACACTTCTGCTTCCCAGGCACAGAGAAGGTGCTAGCAGGGAATTCTCTGCCTGCCTTTCCCCAGTGCTCTGCAAGCTCTCCAGGACAACATAGAATCTGGGGCTCTGTGCTTTCTTTCGTTCTGAACAAGTGTTAATGTTTTCTGCACAAAAGCGATTCTGCGAAGCAATGTGAACAGGCACAGAGAAGGTGCTAGCAGGGAATTCTCTGCCTGCCTTTCCCCAGTGCTCTGCAAGCTCTCCAGGACAACATAGAATCTGGGGCTCTGTGCTTTCTTTAGTTCTGAACAAGTGTTACTGTTTTCTGCACAAAAGCGATTCTTGCGAAGCAATGTGAACAGGCACAGAGAAGGTGCTAGCAGGGAATTCTCTGCCTGCCTTTCCCCAGTGCTCTGCAAGCTCTCCAGGACAACATAGAATCTGGGGCTCTGTGCTTTCTTTCGTTCTGAACAAGTGTTAATGTTTTCTGCACAAAAGCGATTCTGCGAAGCAATGTGAACAGGCACAGAGAAGGTGCTAGCAGGGAATTCTCTGCCTGCCTTTCCCCAGTGCTCTGCAAGCTCTCCAGGACAACATAGAATCTGGGGCTCTGTGCTTTCTTTCGTTCTGAACAAGTGTTACTGTTTTCTGCACAAAAGCGATTCTGCGAAGCAATGTGAACACTTCTGCTTCCCAGGCACAGAGAAGGTGCTAGCAAGGAATTCTCTGCCTGCCTTTCCCCAGTGCTCTGCAAGCTCTCCAGGACAACATAAAATCTGGGGCTCTGTGCTTTCTTTCGTTCTGAACAAGTGTTACTGTTTTCTGCACAAAAGCGATTCTTGCGAAGCAATGTGAACACTTCTGCTTCCCAGGCACAGAGAAGGTGCTAGCAAGGAATTCTCTGCCTGCCTTTCCCCAGTGCTCTGCAAGCTCTCCAGGACAACATAAAATCTGGGGCTCTGTGCTTTCTTTCCTTCTGAACAAGTGTTACTGTTTTCTGCACAAAAGCGATTCTGCGAAGCAATGTGAACACTTCTGCTTCCCAGGCACAGAGAAGGTGCTAGCAAGGAATTCTCTGCCTGCCTTTCCCCAGTGCTCTGCAAGCTCTCCAGGACAACATAAAATCTGGGGCTCTGTGCTTTCTTTCCTTCTGAACAAGTGTTACTGTTTTCTGCACAAAAGCGATTCTGCGAAGCAATGTGAACAGGCACAGAGAAGGTGCTATCAGGGAATTCTCTGCCTGCCTTTCCCCAGTGCTCTGCAAGCTCTCCAGGACAACATAAAATCTGGGGCTCTGTGCTTTCTTTCCTTCTGAACAAGTGTTACTGTTTTCTGCACAAAAGCGATTCTGCGAAGCAATGTGAACACTTCTGCTTCCCAGGCACAGAGAAGGTGCTAGCAAGGAATTCTCTGCCTGCCTTTCCCCAGTGCTCTGCAAGCTCTCCAGGACAACATAAAATCTGGGGCTCTGTGCTTTCTTTCGTTCTGAACAAGTGTTACTGTTTTCTGCACAAAAGCTATTCTTGCGAAGCAATGTGAACACTTCTGCTTCCCAGGCACAGAGAAGGTGCTAGCAAGGAATTCTCTGCCTGCCTTTCCCCAGTGCTCTGCAAGCTCTCCAGGACAACATAAAATCTGGGGCTCTGTGCTTTCTTTCCTTCTGAACAATATTACTGTTTTCTGCACAAAAGCGATTCTGCGAAGCAATGTGAACAGGCACAGAGAAGGTGCTAGCAGGGAATTCTCTGCCTGCCTTTCCCCAGTGCTCTGCAAGCTCTCCAGGACAACATAGAATCTGGGGCTCTGTGCTTTCTTTCCTTCTGAACAAGTGTTACTGTTTTCTGCACAAAAGCGATTCTGCGAAGCAATGTGAACACTTCTGCTTCCCAGGCACAGAGAAGGTGCTAGCAGGGAATTCTCTGCCTGCCTTTCCCCAGTGCTCTGCAAGCTCTCCAGGACAACATAGAATCTGGGGCTCTGTGCTTTCTTTCGTTCTGAACAAGTGTTACTGTTTTCTGCACAAAAGCGATTCTGCGAAGCAATGTGAACACTTCTGCTTCCCAGGCACAGAGAAGGTGCTAGCAAGGAATTCTCTGCCTGCCTTTCCCCAGTGCTCTGCAAGCTCTCCAGGACAACATAAAATCTGGGGCTCTGTGCTTTCTTTCCTTCTGAACAAGTGTTAGTGTTTTCTGCACAAAAGCGATTCTGCGAAGCAATGTGAACAGGCACAGAGAAGGTGCTAGCAGGGAATTCTCTGCCTGCCTTTCCCCAGTGCTCTGCAAGCTCTCCAGGACAACATAAAATCTGGGGCTCTGTGCTTTCTTTCCTTCTGAACAAGTGTTAGTGTTTTCTGCACAAAAGCGATTCTGCGAAGCAATGTGAACACTTCTGCTTCCCAGGCACAGAGAAGGTGCTAGCAAGGAATTCTCTGCCTGCCTTTCCCCAGTGCTCTGCAAGCTCTCCAGGACAACATAAAATCTGGGGCTCTGTGCTTTCTTTCGTTCTGAACAAGTGTTACTGTTTTCTGCACAAAAGCGATTCTTGCGAAGCAATGTGAACACTGCTGCTTCCCAGGCACAGAGAAGGTGCTAGCAAGGAATTCTCTGCCTGCCTTTCCCCAGTGCTCTGCAAGCTCTCCAGGACAACATAGAATCTGGGGCTCTGTGCTTTCTTTCCTTCTGAACAAGTGTTACTGTTTTCTGCACAAAAGCGATTCTGCGAAGCAATGTGAACACTTCTGCTTCCCAGGCACAGAGAAGGTGCTAGCAAGGAATTCTCTGCCTGCCTTTCCCCAGTGCTCTGCAAGCTCTCCAGGACAACATAAAATCTGGGGCTCTGTGCTTTCTTTCCTTCTGAACAAGTGTTACTGTTTTCTGCACAAAAGCGATTCTTGCGAAGCAATGTGAACAGGCACAGAGAAGGTGCTAGCAGGGAATTCTCTGCCTGCCTTTCCCCAGTGCTCTGCAAGCTCTCCAGGACAACATAGAATCTGGGGCTCTGTGCTTTCTTTCGTTCTGAACAAGTGTTAATGTTTTCTGCACAAAAGCGATTCTGCGAAGCAATGTGAACAGGCACAGAGAAGGTGCTAGCAGGGAATTCTCTGCCTGCCTTTCCCCAGTGCTCTGCAAGCTCTCCAGGACAACATAGAATCTGGGGCTCTGTGCTTTCTTTCGTTCTGAACAAGTGTTACTGTTTTCTGCACAAAAGCGATTCTGCGAAGCAATGTGAACACTTCTGCTTCCCAGGCACAGAGAAGGTGCTAGCAAGGAATTCTCTGCCTGCCTTTCCCCAGTGCTCTGCAAGCTCTCCAGGACAACATAAAATCTGGGGCTCTGTGCTTTCTTTCCTTCTGAACAAGTGTTACTGTTTTCTGCACAAAAGCGATTCTTGCGAAGCAATGTGAACACTTCTGCTTCCCAGGCACAGAGAAGGTGCTAGCAAGGAATTCTCTGCCTGCCTTTCCCCAGTGCTCTGCAAGCTCTCCAGGACAACATAAAATCTGGGGCTCTGTGCTTTCTTTCCTTCTGAACAAGTGTTACTGTTTTCTGCACAAAAGCGATTCTGCGAAGCAATGTGAACAGGCACAGAGAAGGTGCTAGCAGGGAATTCTCTGCCTGCCTTTCCCCAGTGCTCTGCAAGCTCTCCAGGACAACATAGAATCTGGGGCTCTGTGCTTTCTTTCCTTCTGAACAAGTGTTAGTGTTTTCTGCACAAAAGCGATTCTGCGAAGCAATGTGAACAGGCACAGAGAAGGTGCTAGCAGGGAATTCTCTGCCTGCCTTTCCCCAGTGCTCTGCAAGCTCTCCAGGACAACATAAAATCTGGGGCTCTGTGCTTTCTTTCCTTCTGAACAAGTGTTACTGTTTTCTGCACAAAAGCGATTCTGCGAAGCAATGTGAACACTTCTGCTTCCCAGGCACAGAGAAGGTGCTAGCAGGGAATTCTCTGCCTGCCTTTCCCCAGTGCTCTGCAAGCTCTCCAGGACAACATAGAATCTGGGGCTCTGTGCTTTCTTTCGTTCTGAACAAGTGTTACTGTTTTCTGCACAAAAGCGATTCTTGCGAAGCAATGTGAACAGGCACAGAGAAGGTGCTAGCAGGGAATTCTCTGCCTGCCTTTCCCCAGTGCTCTGCAAGCTCTCCAGGACAACATAGAATCTGGGGCTCTGTGCTTTCTTTCCTTCTGAACAAGTGTTAGTGTTTTCTGCACAAAAGCGATTCTGCGAAGCAATGTGAACACTTCTGCTTCCCAGGCACAGAGAAGGTGCTTGCAGGGAATTCTCTGCCTGCCTTTCCCCAGTGCTCTGCAAGCTCTCCAGGACAACATAAAATCTGGGGCTCTGTGCTTTCTTTCCTTCTGAACAAGTGTTACTGTTTTCTGCACAAAAGCGAATCTGCGAAGCAATGTGAACACTTCTGCTTCCCAGGCACACAGAAGGTGCTAGCAAGGAATTCTCTGCCTGCCTTTCCCCAGTGCTCTGCAAGCTCTCCAGGACAACATAAAATCTGGGGCTCTGTGCTTTCTTTCCTTCTGAACAAGTGGTACTGTTTTCTGCACAAAAGCGATTCTGCGAAGCAATGTAAACACTTCTGCTTCCCAGGCACAGAGAAGGTGCTAGCAAGGAATTCTCTGCCTGCCTTTCCCCAGTGCTCTGCAATCTCTCCAGGACAACATAAAATCTGGGGCTCTGTGCTTTCTTTCCTTCTGAACAAGTGTTACTGTTTTCTGCACAAAAGCGAATCTGCGAAGCAATGTGAACACTTCTGCTTCCCAGGCACACAGAAGGTGCTAGCAAGGAATTCTCTGCCTGCCTTTCCCCAGTGCTCTGCAATCTCTCCAGGACAACATAAAATCTGGGGCTCTGTGCTTTCTTTCCTTCTGAACAAGTGTTAGTGTTTTCTGCACAAAAGCGATTCTGCGAAGCAATGTGAACAGGCACAGAGAAGGTGCTAGCAGGGAATTCTCTGCCTGCCTTTCCCCAGTGCTCTGCAAGCTCTCCAGGACAACATAGAATCTGGGGCTCTGTGCTTTCTTTCCTTCTGAACAAGTGTTACTGTTTTCTGCACAAAAGCGATTCTTGCGAAGCAATGTGAACACTTCTGCTTCCCAGGCACAGAGAAGGTGCTAGCAGGGAATTCTCTGCCTGCCTTTCCCCAGTGCTCTGCAAGCTCTCCAGGACAACATAGAATCTGGGGCTCTGTGCTTTCTTTCGTTCTGAACAAGTGTTACTGTTTTCTGCACAAAAGCGATTCTTGCGAAGCAATGTGAACAGGCACAGAGAAGGTGCTATCAGGGAATTCTCTGCCTGCCTTTCCCCAGTGCTCTGCAAGCTCTCCAGGACAACATAAAATCTGGGGCTCTGTGCTTTCTTTCCTTCTGAACAAGTGTTACTGTTTTCTGCACAAAAGCGAATCTGCGAAGCAATGTGAACACTTCTGCTTCCCAGGCACACAGAAGGTGCTAGCAAGGAATTCTCTGCCTGCCTTTCCCCAGTGCTCTGCAAGCTCTCCAGGACAACATAAAATCTGGGGCTCTGTGCTTTCTTTCCTTCTGAACAAGTGTTACTGTTTTCTGCACAAAAGCGAATCTGCGAAGCAATGTGAACACTTCTGCTTCCCAGGCACACAGAAGGTGCTAGCAAGGAATTCTCTGCCTGCCTTTCCCCAGTGCTCTGCAATCTCTCCAGGACAACATAAAATCTGGGGCTCTGTGCTTTCTTTCCTTCTGAACAAGTGTTAGTGTTTTCTGCACAAAAGCGATTCTGCGAAGCAATGTGAACAGGCACAGAGAAGGTGCTAGCAGGGAATTCTCTGCCTGCCTTTCCCCAGTGCTCTGCAAGCTCTCCAGGACAACATAAAATCTGGGGCTCTGTGCTTTCTTTCCTTCTGAACAAGTGTTACTGTTTTCTGCACAAAAGCGATTCTGCGAAGCAATGTGAACACTTCTGCTTCCCAGGCACAGAGAAGGTGCTAGCAAGGAATTCTCTGCCTGCCTTTCCCCAGTGCTCTGCAAGCTCTCCAGGACAACATAGAATCTGGGGCTCTGTGCTTTCTTTCCTTCTGAACAAGTGTTACTGTTTTCTGCACAAAAGCGATTCTTGCGAAGCAATGTGAACACTTCTGCTTCCCAGGCACAGAGAAGGTGCTAGCAGGGAATTCTCTGCCTGCCTTTCCCCAGTGCTCTGCAAGCTCTCCAGGACAACATAAAATCTGGGGCTCTGTGCTTTCTTTCGTTCTGAACAAGTGTTACTGTTTTCTGCACAAAAGCGATTCTTGCGAAGCAATGTGAACAGGCACAGAGAAGGTGCTATCAGGGAATTCTCTGCCTGCCTTTCCCCAGTGCTCTGCAAGCTCTCCAGGACAACATAAAATCTGGGGCTCTGTGCTTTCTTTCCTTCTGAACAAGTGTTAGTGTTTTCTGCACAAAAGCGATTCTGCGAAGCAATGTGAACACTTCTGCTTCCCAGGCACACAGAAGGTGCTAGCAAGGAATTCTCTGCCTGCCTTTCCCCAGTGCTCTGCAAGCTCTCCAGGACAACATAAAATCTGGGGCTCTGTGCTTTCTTTCCTTCTGAACAAGTGGTACTGTTTTCTGCACAAAAGCGATTCTGCGAAGCAATGTAAACACTTCTGCTTCCCAGGCACAGAGAAGGTGCTAGCAAGGAATTCTCTGCCTGCCTTTCCCCAGTGCTCTGCAATCTCTCCAGGACAACATAAAATCTGGGGCTCTGTGCTTTCTTTCCTTCTGAACAAGTGTTACTGTTTTCTGCACAAAAGCGATTCTGCGAAGCAATGTGAACACTTCTGCTTCCCAGGCACAGAGAAGGTGCTAGCAAGGAATTCTCTGCCTGCCTTTCCCCAGTGCTCTGCAATCTCTCCAGGACAACATAAAATCTGGGGCTCTGTGCTTTCTTTCGTTCTGAACAAGTGTTACTGTTTTCTGCACAAAAGCGATTCTTGCGAAGCAATGTGAACACTTCTGCTTCCCAGGCACAGAGAAGGTGCTAGCAAGGAATTCTCTGCCTGCCTTTCCCCAGTGCTCTGCAAGCTCTCCAGGACAACATAAAATCTGGGGCTCTGTGCTTTCTTTCCTTCTGAACAAGTGTTACTGTTTTCTGCACAAAAGCGATTCTGCGAAGCAATGTGAACAGGCACAGAGAAGGTGCTAGCAGGGAATTCTCTGCCTGCCTTTCCCCAGTGCTCTGCAAGCTCTCCAGGACAACATAGAATCTGGGGCTCTGTGCTTTCTTTCCTTCTGAACAAGTGTTAGTGTTTTCTGCACAAAAGCGATTCTGCGAAGCAATGTGAACACTTCTGCTTCCCAGGCACAGAGAAGGTGCTAGCAGGGAATTCTCTGCCTGCCTTTCCCCAGTGCTCTGCAAGCTCTCCAGGACAACATAAAATCTGGGGCTCTGTGCTTTCTTTCCTTCTGAACAAGTGTTACTGTTTTCTGCACAAAAGCGATTCTTGCGAAGCAATGTGAACACTTCTGCTTCCCAGGCACAGAGAAGGTGCTAGCAAGGAATTCTCTGCCTGCCTTTCCCCAGTGCTCTGCAAGCTCTCCAGGACAACATAAAATCTGGGGCTCTGTGCTTTCTTTCCTTCTGAACAAGTGTTAGTGTTTTCTGCACAAAAGCGATTCTGCGAAGCAATGTGAACACTTCTGCTTCCCAGGCACAGAGAAGGTGCTAGCAAGGAATTCTCTGCCTGCCTTTCCCCAGTGCTCTGCAAGCTCTCCAGGACAACATAGAATCTGGGGCTCTGTGCTTTCTTTCCTTCTGAACAAGTGTTAGTGTTTTCTGCACAAAAGCGATTCTGCGAAGCAATGTGAACAGGCACAGAGAAGGTGCTAGCAGGGAATTCTCTGCCTGCCTTTCCCCAGTGCTCTGCAAGCTCTCCAGGACAACATAAAATCTGGGGCTCTGTGCTTTCTTTCCTTCTGAACAAGTGTTACTGTTTTCTGCACAAAAGCGATTCTGCGAAGCAATGTGAACACTTCTGCTTCCCAGGCACAGAGAAGGTGCTAGCAGGGAATTCTCTGCCTGCCTTTCCCCAGTGCTCTGCAAGCTCTCCAGGACAACATAGAATCTGGGGCTCTGTGCTTTCTTTCGTTCTGAACAAGTGTTACTGTTTTCTGCACAAAAGCGATTCTTGCGAAGCAATGTGAACAGGCACAGAGAAGGTGCTAGCAGGGAATTCTCTGCCTGCCTTTCCCCAGTGCTCTGCAAGCTCTCCAGGACAACATAGAATCTGGGGCTCTGTGCTTTCTTTCCTTCTGAACAAGTGTTAGTGTTTTCTGCACAAAAGCGATTCTGCGAAGCAATGTGAACACTTCTGCTTCCCAGGCACAGAGAAGGTGCTTGCAGGGAATTCTCTGCCTGCCTTTCCCCAGTGCTCTGCAAGCTCTCCAGGACAACATAAAATCTGGGGCTCTGTGCTTTCTTTCCTTCTGAACAAGTGTTACTGTTTTCTGCACAAAAGCGAATCTGCGAAGCAATGTGAACACTTCTGCTTCCCAGGCACACAGAAGGTGCTAGCAAGGAATTCTCTGCCTGCCTTTCCCCAGTGCTCTGCAAGCTCTCCAGGACAACATAAAATCTGGGGCTCTGTGCTTTCTTTCCTTCTGAACAAGTGGTACTGTTTTCTGCACAAAAGCGATTCTGCGAAGCAATGTAAACACTTCTGCTTCCCAGGCACAGAGAAGGTGCTAGCAAGGAATTCTCTGCCTGCCTTTCCCCAGTGCTCTGCAATCTCTCCAGGACAACATAAAATCTGGGGCTCTGTGCTTTCTTTCCTTCTGAACAAGTGTTACTGTTTTCTGCACAAAAGCGAATCTGCGAAGCAATGTGAACACTTCTGCTTCCCAGGCACACAGAAGGTGCTAGCAAGGAATTCTCTGCCTGCCTTTCCCCAGTGCTCTGCAATCTCTCCAGGACAACATAAAATCTGGGGCTCTGTGCTTTCTTTTCTTCTGAACAAGTGTTAGTGTTTTCTGCACAAAAGCGATTCTGCGAAGCAATGTGAACAGGCACAGAGAAGGTGCTAGCAGGGAATTCTCTGCCTGCCTTTCCCCAGTGCTCTGCAAGCTCTCCAGGACAACATAGAATCTGGGGCTCTGTGCTTTCTTTCCTTCTGAACAAGTGTTACTGTTTTCTGCACAAAAGCGATTCTTGCGAAGCAATGTGAACACTTCTGCTTCCCAGGCACAGAGAAGGTGCTAGCAGGGAATTCTCTGCCTGCCTTTCCCCAGTGCTCTGCAAGCTCTCCAGGACAACATAAAATCTGGGGCTCTGTGCTTTCTTTCGTTCTGAACAAGTGTTACTGTTTTCTGCACAAAAGCGATTCTTGCGAAGCAATGTGAACAGGCACAGAGAAGGTGCTATCAGGGAATTCTCTGCCTGCCTTTCCCCAGTGCTCTGCAAGCTCTCCAGGACAACATAAAATCTGGGGCTCTGTGCTTTCTTTCCTTCTGAACAAGTGTTACTGTTTTCTGCACAAAAGCGAATCTGCGAAGCAATGTGAACACTTCTGCTTCCCAGGCACACAGAAGGTGCTAGCAAGGAATTCTCTGCCTGCCTTTCCCCAGTGCTCTGCAAGCTCTCCAGGACAACATAAAATCTGGGGCTCTGTGCTTTCTTTCCTTCTGAACAAGTGTTACTGTTTTCTGCACAAAAGCGAATCTGCGAAGCAATGTGAACACTTCTGCTTCCCAGGCACACAGAAGGTGCTAGCAAGGAATTCTCTGCCTGCCTTTCCCCAGTGCTCTGCAATCTCTCCAGGACAACATAAAATCTGGGGCTCTGTGCTTTCTTTCCTTCTGAACAAGTGTTAGTGTTTTCTGCACAAAAGCGATTCTGCGAAGCAATGTGAACAGGCACAGAGAAGGTGCTAGCAGGGAATTCTCTGCCTGCCTTTCCCCAGTGCTCTGCAAGCTCTCCAGGACAACATAGAATCTGGGGCTCTGTGCTTTCTTTCCTTCTGAACAAGTGTTACTGTTTTCTGCACAAAAGCGATTCTGCGAAGCAATGTGAACACTTCTGCTTCCCAGGCACAGAGAAGGTGCTAGCAGGGAATTCTCTGCCTGCCTTTCCCCAGTGCTCTGCAAGCTCTCCAGGACAACATAAAATCTGGGGCTCTGTGCTTTCTTTCCTTCTGAACAAGTGTTAATGTTTTCTGCACAAAAGCGATTCTTGCGAAGCAATGTGAACACTTCTGCTTCCCAGGCACAGAGAAGGTGCTAGCAAGGAATTCTCTGCCTGCCTTTCCCCAGTGCTCTGCAATCTCTCCAGGACAACATAAAATCTGGGGCTCTGTGCTTTCTTTCCTTCTGAACAAGTGGTACTGTTTTCTGCACAAAAGCGATTCTGCGAAGCAATGTGAACACTTCTGCTTCCCAGGCACAGAGAAGGTGCTAGCAAGGAATTCTCTGCCTGCCTTTCCCCAGTGCTCTGCAAGCTCTCCAGGACAACATAGAATCTGGGGCTCTGTGCTTTCTTTCCTTCTGAACAAGTGTTAGTGTTTTCTGCACAAAAGCGATTCTGCGAAGCAATGTGAACAGGCACAGAGAAGGTGCTAGCAGGGAATTCTCTGCCTGCCTTTCCCCAGTGCTCTGCAAGCTCTCCAGGACAACATAAAATCTGGGGCTCTGTGCTTTCTTTCCTTCTGAACAAGTGTTACTGTTTTCTGCACAAAAGCGATTCTGCGAAGCAATGTGAACACTTCTGCTTCCCAGGCACAGAGAAGGTGCTAGCAGGGAATTCTCTGCCTGCCTTTCCCCAGTGCTCTGCAAGCTCTCCAGGACAACATAGAATCTGGGGCTCTGTGCTTTCTTTCGTTCTGAACAAGTGTTACTGTTTTCTGCACAAAAGCGATTCTTGCGAAGAAATGTGAACAGGCACAGAGAAGGTGCTAGCAAGGAATTCTCTGCCTGCCTTTCCCCAGTGCTCTGCAAGCTCTCCAGGACAACATAAAATCTGGGGCTCTGTGCTTTCTTTCCTTCTGAACAAGTGTTACTGTTTTCTGCACAAAAGCGATTCTGCGAAGCAATGTGAACACTTCTGCTTCCCAGGCACAGAGAAGGTGCTAGCAAGGAATTCTCTGCCTGCCTTTCCCCAGTGCTCTGCAAGCTCTCCAGGACAACATAGAATCTGGGGCTCTGTGCTTTCTTTCCTTCTGAACAAGTGTTAGTGTTTTCTGCACAAAAGCGATTCTGCGAAGCAATGTGAACACTTCTGCTTCCCAGGCACAGAGAAGGTGCTAGCAGGGAATTCTCTGCCTGCCTTTCCCCAGTGCTCTGCAAGCTCTCCAGGACAACATAAAATCTGGGGCTCTGTGCTTTCTTTCCTTCTGAACAAGTGTTACTGTTTTCTGCACAAAAGCGAATCTGCGAAGCAATGTGAACACTTCTGCTTCCCAGGCACACAGAAGGTGCTAGCAAGGAATTCTCTGCCTGCCTTTCCCCAGTGCTCTGCAAGCTCTCCAGGACAACATAAAATCTGGGGCTCTGTGCTTTCTTTCCTTCTGAACAAGTGGTACTGTTTTCTGCACAAAAGCGATTCTGCGAAGCAATGTAAACACTTCTGCTTCCCAGGCACAGAGAAGGTGCTAGCAAGGAATTCTCTGCCTGCCTTTCCCCAGTGCTCTGCAAGCTCTCCAGGACAACATAAAATCTGGGGCTCTGTGCTTTCTTTCCTTCTGAACAAGTGTTACTGTTTTCTGCACAAAAGCGAATCTGCGAAGCAATGTGAACACTTCTGCTTCCCAGGCACACAGAAGGTGCTAGCAAGGAATTCTCTGCCTGCCTTTCCCCAGTGCTCTGCAATCTCTCCAGGACAACATAAAATCTGGGGCTCTGTGCTTTCTTTCGTTCTGAACAAGTGTTAGTGTTTTCTGCACAAAAGCGATTCTGCGAAGCAATGTGAACAGGCACAGAGAAGGTGCTATCAGGGAATTCTCTGCCTGCCTTTCCCCAGTGCTCTGCAAGCTCTCCAGGACAACATAGAATCTGGGGCTCTGTGCTTTCTTTCGTTCTGAACAAGTGTTACTGTTTTCTGCACAAAAGCGATTCTTGCGAAGCAATGTGAACAGGCACAGAGAAGGTGCTATCAGGGAATTCTCTGCCTGCCTTTCCCCAGTGCTCTGCAAGCTCTCCAGGACAACATAAAATCTGGGGCTCTGTGCTTTCTTTCCTTCTGAACAAGTGTTACTGTTTTCTGCACAAAAGCGAATCTGCGAAGCAATGTGAACACTTCTGCTTCCCAGGCACACAGAAGGTGCTAGCAAGGAATTCTCTGCCTGCCTTTCCCCAGTGCTCTGCAAGCTCTCCAGGACAACATAAAATCTGGGGCTCTGTGCTTTCTTTCCTTCTGAACAAGTGTTACTGTTTTCTGCACAAAAGCGAATCTGCGAAGCAATGTGAACACTTCTGCTTCCCAGGCACACAGAAGGTGCTAGCAAGGAATTCTCTGCCTGCCTTTCCCCAGTGCTCTGCAATCTCTCCAGGACAACATAAAATCTGGGGCTCTGTGCTTTCTTTCCTTCTGAACAAGTGTTAGTGTTTTCTGCACAAAAGCGATTCTGCGAAGCAATGTGAACAGGCACAGAGAAGGTGCTAGCAGGGAATTCTCTGCCTGCCTTTCCCCAGTGCTCTGCAAGCTCTCCAGGACAACATAAAATCTGGGGCTCTGTGCTTTCTTTCCTTCTGAACAAGTGTTACTGTTTTCTGCACAAAAGCGATTCTGCGAAGCAATGTGAACACTTCTGCTTCCCAGGCACAGAGAAGGTGCTAGCAGGGAATTCTCTGCCTGCCTTTCCCCAGTGCTCTGCAAGCTCTCCAGGACAACATAGAATCTGGGGCTCTGTGCTTTCTTTCCTTCTGAACAAGTGTTACTGTTTTCTGCACAAAAGCGATTCTTGCGAAGCAATGTGAACACTTCTGCTTCCCAGGCACAGAGAATGTGCTAGCAGGGAATTCTCTGCCTGCCTTTCCCCAGTGCTCTGCAAGCTCTCCAGGACAACATAAAATCTGGGGCTCTGTGCTTTCTTTCGTTCTGAACAAGTGTTACTGTTTTCTGCACAAAAGCGATTCTTGCGAAGCAATGTGAACAGGCACAGAGAAGGTGCTATCAGGGAATTCTCTGCCTGCCTTTCCCCAGTGCTCTGCAAGCTCTCCAGGACAACATAAAATCTGGGGCTCTGTGCTTTCTTTCCTTCTGAACAAGTGTTAGTGTTTTCTGCACAAAAGCGATTCTGCGAAGCAATGTGAACACTTCTGCTTCCCAGGCACACAGAAGGTGCTAGCAAGGAATTCTCTGCCTGCCTTTCCCCAGTGCTCTGCAAGCTCTCCAGGACAACATAAAATCTGGGGCTCTGTGCTTTCTTTCCTTCTGAACAAGTGGTACTGTTTTCTGCACAAAAGCGATTCTGCGAAGCAATGTAAACACTTCTGCTTCCCAGGCACAGAGAAGGTGCTAGCAAGGAATTCTCTGCCTGCCTTTCCCCAGTGCTCTGCAATCTCTCCAGGACAACATAAAATCTGGGGCTCTGTGCTTTCTTTCCTTCTGAACAAGTGTTACTGTTTTCTGCACAAAAGTGATTCTGCGAAGCAATGTGAACACTTCTGCTTCCCAGGCACAGAGAAGGTGCTAGCAAGGAATTCTCTGCCTGCCTTTCCCCAGTGCTCTGCAATCTCTCCAGGACAACATAAAATCTGGGGCTCTGTGCTTTCTTTCGTTCTGAACAAGTGTTACTGTTTTCTGCACAAAAGCGATTCTTGCGAAGCAATGTGAACACTTCTGCTTCCCAGGCACAGAGAAGGTGCTAGCAAGGAATTCTCTGCCTGCCTTTCCCCAGTGCTCTGCAAGCTCTCCAGGACAACATAAAATCTGGGGCTCTGTGCTTTCTTTCCTTCTGAACAAGTGTTACTGTTTTCTGCACAAAAGCGATTCTGCGAAGCAATGTGAACAGGCACAGAGAAGGTGCTAGCAGGGAATTCTCTGCCTGCCTTTCCCCAGTGCTCTGCAAGCTCTCCAGGACAACATAGAATCTGGGGCTCTGTGCTTTCTTTCCTTCTGAACAAGTGTTAGTGTTTTCTGCACAAAAGCGATTCTGCGAAGCAATGTGAACACTTCTGCTTCCCAGGCACAGAGAAGGTGCTAGCAGGGAATTCTCTGCCTGCCTTTCCCCAGTGCTCTGCAAGCTCTCCAGGACAACATAAAATCTGGGGCTCTGTGCTTTCTTTCCTTCTGAACAAGTGTTAATGTTTTCTGCACAAAAGCGATTCTTGCGAAGCAATGTGAACACTTCTGCTTCCCAGGCACAGAGAAGGTGCTAGCAAGGAATTCTCTGCCTGCCTTTCCCCAGTGCTCTGCAAGCTCTCCAGGACAACAGCAAATCTGGGGCTGTGTGCTTTCTTTCCTTCTGAACAAGTGTTAGTGTTTTCTGCACAAAAGCGATTCTGCGAAGCAATGTGAACACTTCTGCTTCCCAGGCACAGAGAAGGTGCTAGCAAGGAATTCTCTGCCTGCCTTTCCCCAGTGCTCTGCAAGCTCTCCAGGACAACATAGAATCTGGGGCTCTGTGCTTTCTTTCCTTCTGAACAAGTGTTAGTGTTTTCTGCACAAAAGCGATTCTGCGAAGCAATGTGAACAGGCACAGAGAAGGTGCTAGCAGGGAATTCTCTGCCTGCCTTTCCCCAGTGCTCTGCAAGCTCTCCAGGACAACATAAAATCTGGGGCTCTGTGCTTTCTTTCCTTCTGAACAAGTGTTACTGTTTTCTGCACAAAAGCGATTCTGCGAAGCAATGTGAACACTTCTGCTTCCCAGGCACAGAGAAGGTGCTAGCAGGGAATTCTCTGCCTGCCTTTCCCCAGTGCTCTGCAAGCTCTCCAGGACAACATAGAATCTGGGGCTCTGTGCTTTCTTTCGTTCTGAACAAGTGTTACTGTTTTCTGCACAAAAGCGATTCTTGCGAAGCAATGTGAACAGGCACAGAGAAGGTGCTAGCAGGGAATTCTCTGCCTGCCTTTCCCCAGTGCTCTGCAAGCTCTCCAGGACAACATAGAATCTGGGGCTCTGTGCTTTCTTTCCTTCTGAACAAGTGTTAGTGTTTTCTGCACAAAAGCGATTCTGCGAAGCAATGTGAACACTTCTGCTTCCCAGGCACAGAGAAGGTGCTTGCAGGGAATTCTCTGCCTGCCTTTCCCCAGTGCTCTGCAAGCTCTCCAGGACAACATAAAATCTGGGGCTCTGTGCTTTCTTTCCTTCTGAACAAGTGTTACTGTTTTCTGCACAAAAGCGAATCTGCGAAGCAATGTGAACACTTCTGCTTCCCAGGCACACAGAAGGTGCTAGCAAGGAATTCTCTGCCTGCCTTTCCCCAGTGCTCTGCAAGCTCTCCAGGACAACATAAAATCTGGGGCTCTGTGCTTTCTTTCCTTCTGAACAAGTGTTACTGTTTTCTGCACAAAAGCGATTCTGCGAAGCAATGTAAACACTTCTGCTTCCCAGGCACAGAGAAGGTGCTAGCAAGGAATTCTCTGCCTGCCTTTCCGCAGTGCTCTGCAATCTCTCCAGGACAACATAAAATCTGGGGCTCTGTGCTTTCTTTCCTTCTGAACAAGTGTTACTGTTTTCTGCACAAAAGCGAATCTGCGAAGCAATGTGAACACTTCTGCTTCCCAGGCACACAGAAGGTGCTAGCAAGGAATTCTCTGCCTGCCTTTCCCCAGTGCTCTGCAATCTCTCCAGGACAACATAAAATCTGGGGCTCTGTGCTTTCTTTCCTTCTGAACAAGTGTTAGTGTTTTCTGCACAAAAGCGATTCTGCGAAGCAATGTGAACAGGCACAGAGAAGGTGCTAGCAGGGAATTCTCTGCCTGCCTTTCCCCAGTGCTCTGCAAGCTCTCCAGGACAACATAAAATCTGGGGCTCTGTGCTTTCTTTCCTTCTGAACAAGTGTTAATGTTTTCTGCACAAAAGCGATTCTTGCGAAGCAATGTGAACACTTCTGCTTCCCAGGCACAGAGAAGGTGCTAGCAAGGAATTCTCTGCCTGCCTTTCCCCAGTGCTCTGCAAGCTCTCCAGGACAACAGCAAATCTGGGGCTGTGTGCTTTCTTTCCTTCTGAACAAGTGTTAGTGTTTTCTGCACAAAAGCGATTCTGCGAAGCAATGTGAACACTTCTGCTTCCCAGGCACAGAGAAGGTGCTAGCAAGGAATTCTCTGCCTGCCTTTCCCCAGTGCTCTGCAAGCTCTCCAGGACAACATAGAATCTGGGGCTCTGTGCTTTCTTTCCTTCTGAACAAGTGTTAGTGTTTTCTGCACAAAAGCGATTCTGCGAAGCAATGTGAACAGGCACAGAGAAGGTGCTAGCAGGGAATTCTCTGCCTGCCTTTCCCCAGTGCTCTGCAAGCTCTCCAGGACAACATAAAATCTGGGGCTCTGTGCTTTCTTTCCTTCTGAACAAGTGTTACTGTTTTCTGCACAAAAGCGATTCTGCGAAGCAATGTGAACACTTCTGCTTCCCAGGCACAGAGAAGGTGCTAGCAGGGAATTCTCTGCCTGCCTTTCCCCAGTGCTCTGCAAGCTCTCCAGGACAACATAGAATCTGGGGCTCTGTGCTTTCTTTCGTTCTGAACAAGTGTTACTGTTTTCTGCACAAAAGCGATTCTTGCGAAGCAATGTGAACAGGCACAGAGAAGGTGCTAGCAGGGAATTCTCTGCCTGCCTTTCCCCAGTGCTCTGCAAGCTCTCCAGGACAACATAGAATCTGGGGCTCTGTGCTTTCTTTCCTTCTGAACAAGTGTTAGTGTTTTCTGCACAAAAGCGATTCTGCGAAGCAATGTGAACACTTCTGCTTCCCAGGCACAGAGAAGGTGCTAGCAAGGAATTCTCTGCCTGCCTTTCCCCAGTGCTCTGCAAGCTCTCCAGGACAACATAGAATCTGGGGCTCTGTGCTTTCTTTCCTTCTGAACAAGTGTTAGTGTTTTCTGCACAAAAGCGATTCTGCGAAGCAATGTGAACAGGCACAGAGAAGGTGCTAGCAGGGAATTCTCTGCCTGCCTTTCCCCAGTGCTCTGCAAGCTCTCCAGGACAACATAAAATCTGGGGCTCTGTGCTTTCTTTCCTTCTGAACAAGTGTTACTGTTTTCTGCACAAAAGCGATTCTGCGAAGCAATGTGAACACTTCTGCTTCCCAGGCACAGAGAAGGTGCTAGCAGGGAATTCTCTGCCTGCCTTTCCCCAGTGCTCTGCAAGCTCTCCAGGACAACATAGAATCTGGGGCTCTGTGCTTTCTTTCGTTCTGAACAAGTGTTACTGTTTTCTGCACAAAAGCGATTCTTGCGAAGAAATGTGAACAGGCACAGAGAAGGTGCTAGCAAGGAATTCTCTGCCTGCCTTTCCCCAGTGCTCTGCAAGCTCTCCAGGACAACATAAAATCTGGGGCTCTGTGCTTTCTTTCCTTCTGAACAAGTGTTACTGTTTTCTGCACAAAAGCGATTCTGCGAAGCAATGTGAACACTTCTGCTTCCCAGGCACAGAGAAGGTGCTAGCAAGGAATTCTCTGCCTGCCTTTCCCCAGTGCTCTGCAAGCTCTCCAGGACAACATAGAATCTGGGGCTCTGTGCTTTCTTTCCTTCTGAACAAGTGTTAGTGTTTTCTGCACAAAAGCGATTCTGCGAAGCAATGTGAACACTTCTGCTTCCCAGGCACAGAGAAGGTGCTAGCAGGGAATTCTCTGCCTGCCTTTCCCCAGTGCTCTGCAAGCTCTCCAGGACAACATAAAATCTGGGGCTCTGTGCTTTCTTTCCTTCTGAACAAGTGTTACTGTTTTCTGCACAAAAGCGAATCTGCGAAGCAATGTGAACACTTCTGCTTCCCAGGCACACAGAAGGTGCTAGCAAGGAATTCTCTGCCTGCCTTTCCCCAGTGCTCTGCAAGCTCTCCAGGACAACATAAAATCTGGGGCTCTGTGCTTTCTTTCCTTCTGAACAAGTGGTACTGTTTTCTGCACAAAAGCGATTCTGCGAAGCAATGTAAACACTTCTGCTTCCCAGGCACAGAGAAGGTGCTAGCAAGGAATTCTCTGCCTGCCTTTCCCCAGTGCTCTGCAAGCTCTCCAGGACAACATAAAATCTGGGGCTCTGTGCTTTCTTTCCTTCTGAACAAGTGTTACTGTTTTCTGCACAAAAGCGAATCTGCGAAGCAATGTGAACACTTCTGCTTCCCAGGCACACAGAAGGTGCTAGCAAGGAATTCTCTGCCTGCCTTTCCCCAGTGCTCTGCAATCTCTCCAGGACAACATAAAATCTGGGGCTCTGTGCTTTCTTTCGTTCTGAACAAGTGTTAGTGTTTTCTGCACAAAAGCGATTCTGCGAAGCAATGTGAACAGGCACAGAGAAGGTGCTATCAGGGAATTCTCTGCCTGCCTTTCCCCAGTGCTCTGCAAGCTCTCCAGGACAACATAGAATCTGGGGCTCTGTGCTTTCTTTCGTTCTGAACAAGTGTTACTGTTTTCTGCACAAAAGCGATTCTTGCGAAGCAATGTGAACAGGCACAGAGAAGGTGCTATCAGGGAATTCTCTGCCTGCCTTTCCCCAGTGCTCTGCAAGCTCTCCAGGACAACATAAAATCTGGGGCTCTGTGCTTTCTTTCCTTCTGAACAAGTGTTACTGTTTTCTGCACAAAAGCGAATCTGCGAAGCAATGTGAACACTTCTGCTTCCCAGGCACACAGAAGGTGCTAGCAAGGAATTCTCTGCCTGCCTTTCCCCAGTGCTCTGCAAGCTCTCCAGGACAACATAAAATCTGGGGCTCTGTGCTTTCTTTCCTTCTGAACAAGTGTTACTGTTTTCTGCACAAAAGCGAATCTGCGAAGCAATGTGAACACTTCTGCTTCCCAGGCACACAGAAGGTGCTAGCAAGGAATTCTCTGCCTGCCTTTCCCCAGTGCTCTGCAATCTCTCCAGGACAACATAAAATCTGGGGCTCTGTGCTTTCTTTCCTTCTGAACAAGTGTTAGTGTTTTCTGCACAAAAGCGATTCTGCGAAGCAATGTGAACAGGCACAGAGAAGGTGCTAGCAGGGAATTCTCTGCCTGCCTTTCCCCAGTGCTCTGCAAGCTCTCCAGGACAACATAAAATCTGGGGCTCTGTGCTTTCTTTCCTTCTGAACAAGTGTTACTGTTTTCTGCACAAAAGCGATTCTGCGAAGCAATGTGAACACTTCTGCTTCCCAGGCACAGAGAAGGTGCTAGCAGGGAATTCTCTGCCTGCCTTTCCCCAGTGCTCTGCAAGCTCTCCAGGACAACATAGAATCTGGGGCTCTGTGCTTTCTTTCCTTCTGAACAAGTGTTACTGTTTTCTGCACAAAAGCGATTCTTGCGAAGCAATGTGAACACTTCTGCTTCCCAGGCACAGAGAAGGTGCTAGCAGGGAATTCTCTGCCTGCCTTTCCCCAGTGCTCTGCAAGCTCTCCAGGACAACATAAAATCTGGGGCTCTGTGCTTTCTTTCGTTCTGAACAAGTGTTACTGTTTTCTGCACAAAAGCGATTCTTGCGAAGCAATGTGAACAGGCACAGAGAAGGTGCTATCAGGGAATTCTCTGCCTGCCTTTCCCCAGTGCTCTGCAAGCTCTCCAGGACAACATAAAATCTGGGGCTCTGTGCTTTCTTTCCTTCTGAACAAGTGTTAGTGTTTTCTGCACAAAAGCGATTCTGCGAAGCAATGTGAACACTTCTGCTTCCCAGGCACACAGAAGGTGCTAGCAAGGAATTCTCTGCCTGCCTTTCCCCAGTGCTCTGCAAGCTCTCCAGGACAACATAAAATCTGGGGCTCTGTGCTTTCTTTCCTTCTGAACAAGTGGTACTGTTTTCTGCACAAAAGCGATTCTGCGAAGCAATGTAAACACTTCTGCTTCCCAGGCACAGAGAAGGTGCTAGCAAGGAATTCTCTGCCTGCCTTTCCCCAGTGCTCTGCAATCTCTCCAGGACAACATAAAATCTGGGGCTCTGTGCTTTCTTTCCTTCTGAACAAGTGTTACTGTTTTCTGCACAAAAGTGATTCTGCGAAGCAATGTGAACACTTCTGCTTCCCAGGCACAGAGAAGGTGCTAGCAAGGAATTCTCTGCCTGCCTTTCCCCAGTGCTCTGCAATCTCTCCAGGACAACATAAAATCTGGGGCTCTGTGCTTTCTTTCGTTCTGAACAAGTGTTACTGTTTTCTGCACAAAAGCGATTCTTGCGAAGCAATGTGAACACTTCTGCTTCCCAGGCACAGAGAAGGTGCTAGCAAGGAATTCTCTGCCTGCCTTTCCCCAGTGCTCTGCAAGCTCTCCAGGACAACATAAAATCTGGGGCTCTGTGCTTTCTTTCCTTCTGAACAAGTGTTACTGTTTTCTGCACAAAAGCGATTCTGCGAAGCAATGTGAACAGGCACAGAGAAGGTGCTAGCAGGGAATTCTCTGCCTGCCTTTCCCCAGTGCTCTGCAAGCTCTCCAGGACAACATAGAATCTGGGGCTCTGTGCTTTCTTTCCTTCTGAACAAGTGTTAGTGTTTTCTGCACAAAAGCGATTCTGCGAAGCAATGTGAACACTTCTGCTTCCCAGGCACAGAGAAGGTGCTAGCAGGGAATTCTCTGCCTGCCTTTCCCCAGTGCTCTGCAAGCTCTCCAGGACAACATAAAATCTGGGGCTCTGTGCTTTCTTTCCTTCTGAACAAGTGTTAATGTTTTCTGCACAAAAGCGATTCTTGCGAAGCAATGTGAACACTTCTGCTTCCCAGGCACAGAGAAGGTGCTAGCAAGGAATTCTCTGCCTGCCTTTCCCCAGTGCTCTGCAAGCTCTCCAGGACAACAGCAAATCTGGGGCTGTGTGCTTTCTTTCCTTCTGAACAAGTGTTAGTGTTTTCTGCACAAAAGCGATTCTGCGAAGCAATGTGAACACTTCTGCTTCCCAGGCACAGAGAAGGTGCTAGCAAGGAATTCTCTGCCTGCCTTTCCCCAGTGCTCTGCAAGCTCTCCAGGACAACATAGAATCTGGGGCTCTGTGCTTTCTTTCCTTCTGAACAAGTGTTAGTGTTTTCTGCACAAAAGCGATTCTGCGAAGCAATGTGAACAGGCACAGAGAAGGTGCTAGCAGGGAATTCTCTGCCTGCCTTTCCCCAGTGCTCTGCAAGCTCTCCAGGACAACATAAAATCTGGGGCTCTGTGCTTTCTTTCCTTCTGAACAAGTGTTACTGTTTTCTGCACAAAAGCGATTCTGCGAAGCAATGTGAACACTTCTGCTTCCCAGGCACAGAGAAGGTGCTAGCAGGGAATTCTCTGCCTGCCTTTCCCCAGTGCTCTGCAAGCTCTCCAGGACAACATAGAATCTGGGGCTCTGTGCTTTCTTTCGTTCTGAACAAGTGTTACTGTTTTCTGCACAAAAGCGATTCTTGCGAAGCAATGTGAACAGGCACAGAGAAGGTGCTAGCAGGGAATTCTCTGCCTGCCTTTCCCCAGTGCTCTGCAAGCTCTCCAGGACAACATAGAATCTGGGGCTCTGTGCTTTCTTTCCTTCTGAACAAGTGTTAGTGTTTTCTGCACAAAAGCGATTCTGCGAAGCAATGTGAACACTTCTGCTTCCCAGGCACAGAGAAGGTGCTTGCAGGGAATTCTCTGCCTGCCTTTCCCCAGTGCTCTGCAAGCTCTCCAGGACAACATAAAATCTGGGGCTCTGTGCTTTCTTTCCTTCTGAACAAGTGTTACTGTTTTCTGCACAAAAGCGAATCTGCGAAGCAATGTGAACACTTCTGCTTCCCAGGCACACAGAAGGTGCTAGCAAGGAATTCTCTGCCTGCCTTTCCCCAGTGCTCTGCAAGCTCTCCAGGACAACATAAAATCTGGGGCTCTGTGCTTTCTTTCCTTCTGAACAAGTGTTACTGTTTTCTGCACAAAAGCGATTCTGCGAAGCAATGTAAACACTTCTGCTTCCCAGGCACAGAGAAGGTGCTAGCAAGGAATTCTCTGCCTGCCTTTCCGCAGTGCTCTGCAATCTCTCCAGGACAACATAAAATCTGGGGCTCTGTGCTTTCTTTCCTTCTGAACAAGTGTTACTGTTTTCTGCACAAAAGCGAATCTGCGAAGCAATGTGAACACTTCTGCTTCCCAGGCACACAGAAGGTGCTAGCAAGGAATTCTCTGCCTGCCTTTCCCCAGTGCTCTGCAATCTCTCCAGGACAACATAAAATCTGGGGCTCTGTGCTTTCTTTCCTTCTGAACAAGTGTTAGTGTTTTCTGCACAAAAGCGATTCTGCGAAGCAATGTGAACAGGCACAGAGAAGGTGCTAGCAGGGAATTCTCTGCCTGCCTTTCCCCAGTGCTCTGCAAGCTCTCCAGGACAACATAAAATCTGGGGCTCTGTGCTTTCTTTCCTTCTGAACAAGTGTTAATGTTTTCTGCACAAAAGCGATTCTTGCGAAGCAATGTGAACACTTCTGCTTCCCAGGCACAGAGAAGGTGCTAGCAAGGAATTCTCTGCCTGCCTTTCCCCAGTGCTCTGCAAGCTCTCCAGGACAACAGCAAATCTGGGGCTGTGTGCTTTCTTTCCTTCTGAACAAGTGTTAGTGTTTTCTGCACAAAAGCGATTCTGCGAAGCAATGTGAACACTTCTGCTTCCCAGGCACAGAGAAGGTGCTAGCAAGGAATTCTCTGCCTGCCTTTCCCCAGTGCTCTGCAAGCTCTCCAGGACAACATAGAATCTGGGGCTCTGTGCTTTCTTTCCTTCTGAACAAGTGTTAGTGTTTTCTGCACAAAAGCGATTCTGCGAAGCAATGTGAACAGGCACAGAGAAGGTGCTAGCAGGGAATTCTCTGCCTGCCTTTCCCCAGTGCTCTGCAAGCTCTCCAGGACAACATAAAATCTGGGGCTCTGTGCTTTCTTTCCTTCTGAACAAGTGTTACTGTTTTCTGCACAAAAGCGATTCTGCGAAGCAATGTGAACACTTCTGCTTCCCAGGCACAGAGAAGGTGCTAGCAGGGAATTCTCTGCCTGCCTTTCCCCAGTGCTCTGCAAGCTCTCCAGGACAACATAGAATCTGGGGCTCTGTGCTTTCTTTCGTTCTGAACAAGTGTTACTGTTTTCTGCACAAAAGCGATTCTTGCGAAGCAATGTGAACAGGCACAGAGAAGGTGCTAGCAGGGAATTCTCTGCCTGCCTTTCCCCAGTGCTCTGCAAGCTCTCCAGGACAACATAGAATCTGGGGCTCTGTGCTTTCTTTCCTTCTGAACAAGTGTTAGTGTTTTCTGCACAAAAGCGATTCTGCGAAGCAATGTGAACACTTCTGCTTCCCAGGCACAGAGAAGGTGCTTGCAGGGAATTCTCTGCCTGCCTTTCCCCAGTGCTCTGCAAGCTCTCCAGGACAACATAAAATCTGGGGCTCTGTGCTTTCTTTCCTTCTGAACAAGTGTTACTGTTTTCTGCACAAAAGCGAATCTGCGAAGCAATGTGAACACTTCTGCTTCCCAGGCACACAGAAGGTGCTAGCAAGGAATTCTCTGCCTGCCTTTCCCCAGTGCTCTGCAAGCTCTCCAGGACAACATAAAATCTGGGGCTCTGTGCTTTCTTTCCTTCTGAACAAGTGTTACTGTTTTCTGCACAAAAGCGATTCTGCGAAGCAATGTAAACACTTCTGCTTCCCAGGCACAGAGAAGGTGCTAGCAAGGAATTCTCTGCCTGCCTTTCCGCAGTGCTCTGCAATCTCTCCAGGACAACATAAAATCTGGGGCTCTGTGCTTTCTTTCCTTCTGAACAAGTGTTACTGTTTTCTGCACAAAAGCGAATCTGCGAAGCAATGTGAACACTTCTGCTTCCCAGGCACACAGAAGGTGCTAGCAAGGAATTCTCTGCCTGCCTTTCCCCAGTGCTCTGCAATCTCTCCAGGACAACATAAAATCTGGGGCTCTGTGCTTTCTTTCCTTCTGAACAAGTGTTAGTGTTTTCTGCACAAAAGCGATTCTGCGAAGCAATGTGAACAGGCACAGAGAAGGTGCTAGCAGGGAATTCTCTGCCTGCCTTTCCCCAGTGCTCTGCAAGCTCTCCAGGACAACATAAAATCTGGGGCTCTGTGCTTTCTTTCCTTCTGAACAAGTGTTACTGTTTTCTGCACAAAAGCTATTCTGCGAAGCAATGTGAACACTTCTGCTTCCCAGGCACAGAGAAGGTGCTAGCAAGGAATTCTCTGCCTGCCTTTCCCCAGTGCTCTGCAAGCTCTCCAGGACAACATAGAATCTGGGGCTCTGTGCTTTCTTTCCTTCTGAACAAGTGTTACTGTTTTCTGCACAAAAGCGATTCTGCGAAGCAATGTGAACACTTCTGCTTCCCAGGCACAGAGAAGGTGCTAGCAGGGAATTCTCTGCCTGCCTTTCCCCAGTGCTCTGCAAGCTCTCCAGGACAACATAAAATCTGGGGCTCTGTGCTTTCTTTCGTTCTGAACAAGTGTTACTGTTTTCTGCACAAAAGCGATTCTGCGAAGCAATGTGAACACTTCTGCTTCCCAGGCACAGAGAAGGTGCTAGCAGGGAATTCTCTGCCTGCCTTTCCCCAGTGCTCTGCAAGCTCTCCAGGACAACATAGAATCTGGGGCTCTGTGCTTTCTTTCCTTCTGAACAAGTGTTACTGTTTTCTGCACAAAAGCGATTCTTGCGAAGCAATGTGAACAGGCACAGAGAAGGTGCTATCAGGGAATTCTCTGCCTGCCTTTCCCCAGTGCTCTGCAAGCTCTCCAGGACAACATAGAATCTGGGGCTCTGTGCTTTCTTTCCTTCTGAACAAGTGTTAGTGTTTTCTGCACAAAAGCGATTCTGCGAAGCAATGTGAACACTTCTGCTTCCCAGGCACAGAGAAGGTGCTTGCAGGGAATTCTCTGCCTGCCTTTCCCCAGTGCTCTGCAAGCTCTCCAGGACAACATAAAATCTGGGGCTCTGTGCTTTCTTTCCTTCTGAACAAGTGTTAGTGTTTTCTGCACAAAAGCGATTCTGCGAAGCAATGTGAACAGGCACAGAGAAGGTGCTAGCAGGGAATTCTCTGCCTGCCTTTCCCCAGTGCTCTGCAATCTCTCCAGGACAACATAAAATCTGGGGCTCTGTGCTTTCTTTCCTTCTGAACAAGTGTTACTGTTTTCTGCACAAAAGCGATTCTGCGAAGCAATGTGAACACTTCTGCTTCCCAGGCACAGAGAAGGTGCTAGCAAGGAATTCTCTGCCTGCCTTTCCCCAGTGCTCTGCAAGCTCTCCAGGACAACATAAAATCTGGGGCTCTGTGCTTTCTTTCGTTCTAAACAAGTGTTATTGTTTTCTGCACAAAAGCGATTCTTGCGAAGCAATGTGAACACTTCTGCTTCCCAGGCACAGAGAAGGTGCTAGCAAGGAATTCTCTGCCTGCCTTTCCCCAGTGCTCTGCAAGCTCTCCAGGACAACATAGAATCTGGGGCTCTGTGCTTTCTATAGTTCTGAACAAGTGTTACTGTTTTCTGCACAAAAGCGATTCTTGCGAAGCAATGTGAACACTTCTGCTTCCCAGGCACAGAGAAGGTGCTAGCAGGGAATTCTCTGCCTGCCTTTCCCCAGTGCTCTGCAAGCTCTCCAGGACAACATAGAATCTGGGGCTCTGTGCTTTCTTTCGTTCTGAACAAGTGTTACTGTTTTCTGCACAAAAGCGATTCTTGCGAAGCAATGTGAACAGGCACAGAGAAGGTGCTATCAGGGAATTCTCTGCCTGCCTTTCCGCAGTGCTCTGCAATCTCTCCAGGACAACATAAAATCTGGGGCTCTGTGCTTTCTTTCCTTCTGAACAAGTGTTACTGTTTTCTGCACAAAAGCGAATCTGCGAAGCAATGTGAACACTTCTGCTTCCCAGGCACACAGAAGGTGCTAGCAAGGAATTCTCTGCCTGCCTTTCCCCAGTGCTCTGCAATCTCTCCAGGACAACATAAAATCTGGGGCTCTGTGCTTTCTTTCCTTCTGAACAAGTGTTAGTGTTTTCTGCACAAAAGCGATTCTGCGAAGCAATGTGAACAGGCACAGAGAAGGTGCTAGCAGGGAATTCTCTGCCTGCCTTTCCCCAGTGCTCTGCAAGCTCTCCAGGACAACATAAAATCTGGGGCTCTGTGCTTTCTTTCCTTCTGAACAAGTGTTACTGTTTTCTGCACAAAAGCTATTCTGCGAAGCAATGTGAACACTTCTGCTTCCCAGGCACAGAGAAGGTGCTAGCAAGGAATTCTCTGCCTGCCTTTCCCCAGTGCTCTGCAAGCTCTCCAGGACAACATAGAATCTGGGGCTCTGTGCTTTCTTTCCTTCTGAACAAGTGTTACTGTTTTCTGCACAAAAGCGATTCTGCGAAGCAATGTGAACACTTCTGCTTCCCAGGCACAGAGAAGGTGCTAGCAGGGAATTCTCTGCCTGCCTTTCCCCAGTGCTCTGCAAGCTCTCCAGGACAACATAAAATCTGGGGCTCTGTGCTTTCTTTCGTTCTGAACAAGTGTTACTGTTTTCTGCACAAAAGCGATTCTGCGAAGCAATGTGAACACTTCTGCTTCCCAGGCACAGAGAAGGTGCTAGCAGGGAATTCTCTGCCTGCCTTTCCCCAGTGCTCTGCAAGCTCTCCAGGACAACATAGAATCTGGGGCTCTGTGCTTTCTTTCCTTCTGAACAAGTGTTACTGTTTTCTGCACAAAAGCGATTCTTGCGAAGCAATGTGAACAGGCACAGAGAAGGTGCTATCAGGGAATTCTCTGCCTGCCTTTCCCCAGTGCTCTGCAAGCTCTCCAGGACAACATAGAATCTGGGGCTCTGTGCTTTCTTTCCTTCTGAACAAGTGTTAGTGTTTTCTGCACAAAAGCGATTCTGCGAAGCAATGTGAACACTTCTGCTTCCCAGGCACAGAGAAGGTGCTTGCAGGGAATTCTCTGCCTGCCTTTCCCCAGTGCTCTGCAAGCTCTCCAGGACAACATAAAATCTGGGGCTCTGTGCTTTCTTTCCTTCTGAACAAGTGTTAGTGTTTTCTGCACAAAAGCGATTCTGCGAAGCAATGTGAACAGGCACAGAGAAGGTGCTAGCAGGGAATTCTCTGCCTGCCTTTCCCCAGTGCTCTGCAATCTCTCCAGGACAACATAAAATCTGGGGCTCTGTGCTTTCTTTCCTTCTGAACAAGTGTTACTGTTTTCTGCACAAAAGCGATTCTGCGAAGCAATGTGAACACTTCTGCTTCCCAGGCACAGAGAAGGTGCTAGCAAGGAATTCTCTGCCTGCCTTTCCCCAGTGCTCTGCAAGCTCTCCAGGACAACATAAAATCTGGGGCTCTGTGCTTTCTTTCGTTCTAAACAAGTGTTATTGTTTTCTGCACAAAAGCGATTCTTGCGAAGCAATGTGAACACTTCTGCTTCCCAGGCACAGAGAAGGTGCTAGCAAGGAATTCTCTGCCTGCCTTTCCCCAGTGCTCTGCAAGCTCTCCAGGACAACATAGAATCTGGGGCTCTGTGCTTTCTATAGTTCTGAACAAGTGTTACTGTTTTCTGCACAAAAGCGATTCTTGCGAAGCAATGTGAACACTTCTGCTTCCCAGGCACAGAGAAGGTGCTAGCAGGGAATTCTCTGCCTGCCTTTCCCCAGTGCTCTGCAAGCTCTCCAGGACAACATAGAATCTGGGGCTCTGTGCTTTCTTTCGTTCTGAACAAGTGTTACTGTTTTCTGCACAAAAGCGATTCTTGCGAAGCAATGTGAACAGGCACAGAGAAGGTGCTATCAGGGAATTCTCTGCCTGCCTTTCCCCAGTGCTCTGCAAGCTCTCCAGGACAACATAAAATCTGGGGCTCTGTGCTTTCTTTCCTTCTGAACAAGTGTTACTGTTTTCTGCACAAAAGCGATTCTGCGAAGCAATGTGAACACTTCTGCTTCCCAGGCACAGAGAAGGTGCTAGCAAGGAATTCTCTGCCTGCCTTTCCCCAGTGCTCTGCAAGCTCTCCAGGACAACATAAAATCTGGGGCTCTGTGCTTTCTTTCCTTCTGAACAAGTGTTACTGTTTTCTGCACAAAAGCGATTCTGCGAAGCAATGTGAACAGGCACAGAGAAGGTGCTAGCAGGGAATTCTCTGCCTGCCATTCCCCAGTGCTCTGCAAGCTCTCCAGGACAACATAGAATCTGGGGCTCTGTGCTTTCTTTCCTTCTGAACAAGTGTTAGTGTTTTCTGCACAAAAGCGATTCTGCGAAGCAATGTGAACACTTCTGCTTCCCAGGCACAGAGAAGGTGCTTGCAGGAAATTCTCTGCCTGCCTTTCCCCAGTGCTCTGCAAGCTCTCCAGGACAACATAAAATCTGGGGCTCTGTGCTTTCTTTCCTTCTGAACAAGTGTTACTGTTTTCTGCACAAAAGCGAATCTGCGAAGCAATGTGAACACTTCTGCTTCCCAGGCACACAGAAGGTGCTAGCAAGGAATTCTCTGCCTGCCTTTCCCCAGTGCTCTGCAATCTCTCCAGGACAACATAAAATCTGGGGCTCTGTGCTTTCTTTCCTTCTGAACAAGTGTTAGTGTTTTCTGCACAAAAGCGATTCTGCGAAGCAATGTGAACAGGCACAGAGAAGGTGCTAGCAGGGAATTCTCTGCCTGCCTTTCCCCAGTGCTCTGCAAGCTCTCCAGGACAACATAAAATCTGGGGCTCTGTGCTTTCTTTCCTTCTGAACAAGTGTTACTGTTTTCTGCAGAAAAGCGATTCTGCGAAGCAATGTGAACACTTCTGCTTCCCAGGCACAGAGAAGGTGCTAGCAAGGAATTCTCTGCCTGCCTTTCCCCAGTGCTCTGCAAGCTCTCCAGGACAACATAGAATCTGGGGCTCTGTGCTTTCTTTCCTTCTGAACAAGTGTTACTGTTTTCTGCACAAAAGCGAATCTGCGAAGCAATGTGAACACTTCTGCTTCCCAGGCACACAGAAGGTGCTAGCAAGGAATTCTCTGCCTGCCTTTCCCCAGTGCTCTGCAAGCTCTCCAGGACAACATAAAATCTGGGGCTCTGTGCTTTCTTTCGTTCTGAACAAGTGTTACTGTTTTCTGCACAAAAGCGATTCTGCGAAGCAATGTGAACAGGCACAGAGAAGGTGCTAGCAGGGAATTCTCTGCCTGCCTTTCCCCAGTGCTCTGCAAGCTCTCCAGGACAACATAGAATCTGGGGCTCTGTGCTTTCTTTCCTTCTGAACAAGTGTTAGTGTTTTCTGCACAAAAGCGATTCTGCGAAGCAATGTGAACACTTCTGCTTCCCAGGCACAGAGAAGGTGCTTGCAGGAAATTCTCTGCCTGCCTTTCCCCAGTGCTCTGCAAGCTCTCCAGGACAACATAAAATCTGGGGCTCTGTGCTTTCTTTCCTTCTGAACAAGTGTTACTGTTTTCTGCACAAAAGCGAATCTGCGAAGCAATGTGAACACTTCTGCTTCCCAGGCACAGAGAAGGTGCTAGCAAGGAATTCTCTGCCTGCCTTTCCCCAGTGCTCTGCAAGCTCTCCAGGACAACATAAAATCTGGGGCTCTGTGCTTTCTTTCCTTCTGAACAAGTGTTACTGTTTTCTGCACAAAAGCGATTCTGCGAAGCAATGTGAACAGGCACAGAGAAGGTGCTAGCAGGGAATTCTCTGCCTGCCTTTCCCCAGTGCTCTGCAAGCTCTCCAGGACAACATAGAATCTGGGGCTCTGTGCTTTCTTTCCTTCTGAACAAGTGTTAGTGTTTTCTGCACAAAAGCGATTCTGCGAAGCAATGTGAACACTTCTGCTTCCCAGGCACAGAGAAGGTGCTTGCAGGGAATTCTCTGCCTGCCTTTCCCCAGTGCTCTGCAAGCTCTCCAGGACAACATAAAATCTGGGGCTCTGTGCTTTCTTTCCTTCTGAACAAGTGTTACTGTTTTCTGCACAAAAGCGAATCTGCGAAGCAATGTGAACACTTCTGCTTCCCAGGCACACAGAAGGTGCTAGCAAGGAATTCTCTGCCTGCCTTTCCCCAGTGCTCTGCAAGCTCTCCAGGACAACATAAAATCTGGGGCTCTGTGCTTTCTTTCCTTCTGAACAAGTGTTACTGTTTTCTGCACAAAAGCGATTCTGCGAAGCAATGTAAACACTTCTGCTTCCCAGGCACAGAGAAGGTGCTAGCAAGGAATTCTCTGCCTGACTTTCCCCAGTGCTCTGCAATCTCTCCAGGACAACATAAAATCTGGGGCTCTGTGCTTTCTTTCCTTCTGAACAAGTGTTACTGTTTTCTGCACAAAAGCGAATCTGCGAAGCAATGTGAACACTTCTGCTTCCCAGGCACACAGAAGGTGCTAGCAAGGAATTCTCTGCCTGCCTTTCCCCAGTGCTCTGCAAGCTCTCCAGGACAACATAAAATCTGGGGCTCTGTGCTTTCTTTCGTTCTGAACAAGTGTTACTGTTTTCTGCACAAAAGCGATTCTGCGAAGCAATGTGAACAGGCACAGAGAAGGTGCTAGCAGGGAATTCTCTGCCTGCCTTTCCCCAGTGCTCTGCAAGCTCTCCAGGACAACATAGAATCTGGGGCTCTGTGCTTTCTTTCCTTCTGAACAAGTGTTAGTGTTTTCTGCACAAAAGCGATTCTGCGAAGCAATGTGAACACTTCTGCTTCCCAGGCACAGAGAAGGTGCTTGCAGGAAATTCTCTGCCTGCCTTTCCCCAGTGCTCTGCAAGCTCTCCAGGACAACATAAAATCTGGGGCTCTGTGCTTTCTTTCCTTCTGAACAAGTGTTACTGTTTTCTGCACAAAAGCGAATCTGCGAAGCAATGTGAACACTTCTGCTTCCCAGGCACAGAGAAGGTGCTAGCAAGGAATTCTCTGCCTGCCTTTCCCCAGTGCTCTGCAAGCTCTCCAGGACAACATAAAATCTGGGGCTCTGTGCTTTCTTTCCTTCTGAACAAGTGTTACTGTTTTCTGCACAAAAGCGATTCTGCGAAGCAATGTGAACAGGCACAGAGAAGGTGCTAGCAGGGAATTCTCTGCCTGACTTTCCCCAGTGCTCTGCAAGCTCTCCAGGACAACATAGAATCTGGGGCTCTGTGCTTTCTTTCCTTCTGAACAAGTGTTAGTGTTTTCTGCACAAAAGCGATTCTGCGAAGCAATGTGAACACTTCTGCTTCCCAGGCACAGAGAAGGTGCTAGCAGGGAATTCTCTGCCTGCCTTTCCCCAGTGCTCTGCAAGCTCTCCAGGACAACATAAAATCTGGGGCTCTGTGCTTTCTTTCCTTCTGAACAAGTGTTACTGTTTTCTGCACAAAAGCGAATCTGCGATGCAATGTGAACACTTCTGCTTCCAGGCACAGAGAAGGTGCTAGCAAGGAATTCTCTGCCTGCCTTTCCCCAGTGCTCTGCAAGCTCTCCAGGACAACATAAAATCTGGGGCTCTGTGCTTTCTTTCCTTCTGAACAAGTGTTACTGTTTTCTGCACAAAAGCGATTCTGCGAAGCAATGTGAACAGGCACAGAGAAGGTGCTATCAGGGAATTCTCTGCCTGCCTTTCCCCAGTGCTCTGCAAGCTCTCCAGGACAACATAGAATCTGGGGCTCTGTGCTTTCTTTCCTTCTGAACAAGTGTTAGTGTTTTCTGCACAAAAGCGATTCTGCGAAGCAATGTGAACACTTCTGCTTCCCAGGCACAGAGAAGGTGCTTGCAGGGAATTCTCTGCCTGCCTTTCCCCAGTGCTCTGCAAGCTCTCCAGGACAACATAAAATCTGGGGCTCTGTGCTTTCTTTCCTTCTGAACAAGTGTTACTGTTTTCTGCACAAAAGCGAATCTGCGAAGCAATGTGAACACTTCTGCTTCCCAGGCACACAGAAGGTGCTAGCAAGGAATTCTCTGCCTGCCTTTCCCCAGTGCTCTGCAAGCTCTCCAGGACAACATAAAATCTGGGGCTCTGTGCTTTCTTTCCTTCTGAACAAGTGGTACTGTTTTCTGCACAAAAGCGATTCTGCGAAGCAATGTAAACACTTCTGCTTCCCAGGCACAGAGAAGGTGCTAGCAAGGAATTCTCTGCCTGACTTTCCCCAGTGCTCTGCAATCTCTCCAGGACAACATAAAATCTGGGGCTCTGTGCTTTCTTTCCTTCTGAACAAGTGTTACTGTTTTCTGCACAAAAGCGAATCTGCGAAGCAATGTGAACACTTCTGCTTCCCAGGCACACAGAAGGTGCTAGCAAGGAATTCTCTGCCTGCCTTTCCCCAGTGCTCTGCAAGCTCTCCAGGACAACATAAAATCTGGGGCTCTGTGCTTTCTTTCCTTCTGAACAAGTGTTAGTGTTTTCTGCACAAAAGCGATTCTGCGAAGCAATGTGAACAGGCACAGAGAAGGTGCTAGCAGGGAATTCTCTGCCTGCCTTTCCCCAGTGCTCTGCAAGCTCTCCAGGACAACATAAAATCTGGGGCTCTGTGCTTTCTTTCCTTCTGAACAAGTGTTACTGTTTTCTGCACAAAAGCGATTCTGCGAAGCAATGTGAACACTTCTGCTTCCCAGGCACAGAGAAGGTGCTAGCAAGGAATTCTCTGCCTGCCTTTCCCCAGTGCTCTGCAAGCTCTCCAGGACAACATAGAATCTGGGGCTCTGTGCTTTCTTTCCTTCTGAACAAGTGTTACTGTTTTCTGCACAAAAGCGATTCTTGCGAAGCAATGTGAACACTTCTGCTTCCCAGGCACAGAGAAGGTGCTAGCAGGGAATTCTCTGCCTGCCTTTCCCCAGTGCTCTGCAAGCTCTCCAGGACAACATAGAATCTGGGGCTCTGTGCTTTCTTTCGTTCTGAACAAGTGTTACTGTTTTCTGCACAAAAGCGATTCTTGCGAAGCAATGTGAACAGGCACAGAGAAGGTGCTATCAGGGAATTCTCTGCCTGCCTTTCCCCAGTGCTCTGCAAGCTCTCCAGGACAACATAGAATCTGGGGCTCTGTGCTTTCTTTCCTTCTGAACAAGTGTTAGTGTTTTCTGCACAAAAGCGATTCTGCGAAGCAATGTGAACACTTCTGCTTCCCAGGCACAGAGAAGGTGCTAGCAAGGAATTCTCTGCCTGCCTTTCCCCAGTGCTCTGCAATCTCTCCAGGACAACATAAAATCTGGGGCTCTGTGCTTTCTTTCCTTCAGAACAAGTGTTACTGTTTTCTGCACAAAAGCGAATCTGCGAAGCAATGTGAACACTTCTGCTTCCCAGGCACACAGAAGGTGCTAGCAAGGAATTCTCTGCCTGCCTTTCCCCAGTGCTCTGCAAGCTCTCCAGGACAACATAAAATCTGGGGCTCTGTGCTTTCTTTCCTTCTGAACAAGTGTTACTGTTTTCTGCACAAAAGCGATTCTGCGAAGCAATGTAAACACTTCTGCTTCCCAGGCACAGAGAAGGTGCTAGCAAGGAATTCTCTGCCTGCCTTTCCCCAGTGCTCTGCAATCTCTCCAGGACAACATAAAATCTGGGGCTCTGTGCTTTCTTTCCTTCTGAACAAGTGTTACTGTTTTCTGCACAAAAGCTATTCTGCGAAGCAATGTGAACACTTCTGCTTCCCAGGCACAGAGAAGGTGCTAGCAGGGAATTCTCTGCCTGCCTTTCCCCAGTGCTCTGCAAGCTCTCCAGGACAACATAAAATCTGGGGCTCTGTGCTTTCTTTCCTTCTGAACAAGTGTTACTGTTTTCTGCACAAAAGCGATTCTTGCGAAGCAATGTGAACACTTCTGCTTCCCAGGCACAGAGAAGGTGCTAGCAAGGAATTCTCTGCCTGCCTTTCCCCAGTGCTCTGCAAGCTCTCCAGGACAACATAGAATCTGGGGCTCTGTGCTTTCTTTCCTTCTGAACAAGTGTTAGTGTTTTCTGCACAAAAGCGATTCTGCGAAGCAATGTGAACACTTCTGCTTCCCAGGCACAGAGAAGGTGCTAGCAGGGAATTCTCTGCCTGCCTTTCCCCAGTGCTCTGCAAGCTCTCCAGGACAACATAGAATCTGGGGCTCTGTGCTTTCTTTCCTTCTGAACAAGTGTTAGTGTTTTCTGCACAAAAGCGATTCTGCGAAGCAATGTGAACACTTCTGCTTCCCAGGCACAGAGAAGGTGCTAGCAGGGAATTCTCTGCCTGCCTTTCCCCAGTGCTCTGCAAGCTCTCCAGGACAACATAAAATCTGGGGCTCTGTGCTTTCTTTCCTTCTGAACAAGTGTTAATGTTTTCTGCACAAAAGCGATTCTGCGAAGCAATGTGAACACTTCTGCTTCCCAGGCACAGAGAAGGTGCTAGCAAGGAATTCTCTGCCTGCCTTTCCCCAGTGCTCTGCAAGCTCTCCAGGACAACATAGAATCTGGGGCTCTGTGCTTTCTTTCCTTCTGAACAAGTGTTAGTGTTTTCTGCACAAAAGCGATTCTGCGAAGCAATGTGAACAGGCACAGAGAAGGTGCTAGCAGGGAATTCTCTGCCTGCCTTTCCCCAGTGCTCTGTCAAGCTCTCCAGGACAACATAAAATCTGGGGCTCTGTGCTTTCTTTCCTTCTGAACAAGTGTTACTGTTTTCTGCACAAAAGCGATTCTGCGAAGCAATGTGAACACTTCTGCTTCCCAGGCACAGAGAAGGTGCTAGCAAGGAATTCTCTGCCTGCCTTTCCCCAGTGCTCTGCAAGCTCTCCAGGACAACATAAAATCTGGGGCTCTGTGCTTTCTTTCGTTCTGAACAAGTGTTGGTGTTTTCTGCACAAAAGCGATTCTGCGAAGCAATGTGAACAGGCACAGAGAAGGTGCTAGCAGGGAATTCTCTGCCTGCCTTTCCCCAGTGCTCTGCAAGCTCTCCAGGACAACATAGAATCTGGGGCTCTGTGCTTTCTTTCCTTCTGAACAAGTGTTACTGTTTTCTGCACAAAAGCGATTCTGCGAAGCAATGTGAACACTTCTGCTTCCCAGGCACAGAGAAGGTGCTAGCAAGGAATTCTCTTCCTGCCTTTCCCCAGTGCTCTGCAAGCTCTCCAGGACAACATAAAATCTGGGGCTCTGTGCTTTCTTTCCTTCTGAACAAGTGTTACTGTTTTCTGCACAAAAGCGATTCTGCAAAGCAATGTGAACACTTCTGCTTCCCAGGCACAGAGAAGGTGCTAGCAAGGAATTCTCTGCCTGCCTTTCCCCAGTGCTCTGCAAGCTCTCCAGGACAACATAAAATCTGGGGCTCTGTGCTTTCTTTCCTTCTGAACAAGTGTTACTGTTTTCTGCACAAAAGCGATTCTGCGAAGCAATGTGAACAGGCACAGAGAAGGTGCTAGCAGGAAATTCTCTGCCTGCCTTTCCCCAGTGCTCTGCAAGCTCTCCAGGACAACATAAAATCTGGGGCTCTGTGCTTTCTTTCCTTCTGAACAAGTGTTAGTGTTTTCTGAACAAAAGCGATTCTGCGAAGCAATGTGAACACTTCTGCTTCCCAGGCACAGAGAAGGTGCTAGCAAGGAATTCTCTGCCTGCCTTTCCCCAGTGCTCTGCAAGCTCTCCAGGACAACATAAAATCTGGGGCTCTGTGCTTTCTTTCCTTCTGAACAAGTGTTACTGTTTTCTGCACAAAAGCGATTCTTGCGAAGCAATGTGAACACTTCTGCTTCCCAGGCACAGAGAAGGTGCTAGCAAGGAATTCTCTGCCTGCCTTTCCCCAGTGCTCTGCAAGCTCTCCAGGACAACATAAAATCTGGGTCTCTGTGCTTTCTTTCCTTCTGAACAAGTGTTACTGTTTTCTGCACAAAAGCGATTCTGCGAAGCAATGTGAACAGGCACAGAGAAGGTGCTAGCAGGGAATTCTCTGCCTGCCTTTCCCCAGTGCTCTGCAAGCTCTCCAGGACAACATAGAATCTGGGGCTCTGTGCTTTCTTTCCTTCTGAACAAGTGTTAGTGTTTTCTGCACAAAAGCGATTCTGCGAAGCAATGTGAACACTTCTGCTTCCCAGGCACAGAGAAGGTGCTAGCAGGGAATTCTCTGCCTGCCTTTCCCCAGTGCTCTGCAAGCTCTCCAGGACAACGTAAAATCTGGGGCTCTGTGCTTTCTTTCCTTCTGAACAAGTGTTACTGTTTTCTGCACAAAAGCGAATCTGCGAAGCAATGTGAACACTTCTGCTTCCCAGGCACAGAGAAGGTGCTAGCAAGGAATTCTCTGCCTGCCTTTCCCCAGTGCTCTGCAAGCTCTCCAGGACAACATAGAATCTGGGGCTCTGTGCTTTCTTTCCTTCTGAACAAGTGTTACTGTTTTCTGCACAAAAGCGATTCTGCGAAGCAATGTGAACACTTCTGCTTCCCAGGCACAGAGAAGGTGCTAGCAAGGAATTCTCTGCCTGCCTTTCCCCAGTGCTCTGCAAGCTCTCCAGGACAACATAAAATCTGGGGCTCTGTGCTTTCTTTCCTTCTGAACAAGTGTTAGTGTTTTCTGCACAAAAGCGATTCTGCGAAGCAATGTGAACAGGCACAGAGAAGGTGCTAGCAGGGAATTCTCTGCCTGCCTTTCCCCAGTGCTCTGCAAGCTCTCCAGGACAACATAAAATCTGGGGCTCTGTGCTTTCTTTCCTTCTGAACAAGTGTTAGTGTTTTCTGCACAAAAGCGATTCTGCGAAGCAATGTGAACACTTCTGCTTCCCAGGCACAGAGAAGGTGCTAGCAAGGAATTCTCTGCCTGCCTTTCCCCAGTGCTCTGCAAGCTCTCCAGGACAACATAAAATCTGGGGCTCTGTGCTTTCTTTCGTTCTGAACAAGCGTTAGTGTTTTCTGCACAAAAGCGATTCTGCGAAGCAATGTGAACAGGCACAGAGAAGGTGCTAGCAGGGAATTCTCTGCCTGCCTTTCCCCAGTGCTCTGCAAGCTCTCCAGGACAACATAGAATCTGGGGCTCTGTGCTTTCTTTCGTTCTGAACAAGTGTTACTGTTTTCTGCACAAAAGCGATTCTGCGAAGCAATGTGAACACTTCTGCTTCCCAGGCACAGAGAAGGTGCTAGCAAGGAATTCTCTTCCTGCCTTTCCCCAGTGCTCTGCAAGCTCTCCAGGACAACATAAAATCTGGGGCTCTGTGCTTTCTTTCCTTCTGAACAACTGTTACTGTTTTCTGCACAAAAGCGATTCTTGCGAAGCAATGTGAACACTTCTGCTTCCCAGGCACAGAGAAGGTGCTAGCAAGGAATTCTCTGCCTGCCTTTCCCCAGTGCTCTGCAAGCTCTCCAGGACAACATAAAATCTGGGGCACAGTGCTTTCTTTCGTTCTGAACAAGTGTTAGTGTTTTCTGCACAAAAGCGATTCTGCGAAGCAATGTGAACAGGCACAGAGAAGGTGCTAGCAGGGAATTCTCTGCCTGCCTTTCCCCAGTGCTCTGCAAGCTCTCCAGGACAACATAGAATCTGGGGCTCTGTGCTTTCTTTCCTTCTGAACAAGTGTTACTGTTTTCTGCACAAAAGCGATTCTTGCGAAGCAATGTGAACAGGCACAGAGAAGGTGCTATCAGGGAATTCTCTGCCTGCCTTTCCCCAGTGCTCTGCAAGCTCTCCAGGACAACATAGAATCTGGGGCTCTGTGCTTTCTTTCGTTCTGAACAAGTGTTACTGTTTTCTGCACAAAAGCGATTCTGCGAAGCAATGTGAACACTTCTGCTTCCCAGGCACAGAGAAGGTGCTAGCAAGGAATTCTCTGCCTGCCTTTCCCCAGTGCTCTGCAAGCTCTCCAGGACAACATAAAATCTGGGGCTCTGTGCTTTCTTTCGTTCTGAACAAGTGTTAGTGTTTTCTGCACAAAAGCGATTCTTGCGAAGCAATGTGAACACTTCTGCTTCCCAGGCACAGAGAAGGTGCTAGCAAGGAATTCTCTGCCTGCCTTTCCCCAGTGCTCTGCAAGCTCTCCAGGACAACATAAAATCTGGGGCTCTGTGCTTTCTTTCCTTCTGAACAAGTGTTACTGTTTTCTGCACAAAAGCGATTCTGCGAAGCAATGTGAACAGGCACAGAGAAGGTGCTAGCAGGGAATTCTCTGCCTGCCTTTCCCCAGTGCTCTGCAAGCTCTCCAGGACAACATAGAATCTGGGGCTCTGTGCTTTCTTTCCTTCTGAACAAGTGTTAGTGTTTTCTGCACAAAAGCGATTCTGCGAAGCAATGTGAACACTTCTGCTTCCCAGGCACAGAGAAGGTGCTAGCAGGGAATTCTCTGCCTGCCTTTCCCCAGTGCTCTGCAAGCTCTCCAGGACAACATAAAATCTGGGGCTCTGTGCTTTCTTTCCTTCTGAACAAGTGTTACTGTTTTCTGCACAAAAGCGATTCTTGCGAAGCAATGTGAACACTTCTGCTTCCCAGGCACAGAGAAGGTGCTAGCAAGGAATTCTCTGCCTGCCTTTCCCCAGTGCTCTGCAAGCTCTCCAGGACAACATAGAATCTGGGGCTCTGTGCTTTCTTTCCTTCTGAACAAGTGTTAGTGTTTTCTGCACAAAAGCGATTCTGCGAAGCAATGTGAACACTTCTGCTTCCCAGGCACAGAGAAGGTGCTAGCAAGGAATTCTCTGCCTGCCTTTCCCCAGTGCTCTGCAAGCTCTCCAGGACAACATAAAATCTGGGGCTCTGTGCTTTCTTTCCTTCTGAACAAGTGTTAGTGTTTTCTGCACAAAAGCGATTCTGCGAAGCAATGTGAACAGGCACAGAGAAGGTGCTAGCAGGGAATTCTCTGCCTGCCTTTCCCCAGTGCTCTGCAAGCTCTCCAGGACAACATAAAATCTGGGGCTCTGTGCTTTCTTTCCTTATGAACAAGTGTTACTGTTTTCTGCACAAAAGCGATTCTTGCGAAGCAATGTGAACACTTCTGCTTCCCAGGCACAGAGAAGGTGCTAGCAGGGAATTCTCTGCCTGCCTTTCCCCAGTGCTCTGCAAGCTCTCCAGGACAACATAGAATCTGGGGCTCTGTGCTTTCTTTCGTTCTGAACAAGTGTTACTGTTTTCTGCACAAAAGCGATTCTTGCGAAGCAATGTGAACAGGCACAGAGAAGGTGCTATCAGGGAATTCTCTGCCTGCCTTTCCCCAGTGCTCTGCAAGCTCTCCAGGACAACATAGAATCTGGGGCTCTGTGCTTTCTTTCCTTCTGAACAAGTGTTAGTGTTTTCTGCACAAAAGCGATTCTGCGAAGCAATGTGAACACTTCTGCTTCCCAGGCACAGAGAAGGTGCTAGCAAGGAATTCTCTTCCTGCCTTTCCCCAGTGCTCTGCAAGCTCTCCAGGACAACATAAAATCTGGGGCTCTGTGCTTTCTTTCCTTCTGAACAACTGTTACTGTTTTCTGCACAAAAGCGATTCTTGCGAAGCAATGTGAACACTTCTGCTTCCCAGGCACAGAGAAGGTGCTAGCAGGGAATTCTCTGCCTGCCTTTCCCCAGTGCTCTGCAAGCTCTCCAGGACAACATAGAATCTGGGGCTCTGTGCTTTCTTTCCTTCTGAACAAGTGTTACTGTTTTCTGCACAAAAGCGATTCTTGCGAAGCAATGTGAACAGGCACAGAGAAGGTGCTATCAGGGAATTCTCTGCCTGCCTTTCCCCAGTGCTCTGCAAGCTCTCCAGGACAACATAGAATCTGGGGCTCTGTGCTTTCTTTCGTTCTGAACAAGTGTTAATGTTTTCTGCACAAAAGCGATTCTGCGAAGCAATGTGAACAGGCACAGAGAAGGTGCTAGCAGGGAATTCTCTGCCTGCCTTTCCCCAGTGCTCTGCAAGCTCTCCAGGACAACATAGAATCTGGGGCTCTGTGCTTTCTTTCCTTCTGAACAAGTGTTACTGTTTTCTGCACAAAAGCGATTCTGCGAAGCAATGTGAACACTTCTGCTTCCCAGGCACAGAGAAGGTGCTAGCAAGGAATTCTCTGCCTGCCTTTCCCCAGTGCTCTGCAAGCTCTCCAGGACAACATAAAATCTGGGGCTCTGTGCTTTCTTTCCTTCTGAACAAGTGTTACTGTTTTCTGCACAAAAGCGATTCTTGCGAAGCAATGTGAACACTTCTGCTTCCCAGGCACAGAGAAGGTGCTAGCAAGGAATTCTCTGCCTGCCTTTCCCCAGTGCTCTGCAAGCTCTCCAGGACAACATAAAATCTGGGGCTCTGTGCTTTCTTTCCTTCTGAACAAGTGTTACTGTTTTCTGCACAAAAGCGATTCTGCGAAGCAATGTGAACAGGCACAGAGAAGGTGCTAGCAGGGAATTCTCTGCCTGCCTTTCCCCAGTGCTCTGCAAGCTCTCCAGGACAACATAGAATCTGGGGCTCTGTGCTTTCTTTCCTTCTGAACAAGTGTTAGTGTTTTCTGCACAAAAGCGATTCTGCGAAGCAATGTGAACACTTCTGCTTCCCAGGCACAGAGAAGGTGCTAGCAGGGAATTCTCTGCCTGCCTTTCCCCAGTCCTCTGCAAGCTCTCCAGGACAACATAAAATCTGGGGCTCTGTGCTTTCTTTCCTTCTGAACAAGTGTTACTGTTTTCTGCACAAAAGCGATTCTTGCGAAGCAATGTGAACACTTCTGCTTCCCAGGCACAGAGAAGGTGCTAGCAAGGAATTCTCTGCCTGCCTTTCCCCAGTGCTCTGCAAGCTCTCCAGGACAACATAGAATCTGGGGCTCTGTGCTTTCTTTCCTTCTGAACAAGTGTTAGTGTTTTCTGCACAAAAGCGATTCTGCGAAGCAATGTGAACACTTCTGCTTCCCAGGCACAGAGAAGGTGCTAGCAAGGAATTCTCTGCCTGCCTTTCCCCAGTGCTCTGCAAGCTCTCCAGGACAACATAAAATCTGGGGCTCTGTGCTTTCTTTCCTTCTGAACAAGTGTTAGTGTTTTCTGCACAAAAGCGATTCTGCGAAGCAATGTGAACAGGCACAGAGAAGGTGCTAGCAGGGAATTCTCTGCCTGCCTTTCCCCAGTGCTCTGCAAGCTCTCCAGGACAACATAAAATCTGGGGCTCTGTGCTTTCTTTCCTTATGAACAAGTGTTACTGTTTTCTGCACAAAAGCGATTCTGCGAAGCAATGTGAACACTTCTGCTTCCCAGGCACAGAGAAGGTGCTAGCAAGGAATTCTCTGCCTGCCTTTCCCCAGTGCTCTGCAAGCTCTCCAGGACAACATAGAATCTGGGGCTCTGTGCTTTCTTTCCTTCTGAACAAGTGTTACTGTTTTCTGCACAAAAGCGATTCTTGCGAAGCAATGTGAACACTTCTGATTCCCAGGCACAGAGAAGGTGCTAGCAGGGAATTCTCTGCCTGCCTTTCCCCAGTGCTCTGCAAGCTCTCCAGGACAACATAGAATCTGGGGCTCTGTGCTTTCTTTCGTTCTGAACAAGTGTTACTGTTTTCTGCACAAAAGCGATTCTTGCGAAGCAATGTGAACAGGCACAGAGAAGGTGCTATCAGGGAATTCTCTGCCTGCCTTTCCCCAGTGCTCTGCAAGCTCTCCAGGACAACATAGAATCTGGGGCTCTGTGCTTTCTTTCCTTCTGAACAAGTGTTAGTGTTTTCTGCACAAAAGCGATTCTGCGAAGCAATGTGAACACTTCTGCTTCCCAGGCACAGAGAAGGTGCTTGCAGGGAATTCTCTGCCTGCCTTTCCCCAGTGCTCTGCAAGCTCTCCAGGACAACATAAAATCTGGGGCTCTGTGCTTTCTTTCCTTCTGAACAAGTGTTACTGTTTTCTGCACAAAAGCGAATCTGCGAAGCAATGTGAACACTTCTGCTTCCCAGGCACACAGAAGGTGCTAGCAAGGAATTCTCTGCCTGCCTTTCCCCAGTGCTCTGCAAGCTCTCCAGGACAACATAAAATCTGGGGCTCTGTGCTTTCTTTCCTTCTGAACAAGTGGTACTGTTTTCTGCACAAAAGCGATTCTGCGAAGCAATGTAAACACTTCTGCTTCCCAGGCACAGAGAAGGTGCTAGCAAGGAATTCTCTGCCTGACTTTCCCCAGTGCTCTGCAATCTCTCCAGGACAACATAAAATCTGGGGCTCTGTGCTTTCTTTCCTTCTGAACAAGTGTTACTGTTTTCTGCACAAAAGCGAATCTGCGAAGCAATGTGAACACTTCTGCTTCCCAGGCACACAGAAGGTGCTAGCAAGGAATTCTCTGCCTGCCTTTCCCCAGTGCTCTGCAATCTCTCCAGGACAACATAAAATCTGGGGCTCTGTGCTTTCTTTCCTTCTGAACAAGTGTTAGTGTTTTCTGCACAAAAGCGATTCTGCGAAGCAATGTGAACAGGCACAGAGAAGGTGCTAGCAGGGAATTCTCTGCCTGCCTTTCCCCAGTGCTCTGCAAGCTCTCCAGGACAACATAAAATCTGGGGCTCTGTGCTTTCTTTCCTTCTGAACAAGTGTTACTGTTTTCTGCACAAAAGCGATTCTGCGAAGCAATGTGAACACTTCTGCTTCCCAGGCACAGAGAAGGTGCTAACAAGGAATTCTCTGCCTGCCTTTCCCCAGTGCTCTGCAAGCTCTCCAGGACAACATAGAATCTGGGGCTCTGTGCTTTCTTTCCTTCTGAACAAGTGTTACTGTTTTCTGCACAAAAGCGATTCTTGCGAAGCAATGTGAACACTTCTGCTTCCCAGGCACAGAGAAGGTGCTAGCAGGGAATTCTCTGCCTGCCTTTCCCCAGTGCTCTGCAAGCTCTCCAGGACAACATAGAATCTGGGGCTCTGTGCTTTCTTTCGTTCTGAACAAGTGTTACTGTTTTCTGCACAAAAGCGATTCTTGCGAAGCAATGTGAACAGGCACAGAGAAGGTGCTATCAGGGAATTCTCTGCCTGCCTTTCCCCAGTGCTCTGCAAGCTCTCCAGGACAACATAAAATCTGGGGCTCTGTGCTTTCTTTCCTTCTGAACAAGTGTTAGTGTTTTCTGCACAAAAGCGATTCTTGCGAAGCAATGTGAACACTTCTGCTTCCCAGGCACAGAGAAGGTGCTAGCAAGGAATTCTCTGCCTGCCTTTCCCCAGTGCTCTGCAATCTCTCCAGGACAACATAAAATCTGGGGCTCTGTGCTTTCTTTCCTTCTGAACAAGTGTTACTGTTTTCTGCACAAAAGCGAATCTGCGAAGCAATGTGAACACTTCTGCTTCCCAGGCACACAGAAGGTGCTAGCAAGGAATTCTCTGCCTGCCTTTCCCCAGTGCTCTGCAAGCTCTCCAGGACAACATAGAATCTGGGGCTCTGTGCTTTCTTTCCTTCTGAACAAGTGTTAGTGTTTTCTGCACAAAAGCGAATCTGCGATGCAATGTGAACACTTCTGCTTCCCAGGCACAGAGAAGGTGCTAGCAAGGAATTCTCTGCCTGCCTTTCCCCAGTGCTCTGCAAGCTCTCCAGGACAACATAAAATCTGGGGCTCTGTGCTTTCTTTCCTTCTGAACAAGTGTTACTGTTTTCTGCACAAAAGCGATTCTGCGAAGCAATGTGAACAGGCACAGAGAAGGTGCTAGCAGGGAATTCTCTGCCTGCCTTTCCCCAGTGCTCTGCAAGCTCTCCAGGACAACATAGAATCTGGGGCTCTGTGCTTTCTTTCCTTCTGAACAAGTGTTAGTGTTTTCTGCACAAAAGCGATTCTGCGAAGCAATGTGAACACTTCTGCTTCCCAGGCACAGAGAAGGTGCTAGCAAGGAATTGTCTGCCTGCCTTTCCCCAGTGCTCTGCAATCTCTCCAGGACAACATAAAATCTGGGGCTCTGTGCTTTCTTTCCTTCTGAACAAGTGTTACTGTTTTCTGCACAAAAGCGAATCTGCGAAGCAATGTGAACACTTCTGCTTCCCAGGCACACAGAAGGTGCTAGCAAGGAATTCTCTGCCTGCCTTTGCCCAGTGCTCTGCAAGCTCTCCAGGACAACATAAAATCTGGGGCTCTGTGCTTTCTTTCCTTCTGAACAAGTGTTACTGTTTTCTGCACAAAAGCGATTCTGCGAAGCAATGTAAACACTTCTGCTTCCCATGCACAGAGAAGGTGCTAGCAAGGAATTCTCTGCCTGCCTTTCCCCAGTGCTCTGCAATCTCTCCAGGACAACATAAAATCTGGGGCTCTGTGCTTTCTTTCCTTCTGAACAAGTGTTACTGTTTTCTGCACAAAAGCGAATCTGCGATGCAATGTGAACACTTCTGCTTCCCAGGCACAGAGAAGGTGCTAGCAAGGAATTCTCTGCCTGCCTTTCCCCAGTGCTCTGCAAGCTCTCCAGGACAACATAAAATCTGGGGCTCTGTGCTTTCTTTCCTTCTGAACAAGTGTTACTGTTTTCTGCACAAAAGCGATTCTGCGAAGCAATGTGAACAGGCACAGAGAAGGTGCTAGCAGGGAATTCTCTGCCTGCCTTTCCCCAGTGCTCTGCAAGCTCTCCAGGACAACATAAAATCTGGGGCTCTGTGCTTTCTTTCCTTCTGAACAAGTGTTAGTGTTTTCTGCACAAAAGCGATTCTTGCGAAGCAATGTGAACACTTCTGCTTCCCAGGCACAGAGAAGGTGCTAGCAAGGAATTCTCTGCCTGCCTTTCCCCAGTGCTCTGCAAGCTCTCCAGGACAACATAAAATCTGGGGCTCTGTGCTTTCTTTCCTTCTGAACAAGTGTTACTGTTTTCTGCACAAAAGCGATTCTGCGAAGCAATGTGAACAGGCACAGAGAAGGTGCTAGCAGGGAATTCTCTGCCTGCCTTTCCCCAGTGCTCTGCAAGCTCTCCAGGACAACATAGAATCTGGGGCTCTGTGCTTTCTTTCCTTCTGAACAAGTGTTAGTGTTTTCTGCACAAAAGCGATTCTGCGAAGCAATGTGAACACTTCTGCTTCCCAGGCACAGAGAAGGTGCTAGCAGGGAATTCTCTGCCTGCCTTTCCCCAGTGCTCTGCAAGCTCTCCAGGACAACATAAAATCTGGGGCTCTGTGCTTTCTTTCGTTCTGAACAAGTGTTACTGTTTTCTGCACAAAAGCGATTCTTGCGAAGCAATGTGAACACTTCTGCTTCCCAGGCACAGAGAAGGTGCTAGCAAGGAATTCTCTGCCTGCCTTTCCCCAGTGCTCTGCAAGCTCTCCAGGACAACATAGAATCTGGGGCTCTGTGCTTTCTTTCCTTCTGAACAAGTGTTAGTGTTTTCTGCACAAAAGCGATTCTGCGAAGCAATGTGAACACTTCTGCTTCCCAGGCACAGAGAAGGTGCTAGCAAGGAATTCTCTGCCTGCCTTTCCCCAGTGCTCTGCAAGCTCTCCAGGACAACATAAAATCTGGGGCTCTGTGCTTTCTTTCCTTCTGAACAAGTGTTACTGTTTTCTGCACAAAAGCGATTCTGCGAAGCAATGTGAACAGGCACAGAGAAGGTGCTAGCAGGGAATTCTCTGCCTGCCTTTCCCCAGTGCTCTGCAAGCTCTCCAGGACAACATAAAATCTGGGGCTCTGTGCTTTCTTTCCTTCTGAACAAGTGTTACTGTTTTCTGCACAAAAGCGATTCTTGCGAAGCAATGTGAACACTTCTGCTTCCCAGGCACAGAGAAGGTGCTAGCAGGGAATTCTCTGCCTGCCTTTCCCCAGTGCTCTGCAAGCTCTCCAGGACAACATAGAATCTGGGGCTCTGTGCTTTCTTTCCTTCTGAACAAGTGTTACTGTTTTCTGCACAAAAGCGATTCTTGCGAAGCAATGTGAACAGGCACAGAGAAGGTGCTATCAGGGAATTCTCTGCCTGCCTTTCCCCAGTGCTCTCCAAGCTCTCCAGGACAACATAGAATCTGGGGCTCTGTGCTTTCTTTCGTTCTGAACAAGTGTTAATGTTTTCTGCACAAAAGCGATTCTGCGAAGCAATGTGAACAGGCACAGAGAAGGTGCTAGCAGGGAATTCTCTGCCTGCCTTTCCCCAGTGCTCTGCAAGCTCTCCAGGACAACATAGAATCTGGGGCTCTGTGCTTTCTTTCGTTCTGAACAAGTGTTACTGTTTTCTGCACAAAAGCGATTCTGCGAAGCAATGTGAACACTTCTGCGTCCCAGGCACAGAGAAGGTGCTAGCAAGGAATTATCTGCCTGCCTTTCCCCAGTGCTCTGCAAGCTCTCCAGGACAACATAAAATCTGGGGCTCTGTGCTTTCTTTCCTTCTGAACAAGTGTTACTGTTTTCTGCACAAAAGCGATTCTTGCGAAGCAATGTGAACACTTCTGCTTCCCAGGCACAGAGAAGGTGCTAGCAAGGAATTCTCTGCCTGCCTTTCCCCAGTGCTCTGCAAGCTCTCCAGGACAACATAAAATCTGGGGCTCTGTGCTTTCTTTCCTTCTGAACAAGTGTTACTGTTTTCTGCACAAAAGCGATTCTGCGAAGCAATGTGAACAGGCACAGAGAAGGTGCTAGCAGGGAATTCTCTGCCTGCCTTTCCCCAGTGCTCTGCAAGCTCTCCAGGACAACATAGAATCTGGGGCTCTGTGCTTTCTTTCGTTCTGAACAAGTGTTAGTGTTTTCTGCACAAAAGCGATTCTGCGAAGCAATGTGAACACTTCTGCTTCCCAGGCACAGAGAAGGTGCTAGCAGGGAATTCTCTGCCTGCCTTTCCCCAGTGCTCTGCAAGCTCTCCAGGACAACATAGAATCTGGGGCTCTGTGCTTTCTTTCCTTCTGAACAAGTGTTAGTGTTTTCTGCACAAAAGCGATTCTGCGAAGCAATGTGAACACTTCTGCTTCCCAGGCACAGAGAAGGTGCTAGCAAGGAATTCTCTGCCTGCCTTTCCCCAGTGCTCTGCAAGCTCTCCAGGACAACATAAAATCTGGGGCTCTGTGCTTTCTTTCCTTCTGAACAAGTGTTAATGTTTTCTGCACAAAAGCGATTCTGCGAAGCAATGTGAACAGGCACAGAGAAGGTGCTAGCAGGGAATTCTCTGCCTGCCTTTCCCCAGTGCTCTGCAAGCTCTCCAGGACAACATAAAATCTGGGGCTCTGTGCTTTCTTTCCTTATGAACAAGTGTTACTGTTTTCTGCACAAAAGCGATTCTGCGAAGCAATGTGAACACTTCTGCTTCCCAGGCACAGAGAAGGTGCTAGCAAGGAATTCTCTGCCTGCCTTTCCCCAGTGCTCTGCAAGCTCTCCAGGACAACATAGAATCTGGGGCTCTGTGCTTTCTTTCCTTCTGAACAAGTGTTACTGTTTTCTGCACAAAAGCGATTCTTGCGAAGCAATGTGAACACTTCTGCTTCCCAGGCACAGAGAAGGTGCTAGCAGGGAATTCTCTGCCTGCCTTTCCCCAGTGCTCTGCAAGCTCTCCAGGACAACATAGAATCTGGGGCTCTGTGCTTTCTTTCGTTCTGAACAAGTGTTACTGTTTTCTGCACAAAAGCGATTCTTGCGAAGCAATGTGAACAGGCACAGAGAAGGTGCTATCAGGGAATTCTCTGCCTGCCTTTCCCCAGTGCTCTGCAAGCTCTCCAGGACAACATAGAATCTGGGGCTCTGTGCTTTCTTTCCTTCTGAACAAGTGTTAGTGTTTTCTGCACAAAAGCGATTCTGCGAAGCAATGTGAACACTTCTGCTTCCCAGGCACAGAGAAGGTGCTTGCAGGGAATTCTCTGCCTGCCTTTCCCCAGTGCTCTGCAAGCTCTCCAGGACAACATAAAATCTGGGGCTCTGTGCTTTCTTTCCTTCTGAACAAGTGTTACTGTTTTCTGCACAAAAGCGAATCTGCGAAGCAATGTGAACACTTCTGCTTCCCAGGCACACAGAAGGTGCTAGCAAGGAATTCTCTGCCTGCCTTTCCCCAGTGCTCTGCAAGCTCTCCAGGACAACATAAAATCTGGGGCTCTGTGCTTTCTTTCCTTCTGAACAAGTGGTACTGTTTTCTGCACAAAAGCGATTCTGCGAAGCAATGTAAACACTTCTGCTTCCCAGGCACAGAGAAGGTGCTAGCAAGGAATTCTCTGCCTGCCTTTCCCCAGTGCTCTGCAATCTCTCCAGGACAACATAAAATCTGGGGCTCTGTGCTTTCTTTCCTTCTGAACAAGTGTTACTGTTTTCTGCACAAAAGCGAATCTGCGAAGCAATGTGAACACTTCTGCTTCCCAGGCACACAGAAGGTGCTAGCAAGGAATTCTCTGCCTGCCTTTCCCCAGTGCTCTGCAATCTCTCCAGGACAACATAAAATCTGGGGCTCTGTGCTTTCTTTCCTTCTGAACAAGTGTTACTGTTTTCTGCACAAAAGCGATTCTGCGAAGCAATGTGAACACTTCTGCTTCCCAGGCACAGAGAAGGTGCTAGCAAGGAATTCTCTGCCTGCCTTTCCCCAGTGCTCTGCAAGCTCTCCAGGACAACATAGAATCTGGGGCTCTGTGCTTTCTTTCCTTCTGAACAAGTGTTACTGTTTTCTGCACAAAAGCGATTCTTGCGAAGCAATGTGAACACTTCTGCTTCCCAGGCACAGAGAAGGTGCTAGCAGGGAATTCTCTGCCTGCCTTTCCCCAGTGCTCTGCAAGCTCTCCAGGACAACATAGAATCTGGGGCTCTGTGCTTTCTTTCGTTCTGAACAAGTGTTACTGTTTTCTGCACAAAAGCGATTCTTGCGAAGCAATGTGAACAGGCACAGAGAAGGTGCTATCAGGGAATTCTCTGCCTGCCTTTCCCCAGTGCTCTGCAAGCTCTCCAGGACAACATAGAATCTGGGGCTCTGTGCTTTCTTTCCTTCTGAACAAGTGTTAGTGTTTTCTGCACAAAAGCGATTCTTGCGAAGCAATGTGAACACTTCTGCTTCCCAGGCACAGAGAAGGTGCTAGCAAGGAATTCTCTGCCTGCCTTTCCCCAGTGCTCTGCAATCTCTCCAGGACAACATAAAATCTGGGGCTCTGTGCTTTCTTTCCTTCTGAACAAGTGTTACTGTTTTCTGCACAAAAGCGAATCTGCGAAGCAATGTGAACACTTCTGCTTCCCAGGCACACAGAAGGTGCTAGCAAGGAATTCTCTGCCTGCCTTTCCCCAGTGCTCTGCAAGCTCTCCAGGACAACATAAAATCTGGGGCTCTGTGCTTTCTTTCCTTCTGAACAAGTGTTACTGTTTTCTGCACAAAAGCGAATCTGCGAAGCAATGTGAACACTTCCGCTTCCCAGGCACACAGAAGGTGCTAGCAAGGAATTCTCTGCCTGCCTTTCCCCAGTGCTCTGCAAGCTCTCCAGGACAACATAAAATCTGGGGCTCTGTGCTTTCTTTCCTTCTGAACAAGTGTTACTGTTTTCTGCACAAAAGCGAATCTGCGATGCAATGTGAACACTTCTGCTTCCCAGGCACAAAGAAGGTGCTAGCAAGGAATTCTCTGCCTGCCTTTCCCCAGTGCTCTGCAAGCTCTCCAGGACAACATAAAATCTGGGGCTCTGTGCTTTCTTTCCTTCTGAACAAGTGTTACTGTTTTCTGCACAAAAGCGATTCTGCGAAGCAATGTGAACAGGCACAGAGAAGGTGGTAGCAGGGAATTCTCTGCCTGCCTTTCCCCAGTGCTCTGCAAGCTCTCCAGGACAACATAGAATCTGGGGCTCTGTGCTTTCTTTCCTTCTGAACAAGTGTTAGTGTTTTCTGCACAAAAGCGATTCTGCGAAGCAATGTGAACACTTCTGCTTCCCAGGCACAGAGAAGGTGCTAGCAAGGAATTCTCTGCCTGCCTTTCCCCAGTGCTCTGCAAGCTCTCCAGGACAACATAAAATCTGGGGCTCTGTGCTTTCTTTCCTTCTGAACAAGTGTTACTGTTTTCTGCACAAAAGCGAATCTGCGAAGCAATGTGAACACTTCTGCTTCCCAGGCACACAGAAGGTGCTAGCAAGGAATTCTCTGCCTGCCTTTCCCCAGTGCTCTGCAAGCTCTCCAGGACAACATAAAATCTGGGGCTCTGTGCTTTCTTTCCTTCTGAACAAGTGTTACTGTTTTCTGCACAAAAGCGATTCTGCGAAGCAATGTAAACACTTCTGCTTCCCAGGCACAGAGAAGGTGCTAGCAAGGAATTCTCTGCCTGCCTTTCCCCAGTGCTCTGCAATCTCTCCAGGACAACATAAAATCTGGGGCTCTGTGCTTTCTTTCCTTCTGAACAAGTGTTACTGTTTTCTGCACAAAAGCGAATCTGCGATGCAATGTGAACACTTCTGCTTCCCAGGCACAGAGAAGGTGCTAGCAAGGAATTCTCTGCCTGCCTTTCCCCAGTGCTCTGCAAGCTCTCCAGGACAACATAAAATCTGGGGCTCTGTGCTTTCTTTCCTTCTGAACAAGTGTTACTGTTTTCTGCACAAAAGCGATTCTGCGAAGCAATGTGAACAGGCACAGAGAAGGTGCTAGCAGGGAATTCTCTGCCTGCCTTTCCCCAGTGCTCTGCAATCTCTCCAGGACAACATAAAATCTGGGGCTCTGTGCTTTCTTTCCTTCTGAACAAGTGTTAGTGTTTTCTGCACAAAAGCGAATCTGCGAAGCAATGTGAACACTTCTGCTTCCCAGGCACAGAGAAGGTGCTAGCAAGGAATTCTCTGCCTGCCTTTCCCCAGTGCTCTGCAAGCTCTCCAGGACAACATAAAATCTGGGGCTCTGTGCTTTCTTTCCTTCTGAACAAGTGTTACTGTTTTCTGCACAAATGCGATTCTTGCGAAGCAATGTGAACACTTCTGCTTCCCAGGCACAGAGAAGGTGCTAGCAAGGAATTCTCTGCCTGCCTTTCCCCAGTGCTCTGCAAGCTCTCCAGGACAACATAAAATCTGGGGCTCTGTGCTTTCTTTCCTTCTGAACAAGTGTTACTGTTTTCTGCACAAAAGCGATTCTGCGAAGCAATGTGAACAGGCACAGAGAAGGTGCTATCAGGGAATTCTCTGCCTGCCTTTCCCCAGTGCTCTGCAAGCTCTCCAGGACAACATAGAATCTGGGGCTCTGTGCTTTCTTTCCTTCTGAACAAGTGTTAGTGTTTTCTGCACAAAAGCGATTCTGCGAAGCAATGTGAACACTTCTGCTTCCCAGGCACAGAGAAGGTGCTAGCAGGGAATTCTCTGCCTGCCTTTCCCCAGTGCTCTGCAAGCTCTCCAGGACAACATAAAATCTGGGGCTCTGTGCTTTCTTTCCTTCTGAACAAGTGTTACTGTTTTCTGCACAAAAGCGATTCTTGCGAAGCAATGTGAACACTTCTGCTTCCCAGGCACAGAGAAGGTGCTAGCAAGGAATTCTCTGCCTGCCTTTCCCCAGTGCTCTGCAAGCTCTCCAGGACAACATAGAATCTGGGGCTCTGTGCTTTCTTTCCTTCTGAACAAGTGTTACTGTTTTCTGCACAAAAGCGATTCTGCGAAGCAATGTGAACACTTCTGCTTCCCAGGCACAGAGAAGGTGCTAGCAAGGAATTCTCTGCCTGCCTTTCCCCAGTGCTCTGCAAGCTCTCCAGGACAACATAAAATCTGGGGCTCTGTGCTTTCTTTCCTTCTGAACAAGTGTTAGTGTTTTCTGCACAAAAGCGATTCTGCGAAGCAATGTGAACAGGCACAGAGAAGGTGCTAGCAGGGAATTCTCTGCCTGCCTTTCCCCAGTGCTCTGCAAGCTCTCCAGGACAACATAGAATCTGGGGCTCTGTGCTTTCTTTCCTTCTGAACAAGTGTTACTGTTTTCTGCACAAAAGCGATTCTGCGAAGCAATGTGAACACTTCTGCTTCCCAGGCACAGAGAAGGTGCTAGCAGGGAATTCTCTGCCTGCCTTTCCCCAGTGCTCTGCAAGCTCTCCAGGACAACATAAAATCTGGGGCTCTGTGCTTTCTTTCCTTCTGAACAAGTGTTACTGTTTTCTGCACAAAAGCGATTCTTGCGAAGCAATGTGAACACTTCTGCTTCCCAGGCACAGAGAAGGTGCTAGCAAGGAATTCTCTGCCTGCCTTTCCCCAGTGCTCTGCAAGCTCTCCAGGACAACATAGAATCTGGGGCTCTGTGCTTTCTTTCCTTCTGAACAAGTGTTAGTGTTTTCTGCACAAAAGCGATTCTGCGAAGCAATGTGAACACTTCTGCTTCCCAGGCACAGAGAAGGTGCTAGCAAGGAATTCTCTGCCTGCCTTTCCCCAGTGCTCTGCAAGCTCTCCAGGACAACATAAAATCTGGGGCTCTGTGCTTTCTTTCCTTCTGAACAAGTGTTAGTGTTTTCTGCACAAAAGCGATTCTGCGAAGCAATGTGAACAGGCACAGAGAAGGTGCTAGCAGGGAATTCTCTGCCTGCCTTTCCCCAGTGCTCTGCAAGCTCTCCAGGACAACATAGAATCTGGGGCTCTGTGCTTTCTTTCCTTCTGAACAAGTGTTACTGTTTTCTGCACAAAAGCGATTCTGCGAAGCAATGTGAACACTTCTGCTTCCCAGGCACAGAGAAGGTGCTAGCAAGGAATTCTCTTCCTGCCTTTCCCCAGTGCTCTGCAAGCTCTCCAGGACAACATAAAATCTGGGGCTCTGTGCTTTCTTTCGTTCTGAACAAGTGTTACAGTTTTCTGCACAAAAGCGATTCTGCGAAGCAATGTGAACACTTCTGCTTCCCAGGCACAGAGAAGGTGCTAGCAAGGAATTCTCTGCCTGCCTTTCCCCAGTGCTCTGCAAGCTCTCCAGGACAACATAAAATCTGGGGCTCTGTGCTTTCTTTCCTTCTGAACAAGTGTTACTGTTTTCTGCACAAAAGCGATTCTGCGAAGCAATGTGAACAGGCACAGAGAAGGTGCTAGCAGGGAATTCTCTGCCTGCCTTTCCCCAGTGCTCTGCAAGCTCTCCAGGACAACATAAAATCTGGGGCTCTGTGCTTTCTTTCCTTCTGAACAAGTGTTAGTGTTTTCTGAACAAAAGCGATTCTGCGAAGCAATGTGAACACTTCTGCTTCCCAGGCACAGAGAAGGTGCTAGCAAGGAATTCTCTGCCTGCCTTTCCCCAGTGCTCTGCAAGCTCTCCAGGACAACATAAAATCTGGGGCTCTGTGCTTTCTTTCCTTCTGAACAAGTGTTACTGTTTTCTGCACAAAAGCGATTCTTGCGAAGCAATGTGAACACTTCTGCTTCCCAGGCACAGAGAAGGTGCTAGCAAGGAATTCTCTGCCTGCCTTTCCCCAGAGCTCTGCAAGCTCTCCAGGACAACATAAAATCTGGGGCTCTGTGCTTTCTTTCCTTCTGAACAAGTGTTACTGTTTTCTGCACAAAAGCGATTCTGCGAAGCAATGTGAACAGGCACAGAGAAGGTGCTAGCAAGGAATTCTCTGCCTGCCTTTCCCCAGTGCTCTGCAAGCTCTCCAGGACAACATAAAATCTGGGGCTCTGTGCTTTCTTTCCTTCTGAACAAGTGTTACTGTTTTCTGCACAAAAGCGATTCTTGCGAAGCAATGTGAACACTTCTGCTTCCCAGGCACAGAGAAGGTGCTAGCAAGGAATTCTCTGCCTGCCTTTCCCCAGTGCTCTGCAAGCTCTCCAGGACAACATAGAATCTGGGGCTCTGTGCTTTCTTTCCTTCTGAACAAGTGTTAGTGTTTTCTGCACAAAAGCGATTCTGCGAAGCAATGTGAACACTTCTGCTTCCCAGGCACAGAGAAGGTGCTAGCAAGGAATTCTCTGCCTGCCTTTCCCCAGTGCTCTGCAAGCTCTCCAGGACAACATAAAATCTGGGGCTCTGTGCTTTCTTTCGTTCTGAACAAGTGTTAGTGTTTTCTGCACAAAAGCGATTCTGCGAAGCAATGTGAACAGGCACAGAGAAGGTGCTAGCAGGGAATTCTCTGCCTGCCTTTCCCCAGTGCTCTGCAAGCTCTCCAGGACAACATAAAATCTGGGGCTCTGTGCTTTCTTTCCTTCTGAACAACTGTTACTGTTTTCTGCACAAAAGCGATTCTGCGAAGCAATGTGAACAGGCACAGAGAAGGTGCTAGCAGGGAATTCTCTGCCTGCCTTTCCCCAGTGCTCTGCAAGCTCTCCAGGACAACATAGAATCTGGGGCTCTGTGCTTTCTTTCGTTCTGAACAAGTGTTACTGTTTTCTGCACAAAAGCGATTCTGCGAAGCAATGTGAACACTTCTGCTTCCCAGGCACAGAGAAGGTGCTAGCAAGGAATTCTCTGCCTGCCTTTCCCCAGTGCTCTGCAAGCTCTCCAGGACAACATAAAATCTGGGGCTCTGTGCTTTCTTTCGTTCTGAACAAGTGTTACTGTTTTCTGCACAAAAGCGATTCTGCGAAGCAATGTGAACACTTCTGCTTCCCAGGCACAGAGAAGGTGCTAGCAAGGAATTCTCTGCCTGCCTTTCCCCAGTGCTCTGCAAGCTCTCCAGGACAACATAAAATCTGGGGCTCTGTGCTTTCTTTCCTTCTGAACAAGTGTTACTGTTTTCTGCACAAAAGCGATTCTGCGAAGCAATGTGAACAGGCACAGAGAAGGTGCTAGCAGGGAATTCTCTGCCTGCCTTTCCCCAGTGCTCTGCAAGCTCTCCAGGACAACATAAAATCTGGGGCTCTGTGCTTTCTTTCCTTCTGAACAAGTGTTACTGTTTTCTGCACAAAAGCGAATCTTGCGAAGCAATGTGAACACTTCTGCTTCCCCGGCACAGAGAAGGTGCTAGCAGGGAATTCTCTGCCTGCCTTTCCCCAGTGCTCTGCAAGCTCTCCAGGACAACATAGAATCTGGGGCTCTGTGCTTTCTTTCCTTCTGAACAAGTGTTACTGTTTTCTGCACAAAAGCGATTCTTGCGAAGCAATGTGAACAGGCACAGAGAAGGTGCTATCAGGGAATTCTCTGCCTGCCTTTCCCCAGTGCTCTCCAAGCTCTCCAGGACAACATAGAATCTGGGGCTCTGTGCTTTCTTTCGTTCTGAACAAGTGTTAATGTTTTCTGCACAAAAGCGATTCTGCGAAGCAATGTGAACAGGCACAGAGAAGGTGCTAGCAGGGAATTCTCTGCCTGCCTTTCCCCAGTGCTCTGCAAGCTCTCCAGGACAACATAGAATCTGGGGCTCTGTGCTTTCTTTCGTTCTGAACAAGTGTTACTGTTTTCTGCACAAAAGCGATTCTGCGAAGCAATGTGAACACTTCTGCTTCCCAGGCACAGAGAAGGTGCTAGCAAGGAATTCTCTGCCTGCCTTTCCCCAGTGCTCTGCAAGCTCTCCAGGACAACATAAAATCTGGGGCTCTGTGCTTTCTTTCCTTCTGAACAAGTGTTACTGTTTTCTGCACAAAAGCGATTCTTGCGAAGCAATGTGAACACTTCTGCTTCCCAGGCACAGAGAAGGTGCTAGCAAGGAATTCTCTGCCTGCCTTTCCCCAGTGCTCTGCAAGCTCTCCAGGACAACATAAAATCTGGGGCTCTGTGCTTTCTTTCCTTCTGAACAAGTGTTAGTGTTTTCTGAACAAAAGCGATTCTGCGAAGCAATGTGAACAGGCACAGAGAAGGTGCTAGCAGGGAATTCTCTGCCTGCCTTTCCCCAGTGCTCTGCAAGCTCTCCAGGACAACATAGAATCTGGGGCTCTGTGCTTTCTTTCCTTCTGAACAAGTGTTAGTGTTTTCTGCACAAAAGCGATTCTGCGAAGCAATGTGAACACTTCTGCTTCCCAGGCACAGAGAAGGTGCTAGCAGGGAATTCTCTGCCTGCCTTTCCCCAGTGCTCTGCAAGCTCTCCAGGACAACATAAAATCTGGGGCTCTGTGCTTTCTTTCCTTCTGAACAAGTGTTACTGTTTTCTGCACAAAAGCGATTCTTGCGAAGCAATGTGAACACTTCTGCTTCCCAGGCACAGAGAAGGTGCTAGCAAGGAATTCTCTGCCTGCCTTTCCCCAGTGCTCTGCAAGCTCTCCAGGACAACATAGAATCTGGGGCTCTGTGCTTTCTTTCCTTCTGAACAAGTGTTACTGTTTTCTGCACAAAAGCGATTCTGCGAAGCAATGTGAACACTTCTGCTTCCCAGGCACAGAGAAGGTGCTAGCAAGGAATTCTCTGCCTGCCTTTCCCCAGTGCTCTGCAAGCTCTCCAGGACAACATAAAATCTGGGGCTCTGTGCTTTCTTTCCTTCTGAACAAGTGTTAGTGTTTTCTGCACAAAAGCGATTCTGCGAAGCAATGTGAACAGGCACAGAGAAGGTGCTAGCAGGGAATTCTCTGCCTGCCTTTCCCCAGTGCTCTGCAAGCTCTCCAGGACAACATAAAATCTGGGGCTCTGTGCTTTCTTTCCTTATGAACAAGTGTTACTGTTTTCTGCACAAAAGCGATTCTGCGAAGCAATGTGAACACTTCTGCTTCCCAGGCACAGAGAAGGTGCTAGCAAGGAATTCTCTGCCTGCCTTTCCCCAGTGCTCTGCAAGCTCTCCAGGACAACATAGAATCTGGGGCTCTGTGCTTTCTTTCCTTCTGAACAAGTGTTACTGTTTTCTGCACAAAAGCGATTCTTGCGAAGCAATGTGAACACTTCTGCTTCCCAGGCACAGAGAAGGTGCTAGCAGGGAATTCTCTGCCTGCCTTTCCCCAGTGCTCTGCAAGCTCTCCAGGACAACATAGAATCTGGGGCTCTGTGCTTTCTTTCGTTCTGAACAAGTGTTACTGTTTTCTGCACAAAAGCGATTCTTGCGAAGCAATGTGAACAGGCACAGAGAAGGTGCTATCAGGGAATTCTCTGCCTGCCTTTCCCCAGTGCTCTGCAAGCTCTCCAGGACAACATAGAATCTGGGGCTCTGTGCTTTCTTTCCTTCTGAACAAGTGTTAGTGTTTTCTGCACAAAAGCGATTCTTGCGAAGAAATGTGAACACTTCTGCTTCCCAGGCACAGAGAAGGTGCTAGCAAGGAATTCTCTGCCTGCCTTTCCCCAGTGCTCTGCAATCTCTCCAGGACAACATAAAATCTGGGGCTCTGTGCTTTCTTTCCTTCTGAACAAGTGTTACTGTTTTCTGCACAAAAGCGGATCTGCGAAGCAATGTGAACACTTCTGCTTCCCAGGCACACAGAAGGTGCTAGCAAGGAATTCTCTGCCTGCCTTTCCCCAGTGCTCTGCAAGCTCTCCAGGACAACATAAAATCTGGGGCTCTGTGCTTTCTTTCCTTCTGAACAAGTGTTACTGTTTTCTGCACAAAAGCGAATCTGCGAAGCAATGTGAACACTTCCGCTTCCCAGGCACACAGAAGGTGCTAGCAAGGAATTCTCTGCCTGCCTTTCCCCAGTGCTCTGCAAGCTCTCCAGGACAACATAAAATCTGGGGCTCTGTGCTTTCTTTCCTTCTGAACAAGTGTTACTGTTTTCTGCACAAAAGCGAATCTGCGATGCAATGTGAACACTTCTGCTTCCCAGGCACAGAGAAGGTGCTAGCAAGGAATTCTCTGCCTGCCTTTCCCCAGTGCTCTGCAAGCTCTCCAGGACAACATAAAATCTGGGGCTCTGTGCTTTCTTTCCTTCTGAACAAGTGTTACTGTTTTCTGCACAAAAGCGATTCTGCGAAGCAATGTGAACAGGCACAGAGAAGGTGCTAGCAGGGAATTCTCTGCCTGCCTTTCCCCAGTGCTCTGCAAGCTCTCCAGGACAACATAAAATCTGGGGCTCTGTGCTTTCTTTCCTTCTGAACAAGTGTTACTGTTTTCTGCACAAAAGCGAATCTTGCGAAGCAATGTGAACACTTCTGCTTCCCCGGCACAGAGAAGGTGCTAGCAGGGAATTCTCTGCCTGCCTTTCCCCAGTGCTCTGCAAGCTCTCCAGGACAACATAGAATCTGGGGCTCTGTGCTTTCTTTCCTTCTGAACAAGTGTTACTGTTTTCTGCACAAAAGCGATTCTTGCGAAGCAATGTGAACAGGCACAGAGAAGGTGCTATCAGGGAATTCTCTGCCTGCCTTTCCCCAGTGCTCTCCAAGCTCTCCAGGACAACATAGAATCTGGGGCTCTGTGCTTTCTTTCGTTCTGAACAAGTGTTAATGTTTTCTGCACAAAAGCGATTCTGCGAAGCAATGTGAACAGGCACAGAGAAGGTGCTAGCAGGGAATTCTCTGCCTGCCTTTCCCCAGTGCTCTGCAAGCTCTCCAGGACAACATAGAATCTGGGGCTCTGTGCTTTCTTTCGTTCTGAACAAGTGTTACTGTTTTCTGCACAAAAGCGATTCTGCGAAGCAATGTGAACACTTCTGCTTCCCAGGCACAGAGAAGGTGCTAGCAAGGAATTCTCTGCCTGCCTTTCCCCAGTGCTCTGCAAGCTCTCCAGGACAACATAAAATCTGGGGCTCTGTGCTTTCTTTCCTTCTGAACAAGTGTTACTGTTTTCTGCACAAAAGCGATTCTTGCGAAGCAATGTGAACACTTCTGCTTCCCAGGCACAGAGAAGGTGCTAGCAAGGAATTCTCTGCCTGCCTTTCCCCAGTGCTCTGCAAGCTCTCCAGGACAACATAAAATCTGGGGCTCTGTGCTTTCTTTCCTTCTGAACAAGTGTTAGTGTTTTCTGAACAAAAGCGATTCTGCGAAGCAATGTGAACAGGCACAGAGAAGGTGCTAGCAGGGAATTCTCTGCCTGCCTTTCCCCAGTGCTCTGCAAGCTCTCCAGGACAACATAGAATCTGGGGCTCTGTGCTTTCTTTCGTTCTGAACAAGTGTTAGTGTTTTCTGCACAAAAGCGATTCTGCGAAGCAATGTGAACACTTCTGCTTCCCAGGCACAGAGAAGGTGCTAGCAGGGAATTCTCTGCCTGCCTTTCCCCAGTGCTCTGCAAGCTCTCCAGGACAACATAAAATCTGGGGCTCTGTGCTTTCTTTCCTTCTGAACAAGTGTTACTGTTTTCTGCACAAAAGCGATTCTTGCGAAGCAATGTGAACACTTCTGCTTCCCAGGCACAGAGAAGGTGCTAGCAAGGAATTCTCTGCCTGCCTTTCCCCAGTGCTCTGCAAGCTCTCCAGGACAACATAGAATCTGGGGCTCTGTGCTTTCTTTCCTTCTGAACAAGTGTTAGTGTTTTCTGCACAAAAGCGATTCTGCGAAGCAATGTGAACACTTCTGCTTCCCAGGCACAGAGAAGGTGCTAGCAAGGAATTCTCTGCCTGCCTTTCCCCAGTGCTCTGCAAGCTCTCCAGGACAACATAAAATCTGGGGCTCTGTGCTTTCTTTCCTTCTGAACAAGTGTTAGTGTTTTCTGCACAAAAGCGATTCTGCGAAGCAATGTGAACAGGCACAGAGAAGGTGCTAGCAGGGAATTCTCTGCCTGCCTTTCCCCAGTGCTCTGCAAGCTCTCCAGGACAACATAAAATCTGGGGCTCTGTGCTTTCTTTCCTTATGAACAAGTGTTACTGTTTTCTGCACAAAAGCGATTCTGCGAAGCAATGTGAACACTTCTGCTTCCCAGGCACAGAGAAGGTGCTAGCAAGGAATTCTCTGCCTGCCTTTCCCCAGTGCTCTGCAAGCTCTCCAGGACAACATAGAATCTGGGGCTCTGTGCTTTCTTTCCTTCTGAACAAGTGTTACTGTTTTCTGCACAAAAGCGATTCTTGCGAAGCAATGTGAACAGGCACAGAGAAGGTGCTATCAGGGAATTCTCTGCCTGCCTTTCCCCAGTGCTCTGCAAGCTCTCCAGGACAACATAGAATCTGGGGCTCTGTGCTTTCTTTCCTTCTGAACAAGTGTTAGTGTTTTCTGCACAAAAGCGATTCTTGCGAAGAAATGTGAACACTTCTGCTTCCCAGGCACAGAGAAGGTGCTAGCAAGGAATTCTCTGCCTGCCTTTCCCCAGTGCTCTGCAATCTCTCCAGGACAACATAAAATCTGGGGCTCTGTGCTTTCTTTCCTTCTGAACAAGTGTTACTGTTTTCTGCACAAAAGCGGATCTGCGAAGCAATGTGAACACTTCTGCTTCCCAGGCACACAGAAGGTGCTAGCAAGGAATTCTCTGCCTGCCTTTCCCCAGTGCTCTGCAAGCTCTCCAGGACAACATAAAATCTGGGGCTCTGTGCTTTCTTTCCTTCTGAACAAGTGTTACTGTTTTCTGCACAAAAGCGAATCTGCGAAGCAATGTGAACACTTCCGCTTCCCAGGCACACAGAAGGTGCTAGCAAGGAATTCTCTGCCTGCCTTTCCCCAGTGCTCTGCAAGCTCTCCAGGACAACATAAAATCTGGGGCTCTGTGCTTTCTTTCCTTCTGAACAAGTGTTACTGTTTTCTGCACAAAAGCGAATCTGCGATGCAATGTGAACACTTCTGCTTCCCAGGCACAGAGAAGGTGCTAGCAAGGAATTCTCTGCCTGCCTTTCCCCAGTGCTCTGCAAGCTCTCCAGGACAACATAAAATCTGGGGCTCTGTGCTTTCTTTCCTTCTGAACAAGTGTTACTGTTTTCTGCACAAAAGCGATTCTGCGAAGCAATGTGAACAGGCACAGAGAAGGTGGTAGCAGGGAATTCTCTGCCTGCCTTTCCCCAGTGCTCTGCAAGCTCTCCAGGACAACATAGAATCTGGGGCTCTGTGCTTTCTTTCCTTCTGAACAAGTGTTAGTGTTTTCTGCACAAAAGCGATTCTGCGAAGCAATGTGAACACTTCTGCTTCCCAGGCACAGAGAAGGTGCTAGCAAGGAATTCTCTGACTGCCTTTCCCCAGTGCTCTGCAAGCTCTCCAGGACAACATAAAATCTGGGGCTCTGTGCTTTCTTTCCTTCTGAACAAGTGTTACTGTTTTCTGCACAAAAGCGAATCTGCGAAGCAATGTGAACACTTCTGCTTCCCAGGCACACAGAAGGTGCTAGCAAGGAATTCTCTGCCTGCCTTTCCCCAGTGCTCTGCAAGCTCTCCAGGACAACATAAAATCTGGGGCTCTGTGCTTTCTTTCCTTCTGAACAAGTGTTACTGTTTTCTGCACAAAAGCGATTCTGCGAAGCAATGTAAACACTTCTGCTTCCCAGGCACAGAGAAGGTGCTAGCAAGGAATTCTCTGCCTGCCTTTCCCCAGTGCTCTGCAATCTCTCCAGGACAACATAAAATCTGGGGCTCTGTGCTTTCTTTCCTTCTGAACAAGTGTTACTGTTTTCTGCACAAAAGCGAATCTGCGATGCAATGTGAACACTTCTGCTTCCCAGGCACAGAGAAGGTGCTAGCAAGGAATTCTCTGCCTGCCTTTCCCCAGTGCTCTGCAAGCTCTCCAGGACAACATAAAATCTGGGGCTCTGTGCTTTCTTTCCTTCTGAACAAGTGTTACTGTTTTCTGCACAAAAGCGATTCTGCGAAGCAATGTGAACAGGCACAGAGAAGGTGCTAGCAGGGAATTCTCTGCCTGCCTTTCCCCAGTGCTCTGCAATCTCTCCAGGACAACATAAAATCTGGGGCTCTGTGCTTTCTTTCCTTCTGAACAAGTGTTACTGTTTTCTGCACAAAAGCGAATCTGCGAAGCAATGTGAACACTTCTGCTTCCCAGGCACAGAGAAGGTGCTAGCAAGGAATTCTCTGCCTGCCTTTCCCCAGTGCTCTGCAAGCTCTCCAGGACAACATAAAATCTGGGGCTCTGTGCTTTCTTTCCTTCTGAACAAGTGTTACTGTTTTCTGCACAAATGCGATTCTTGCGAAGCAATGTGAACACTTCTGCTTCCCAGGCACAGAGAAGGTGCTAGCAAGGAATTCTCTGCCTGCCTTTCCCCAGTGCTCTGCAAGCTCTCCAGGACAACATAAAATCTGGGGCTCTGTGCTTTCTTTCCTTCTGAACAAGTGTTACTGTTTTCTGCACAAAAGCGATTCTGCGAAGCAATGTGAACAGGCACAGAGAAGGTGGTAGCAGGGAATTCTCTGCCTGCCTTTCCCCAGTGCTCTGCAAGCTCTCCAGGACAACATAGAATCTGGGGCTCTGTGCTTTCTTTCCTTCTGAACAAGTGTTAGTGTTTTCTGCACAAAAGCGATTCTGCGAAGCAATGTGAACACTTCTGCTTCCCAGGCACAGAGAAGGTGCTAGCAGGGAATTCTCTGCCTGCCTTTCCCCAGTGCTCTGCAAGCTCTCCAGGACAACATAAAATCTGGGGCTCTGTGCTTTCTTTCCTTCTGAACAAGTGTTACTGTTTTCTGCACAAAAGCGATTCTTGCGAAGCAATGTGAACACTTCTGCTTCCCAGGCACAGAGAAGGTGCTAGCAAGGAATTCTCTGCCTGCCTTTCCCCAGTGCTCTGCAAGCTCTCCAGGACAACATAGAATCTGGGGCTCTGTGCTTTCTTTCCTTCTGAACAAGTGTTAGTGTTTTCTGCACAAAAGCGATTCTGCGAAGCAATGTGAACACTTCTGCTTCCCAGGCACAGAGAAGGTGCTAGCAAGGAATTCTCTGCCTGCCTTTCCCCAGTGCTCTGCAAGCTCTCCAGGACAACATAAAATCTGGGGCTCTGTGCTTTCTTTCCTTCTGAACAAGTGTTAGTGTTTTCTGCACAAAAGCGATTCTGCGAAGCAATGTGAACAGGCACAGAGAAGGTGCTAGCAGGGAATTCTCTGCCTGCCTTTCCCCAGTGCTCTGCAAGCTCTCCAGGACAACATAGAATCTGGGGCTCTGTGCTTTCTTTCCTTCTGAACAAGTGTTACTGTTTTCTGCACAAAAGCGATTCTGCGAAGCAATGTGAACACTTCTGCTTCCCAGGCACAGAGAAGGTGCTAGCAAGGAATTCTCTTCCTGCCTTTCCCCAGTGCTCTGCAAGCTCTCCAGGACAACATAAAATCTGGGGCTCTGTGCTTTCTTTCGTTCTGAACAAGTGTTACTGTTTTCTGCACAAAAGCGATTCTGCGAAGCAATGTGAACACTTCTGCTTCCCAGGCACAGAGAAGGTGCTAGCAAGGAATTCTCTGCCTGCCTTTCCCCAGTGCTCTGCAAGCTCTCCAGGACAACATAAAATCTGGGGCTCTGTGCTTTCTTTCCTTCTGAACAAGTGTTACTGTTTTCTGCACAAAAGCGATTCTGCGAAGCAATGTGAACAGGCACAGAGAAGGTGCTAGCAGGGAATTCTCTGCCTGCCTTTCCCCAGTGCTCTGCAAGCTCTCCAGGACAACATAAAATCTGGGGCTCTGTGCTTTCTTTCCTTCTGAACAAGTGTTAGTGTTTTCTGAACAAAAGCGATTCTGCGAAGCAATGTGAACACTTCTGCTTCCCAGGCACAGAGAAGGTGCTAGCAAGGAATTCTCTGCCTGCCTTTCCCCAGTGCTCTGCAAGCTCTCCAGGACAACATAAAATCTGGGGCTCTGTGCTTTCTTTCGTTCTGAACAAGTGTTACTGTTTTCTGCACAAAAGCGATTCTTGCGAAGCAATGTGAACACTTCTGCTTCCCAGGCACAGAGAAGGTGCTAGCAAGGAATTCTCTGCCTGCCTTTCCCCAGTGCTCTGCAAGCTCTCCAGGACAACATAAAATCTGGGGCTCTGTGCTTTCTTTCCTTCTGAACAAGTGTTACTGTTTTCTGCACAAAAGCGATTCTGCGAAGCAATGTGAACAGGCACAGAGAAGGTGCTAGCAGGGAATTCTCTGCCTGCCTTTCCCCAGTGCTCTGCAAGCTCTCCAGGACAACATAAAATCTGGGGCTCTGTGCTTTCTTTCCTTCTGAACAACTGTTACTGTTTTCTGCACAAAAGCGATTCTGCGAAGCAATGTGAACACTTCTGCTTCCCAGGCACAGAGAAGGTGCTAGCAAGGAATTCTCTGCCTGCCTTTCCCCAGTGCTCTGCAAGCTCTCCAGGACAACATAAAATCTGGGGCTCTGTGCTTTCTTTCGTTCTGAACAAGTGTTAGTGTTTTCTGCACAAAAGCGATTCTGCGAAGCAATGTGAACAGGCACAGAGAAGGTGCTAGCAGGGAATTCTCTGCCTGCCTTTCCCCAGTGCTCTGCAAGCTCTCCAGGACAACATAAAATCTGGGGCTCTGTGCTTTCTTTCCTTCTGAACAACTGTTACTGTTTTCTGCACAAAAGCGATTCTTGCGAAGCAATGTGAACACTTCTGCTTCCCAGGCACAGAGAAGGTGCTAGCAGGGAATTCTCTGCCTGCCTTTCCCCAGTGCTCTGCAAGCTCTCCAGGACAACATAGAATCTGGGGCTCTGTGCTTTCTTTCCTTCTGAACAAGTGTTACTGTTTTCTGCACAAAAGCGATTCTTGCGAAGCAATGTGAACAGGCACAGAGAAGGTGCTATCAGGGAATTCTCTGCCTGACTTTCCCCAGTGCTCTGCAAGCTCTCCAGGACAACATAGAATCTGGGGCTCTGTGCTTTCTTTAGTTCTGAACAAGTGTTAATGTTTTCTGCACAAAAGCGATTCTGCGAAGCAATGTGAACAGGCACAGAGAAGGTGCTAGCAGGAAATTCTCTGCCTGCCTTTCCCCAGTGCTCTGCAAGCTCTCCAGGACAACATAGAATCTGGGGCTCTGTGCTTTCTTTCGTTCTGAACAAGTGTTACTGTTTTCTGCACAAAAGCGATTCTGCGAAGCAATGTGAACACTTCTGCTTCCCAGGCACAGAGAAGGTGCTAGCAAGGAATTCTCTGCCTGCCTTTCCCCAGTGCTCTGCAAGCTCTCCAGGACAACATAAAATCTGGGGCTCTGTGCTTTCTTTCCTTCTGAACAAGTGTTACTGTTTTCTGCACAAAAGCGATTCTTGCGAAGCAATGTGAACACTTCTGCTTCCCAGGCACAGAGAAGGTGCTAGCAAGGAATTCTCTTCCTGCCTTTCCCCAGTGCTCTGCAAGCTCTCCAGGACAACATAAAATCTGGGGCTCTGTGCTTTCTTTCCTTCTGAACAAGTGTTACTGTTTTCTGCACAAAAGCGATTCTGCGAAGCAATGTGAACAGGCACAGAGAAGGTGCTAGCAGGGAATTCTCTGCCTGCCTTTCCCCAGTGCTCTGCAAGCTCTCCAGGACAACATAGAATCTGGGGCTCTGTGCTTTCTTTCCTTCTGAACAAGTGTTAGTGTTTTCTGCACAAAAGCGATTCTGCGAAGCAATGTGAACACTTCTGCTTCCCAGGCACAGAGAAGGTGCTAGCAGGGAATTCTCTGCCTGCCTTTCCCCAGTGCTCTGCAAGCTCTCCAGGACAACATAAAATCTGGGGCTCTGTGCTTTCTTTCCTTCTGAACAAGTGTTACTGTTTTCTGCACAAAAGCGATTCTTGTGAAGCAATGTGAACACTTCTGCTTCCCAGGCACAGAGAAGGTGCTAGCAAGGAATTCTCTGCCTGCCTTTCCCCAGTGCTCTGCAAGCTCTCCAGGACAACATAGAATCTGGGGCTCTGTGCTTTCTTTCCTTCTGAACAAGTGTTAGTGTTTTCTGCACAAAAGCGATTCTGCGAAGCAATGTGAACACTTCTGCTTCCCAGGCACAGAGAAGGTGCTAGCAAGGAATTCTCTGCCTGCCTTTCCCCAGTGCTCTGCAAGCTCTCCAGGACAACATAAAATCTGGGGCTCTGTGCTTTCTTTCCTTCTGAACAAGTGTTAGTGTTTTCTGCACAAAAGCGATTCTGCGAAGCAATGTGAACAGGCACAGAGAAGGTGTTATCAGGGAATTCTCTGCCTGCCTTTCCCCAGTGCTCTGCAATCTCTCCAGGACAACATAAAATCTGGGGCTCTGTGCTTTCTTTCCTTCTGAACAAGTGTTACTGTTTTCTGCACAAAAGCGATTCTGCGAAGCAATGTGAACACTTCTGCTTCCCAGGCACAGAGAAGGTGCTAGCAAGGAATTCTCTGCCTGCCTTTCCCCAGTGCTCTGCAAGCTCTCCAGGACAACATAGAATCTGGGGCTCTGTGCTTTCTATAGTTCTGAACAAGTGTTACTGTTTTCTGCACAAAAGCGATTCTTGCGAAGCAATGTGAACAGGCACAGAGAAGGTGCTATCAGGGAATTCTCTGCCTGCCTTTCCCCAGTGCTCTGCAAGCTCTCCAGGACAACATAGAGTCTGGGGCTCTGTGCTTTCTTTCTTTCTGAACAAGTGTTACTGTTTTCTGCACAAAAGCGATTCTGCGAAGCAATGTGAACACTTCTGCTTCCCAGGCACAGAGAAGGTGCTAGCAAGGAATTCTCTGCCTGCCTTTCCCCAGTGCTCTGCAAGCTCTCCAGGACAACATAAAATCTGGGGCTCTGTGCTTTCTTTCCTTCTCAACAAGTGTTACTGTTTTCTGCACAAAAGCGATTCTTGCGAAGCAATGTGAACACTTCTGCTTCCCAGGCACAGAGAAGGTGCTATCAGGGAATTCTCTGCCTGCCTTTCCCCAGTGCTCTGCAAGCTCTCCAGGACAACATAGAATCTGGGGCTCTGTGCTTTCTTTCCTTCTGAACAAGTGTTACTGTTTTCTGCACAAAAGCGATTCTTGCGAAGCAATGTGAACACTTCTGCTTCCCAGGCACAGAGAAGGTGCTATCAGGGAATTCTCTGCCTGCCTTTCCCCAGTGCTCTGCAAGCTCTCCAGGACAACATAGAATCTGGGGCTCTGTGCTTTCTTTCCTTCTGAACAAGTGTTAGTGTTTTCTGCACAAAAGCGATTCTTGCGAAGCAATGTGAACAGGCACAGAGAAGGTGCTATCAGGGAATTCTCTGCCTGCCTTTCCCCAGTGCTCTGCAAGCTCTCCAGGACAACATAGAATCTGGGGCTCTGTGCTTTCTTTCGTTCTGAACAAGTGTTAATGTTTTCTGCACAAAAGCGATTCTGCGAAGCAATGTGAACAGGCACAGAGAAGGTGTTAGCAGGGAATTCTCTGCCTGCCTTTCCCCAGTGCTCTGCAAGCTCTCCAGGACAACATAGAATCTGGGGCTCTGTGCTTTCTTTCCTTCTGAACAAGTGTTACTGTTTTCTGCACAAAAGCGATTCTGCGAAGCAATGTGAACAGGCACAGAGAAGGTGCTAGCAAGGAATTCTCTGCCTGCCTTTCCCCAGTGCTCTGCAAGCTCTCCAGGACAACATAAAATCTGGGGCTCTGTGCTTTCTTTCCTTCTGAACAAGTGTTACTGTTTTCTGCACAAAAGCGATTCTTGCGAAGCAATGTGAACAGGCACAGAGAAGGTGCTATCAGGGAATTCTCTGCCTGCCTTTCCCCAGTGCTCTGCAAGCTCTCCAGGACAACATAGAATCTGGGGCTCTGTGCTTTCTTTAGTTCTGAACAAGTGTTAATGTTTTCTGCACAAAAGCGATTCTGCGAAGCAATGTGAACAGGCACAGAGAAGGTGCTAGCAGGAAATTCTCTGCCTGCCTTTCCCCAGTGCTCTGCAAGCTCTCCAGGACAACATAGAATCTGGGGCTCTGTGCTTTCTTTCCTTCTGAACAACTGTTACTGTTTTCTGCACAAAAGCGATTCTTGCGAAGCAATGTGAACACTTCTGCTTCCCAGGCACAGAGAAGGTGCTAGCAGGGAATTCTCTGCCTGCCTTTCCCCAGTGCTCTGCAAGCTCTCCAGGACAACATAGAATCTGGGGCTCTGTGCTTTCTTTCCTTCTGAACAAGTGTTACTGTTTTCTGCACAAAAGCGATTCTTGCGAAGCAATGTGAACAGGCACAGAGAAGGTGCTATCAGGGAATTCTCTGCCTGCCTTTCCCCAGTGCTCTGCAAGCTCTCCAGGACAACATAGAATCTGGGGCTCTGTGCTTTCTTTAGTTCTGAACAAGTGTTAATGTTTTCTGCACAAAAGCGATTCTGCGAAGCAATGTGAACAGGCACAGAGAAGGTGCTAGCAGGAAATTCTCTGCCTGCCTTTCCCCAGTGCTCTGCAAGCTCTCCAGGACAACATAGAATCTGGGGCTCTGTGCTTTCTTTCGTTCTGAACAAGTGTTACTGTTTTCTGCACAAAAGCGATTCTGCGAAGCAATGTGAACACTTCTGCTTCCCAGGCACAGAGAAGGTGCTAGCAAGGAATTCTCTGCCTGCCTTTCCCCAGTGCTCTGCAAGCTCTCCAGGACAACATAAAATCTGGGGCTCTGTGCTTTCTTTCCTTCTGAACAAGTGTTACTGTTTTCTGCACAAAAGCGATTCTGCGAAGCAATGTGAACAGGCACAGAGAAGGTGCTAGCAGGGAATTCTCTGCCTGCCTTTCCCCAGTGCTCTGCAAGCTCTCCAGGACAACATAGAATCTGGGGCTCTGTGCTTTCTTTCCTTCTGAACAAGTGTTAGTGTTTTCTGCACAAAAGCGATTCTGCGAAGCAATGTGAACACTTCTGCTTCCCAGGCACAGAGAAGGTGCTAGCAGGGAATTCTCTGCCTGCCTTTCCCCAGTGCTCTGCAAGCTCTCCAGGACAACATAAAATCTGGGGCTCTGTGCTTTCTTTCCTTCTGAACAAGTGTTACTGTTTTCTGCACAAAAGCGATTCTTGCGAAGCAATGTGAACACTTCTGCTTCCCAGGCACAGAGAAGGTGCTAGCAAGGAATTCTCTGCCTGCCTTTCCCCAGTGCTCTGCAAGCTCTCCAGGACAACATAGAATCTGGGGCTCTGTGCTTTCTTTCCTTCTGAACAAGTGTTAGTGTTTTCTGCACAAAAGCGATTCTGCGAAGCAATGTGAACACTTCTGCTTCCCAGGCACAGAGAAGGTGCTAGCAAGGAATTCTCTGCCTGCCTTTCCCCAGTGCTCTGCAAGCTCTCCAGGACAACATAAAATCTGGGGCTCTGTGCTTTCTTTCCTTCTGAACAAGTGTTAGTGTTTTCTGCACAAAAGCGATTCTGCGAAGCAATGTGAACAGGCACAGAGAAGGTGTTATCAGGGAATTCTCTGCCTGCCTTTCCCCAGTGCTCTGCAATCTCTCCAGGACAACATAAAATCTGGGGCTCTGTGCTTTCTTTCCTTCTGAACAAGTGTTACTGTTTTCTGCACAAAAGCGATTCTGCGAAGCAATGTGAACACTTCTGCTTCCCAGGCACAGAGAAGGTGCTAGCAAGGAATTCTCTGCCTGCCTTTCCCCAGTGCTCTGCAAGCTCTCCAGGACAACATAGAATCTGGGGCTCTGTGCTTTCTATAGTTCTGAACAAGTGTTACTGTTTTCTGCACAAAAGCGATTCTTGCGAAGCAATGTGAACAGGCACAGAGAAGGTGCTATCAGGGAATTCTCTGCCTGCCTTTCCCCAGTGCTCTGCAAGCTCTCCAGGACAACATAGAATCTGGGGCTCTGTGCTTTCTTTCCTTCTGAACAAGTGTTACTGTTTTCTGCACAAAAGCGATTCTGCGAAGCAATGTGAACACTTCTGCTTCCCAGGCACAGAGAAGGTGCTAGCAAGGAATTCTCTGCCTGCCTTTCCCCAGTGCTCTGCAAGCTCTCCAGGACAACATAAAATCTGGGGCTCTGTGCTTTCTTTCCTTCTCAACAAGTGTTACTGTTTTCTGCACAAAAGCGATTCTTGCGAAGCAATGTGAACACTTCTGCTTCCCAGGCACAGAGAAGGTGCTATCAGGGAATTCTCTGCCTGCCTTTCCCCAGTGCTCTGCAAGCTCTCCAGGACAACATAGAATCTGGGGCTCTGTGCTTTCTTTCCTTCTGAACAAGTGTTACTGTTTTCTGCACAAAAGCGATTCTTGCGAAGCAATGTGAACACTTCTGCTTCCCAGGCACAGAGAAGGTGCTATCAGGGAATTCTCTGCCTGCCTTTCCCCAGTGCTCTGCAAGCTCTCCAGGACAACATAGAATCTGGGGCTCTGTGCTTTCTTTCCTTCTGAACAAGTGTTAGTGTTTTCTGCACAAAAGCGATTCTTGCGAAGCAATGTGAACAGGCACAGAGAAGGTGCTATCAGGGAATTCTCTGCCTGCCTTTCCCCAGTGCTCTGCAAGCTCTCCAGGACAACATAGAATCTGGGGCTCTGTGCTTTCTTTCGTTCTGAACAAGTGTTAATGTTTTCTGCACAAAAGCGATTCTGCGAAGCAATGTGAACAGGCACAGAGAAGGTGTTAGCAGGGAATTCTCTGCCTGCCTTTCCCCAGTGCTCTGCAAGCTCTCCAGGACAACATAGAATCTGGGGCTCTGTGCTTTCTTTCCTTCTGAACAAGTGTTACTGTTTTCTGCACAAAAGCGATTCTGCGAAGCAATGTGAACAGGCACAGAGAAGGTGCTAGCAAGGAATTCTCTGCCTGCCTTTCCCCAGTGCTCTGCAAGCTCTCCAGGACAACATAAAATCTGGGGCTCTGTGCTTTCTTTCCTTCTGAACAAGTGTTACTGTTTTCTGCACAAAAGCGATTCTTGCGAAGCAATGTGAACACTTCTGCTTCCCAGGCACAGAGAAGGTGCTAGCAAGGAATTCTCTGCCTGCCTTTCCCCAGTGCTCTGCAAGCTCTCCAGGACAACATAGAATCTGGGGCTATGTGCTTTCTTTCCTTCTGAACAAGTGTTACTGTTTTCTGCACAAAAGCGATTCTTGCGAAGCAATGTGAACAGGCACAGAGAAGGTGCTATCAGGGAATTCTCTGCCTGCCTTTCCCCAGTGCTCTGCAAGCTCTCCAGGACAACATAGAATCTGGGGCTCTGTGCTTTCTTTAGTTCTGAACAAGTGTTAATGTTTTCTGCACAAAAGCGATTCTGCGAAGCAATGTGAACAGGCACAGAGAAGGTGCTAGCAGGAAATTCTCTGCCTGCCTTTCCCCAGTGCTCTGCAAGCTCTCCAGGACAACATAGAATCTGGGGCTCTGTGCTTTCTTTCGTTCTGAACAAGTGTTACTGTTTTCTGCACAAAAGCGATTCTGCGAAGCAATGTGAACACTTCTGCTTCCCAGGCACAGAGAAGGTGCTAGCAAGGAATTCTCTGCCTGCCTTTCCCCAGTGCTCTGCAAGCTCTCCAGGACAACATAAAATCTGGGGCTCTGTGCTTTCTTTCCTTCTGAACAAGTGTTACTGTTTTCTGCACAAAAGCGATTCTTGCGAAGCAATGTGAACACTTCTGCTTCCCAGGCACAGAGAAGGTGCTAGCAAGGAATTCTCTTCCTGCCTTTCCCCAGTGCTCTGCAAGCTCTCCAGGACAACATAAAATCTGGGGCTCTGTGCTTTCTTTCCTTCTGAACAAGTGTTACTGTTTTCTGCACAAAAGCGATTCTGCGAAGCAATGTGAACAGGCACAGAGAAGGTGCTAGCAGGGAATTCTCTGCCTGCCTTTCCCCAGTGCTCTGCAAGCTCTCCAGGACAACATAGAATCTGGGGCTCTGTGGTTTCTTTCCTTCTGAACAAGTGTTAGTGTTTTCTGCACAAAAGCGATTCTGCGAAGCAATGTGAACACTTCTGCTTCCCAGGCACAGAGAAGGTGCTAGCAGGGAATTCTCTGCCTGCCTTTCCCCAGTGCTCTGCAAGCTCTCCAGGACAACATAAAATCTGGGGCTCTGTGCTTTCTTTCCTTATGAACAAGTGTTACTGTTTTCTGCACAAAAGCGATTCTGCGAAGCAATGTGAACACTTCTGCTTCCCAGGCACAGAGAAGGTGCTAGCAAGGAATTCTCTGCCTGCCTTTCCCCAGTGCTCTGCAAGCTCTCCAGGACAACATAGAATCTGGGGCTCTGTGCTTTCTTTCCTTCTGAACAAGTGTTACTGTTTTCTGCACAAAAGCGATTCTTGCGAAGCAATGTGAACACTTCTGCTTCCCAGGCACAGAGAAGGTGCTAGCAGGGAATTCTCTGCCTGCCTTTCCCCAGTGCTCTGCAAGCTCTCCAGGACAACATAGAATCTGGGGCTCTGTGCTTTCTTTCGTTCTGAACAAGTGTTACTGTTTTCTGCACAAAAGCGATTCTTGCGAAGCAATGTGAACAGGCACAGAGAAGGTGCTATCAGGGAATTCTCTGCCTGCCTTTCCCCAGTGCTCTGCAAGCTCTCCAGGACAACATAGAATCTGGGGCTCTGTGCTTTCTTTCCTTCTGAACAAGTGTTAGTGTTTTCTGCACAAAAGCGATTCTGCGAAGCAATGTGAACACTTCTGCTTCCCAGGCACAGAGAAGGTGCTTGCAGGGAATTCTCTGCCTGCCTTTCCCCAGTGCTCTGCAAGCTCTCCAGGACAACATAAAATCTGGGGCTCTGTGCTTTCTTTCCTTCTGAACAAGTGTTACTGTTTTCTGCACAAAAGCGAATCTGCGAAGCAATGTGAACACTTCTGCTTCCCAGGCACAGAGAAGGTGCTAGCAAGGAATTCTCTGCCTGCCTTTCCCCAGTGCTCTGCAAGCTCTCCAGGACAACATAAAATCTGGGGCTCTGTGCTTTCTTTCCTTCTGAACAAGTGGTACTGTTTTCTGCACAAAAGCGATTCTGCGAAGCAATGTAAACACTTCTGCTTCCCAGGCACAGAGAAGGTGCTAGCAAGGAATTCTCTGCCTGACTTTCCCCAGTGCTCTGCAATCTCTCCAGGACAACATAAAATCTGGGGCTCTGTGCTTTCTTTCCTTCTGAACAAGTGTTACTGTTTTCTGCACAAAAGCGAATCTGCGAAGCAATGTGAACACTTCTGCTTCCCAGGCACACAGAAGGTGCTAGCAAGGAATTCTCTGCCTGCCTTTCCCCAGTGCTCTGCAATCTCTCCAGGACAACATAAAATCTGGGGCTCTGTGCTTTCTTTCCTTCTGAACAAGTGTTACTGTTTTCTGCACAAAAGCGATTCTGCGAAGCAATGTGAACACTTCTGCTTCCCAGGCACAGAGAAGGTGCTAGCAAGGAATTCTCTGCCTGCCTTTCCCCAGTGCTCTGCAAGCTCTCCAGGACAACATAGAATCTGGGGCTCTGTGCTTTCTTTCCTTCTGAACAAGTGTTACTGTTTTCTGCACAAAAGCGATTCTTGCGAAGCAATGTGAACACTTCTGCTTCCCAGGCACAGAGAAGGTGCTAGCAGGGAATTCTCTGCCTGCCTTTCCCCAGTGCTCTGCAAGCTCTCCAGGACAACATAGAATCTGGGGCTCTGTGCTTTCTTTCGTTCTGAACAAGTGTTACTGTTTTCTGCACAAAAGCGATTCTTGCGAAGCAATGTGAACAGGCACAGAGAAGGTGCTATCAGGGAATTCTCTGCCTGCCTTTCCCCAGTGCTCTGCAAGCTCTCCAGGACAACATAGAATCTGGGGCTCTGTGCTTTCTTTCCTTCTGAACAAGTGTTAGTGTTTTCTGCACAAAAGCGATTCTTGCGAAGCAATGTGAACACTTCTGCTTCCCAGGCACAGAGAAGGTGCTAGCAAGGAATTCTCTGCCTGCCTTTCCCCAGTGCTCTGCAATCTCTCCAGGACAACATAAAATCTGGGGCTCTGTGCTTTCTTTCCTTCTGAACAAGTGTTACTGTTTTCTGCACAAAAGCGAATCTGCGAAGCAATGTGAACACTTCTGCTTCCCAGGCACACAGAAGGTGCTAGCAAGGAATTCTCTGCCTGCCTTTCCCCAGTGCTCTGCAAGCTCTCCAGGACAACATAAAATCTGGGGCTCTGTGCTTTCTTTCCTTCTGAACAAGTGTTACTGTTTTCTGCACAAAAGCGAATCTGCGAAGCAATGTGAACACTTCCGCTTCCCAGGCACACAGAAGGTGCTAGCAAGGAATTCTCTGCCTGCCTTTCCCCAGTGCTCTGCAAGCTCTCCAGGACAACATAAAATCTGGGGCTCTGTGCTTTCTTTCCTTCTGAACAAGTGTTACTGTTTTCTGCACAAAAGCGAATCTGCGATGCAATGTGAACACTTCTGCTTCCCAGGCACAGAGAAGGTGCTAGCAAGGAATTCTCTGCCTGCCTTTCCCCAGTGCTCTGCAAGCTCTCCAGGACAACATAAAATCTGGGGCTCTGTGCTTTCTTTCCTTCTGAACAAGTGTTACTGTTTTCTGCACAAAAGCGATTCTGCGAAGCAATGTGAACAGGCACAGAGAAGGTGGTAGCAGGGAATTCTCTGCCTGCCTTTCCCCAGTGCTCTGCAAGCTCTCCAGGACAACATAGAATCTGGGGCTCTGTGCTTTCTTTCCTTCTGAACAAGTGTTAGTGTTTTCTGCACAAAAGCGATTCTGCGAAGCAATGTGAACACTTCTGCTTCCCAGGCACAGAGAAGGTGCTAGCAAGGAATTCTCTGACTGCCTTTCCCCAGTGCTCTGCAAGCTCTCCAGGACAACATAAAATCTGGGGCTCTGTGCTTTCTTTCCTTCTGAACAAGTGTTACTGTTTTCTGCACAAAAGCGAATCTGCGAAGCAATGTGAACACTTCTGCTTCCCAGGCACACAGAAGGTGCTAGCAAGGAATTCTCTGCCTGCCTTTCCCCAGTGCTCTGCAAGCTCTCCAGGACAACATAAAATCTGGGGCTCTGTGCTTTCTTTCCTTCTGAACAAGTGTTACTGTTTTCTGCACAAAAGCGATTCTGCGAAGCAATGTAAACACTTCTGCTTCCCAGGCACAGAGAAGGTGCTAGCAAGGAATTCTCTGCCTGCCTTTCCCCAGTGCTCTGCAATCTCTCCAGGACAACATAAAATCTGGGGCTCTGTGCTTTCTTTCCTTCTGAACAAGTGTTACTGTTTTCTGCACAAAAGCGAATCTGCGATGCAATGTGAACACTTCTGCTTCCCAGGCACAGAGAAGGTGCTAGCAAGGAATTCTCTGCCTGCCTTTCCCCAGTGCTCTGCAAGCTCTCCAGGACAACATAAAATCTGGGGCTCTGTGCTTTCTTTCCTTCTGAACAAGTGTTACTGTTTTCTGCACAAAAGCGATTCTGCGAAGCAATGTGAACAGGCACAGAGAAGGTGCTAGCAGGGAATTCTCTGCCTGCCTTTCCCCAGTGCTCTGCAATCTCTCCAGGACAACATAAAATCTGGGGCTCTGTGCTTTCTTTCCTTCTGAACAAGTGTTACTGTTTTCTGCACAAAAGCGAATCTGCGAAGCAATGTGAACACTTCTGCTTCCCAGGCACAGAGAAGGTGCTAGCAAGGAATTCTCTGCCTGCCTTTCCCCAGTGCTCTGCAAGCTCTCCAGGACAACATAAAATCTGGGGCTCTGTGCTTTCTTTCCTTCTGAACAAGTGTTACTGTTTTCTGCACAAATGCGATTCTTGCGAAGCAATGTGAACACTTCTGCTTCCCAGGCACAGAGAAGGTGCTAGCAAGGAATTCTCTGCCTGCCTTTCCCCAGTGCTCTGCAAGCTCTCCAGGACAACATAAAATCTGGGGCTCTGTGCTTTCTTTCCTTCTGAACAAGTGTTACTGTTTTCTGCACAAAAGCGATTCTGCGAAGCAATGTGAACAGGCACAGAGAAGGTGCTAGCAGGGAATTCTCTGCCTGCCTTTCCCCAGTGCTCTGCAAGCTCTCCAGGACAACATAGAATCTGGGGCTCTGTGCTTTCTTTCCTTCTGAACAAGTGTTAGTGTTTTCTGCACAAAAGCGATTCTGCGAAGCAATGTGAACACTTCTGCTTCCCAGGCACAGAGAAGGTGCTAGCAGGGAATTCTCTGCCTGCCTTTCCCCAGTGCTCTGCAAGCTCTCCAGGACAACATAAAATCTGGGGCTCTGTGCTTTCTTTCCTTCTGAACAAGTGTTACTGTTTTCTGCACAAAAGCGATTCTTGCGAAGCAATGTGAACACTTCTGCTTCCCAGGCACAGAGAAGGTGCTAGCAAGGAATTCTCTGCCTGCCTTTCCCCAGTGCTCTGCAAGCTCTCCAGGACAACATAGAATCTGGGGCTCTGTGCTTTCTTTCCTTCTGAACAAGTGTTACTGTTTTCTGCACAAAAGCGATTCTGCGAAGCAATGTGAACACTTCTGCTTCCCAGGCACAGAGAAGGTGCTAGCAAGGAATTCTCTGCCTGCCTTTCCCCAGTGCTCTGCAAGCTCTCCAGGACAACATAAAATCTGGGGCTCTGTGCTTTCTTTCCTTCTGAACAAGTGTTAGTGTTTTCTGCACAAAAGCGATTCTGCGAAGCAATGTGAACAGGCACAGAGAAGGTGCTAGCAGGGAATTCTCTGCCTGCCTTTCCCCAGTGCTCTGCAAGCTCTCCAGGACAACATAGAATCTGGGGCTCTGTGCTTTCTTTCCTTCTGAACAAGTGTTACTGTTTTCTGCACAAAAGCGATTCTGCGAAGCAATGTGAACAGGCACAGAGAAGGTGCTAGCAGGGAATTCTCTGCCTGCCTTTCCCCAGTGCTCTGCAATCTCTCCAGGACAACATAAAATCTGGGGCTCTGTGCTTTCTTTCCTTCTGAACAAGTGTTACTGTTTTCTGCACAAAAGCGAATCTGCGAAGCAATGTGAACACTTCTGCTTCCCAGGCACAGAGAAGGTGCTAGCAAGGAATTCTCTGCCTGCCTTTCCCCAGTGCTCTGCAAGCTCTCCAGGACAACATAAAATCTGGGGCTCTGTGCTTTCTTTCCTTCTGAACAAGTGTTACTGTTTTCTGCACAAATGCGATTCTTGCGAAGCAATGTGAACACTTCTGCTTCCCAGGCACAGAGAAGGTGCTAGCAAGGAATTCTCTGCCTGCCTTTCCCCAGTGCTCTGCAAGCTCTCCAGGACAACATAAAATCTGGGGCTCTGTGCTTTCTTTCCTTCTGAACAAGTGTTAGTGTTTTCTGCACAAAAGCGATTCTGCGAAGCAATGTGAACAGGCACAGAGAAGGTGCTAGCAGGGAATTCTCTGCCTGCCTTTCCCCAGTGCTCTGCAAGCTCTCCAGGACAACATAGAATCTGGGGCTCTGTGCTTTCTTTCCTTCTGAACAAGTGTTAGTGTTTTCTGCACAAAAGCGATTCTGCGAAGCAATGTGAACACTTCTGCTTCCCAGGCACAGAGAAGGTGCTAGCAAGGAATTCTCTGACTGCCTTTCCCCAGTGCTCTGCAAGCTCTCCAGGACAACATAAAATCTGGGGCTCTGTGCTTTCTTTCCTTCTGAACAAGTGTTACTGTTTTCTGCACAAAAGCGAATCTGCGAAGCAATGTGAACACTTCTGCTTCCCAGGCACACAGAAGGTGCTAGCAAGGAATTCTCTGCCTGCCTTTCCCCAGTGCTCTGCAAGCTCTCCAGGACAACATAAAATCTGGGGCTCTGTGCTTTCTTTCCTTCTGAACAAGTGTTACTGTTTTCTGCACAAAAGCGATTCTGCGAAGCAATGTAAACACTTCTGCTTCCCAGGCACAGAGAAGGTGCTAGCAAGGAATTCTCTGCCTGCCTTTCCCCAGTGCTCTGCAATCTCTCCAGGACAACATAAAATCTGGGGCTCTGTGCTTTCTTTCCTTCTGAACAAGTGTTACTGTTTTCTGCACAAAAGCGAATCTGCGATGCAATGTGAACACTTCTGCTTCCCAGGCACAGAGAAGGTGCTAGCAAGGAATTCTCTGCCTGCCTTTCCCCAGTGCTCTGCAAGCTCTCCAGGACAACATAAAATCTGGGGCTCTGTGCTTTCTTTCCTTCTGAACAAGTGTTACTGTTTTCTGCACAAAAGCGATTCTGCGAAGCAATGTGAACAGGCACAGAGAAGGTGCTAGCAGGGAATTCTCTGCCTGCCTTTCCCCAGTGCTCTGCAATCTCTCCAGGACAACATAAAATCTGGGGCTCTGTGCTTTCTTTCCTTCTGAACAAGTGTTACTGTTTTCTGCACAAAAGCGAATCTGCGAAGCAATGTGAACACTTCTGCTTCCCAGGCACAGAGAAGGTGCTAGCAAGGAATTCTCTGCCTGCCTTTCCCCAGTGCTCTGCAAGCTCTCCAGGACAACATAAAATCTGGGGCTCTGTGCTTTCTTTCCTTCTGAACAAGTGTTACTGTTTTCTGCACAAATGCGATTCTTGCGAAGCAATGTGAACACTTCTGCTTCCCAGGCACAGAGAAGGTGCTAGCAAGGAATTCTCTGCCTGCCTTTCCCCAGTGCTCTGCAAGCTCTCCAGGACAACATAAAATCTGGGGCTCTGTGCTTTCTTTCCTTCTGAACAAGTGTTACTGTTTTCTGCACAAAAGCGATTCTGCGAAGCAATGTGAACAGGCACAGAGAAGGTGCTAGCAGGGAATTCTCTGCCTGCCTTTCCCCAGTGCTCTGCAAGCTCTCCAGGACAACATAGAATCTGGGGCTCTGTGCTTTCTTTCCTTCTGAACAAGTGTTAGTGTTTTCTGCACAAAAGCGATTCTGCGAAGCAATGTGAACACTTCTGCTTCCCAGGCACAGAGAAGGTGCTAGCAGGGAATTCTCTGCCTGCCTTTCCCCAGTGCTCTGCAAGCTCTCCAGGACAACATAAAATCTGGGGCTCTGTGCTTTCTTTCCTTCTGAACAAGTGTTACTGTTTTCTGCACAAAAGCGATTCTTGCGAAGCAATGTGAACACTTCTGCTTCCCAGGCACAGAGAAGGTGCTAGCAAGGAATTCTCTGCCTGCCTTTCCCCAGTGCTCTGCAAGCTCTCCAGGACAACATAGAATCTGGGGCTCTGTGCTTTCTTTCCTTCTGAACAAGTGTTACTGTTTTCTGCACAAAAGCGATTCTGCGAAGCAATGTGAACAGGCACAGAGAAGGTGCTAGCAGGGAATTCTCTGCCTGCCTTTCCCCAGTGCTCTGCAAGCTCTCCAGGACAACATAGAATCTGGGGCTCTGTGCTTTCTTTCCTTCTGAACAAGTGTTACTGTTTTCTGCACAAAAGCGATTCTGCGAAGCAATGTGAACAGGCACAGAGAAGGTGCTAGCAGGGAATTCTCTGCCTGCCTTTCCCCAGTGCTCTGCAATCTCTCCAGGACAACATAAAATCTGGGGCTCTGTGCTTTCTTTCCTTCTGAACAAGTGTTACTGTTTTCTGCACAAAAGCGAATCTGCGAAGCAATGTGAACACTTCTGCTTCCCAGGCACAGAGAAGGTGCTAGCAAGGAATTCTCTGCCTGCCTTTCCCCAGTGCTCTGCAAGCTCTCCAGGACAACATAAATTCTGGGGCTCTGTGCTTTCTTTCCTTCTGAACAAGTGTTACTGTTTTCTGCACAAATGCGATTCTTGCGAAGCAATGTGAACACTTCTGCTTCCCAGGCACAGAGAAGGTGCTAGCAAGGAATTCTCTGCCTGCCTTTCCCCAGTGCTCTGCAAGCTCTCCAGGACAACATAAAATCTGGGGCTCTGTGCTTTCTTTCCTTCTGAACAAGTGTTACTGTTTTCTGCACAAAAGCGATTCTGCGAAGCAATGTGAACAGGCACAGAGAAGGTGCTAGCAGGGAATTCTCTGCCTGCCTTTCCCCAGTGCTCTGCAAGCTCTCCAGGACAACATAGAATCTGGGGCTCTGTGCTTTCTTTCCTTCTGAACAAGTGTTAGTGTTTTCTGCACAAAAGCGATTCTGCGAAGCAATGTGAACACTTCTGCTTCCCAGGCACAGAGAAGGTGCTAGCAGGGAATTCTCTGCCTGCCTTTCCCCAGTGCTCTGCAAGCTCTCCAGGACAACATAAAATCTGGGGCTCTGTGCTTTCTTTCCTTCTGAACAAGTGTTACTGTTTTCTGCACAAAAGCGATTCTTGCGAAGCAATGTGAACACTTCTGCTTCCCAGGCACAGAGAAGGTGCTAGCAAGGAATTCTCTGCCTGCCTTTCCCCAGTGCTCTGCAAGCTCTCCAGGACAACATAGAATCTGGGGCTCTGTGCTTTCTTTCCTTCTGAACAAGTGTTACTGTTTTCTGCACAAAAGCGATTCTGCGAAGCAATGTGAACACTTCTGCTTCCCAGGCACAGAGAAGGTGCTAGCAAGGAATTCTCTGCCTGCCTTTCCCCAGTGCTCTGCAAGCTCTCCAGGACAACATAAAATCTGGGGCTCTGTGCTTTCTTTCCTTCTGAACAAGTGTTAGTGTTTTCTGCACAAAAGCGATTCTGCGAAGCAATGTGAACAGGCACAGAGAAGGTGCTAGCAGGGAATTCTCTGCCTGCCTTTCCCCAGTGCTCTGCAAGCTCTCCAGGACAACATAGAATCTGGGGCTCTGTGCTTTCTTTCCTTCTGAACAAGTGTTACTGTTTTCTGCACAAAAGTGATTCTGCGAAGCAATGTGAACACTTCTGCTTCCCAGGCACAGAGAAGGTGCTAGCAAGGAATTCTCTTCCTGCCTTTCCCCAGTGCTCTGCAAGCTCTCCAGGACAACATAAAATCTGGGGCTCTGTGCTTTCTTTCCTTCTGAACAAGTGTTACTGTTTTCTGCACAAAAGCGATTCTGCGAAGCAATGTGAACACTTCTGCTTCCCAGGCACAGAGAAGGTGCTAGCAAGGAATTCTCTGCCTGCCTTTCCCCAGTGCTCTGCAAGCTCTCCAGGACAACATAAAATCTGGGGCTCTGTGCTTTCTTTCCTTCTGAACAAGTGTTACTGTTTTCTGCACAAAAGCGATTCTGCGAAGCAATGTGAACAGGCACAGAGAAGGTGCTAGCAGGGAATTCTCTGCCTGCCTTTCCCCAGTGCTCTGCAAGCTCTCCAGGACAACATAAAATCTGGGGCTCTGTGCTTTCTTTCCTTCTGAACAAGTGTTAGTGTTTTCTGCACAAAAGCGATTCTGCGAAGCAATGTGAACACTTCTGCTTCCCAGGCACAGAGAAGGTGCTAGCAAGGAATTCTCTGCCTGCCTTTCCCCAGTGCTCTGCAAGCTCTCCAGGACAACATAAAATCTGGGGCTCTGTGCTTTCTTTCGTTCTGAACAAGTGTTACTGTTTTCTGCACAAAAGCGATTCTTGCGAAGCAATGTGAACACTTCTGCTTCCCAGGCACAGAGAAGGTGCTAGCAAGGAATTCTCTGCCTGCCTTTCCCCAGTGCTCTGCAAGCTCTCCAGGACAACATAAAATCTGGGGCTCTGTGCTTTCTTTCCTTCTGAACAAGTGTTACTGTTTTCTGCACAAAAGCGATTCTGCGAAGCAATGTGAACAGGCACAGAGAAGGTGCTAGCAGGGAATTCTCTGCCTGCCTTTCCCCAGTGCTCTGCAAGCTCTCCAGGACAACATAAAATCTGGGGCTCTGTGCTTTCTTTCGTTCTGAACAACTGTTACTGTTTTCTGCACAAAAGCGATTCTGCGAAGCAATGTGAACACTTCTGCTTCCCAGGCACAGAGAAGGTGCTAGCAAGGAATTCTCTGCCTGCCTTTCCCCAGTGCTCTGCAAGCTCTCCAGGACAACATAAAATCTGGGGCTCTGTGCTTTCTTTCGTTCTGAACAAGTGTTAGTGTTTTCTGCACAAAAGCGATTCTGCGAAGCAATGTGAACAGGCACAGAGAAGGTGCTAGCAGGGAATTCTCTGCCTGCCTTTCCCCAGTGCTCTGCAAGCTCTCCAGGACAACATAGAATCTGGGGCTCTGTGCTTTCTTTCGTTCTGAACAAGTGTTACTGTTTTCTGCACAAAAGCGATTCTGCGAAGCAATGTGAACACTTCTGCTTCCCAGGCACAGAGAAGGTGCTAGCAAGGAATTCTCTGCCTGCCTTTCCCCAGTGCTCTGCAAGCTCTCCAGGACAACATAAAATCTGGGGCTCTGTGCTTTCTTTCCTTCTGAACAACTGTTACTGTTTTCTGCACAAAAGCGATTCTTGCGAAGCAATGTGAACACTTCTGCTTCCCAGGCACAGAGAAGGTGCTAGCAGGGAATTCTCTGCCTGCCTTTCCCCAGTGCTCTGCAAGCTCTCCAGGACAACATAGAATCTGGGGCTCTGTGCTTTCTTTCCTTCTGAACAAGTGTTACTGTTTTCTGCACAAAAGCGATTCTTGCGAAGCAATGTGAACAGGCACAGAGAAGGTGCTATCAGGGAATTCTCTGCCTGCCTTTCCCCAGTGCTCTGCAAGCTCTCCAGGACAACATAGAATCTGGGGCTCTGTGCTTTCTTTAGTTCTGAACAAGTGTTAATGTTTTCTGCACAAAAGCGATTCTGCGAAGCAATGTGAACAGGCACAGAGAAGGTGCTAGCAGGAAATTCTCTGCCTGCCTTTCCCCAGTGCTCTGCAAGCTCTCCAGGACAACATAGAATCTGGGGCTCTGTGCTTTCTTTCGTTCTGAACAAGTGTTACTGTTTTCTGCACAAAAGCGATTCTGCGAAGCAATGTGAACACTTCTGCTTCCCAGGCACAGAGAAGGTGCTAGCAAGGAATTCTCTGCCTGCCTTTCCCCAGTGCTCTGCAAGCTCTCCAGGACAACATAAAATCTGGGGCTCTGTGCTTTCTTTCCTTCTGAACAAGTGTTACTGTTTTCTGCACAAAAGCGATTCTTGCGAAGCAATGTGAACACTTCTGCTTCCCAGGCACAGAGAAGGTGCTAGCAAGGAATTCTCTTCCTGCCTTTCCCCAGTGCTCTGCAAGCTCTCCAGGACAACATAAAATCTGGGGCTCTGTGCTTTCTTTCCTTCTGAACAAGTGTTACTGTTTTCTGCACAAAAGCGATTCTTGCGAAGCAATGTGAACAGGCACAGAGAAGGTGCTAGCAGGGAATTCTCTGCCTGCCTTTCCCCAGTGCTCTGCAAGCTCTCCAGGACAACATAGAATCTGGGGCTCTGTGCTTTCTTTCCTTCTGAACAAGTGTTAGTGTTTTCTGCACAAAAGCGATTCTGCGAAGCAATGTGAACACTTCTGCTTCCCAGGCACAGAGAAGGTGCTAGCAAGGAATTCTCTGCCTGCCTTTCCCCAGTGCTCTGCAAGCTCTCCAGGACAACATAAAATCTGGGGCTCTGTGCTTTCTTTCGTTCTGAACAAGTGTTACTGTTTTCTGCACAAAAGCGATTCTTGCGAAGCAATGTGAACACTTCTGCTTCCCAGGCACAGAGAAGGTGCTAGCAAGGAATTCTCTGCCTGCCTTTCCCCAGTGCTCTGCAAGCTCTCCAGGACAACATAAAATCTGGGGCTCTGTGCTTTCTTTCCTTCTGAACAAGTGTTACTGTTTTCTGCACAAAAGCGATTCTGCGAAGCAATGTGAACAGGCACAGAGAAGGTGCTAGCAGGGAATTCTCTGCCTGCCTTTCCCCAGTGCTCTGCAAGCTCTCCAGGACAACATAAAATCTGGGGCTCTGTGCTTTCTTTCGTTCTGAACAACTGTTACTGTTTTCTGCACAAAAGCGATTCTGCGAAGCAATGTGAACACTTCTGCTTCCCAGGCACAGAGAAGGTGCTAGCAAGGAATTCTCTGCCTGCCTTTCCCCAGTGCTCTGCAAGCTCTCCAGGACAACATAAAATCTGGGGCTCTGTGCTTTCTTTCGTTCTGAACAAGTGTTAGTGTTTTCTGCACAAAAGCGATTCTGCGAAGCAATGTGAACAGGCACAGAGAAGGTGCTAGCAGGGAATTCTCTGCCTGCCTTTCCCCAGTGCTCTGCAAGCTCTCCAGGACAACATAGAATCTGGGGCTCTGTGCTTTCTTTCGTTCTGAACAAGTGTTACTGTTTTCTGCACAAAAGCGATTCTGCGAAGCAATGTGAACACTTCTGCTTCCCAGGCACAGAGAAGGTGCTAGCAAGGAATTCTCTGCCTGCCTTTCCCCAGTGCTCTGCAAGCTCTCCAGGACAACATAAAATCTGGGGCTCTGTGCTTTCTTTCCTTCTGAACAACTGTTACTGTTTTCTGCACAAAAGCGATTCTTGCGAAGCAATGTGAACACTTCTGCTTCCCAGGCACAGAGAAGGTGCTAGCAGGGAATTCTCTGCCTGCCTTTCCCCAGTGCTCTGCAAGCTCTCCAGGACAACATAGAATCTGGGGCTCTGTGCTTTCTTTCCTTCTGAACAAGTGTTACTGTTTTCTGCACAAAAGCGATTCTTGCGAAGCAATGTGAACAGGCACAGAGAAGGTGCTATCAGGGAATTCTCTGCCTGCCTTTCCCCAGTGCTCTGCAAGCTCTCCAGGACAACATAGAATCTGGGGCTCTGTGCTTTCTTTAGTTCTGAACAAGTGTTAATGTTTTCTGCACAAAAGCGATTCTGCGAAGCAATGTGAACAGGCACAGAGAAGGTGCTAGCAGGAAATTCTCTGCCTGCCTTTCCCCAGTGCTCTGCAAGCTCTCCAGGACAACATAGAATCTGGGGCTCTGTGCTTTCTTTCGTTCTGAACAAGTGTTACTGTTTTCTGCACAAAAGCGATTCTGCGAAGCAATGTGAACACTTCTGCTTCCCAGGCACAGAGAAGGTGCTAGCAAGGAATTCTCTGCCTGCCTTTCCCCAGTGCTCTGCAAGCTCTCCAGGACAACATAAAATCTGGGGCTCTGTGCTTTCTTTCCTTCTGAACAAGTGTTACTGTTTTCTGCACAAAAGCGATTCTTGCGAAGCAATGTGAACACTTCTGCTTCCCAGGCACAGAGAAGGTGCTAGCAAGGAATTCTCTTCCTGCCTTTCCCCAGTGCTCTGCAAGCTCTCCAGGACAACATAAAATCTGGGGCTCTGTGCTTTCTTTCCTTCTGAACAAGTGTTACTGTTTTCTGCACAAAAGCGATTCTTGCGAAGCAATGTGAACAGGCACAGAGAAGGTGCTAGCAGGGAATTCTCTGCCTGCCTTTCCCCAGTGCTCTGCAAGCTCTCCAGGACAACATAGAATCTGGGGCTCTGTGCTTTCTTTCCTTCTGAACAAGTGTTAGTGTTTTCTGCACAAAAGCGATTCTGCGAAGCAATGTGAACACTTCTGCTTCCCAGGCACAGAGAAGGTGCTAGCAGGGAATTCTCTGCCTGCCTTTCCCCAGTGCTCTGCAAGCTCTCCAGGACAACATAAAATCTGGGGCTCTGTGCTTTCTTTCCTTCTGAACAAGTGTTACTGTTTTCTGCACAAAAGCGATTCTTGCGAAGCAATGTGAACACTTCTGCTTCCCAGGCACAGAGAAGGTGCTAGCAAGGAATTCTCTGCCTGCCTTTCCCCAGTGCTCTGCAAGCTCTCCAGGACAACATAGAATCTGGGGCTCTGTGCTTTCTTTCCTTCTGAACAAGTGTTAGTGTTTTCTGCACAAAAGCGATTCTGCGAAGCAATGTGAACACTTCTGCTTCCCAGGCACAGAGAAGGTGCTAGCAAGGAATTCTCTGCCTGCCTTTCCCCAGTGCTCTGCAAGCTCTCCAGGACAACATAAAATCTGGGGCTCTGTGCTTTCTTTCCTTCTGAACAAGTGTTAGTGTTTTCTGCACAAAAGCGATTCTGCGAAGCAATGTGAACAGGCACAGAGAAGGTGTTATCAGGGAATTCTCTGCCTGCCTTTCCCCAGTGCTCTGCAATCTCTCCAGGACAACATAAAATCTGGGGCTCTGTGCTTTCTTTCCTTCTGAACAAGTGTTACTGTTTTCTGCACAAAAGCGATTCTGCGAAGCAATGTGAACACTTCTGCTTCCCAGGCACAGAGAAGGTGCTAGCAAGGAATTCTCTGCCTGCCTTTCCCCAGTGCTCTGCAAGCTCTCCAGGACAACATAGAATCTGGGGCTCTGTGCTTTCTATAGTTCTGAACAAGTGTTACTGTTTTCTGCACAAAAGCGATTCTTGCGAAGCAATGTGAACAGGCACAGAGAAGGTGCTATCAGGGAATTCTCTGCCTGCCTTTCCCCAGTGCTCTGCAAGCTCTCCAGGACAACATAGAATCTGGGGCTCTGTGCTTTCTTTCCTTCTGAACAAGTGTTACTGTTTTCTGCACAAAAGCGATTCTGCGAAGCAATGTGAACACTTCTGCTTCCCAGGCACAGAGAAGGTGCTAGCAAGGAATTCTCTGCCTGCCTTTCCCCAGTGCTCTGCAAGCTCTCCAGGACAACATAAAATCTGGGGCTCTGTGCTTTCTTTCCTTCTCAACAAGTGTTACTGTTTTCTGCACAAAAGCGATTCTTGCGAAGCAATGTGAACACTTCTGCTTCCCAGGCACAGAGAAGGTGCTATCAGGGAATTCTCTGCCTGCCTTTCCCCAGTGCTCTGCAAGCTCTCCAGGACAACATAGAATCTGGGGCTCTGTGCTTTCTTTCCTTCTGAACAAGTGTTACTGTTTTCTGCACAAAAGCGATTCTTGCGAAGCAATGTGAACACTTCTGCTTCCCAGGCACAGAGAAGGTGCTAGCAGGGAATTCTCTGCCTGCCTTTCCCCAGTGCTCTGCAAGCTCTCCAGGACAACATAGAATCTGGGGCTCTGTGCTTTCTTTCCTTCTGAACAAGTGTTACTGTTTTCTGCACAAAAGCGATTCTTGCGAAGCAATGTGAACAGGCACAGAGAAGGTGCTATCAGGGAATTCTCTGCCTGCCTTTCCCCAGTGCTCTGCAAGCTCTCCAGGACAACATAGAATCTGGGGCTCTGTGCTTTCTTTCCTTCTGAACAAGTGTTAGTGTTTTCTGCACAAAAGCGATTCTGCGAAGCAATGTGAACAGGCACAGAGAAGGTGCTAGCAGGGAATTCTCTGCCTGCCTTTCCCCAGTGCTCTGCAAGCTCTCCAGGACAACATAGAATCTGGGGCTCTGTGCTTTCTTTCGTTCTGAACAAGTGTTACTGTTTTCTGCACAAAAGCGATTCTGCGAAGCAATGTGAACACTTCTGCTTCCCAGGCACAGAGAAGGTGCTAGCAAGGAATTCTCTGCCTGCCTTTCCCCAGTGCTCTGCAAGCTCTCCAGGACAACATAAAATCTGGGGCTCTGTGCTTTCTTTCGTTCTGAACAAGTGTTACTGTTTTCTGCACAAAAGCGATTCTGCGAAGCAATGTGAACAGGCACAGAGAAGGTGCTAGCAGGGAATTCTCTGCCTGCCTTTCCCCAGTGCTCTGCAAGCTCTCCAGGACAACATAGAATCTGGGGCTCTGTGCTTTCTTTCCTTCTGAACAAGTGTTAGTGTTTTCTGCACAAAAGCGATTCTGCGAAGCAATGTGAACACTTCTGCTTCCCAGGCACAGAGAAGGTGCTAGCAGGGAATTCTCTGCCTGCCTTTCCCCAGTGCTCTGCAAGCTCTCCAGGACAACATAAAATCTGGGGCTCTGTGCTTTCTTTCCTTCTGAACAAGTGTTACTGTTTTCTGCACAAAAGCGATTCTTGCGAAGCAATGTGAACACTTCTGCTTCCCAGGCACAGAGAAGGTGCTAGCAAGGAATTCTCTGCCTGCCTTTCCCCAGTGCTCTGCAAGCTCTCCAGGACAACATAGAATCTGGGGCTCTGTGCTTTCTTTCCTTCTGAACAAGTGTTACTGTTTTCTGCACAAAAGCGATTCTGCGAAGCAATGTGAACACTTCTGCTTCCCAGGCACAGAGAAGGTGCTAGCAAGGAATTCTCTGCCTGCCTTTCCCCAGTGCTCTGCAAGCTCTCCAGGACAACATAAAATCTGGGGCTCTGTGCTTTCTTTCCTTCTGAACAAGTGTTAGTGTTTTCTGCACAAAAGCGATTCTGCGAAGCAATGTGAACAGGCACAGAGAAGGTGCTAGCAGGGAATTCTCTGCCTGCCTTTCCCCAGTGCTCTGCAAGCTCTCCAGGACAACATAGAATCTGGGGCTCTGTGCTTTCTTTCCTTCTGAACAAGTGTTACTGTTTTCTGCACAAAAGCGATTCTGCGAAGCAATGTGAACACTTCTGCTTCCCAGGCACAGAGAAGGTGCTAGCAAGGAATTCTCTTCCTGCCTTTCCCCAGTGCTCTGCAAGCTCTCCAGGACAACATAAAATCTGGGGCTCTGTGCTTTCTTTCGTTCTGAACAAGTGTTACTGTTTTCTGCACAAAAGCGATTCTGCGAAGCAATGTGAACACTTCTGCTTCCCAGGCACAGAGAAGGTGCTAGCAAGGAATTCTCTGCCTGCCTTTCCCCAGTGCTCTGCAAGCTCTCCAGGACAACATAAAATCTGGGGCTCTGTGCTTTCTTTCCTTCTGAACAAGTGTTACTGTTTTCTGCACAAAAGCGATTCTGCGAAGCAATGTGAACAGGCACAGAGAAGGTGCTAGCAGGGAATTCTCTGCCTGCCTTTCCCCAGTGCTCTGCAAGCTCTCCAGGACAACATAAAATCTGGGGCTCTGTGCTTTCTTTCCTTCTGAACAAGTGTTAGTGTTTTCTGCACAAAAGCGATTCTGCGAAGCAATGTGAACACTTCTGCTTCCCAGGCACAGAGAAGGTGCTAGCAAGGAATTCTCTGCCTGCCTTTCCCCAGTGCTCTGCAAGCTCTCCAGGACAACATAAAATCTGGGGCTCTGTGCTTTCTTTCGTTCTGAACAAGTGTTACTGTTTTCTGCACAAAAGCGATTCTTGCGAAGCAATGTGAACACTTCTGCTTCCCAGGCACAGAGAAGGTGCTAGCAAGGAATTCTCTGCCTGCCTTTCCCCAGTGCTCTGCAAGCTCTCCAGGACAACATAAAATCTGGGGCTCTGTGCTTTCTTTCCTTCTGAACAAGTGTTACTGTTTTCTGCACAAAAGCGATTCTGCGAAGCAATGTGAACAGGCACAGAGAAGGTGCTAGCAGGGAATTCTCTGCCTGCCTTTCCCCAGTGCTCTGCAAGCTCTCCAGGACAACATAAAATCTGGGGCTCTGTGCTTTCTTTCCTTCTGAACAACTGTTACTGTTTTCTGCACAAAAGCGATTCTGCGAAGCAATGTGAACACTTCTGCTTCCCAGGCACAGAGAAGGTGCTAGCAAGGAATTCTCTGCCTGCCTTTCCCCAGTGCTCTGCAAGCTCTCCAGGACAACATAAAATCTGGGGCTCTGTGCTTTCTTTCGTTCTGAACAAGTGTTAGTGTTTTCTGCACAAAAGCGATTCTGCGAAGCAATGTGAACAGGCACAGAGAAGGTGCTAGCAGGGAATTCTCTGCCTGCCTTTCCCCAGTGCTCTGCAAGCTCTCCAGGACAACATAGAATCTGGGGCTCTGTGCTTTCTTTCGTTCTGAACAAGTGTTACTGTTTTCTGCACAAAAGCGATTCTGCGAAGCAATGTGAACACTTCTGCTTCCCAGGCACAGAGAAGGTGCTAGCAAGGAATTCTCTTCCTGCCTTTCCCCAGTGCTCTGCAAGCTCTCCAGGACAACATAAAATCTGGGGCTCTGTGCTTTCTTTCCTTCTGAACAACTGTTACTGTTTTCTGCACAAAAGCGATTCTTGCGAAGCAATGTGAACACTTCTGCTTCCCAGGCACAGAGAAGGTGCTAGCAGGGAATTCTCTGCCTGCCTTTCCCCAGTGCTCTGCAAGCTCTCCAGGACAACATAGAATCTGGGGCTCTGTGCTTTCTTTCCTTCTGAACAAGTGTTACTGTTTTCTGCACAAAAGCGATTCTGCGAAGCAATGTGAACAGGCACAGAGAAGGTGCTAGCAGGGAATTCTCTGCCTGCCTTTCCCCAGTGCTCTGCAAGCTCTCCAGGACAACATAAAATCTGGGGCTCTGTGCTTTCTTTCCTTCTGAACAAGTGTTAGTGTTTTCTGCACAAAAGCGATTCTGCGAAGCAATGTGAACACTTCTGCTTCCCAGGCACAGAGAAGGTGCTAGCAAGGAATTCTCTGCCTGCCTTTCCCCAGTGCTCTGCAAGCTCTCCAGGACAACATAAAATCTGGGGCTCTGTGCTTTCTTTCGTTCTGAACAAGTGTTACTGTTTTCTGCACAAAAGCGATTCTTGCGAAGCAATGTGAACACTTCTGCTTCCCAGGCACAGAGAAGGTGCTAGCAAGGAATTCTCTGCCTGCCTTTCCCCAGTGCTCTGCAAGCTCTCCAGGACAACATAAAATCTGGGGCTCTGTGCTTTCTTTCCTTCTGAACAAGTGTTACTGTTTTCTGCACAAAAGCGATTCTGCGAAGCAATGTGAACAGGCACAGAGAAGGTGCTAGCAGGGAATTCTCTGCCTGCCTTTCCCCAGTGCTCTGCAAGCTCTCCAGGACAACATAAAATCTGGGGCTCTGTGCTTTCTTTCCTTCTGAACAACTGTTACTGTTTTCTGCACAAAAGCGATTCTGCGAAGCAATGTGAACACTTCTGCTTCCCAGGCACAGAGAAGGTGCTAGCAAGGAATTCTCTGCCTGCCTTTCCCCAGTGCTCTGCAAGCTCTCCAGGACAACATAAAATCTGGGGCTCTGTGCTTTCTTTCGTTCTGAACAAGTGTTAGTGTTTTCTGCACAAAAGCGATTCTGCGAAGCAATGTGAACAGGCACAGAGAAGGTGCTAGCAGGGAATTCTCTGCCTGCCTTTCCCCAGTGCTCTGCAAGCTCTCCAGGACAACATAGAATCTGGGGCTCTGTGCTTTCTTTCGTTCTGAACAAGTGTTACTGTTTTCTGCACAAAAGCGATTCTGCGAAGCAATGTGAACACTTCTGCTTCCCAGGCACAGAGAAGGTGCTAGCAAGGAATTCTCTTCCTGCCTTTCCCCAGTGCTCTGCAAGCTCTCCAGGACAACATAAAATCTGGGGCTCTGTGCTTTCTTTCCTTCTGAACAACTGTTACTGTTTTCTGCACAAAAGCGATTCTTGCGAAGCAATGTGAACACTTCTGCTTCCCAGGCACAGAGAAGGTGCTAGCAGGGAATTCTCTGCCTGCCTTTCCCCAGTGCTCTGCAAGCTCTCCAGGACAACATAGAATCTGGGGCTCTGTGCTTTCTTTCCTTCTGAACAAGTGTTACTGTTTTCTGCACAAAAGCGATTCTTGCGAAGCAATGTGAACAGGCACAGAGAAGGTGCTATCAGGGAATTCTCTGCCTGCCTTTCCCCAGTGCTCTGCAAGCTCTCCAGGACAACATAGAATCTGGGGCTCTGTGCTTTCTTTAGTTCTGAACAAGTGTTAATGTTTTCTGCACAAAAGCGATTCTGCGAAGCAATGTGAACAGGCACAGAGAAGGTGCTAGCAGGAAATTCTCTGCCTGCCTTTCCCCAGTGCTCTGCAAGCTCTCCAGGACAACATAGAATCTGGGGCTCTGTGCTTTCTTTCGTTCTGAACAAGTGTTACTGTTTTCTGCACAAAAGCGATTCTGCGAAGCAATGTGAACACTTCTGCTTCCCAGGCACAGAGAAGGTGCTAGCAAGGAATTCTCTGCCTGCCTTTCCCCAGTGCTCTGCAAGCTCTCCAGGACAACATAAAATCTGGGGCTCTGTGCTTTCTTTCCTTCTGAACAAGTGTTACTGTTTTCTGCACAAAAGCGATTCTTGCGAAGCAATGTGAACACTTCTGCTTCCCAGGCACAGAGAAGGTGCTAGCAAGGAATTCTCTTCCTGCCTTTCCCCAGTGCTCTGCAAGCTCTCCAGGACAACATAAAATCTGGGGCTCTGTGCTTTCTTTCCTTCTGAACAAGTGTTACTGTTTTCTGCACAAAAGCGATTCTTGCGAAGCAATGTGAACAGGCACAGAGAAGGTGCTAGCAGGGAATTCTCTGCCTGCCTTTCCCCAGTGCTCTGCAAGCTCTCCAGGACAACATAGAATCTGGGGCTCTGTGCTTTCTTTCCTTCTGAACAAGTGTTAGTGTTTTCTGCACAAAAGCGATTCTGCGAAGCAATGTGAACACTTCTGCTTCCCAGGCACAGAGAAGGTGCTAGCAGGGAATTCTCTGCCTGCCTTTCCCCAGTGCTCTGCAAGCTCTCCAGGACAACATAAAATCTGGGGCTCTGTGCTTTCTTTCCTTCTGAACAAGTGTTACTGTTTTCTGCACAAAAGCGATTCTTGCGAAGCAATGTGAACACTTCTGCTTCCCAGGCACAGAGAAGGTGCTAGCAAGGAATTCTCTGCCTGCCTTTCCCCAGTGCTCTGCAAGCTCTCCAGGACAACATAGAATCTGGGGCTCTGTGCTTTCTTTCCTTCTGAACAAGTGTTAGTGTTTTCTGCACAAAAGCGATTCTGCGAAGCAATGTGAACACTTCTGCTTCCCAGGCACAGAGAAGGTGCTAGCAAGGAATTCTCTGCCTGCCTTTCCCCAGTGCTCTGCAAGCTCTCCAGGACAACATAAAATCTGGGGCTCTGTGCTTTCTTTCCTTCTGAACAAGTGTTAGTGTTTTCTGCACAAAAGCGATTCTGCGAAGCAATGTGAACAGGCACAGAGAAGGTGTTATCAGGGAATTCTCTGCCTGCCTTTCCCCAGTGCTCTGCAATCTCTCCAGGACAACATAAAATCTGGGGCTCTGTGCTTTCTTTCCTTCTGAACAAGTGTTACTGTTTTCTGCACAAAAGCGATTCTGCGAAGCAATGTGAACACTTCTGCTTCCCAGGCACAGAGAAGGTGCTAGCAAGGAATTCTCTGCCTGCCTTTCCCCAGTGCTCTGCAAGCTCTCCAGGACAACATAGAATCTGGGGCTCTGTGCTTTCTATAGTTCTGAACAAGTGTTACTGTTTTCTGCACAAAAGCGATTCTTGCGAAGCAATGTGAACAGGCACAGAGAAGGTGCTATCAGGGAATTCTCTGCCTGCCTTTCCCCAGTGCTCTGCAAGCTCTCCAGGACAACATAGAATCTGGGGCTCTGTGCTTTCTTTCCTTCTGAACAAGTGTTACTGTTTTCTGCACAAAAGCGATTCTGCGAAGCAATGTGAACACTTCTGCTTCCCAGGCACAGAGAAGGTGCTAGCAAGGAATTCTCTGCCTGCCTTTCCCCAGTGCTCTGCAAGCTCTCCAGGACAACATAAAATCTGGGGCTCTGTGCTTTCTTTCCTTCTCAACAAGTGTTACTGTTTTCTGCACAAAAGCGATTCTTGCGAAGCAATGTGAACACTTCTGCTTCCCAGGCACAGAGAAGGTGCTATCAGGGAATTCTCTGCCTGCCTTTCCCCAGTGCTCTGCAAGCTCTCCAGGACAACATAGAATCTGGGGCTCTGTGCTTTCTTTCCTTCTGAACAAGTGTTACTGTTTTCTGCACAAAAGCGATTCTTGCGAAGCAATGTGAACACTTCTGCTTCCCAGGCACAGAGAAGGTGCTATCAGGGAATTCTCTGCCTGCCTTTCCCCAGTGCTCTGCAAGCTCTCCAGGACAACATAGAATCTGGGGCTCTGTGCTTTCTTTCCTTCTGAACAAGTGTTACTGTTTTCTGCACAAAAGCGATTCTTGCGAAGCAATGTGAACAGGCACAGAGAAGGTGCTATCAGGGAATTCTCTGCCTGCCTTTCCCCAGTGCTCTGCAAGCTCTCCAGGACAACATAGAATCTGGGGCTCTGTGCTTTCTTTCGTTCTGAACAAGTGTTAATGTTTTCTGCACAAAAGCGATTCTGCGAAGCAATGTGAACAGGCACAGAGAAGGTGCTAGCAGGGAATTCTCTGCCTGCCTTTCCCCAGTGCTCTGCAAGCTCTCCAGGACAACATAGAATCTGGGGCTCTGTGCTTTCTTTCCTTCTGAACAAGTGTTACTGTTTTCTGCACAAAAGCGATTCTGCGAAGCAATGTGAACAGGCACAGAGAAGGTGCTAGCAAGGAATTCTCTGCCTGCCTTTCCCCAGTGCTCTGCAAGCTCTCCAGGACAACATAAAATCTGGGGCTCTGTGCTTTCTTTCCTTCTGAACAAGTGTTACTGTTTTCTGCACAAAAGCGATTCTTGCGAAGCAATGTGAACACTTCTGCTTCCCAGGCACAGAGAAGGTGCTAGCAAGGAATTCTCTGCCTGCCTTTCCCCAGTGCTCTGCAAGCTCTCCAGGACAACATAGAATCTGGGGCTCTGTGCTTTCTTTCCTTCTGAACAAGTGTTACTGTTTTCTGCACAAAAGCGATTCTGCGAAGCAATGTGAACACTTCTGCTTCCCAGGCACAGAGAAGGTGCTAGCAAGGAATTCTCTGCCTGCCTTTCCCCAGTGCTCTGCAAGCTCTCCAGGACAACATAAAATCTGGGGCTCTGTGCTTTCTTTCCTTCTGAACAAGTGTTAGTGTTTTCTGCACAAAAGCGATTCTGCGAAGCAATGTGAACAGGCACAGAGAAGGTGCTAGCAGGGAATTCTCTGCCTGCCTTTCCCCAGTGCTCTGCAAGCTCTCCAGGACAACATAGAATCTGGGGCTCTGTGCTTTCTTTCCTTCTGAACAAGTGTTACTGTTTTCTGCACAAAAGCGATTCTGCGAAGCAATGTGAACACTTCTGCTTCCCAGGCACAGAGAAGGTGCTAGCAAGGAATTCTCTTCCTGCCTTTCCCCAGTGCTCTGCAAGCTCTCCAGGACAACATAAAATCTGGGGCTCTGTGCTTTCTTTCGTTCTGAACAAGTGTTACTGTTTTCTGCACAAAAGCGATTCTGCGAAGCAATGTGAACACTTCTGCTTCCCAGGCACAGAGAAGGTGCTAGCAAGGAATTCTCTGCCTGCCTTTCCCCAGTGCTCTGCAAGCTCTCCAGGACAACATAAAATCTGGGGCTCTGTGCTTTCTTTCCTTCTGAACAAGTGTTACTGTTTTCTGCACAAAAGCGATTCTGCGAAGCAATGTGAACAGGCACAGAGAAGGTGCTAGCAGGGAATTCTCTGCCTGCCTTTCCCCAGTGCTCTGCAAGCTCTCCAGGACAACATAAAATCTGGGGCTCTGTGCTTTCTTTCCTTCTGAACAAGTGTTAGTGTTTTCTGCACAAAAGCGATTCTGCGAAGCAATGTGAACACTTCTGCTTCCCAGGCACAGAGAAGGTGCTAGCAAGGAATTCTCTGCCTGCCTTTCCCCAGTGCTCTGCAAGCTCTCCAGGACAACATAAAATCTGGGGCTCTGTGCTTTCTTTCGTTCTGAACAAGTGTTACTGTTTTCTGCACAAAAGCGATTCTTGCGAAGCAATGTGAACACTTCTGCTTCCCAGGCACAGAGAAGGTGCTAGCAAGGAATTCTCTGCCTGCCTTTCCCCAGTGCTCTGCAAGCTCTCCAGGACAACATAAAATCTGGGGCTCTGTGCTTTCTTTCCTTCTGAACAAGTGTTACTGTTTTCTGCACAAAAGCGATTCTGCGAAGCAATGTGAACAGGCACAGAGAAGGTGCTAGCAGGGAATTCTCTGCCTGCCTTTCCCCAGTGCTCTGCAAGCTCTCCAGGACAACATAAAATCTGGGGCTCTGTGCTTTCTTTCCTTCTGAACAACTGTTACTGTTTTCTGCACAAAAGCGATTCTGCGAAGCAATGTGAACACTTCTGCTTCCCAGGCACAGAGAAGGTGCTAGCAAGGAATTCTCTGCCTGCCTTTCCCCAGTGCTCTGCAAGCTCTCCAGGACAACATAAAATCTGGGGCTCTGTGCTTTCTTTCGTTCTGAACAAGTGTTAGTGTTTTCTGCACAAAAGCGATTCTGCGAAGCAATGTGAACAGGCACAGAGAAGGTGCTAGCAGGGAATTCTCTGCCTGCCTTTCCCCAGTGCTCTGCAAGCTCTCCAGGACAACATAGAATCTGGGGCTCTGTGCTTTCTTTCGTTCTGAACAAGTGTTACTGTTTTCTGCACAAAAGCGATTCTGCGAAGCAATGTGAACACTTCTGCTTCCCAGGCACAGAGAAGGTGCTAGCAAGGAATTCTCTTCCTGCCTTTCCCCAGTGCTCTGCAAGCTCTCCAGGACAACATAAAATCTGGGGCTCTGTGCTTTCTTTCCTTCTGAACAACTGTTACTGTTTTCTGCACAAAAGCGATTCTTGCGAAGCAATGTGAACACTTCTGCTTCCCAGGCACAGAGAAGGTGCTAGCAGGGAATTCTCTGCCTGCCTTTCCCCAGTGCTCTGCAAGCTCTCCAGGACAACATAGAATCTGGGGCTCTGTGCTTTCTTTCCTTCTGAACAAGTGTTACTGTTTTCTGCACAAAAGCGATTCTGCGAAGCAATGTGAACAGGCACAGAGAAGGTGCTAGCAGGGAATTCTCTGCCTGCCTTTCCCCAGTGCTCTGCAAGCTCTCCAGGACAACATAAAATCTGGGGCTCTGTGCTTTCTTTCCTTCTGAACAAGTGTTAGTGTTTTCTGCACAAAAGCGATTCTGCGAAGCAATGTGAACACTTCTGCTTCCCAGGCACAGAGAAGGTGCTAGCAAGGAATTCTCTGCCTGCCTTTCCCCAGTGCTCTGCAAGCTCTCCAGGACAACATAAAATCTGGGGCTCTGTGCTTTCTTTCGTTCTGAACAAGTGTTACTGTTTTCTGCACAAAAGCGATTCTTGCGAAGCAATGTGAACACTTCTGCTTCCCAGGCACAGAGAAGGTGCTAGCAAGGAATTCTCTGCCTGCCTTTCCCCAGTGCTCTGCAAGCTCTCCAGGACAACATAAAATCTGGGGCTCTGTGCTTTCTTTCCTTCTGAACAAGTGTTACTGTTTTCTGCACAAAAGCGATTCTGCGAAGCAATGTGAACAGGCACAGAGAAGGTGCTAGCAGGGAATTCTCTGCCTGCCTTTCCCCAGTGCTCTGCAAGCTCTCCAGGACAACATAAAATCTGGGGCTCTGTGCTTTCTTTCCTTCTGAACAACTGTTACTGTTTTCTGCACAAAAGCGATTCTGCGAAGCAATGTGAACACTTCTGCTTCCCAGGCACAGAGAAGGTGCTAGCAAGGAATTCTCTGCCTGCCTTTCCCCAGTGCTCTGCAAGCTCTCCAGGACAACATAAAATCTGGGGCTCTGTGCTTTCTTTCGTTCTGAACAAGTGTTAGTGTTTTCTGCACAAAAGCGATTCTGCGAAGCAATGTGAACAGGCACAGAGAAGGTGCTAGCAGGGAATTCTCTGCCTGCCTTTCCCCAGTGCTCTGCAAGCTCTCCAGGACAACATAGAATCTGGGGCTCTGTGCTTTCTTTCGTTCTGAACAAGTGTTACTGTTTTCTGCACAAAAGCGATTCTGCGAAGCAATGTGAACACTTCTGCTTCCCAGGCACAGAGAAGGTGCTAGCAAGGAATTCTCTTCCTGCCTTTCCCCAGTGCTCTGCAAGCTCTCCAGGACAACATAAAATCTGGGGCTCTGTGCTTTCTTTCCTTCTGAACAACTGTTACTGTTTTCTGCACAAAAGCGATTCTTGCGAAGCAATGTGAACACTTCTGCTTCCCAGGCACAGAGAAGGTGCTAGCAGGGAATTCTCTGCCTGCCTTTCCCCAGTGCTCTGCAAGCTCTCCAGGACAACATAGAATCTGGGGCTCTGTGCTTTCTTTCCTTCTGAACAAGTGTTACTGTTTTCTGCACAAAAGCGATTCTTGCGAAGCAATGTGAACAGGCACAGAGAAGGTGCTATCAGGGAATTCTCTGCCTGCCTTTCCCCAGTGCTCTGCAAGCTCTCCAGGACAACATAGAATCTGGGGCTCTGTGCTTTCTTTAGTTCTGAACAAGTGTTAATGTTTTCTGCACAAAAGCGATTCTGCGAAGCAATGTGAACAGGCACAGAGAAGGTGCTAGCAGGAAATTCTCTGCCTGCCTTTCCCCAGTGCTCTGCAAGCTCTCCAGGACAACATAGAATCTGGGGCTCTGTGCTTTCTTTCGTTCTGAACAAGTGTTACTGTTTTCTGCACAAAAGCGATTCTGCGAAGCAATGTGAACACTTCTGCTTCCCAGGCACAGAGAAGGTGCTAGCAAGGAATTCTCTGCCTGCCTTTCCCCAGTGCTCTGCAAGCTCTCCAGGACAACATAAAATCTGGGGCTCTGTGCTTTCTTTCCTTCTGAACAAGTGTTACTGTTTTCTGCACAAAAGCGATTCTTGCGAAGCAATGTGAACACTTCTGCTTCCCAGGCACAGAGAAGGTGCTAGCAAGGAATTCTCTTCCTGCCTTTCCCCAGTGCTCTGCAAGCTCTCCAGGACAACATAAAATCTGGGGCTCTGTGCTTTCTTTCCTTCTGAACAAGTGTTACTGTTTTCTGCACAAAAGCGATTCTTGCGAAGCAATGTGAACAGGCACAGAGAAGGTGCTAGCAGGGAATTCTCTGCCTGCCTTTCCCCAGTGCTCTGCAAGCTCTCCAGGACAACATAGAATCTGGGGCTCTGTGCTTTCTTTCCTTCTGAACAAGTGTTAGTGTTTTCTGCACAAAAGCGATTCTGCGAAGCAATGTGAACACTTCTGCTTCCCAGGCACAGAGAAGGTGCTAGCAGGGAATTCTCTGCCTGCCTTTCCCCAGTGCTCTGCAAGCTCTCCAGGACAACATAAAATCTGGGGCTCTGTGCTTTCTTTCCTTCTGAACAAGTGTTACTGTTTTCTGCACAAAAGCGATTCTTGCGAAGCAATGTGAACACTTCTGCTTCCCAGGCACAGAGAAGGTGCTAGCAAGGAATTCTCTGCCTGCCTTTCCCCAGTGCTCTGCAAGCTCTCCAGGACAACATAGAATCTGGGGCTCTGTGCTTTCTTTCCTTCTGAACAAGTGTTAGTGTTTTCTGCACAAAAGCGATTCTGCGAAGCAATGTGAACACTTCTGCTTCCCAGGCACAGAGAAGGTGCTAGCAAGGAATTCTCTGCCTGCCTTTCCCCAGTGCTCTGCAAGCTCTCCAGGACAACATAAAATCTGGGGCTCTGTGCTTTCTTTCCTTCTGAACAAGTGTTAGTGTTTTCTGCACAAAAGCGATTCTGCGAAGCAATGTGAACAGGCACAGAGAAGGTGTTATCAGGGAATTCTCTGCCTGCCTTTCCCCAGTGCTCTGCAATCTCTCCAGGACAACATAAAATCTGGGGCTCTGTGCTTTCTTTCCTTCTGAACAAGTGTTACTGTTTTCTGCACAAAAGCGATTCTGCGAAGCAATGTGAACACTTCTGCTTCCCAGGCACAGAGAAGGTGCTAGCAAGGAATTCTCTGCCTGCCTTTCCCCAGTGCTCTGCAAGCTCTCCAGGACAACATAGAATCTGGGGCTCTGTGCTTTCTATAGTTCTGAACAAGTGTTACTGTTTTCTGCACAAAAGCGATTCTTGCGAAGCAATGTGAACAGGCACAGAGAAGGTGCTATCAGGGAATTCTCTGCCTGCCTTTCCCCAGTGCTCTGCAAGCTCTCCAGGACAACATAGAATCTGGGGCTCTGTGCTTTCTTTCCTTCTGAACAAGTGTTACTGTTTTCTGCACAAAAGCGATTCTGCGAAGCAATGTGAACACTTCTGCTTCCCAGGCACAGAGAAGGTGCTAGCAAGGAATTCTCTGCCTGCCTTTCCCCAGTGCTCTGCAAGCTCTCCAGGACAACATAAAATCTGGGGCTCTGTGCTTTCTTTCCTTCTCAACAAGTGTTACTGTTTTCTGCACAAAAGCGATTCTTGCGAAGCAATGTGAACACTTCTGCTTCCCAGGCACAGAGAAGGTGCTATCAGGGAATTCTCTGCCTGCCTTTCCCCAGTGCTCTGCAAGCTCTCCAGGACAACATAGAATCTGGGGCTCTGTGCTTTCTTTCCTTCTGAACAAGTGTTACTGTTTTCTGCACAAAAGCGATTCTTGCGAAGCAATGTGAACACTTCTGCTTCCCAGGCACAGAGAAGGTGCTATCAGGGAATTCTCTGCCTGCCTTTCCCCAGTGCTCTGCAAGCTCTCCAGGACAACATAGAATCTGGGGCTCTGTGCTTTCTTTCCTTCTGAACAAGTGTTACTGTTTTCTGCACAAAAGCGATTCTTGCGAAGCAATGTGAACAGGCACAGAGAAGGTGCTATCAGGGAATTCTCTGCCTGCCTTTCCCCAGTGCTCTGCAAGCTCTCCAGGACAACATAGAATCTGGGGCTCTGTGCTTTCTTTCGTTCTGAACAAGTGTTAATGTTTTCTGCACAAAAGCGATTCTGCGAAGCAATGTGAACAGGCACAGAGAAGGTGCTAGCAGGGAATTCTCTGCCTGCCTTTCCCCAGTGCTCTGCAAGCTCTCCAGGACAACATAGAATCTGGGGCTCTGTGCTTTCTTTCCTTCTGAACAAGTGTTACTGTTTTCTGCACAAAAGCGATTCTGCGAAGCAATGTGAACAGGCACAGAGAAGGTGCTAGCAAGGAATTCTCTGCCTGCCTTTCCCCAGTGCTCTGCAAGCTCTCCAGGACAACATAAAATCTGGGGCTCTGTGCTTTCTTTCCTTCTGAACAAGTGTTACTGTTTTCTGCACAAAAGCGATTCTTGCGAAGCAATGTGAACACTTCTGCTTCCCAGGCACAGAGAAGGTGCTAGCAAGGAATTCTCTGCCTGCCTTTCCCCAGTGCTCTGCAAGCTCTCCAGGACAACATAGAATCTGGGGCTATGTGCTTTCTTTCCTTCTGAACAAGTGTTACTGTTTTCTGCACAAAAGCGATTCTTGCGAAGCAATGTGAACAGGCACAGAGAAGGTGCTATCAGGGAATTCTCTGCCTGCCTTTCCCCAGTGCTCTGCAAGCTCTCCAGGACAACATAGAATCTGGGGCTCTGTGCTTTCTTTAGTTCTGAACAAGTGTTAATGTTTTCTGCACAAAAGCGATTCTGCGAAGCAATGTGAACAGGCACAGAGAAGGTGCTAGCAGGAAATTCTCTGCCTGCCTTTCCCCAGTGCTCTGCAAGCTCTCCAGGACAACATAGAATCTGGGGCTCTGTGCTTTCTTTCGTTCTGAACAAGTGTTACTGTTTTCTGCACAAAAGCGATTCTGCGAAGCAATGTGAACACTTCTGCTTCCCAGGCACAGAGAAGGTGCTAGCAAGGAATTCTCTGCCTGCCTTTCCCCAGTGCTCTGCAAGCTCTCCAGGACAACATAAAATCTGGGGCTCTGTGCTTTCTTTCCTTCTGAACAAGTGTTACTGTTTTCTGCACAAAAGCGATTCTTGCGAAGCAATGTGAACACTTCTGCTTCCCAGGCACAGAGAAGGTGCTAGCAAGGAATTCTCTTCCTGCCTTTCCCCAGTGCTCTGCAAGCTCTCCAGGACAACATAAAATCTGGGGCTCTGTGCTTTCTTTCGTTCTGAACAAGTGTTAGTGTTTTCTGCACAAAAGCGATTCTGCGAAGCAATGTGAACAGGCACAGAGAAGGTGCTAGCAGGGAATTCTCTGCCTGCCTTTCCCCAGTGCTCTGCAAGCTCTCCAGGACAACATAGAATCTGGGGCTCTGTGCTTTCTTTCCTTCTGAACAAGTGTTAGTGTTTTCTGCACAAAAGCGATTCTGCGAAGCAATGTGAACACTTCTGCTTCCCAGGCACAGAGAAGGTGCTAGCAGGGAATTCTCTGCCTGCCTTTCCCCAGTGCTCTGCAAGCTCTCCAGGACAACATAAAATCTGGGGCTCTGTGCTTTCTTTCCTTCTGAACAACTGTTACTGTTTTCTGCACAAAAGCGATTCTTGCGAAGCAATGTGAACACTTCTGCTTCCCAGGCACAGAGAAGGTGCTAGCAAGGAATTCTCTGCCTGCCTTTCCCCAGTGCTCTGCAAGCTCTCCAGGACAACATAGAATCTGGGGCTCTGTGCTTTCTTTCCTTCTGAACAAGTGTTAGTGTTTTCTGCACAAAAGCGATTCTGCGAAGCAATGTGAACACTTCTGCTTCCCAGGCACAGAGAAGGTGCTAGCAAGGAATTCTCTGCCTGCCTTTCCCCAGTGCTCTGCAAGCTCTCCAGGACAACATAAAATCTGGGGCTCTGTGCTTTCTTTCCTTCTGAACAAGTGTTAGTGTTTTCTGCACAAAAGCGATTCTGCGAAGCAATGTGAACAGGCACAGAGAAGGTGTTATCAGGGAATTCTCTGCCTGCCTTTCCCCAGTGCTCTGCAATCTCTCCAGGACAACATAAAATCTGGGGCTCTGTGCTTTCTTTCCTTCTGAACAAGTGTTACTGTTTTCTGCACAAAAGCGATTCTGCGAAGCAATGTGAACACTTCTGCTTCCCAGGCACAGAGAAGGTGCTAGCAAGGAATTCTCTGCCTGCCTTTCCCCAGTGCTCTGCAAGCTCTCCAGGACAACATAGAATCTGGGGCTCTGTGCTTTCTATAGTTCTGAACAAGTGTTACTGTTTTCTGCACAAAAGCGATTCTTGCGAAGCAATGTGAACAGGCACAGAGAAGGTGCTATCAGGGAATTCTCTGCCTGCCTTTCCCCAGTGCTCTGCAAGCTCTCCAGGACAACATAGAATCTGGGGCTCTGTGCTTTCTTTCCTTCTGAACAAGTGTTACTGTTTTCTGCACAAAAGCGATTCTGCGAAGCAATGTGAACACTTCTGCTTCCCAGGCACAGAGAAGGTGCTAGCAAGGAATTCTCTGCCTGCCTTTCCCCAGTGCTCTGCAAGCTCTCCAGGACAACATAAAATCTGGGGCTCTGTGCTTTCTTTCCTTCTCAACAAGTGTTACTGTTTTCTGCACAAAAGCGATTCTTGCGAAGCAATGTGAACACTTCTGCTTCCCAGGCACAGAGAAGGTGCTAGCAGGGAATTCTCTGCCTGCCTTTCCCCAGTGCTCTGCAAGCTCTCCAGGACAACATAGAATCTGGGGCTCTGTGCTTTCTTTCCTTCTGAACAAGTGTTACTGTTTTCTGCACAAAAGCGATTCTTGCGAAGCAATGTGAACACTTCTGCTTCCCAGGCACAGAGAAGGTGCTATCAGGGAATTCTCTGCCTGGCTTTCCCCAGTGCTCTGCAAGCTCTCCAGGACAACATAGAATCTGGGGCTCTGTGCTTTCTTTCCTTCTGAACAAGTGTTACTGTTTTCTGCACAAAAGCGATTCTTGCGAAGCAATGTGAACAGGCACAGAGAAGGTGCTATCAGGGAATTCTCTGCCTGCCTTTCCCCAGTGCTCTGCAAGCTCTCCAGGACAACATAGAATCTGGGGCTCTGTGCTTTCTTTCGTTCTGAACAAGTGTTAATGTTTTCTGCACAAAAGCGATTCTGCGAAGCAATGTCAACAGGCACAGAGAAGGTTCTAGCAGGGAATTCTCTGCCTGCCTTTCCCCAGTGCTCTGCAAGCTCTCCAGGACAACATAGAATCTGGGGCTCTGTGCTTTCTTTCGTTCTGAACAAGTGTTACTGTTTTCTGCACAAAAGCGATTCTGCGAAGCAATGTGAACACTTCTGCTTCCCAGGCACAGAGAAGGTGCTAGCAAGGAATTCTCTGCCTGCCTTTCCCCAGTGCTCTGCAAGCTCTCCAGGACAACATAAAATCTGGGGCTCTGTGCTTTCTTTCCTTCTGAACAAGTGTTACTGTTTTCTGCACAAAAGCGATTCTTGCGAAGCAATGTGAACACTTCTGCTTCCCAGGCACAGAGAAGGTGCTAGCAAGGAATTCTCTGCCTGCCTTTCCCCAGTGCTCTGCAAGCTCTCCAGGACAACATAAAATCTGGGGCTCTGTGCTTTCTTTCCTTCTGAACAAGTGTTACTGTTTTCTGCACAAAAGCGATTCTTGCGAAGCAATGTGAACAGGCACAGAGAAGGTGCTAGCAGGGAATTCTCTGCCTGCCTTTCCCCAGTGCTCTGCAAGCTCTCCAGGACAACATAAAATCTGGGGCTCTGTGCTTTCTTTCCTTCTGAACAAGTGTTACTGTTTTCTGCACAAAAGCGAATCTGCGAAGCAATGTGAACACTTCTGCTTCCCAGGCACAGAGAAGGTGCTAGCAAGGAATTCTCTGCCTGCCTTTCCCCAGTGCTCTGCAAGCTCTCCAGGACAACATAAAATCTGGGGCTCTGTGCTTTCTTTCCTTCTGAACAAGTGTTACTGTTTTCTGCACAAAAGCGAATCTGCGATGCAATGTGAACACTTCTGCTTCCCAGGCACAGAGAAGGTGCTAGCAAGGAATTCTCTGCCTGCCTTTCCCCAGTGCTCTGCAAGCTCTCCAGGACAACATAAAATCTGGGGCTCTGTGCTTTCTTTCCTTCTGAACAAGTGTTACTGTTTTCTGCACAAAAGCGATTCTGCGAAGCAATGTAAACAGGCACAGAGAAGGTGCTAGCAGGGAATTCTCTGCCTGCCTTTCCCCAGTGCTCTGCAAGCTCTCCAGGACAACATAAAATCTGGGGCTCTGTGCTTTCTTTCGTTCTGAACAAGTGTTACTGTTTTCTGCACAAAAGCGAATCTGCGAAGCAATGTGAACACTTCTGCTTCCCAACACACAGAAGGTGCTAGCAAGGAATTCTCTGCCTGCCTTTCCCCAGTGCTCTGCAAGCTCTCCAGGACAACATAAAATCTGGGGCTCTGTGCTTTCTTTCCTTCTGAACAAGTGTTACTGTTTTCTGCACAAAAGCGATTCTTGCGAAGCAATGTGAACACTTCTGCTTCCCAGGCACAGAGAAGGTGCTAGCAAGGAATTCTCTGCCTGCCTTTCCCCAGTGCTCTGCAAGCTCTCCAGGACAACATAAAATCTGGGGCTCTGTGCTTTCTTTCCTTCTGAACAAGTGTTACTGTTTTCTGCACAAAAGCGATTCTGCGAAGCAATGTGAACAGGCACAGAGAAGGTGCTAGCAGGGAATTCTCTGCCTGCCTTTCCCCAGTGCTCTGCAAGCTCTCCAGGACAACATAGAATCTGGGGCTCTGTGCTTTCTTTCCTTCTGAACAAGTGTTAGTGTTTTCTGCACAAAAGCGATTCTGCGAAGCAATGTGAACACTTCTGCTTCCCAGGCACAGAGAAGGTGCTAGCAAGGAATTCTCTGCCTGCCTTTCCCCAGTGCTCTGCAAGCTCTCCAGGACAACATAAAATCTGGGGCTCTGTGCTTTCTTTCCTTCTGAACAAGTGTTACTGTTTTCTGCACAAAAGCGATTCTTGCGAAGCAATGTGAACACTTCTGCTTCCCAGGCACAGAGAAGGTGCTAGCAAGGAATTCTCTGCCTGCCTTTCCCCAGTGCTCTGCAAGCTCTCCAGGACAACATAAAATCTGGGGCTCTGTGCTTTCTTTCCTTCTGAACAAGTGTTACTGTTTTCTGCACAAAAGCGATTCTGCGAAGCAATGTGAACAGGCACAGAGAAGGTGCTAGCAGGGAATTCTCTGCCTGCCTTTCCCCAGTGCTCTGCAAGCTCTCCAGGACAACATAGAATCTGGGGCTCTGTGCTTTCTTTCGCTCTGAACAAGTGTTAATGTTTTCTGCACAAAAGCGATTCTGCGAAGCAATGTGAAGACTTCTGCTTCCCAGGCACAGAGAAGGTGCTAGCAAGGAATTCTCTGCCTGCCTTTCCCCAGTGCTCTGCAAGCTCTCCAGGACAACATAAAATCTGGGGCTCTGTGCTTTCTTTCCTTCTGAACAAGTGTTAGTGTTTTCTGCACAAAAGCGATTCTGCGAAGCAATGTGAACAGGCACAGAGAAGGTGCTAGCAGGGAATTCTCTGCCTGCCTTTCCCCAGTGCTCTGCAATCTCTCCAGGACAACATAAAATCTGGGGCTCTGTGCTTTCTTTCCTTCTGAAAAAGTGTTACTGTTTTCTGCACAAAAGCGATTCTGCGAAGCAATGTGAACACTTCTGCTTCCCAGGCACAGAGAAGGTGCTAGCAGGGAATTCTCTGCCTGCCTTTCCCCAGTGCTCTGCAAGCTCTCCAGGACAACATAAAATCTGGGGCTCTGTGCTTTCTTTCGTTCTAAACAAGTGTTATTGTTTTCTGCACAAAAGCGATTCTTGCGAAGCAATGTGAACACTTCTGCTTCCCAGGCACAGAGAAGGTGCTATCAAGGAATTCTCTGCCTGCCTTTCCCCAGTGCTCTGCAAGCTCTCCAGGACAACATAGAATCTGGGGCTCTGTGCTTTCTATAGTTCTGAACAAGTGTTACTGTTTTCTGCACAAAAGCGATTCTTGCGAAGCAATGTGAACAGGCACAGAGAAGGTGCTATCAGGGAATTCTCTGCCTGCCTTTCCCCAGTGCTCTGCAAGCTCTCCAGGACAACATAGAATCTGGGGCTCTGTGCTTTCTTTCCTTCTGAACAAGTGTTAGTGTTTTCTGTACAAAAGCGATTCTGCGAAGCAATGTGAACACTTCTGCTTCCCAGGCACAGAGAAGGTGCTAGCAAGGAATTCTCTGCCTGCCTTTCCCCAGTGCTCTGCAAGCTCTCCAGGACAACATAAAATCTGGGGCTCTGTGCTTTCTTTCCTTCTGAACAAGTGTTACTGTTTTCTGCACAAAAGCGAATCTGCGATGCAATGTGAACACTTCTGCTTCCCAGGCACAGAGAAGGTGCTAGCAAGGAATTCTCTGCCTGCCTTTCCCCAGTGCTCTGCAAGCTCTCCAGGACAACATAAAATCTGGGGCTCTGTGCTTTCTTTCCTTCTGAACAAGTGTTACTGTTTTCTGCACAAAAGCGATTCTGCGAAGCAATGTGAACAGGCACAGAGAAGGTGCTATCAGGGAATTCTCTGCCTGCCTTTCCCCAGTGCTCTGCAAGCTCTCCAGGACAACATAAAATCTGGGGCTCTGTGCTTTCTTTCCTTCTGAACAAGTGTTAGTGTTTTCTGCACAAAAGCGATTCTGCGAAGCAATGTGAACACTTCTGCTTCCCAGGCACAGAGAAGGTGCTAGCAAGGAATTCTCTGCCTGCCTTTCCCCAGTGCTCTGCAAGCTCTCCAGGACAACATAAAATCTGGGGCTCTGTGCTTTCTTTCCTTCTGAACAAGTGTTACTGTTTTCTGCACAAAAGCGATTCTTGCGAAGCAATGTGAACACTTCTGCTTCCCAGGCACAGAGAAGGTGCTATCAAGGAATTCTCTGCCTGCCTTTCCCCAGTGCTCTGCAAGCTCTCCAGGACAACATAGAATCTGGGGCTCTGTGCTTTCTATAGTTCTGAACAAGTGTTACTGTTTTCTGCACAAAAGCGATTCTTGCGAAGCAATGTGAACAGGCACAGAGAAGGTGCTATCAGGGAATTCTCTGCCTGCCTTTCCCCAGTGCTCTGCAAGCTCTCCAGGACAACATAGAATCTGGGGCTCTGTGCTTTCTTTCCTTCTGAACAAGTGTTAGTGTTTTCTGCACAAAAGCGATTCTTGCGAAGCAATGTGAACACTTCTGCTTCCCAGGCACAGAGAAGGTGCTAGCAGGGAATTCTCTGCCTGCCTTTCCCCAGTGCTCTGCAAGCTCTCCAGGACAACATAGAATCTGGGGCTCTGTGCTTTCTTTCCTTCTGAACAAGTGTTACTGTTTTCTGCACAAAAGCGATTCTGCGAAGCAATGTGAACAGGCACAGAGAAGGTGCTAGCAGGGAATTCTCTGCCTGCCTTTCCCCAGTGCTCTGCAAGCTCTCCAGGACAACATAAAATCTGGGGCTCTGTGCTTTCTTTCCTTCTGAACAAGTGTTACTGTTTTCTGCACAAAAGCGAATCTGCGAAGCAATGTGAACACTTCTGCTTCCCAGGCACACAGAAGGTGCTAGCAAGGAATTCTCTGCCTGCCTTTCCCCAGTGCTCTGCAAGCTCTCCAGGACAACATAAAATCTGGGGCTCTGTGCTTTCTTTCCTTCTGAACAAGTGTTACTGTTTTCTGCACAAAAGCGAATCTGCGATGCAATGTGAACACTTCTGCTTCCCAGGCACAGAGAAGGTGCTAGCAAGGAATTCTCTGCCTGCCTTTCCCCAGTGCTCTGCAAGCTCTCCAGGACAACATAAAATCTGGGGCTCTGTGCTTTCTTTCCTTCTGAACAAGTGTTACTGTTTTCTGCACAAAAGCGATTCTGCGAAGCAATGTGAACAGGCACAGAGAAGGTGCTATCAGGGAATTCTCTGCCTGCCTTTCCCCAGTGCTCTGCAAGCTCTCCAGGACAACATAAAATCTGGGGCTCTGTGCTTTCTTTCCTTCTGAACAAGTGTTAGTGTTTTCTGCACAAAAGCGATTCTGCGAAGCAATGTGAACACTTCTGCTTCCCAGGCACAGAGAAGGTGCTAGCAAGGAATTCTCTGCCTGCCTTTCCCCAGTGCTCTGCAAGCTCTCCAGGACAACATAAAATCTGGGGCTCTGTGCTTTCTTTCCTTCTGAACAAGTGTTACTGTTTTCTGCACAAAAGCGATTCTTGCGAAGCAATGTGAACACTTCTGCTTCCCAGGCACAGAGAAGGTGCTAGCAAGGAATTCTCTGCCTGCCTTTCCCCAGTGCTCTGCAAGCTCTCCAGGACAACATAAAATCTGGGGCTCTGTGCTTTCTTTCCTTCTGAACAAGTGTTACTGTTTTCTGCACAAAAGCGATTCTGCGAAGCAATGTGAACAGGCACAGAGAAGGTGCTAGCAGGGAATTCTCTGCCTGCCTTTCCCCAGTGCTCTGCAAGCTCTCCAGGACAACATAGAATCTGGGGCTCTGTGCTTTCTTTCCTTCTGAACAAGTGTTACTGTTTTCTGCACAAAAGCGATTCTGCGAAGCAATGTGAACACTTCTGCTTCCCAGGCACAGAGAAGGTGCTAGCAAGGAATTCTCTGCCTGCCTTTCCCCAGTGCTCTGCAAGCTCTCCAGGACAACATAAAATCTGGGGCTCTGTGCTTTCTTTCCTTCTGAACAAGTGTTACTGTTTTCTGCACAAAAGCGATTCTTGCGAAGCAATGTGAACACTTCTGCTTCCCAGGCACAGAGAAGGTGCTAGCAAGGAATTCTCTGCCTGCCTTTCCCCAGTGCTCTGCAAGCTCTCCAGGACAACATAAAATCTGGGGCTCTGTGCTTTCTTTCCTTCTGAACAAGTGTTACTGTTTTCTGCACAAAAGCGATTCTGCGAAGCAATGTGAACAGGCACAGAGAAGGTGCTAGCAGGGAATTCTCTGCCTGCCTTTCCCCAGTGCTCTGCAAGCTCTCCAGGACAACATAGAATCTGGGGCTCTGTGCTTTCTTTCCTTCTGAACAAGTGTTACTGTTTTCTGCACAAAAGCGATTCTGCGAAGCAATGTGAACACTTCTGCTTCCCAGGCACAGAGAAGGTGCTAGCAGGGAATTCTCTGCCTGCCTTTCCCCAGTGCTCTGCAAGCTCTCCAGGACAACATAAAATCTGGGGCTCTGTGCTTTCTTTCCTTCTGAACAAGTGTTAATGTTTTCTGCACAAAAGCGATTCTTGCGAAGCAATGTGAACACTTCTGCTTCCCAGGCACAGAGAAGGTGCTAGCAAGGAATTCTCTGCCTGCCTTTCCCCAGTGCTCTGCAAGCTCTCCAGGACAACATAGAATCTGGGGCTCTGTGCTTTCTTTCCTTCTGAACAAGTGTTAGTGTTTTCTGCACAAAAGCGATTCTGCGAAGCAATGTGAACACTTCTGCTTCCCAGGCACAGAGAAGGTGCTAGCAAGGAATTCTCTGCCTGCCTTTCCCCAGTGCTCTGCAAGCTCTCCAGGACAACATAAAATCTGGGGCTCTGTGCTTTCTTTCCTTCTGAACAAGTGTTACTGTTTTCTGCACAAAAGCGATTCTGCGAAGCAATGTGAACAGGCACAGAGAAGGTGCTATCAGGGAATTCTCTGCCTGCCTTTCCCCAGTGCTCTGCAATCTCTCCAGGACAACATAAAATCTGGGGCTCTGTGCTTTCTTTCCTTCTGAACAAGTGTTACTGTTTTCTGCACAAAAGCGATTCTGCGAAGCAATGTGAACACTTCTGCTTCCCAGGCACAGAGAAGGTGCTAGCAAGGAATTCTCTGCCTGCCTTTCCCCAGTGCTCTGCAAGCTCTCCAGGACAACATAAAATCTGGGGCTCTGTGCTTTCTTTCGTTCTAAACAAGTGTTATTGTTTTCTGCACAAAAGCGATTCTTGCGAAGCAATGTGAACACATCTGCTTCCCAGGCACAGAGAAGGTGCTAGCAAGGAATTCTCTGCCTGCCTTTCCCCAGTGCTCTGCAAGCTCTCCAGGACAACATAGAATCTGGGGCTCTGTGCTTTCTATAGTTCTGAACAAGTGTTACTGTTTTCTGCACAAAAGCGATTCTTGCGAAGCAATGTGAACAGGCACAGAGAAGGTGCTATCAGGGAATTCTCTGCCTGCCTTTCCCCAGTGCTCTGCAAGCTCTCCAGGACAACATAGAATCTGGGGCTCTGTGCTTTCTTTCCTTCTGAACAAGTGTTACTGTTTTCTGCACAAAAGCGATTCTGCGAAGCAATGTGAACACTTCTGCTTCCCAGGCACAGAGAAGGTGCTAGCAAGGAATTCTCTGCCTGCCTTTCCCCAGTGCTCTGCAAGCTCTCCAGGACAACATAAAATCTGGGGCTCTGTGCTTTCTTTCCTTCTGAACAAGTGTTACTGTTTTCTGCACAAAAGCGATTCTTGCGAAGCAATGTGAACACTTCTGCTTCCCAGGCACAGAGAAGGTGCTAGCAAGGAATTCTCTGCCTGCCTTTCCCCAGTGCTCTGCAAGCTCTCCAGGACAACATAAAATCTGGGGCTCTGTGCTTTCTTTCCTTCTGAACAAGTGTTAGTGTTTTCTGCACAAAAGCGATTCTGCGAAGCAATGTGAACAGGCACAGAGAAGGTGCTAGCAGGGAATTCTCTGCCTGCCTTTCCCCAGTGCTCTGCAAGCTCTCCAGGACAACATAGAATCTGGGGCTCTGTGCTTTCTTTCCTTCTGAACAAGTGTTACTGTTTTCTGCACAAAAGCGATTCTGCGAAGCAATGTGAACACTTCTGCTTCCCAGGCACAGAGAAGGTGCTAGCAGGGAATTCTCTGCCTGCCTTTCCCCAGTGCTCTGCAAGCTCTCCAGGACAACATAAAATCTGGGGCTCTGTGCTTTCTTTCCTTCTGAACAAGTGTTAATGTTTTCTGCACAAAAGCGATTCTTGCGAAGCAATGTGAACACTTCTGCTTCCCAGGCACAGAGAAGGTGCTAGCAAGGAATTCTCTGCCTGCCTTTCCCCAGTGCTCTGCAAGCTCTCCAGGACAACATAGAATCTGGGGCTCTGTGCTTTCTTTCCTTCTGAACAAGTGTTAGTGTTTTCTGCACAAAAGCGATTCTGCGAAGCAATGTGAACACTTCTGCTTCCCAGGCACAGAGAAGGTGCTAGCAAGGAATTCTCTGCCTGCCTTTCCCCAGTGCTCTGCAAGCTCTCCAGGACAACATAAAATCTGGGGCTCTGTGCTTTCTTTCCTTCTGAACAAGTGTTAGTGTTTTCTGCACAAAAGCGATTCTGCGAAGCAATGTGAACAGGCACAGAGAAGGTGCTATCAGGGAATTCTCTGCCTGCCTTTCCCCAGTGCTCTGCAATCTCTCCAGGACAACATAAAATCTGGGGCTCTGTGCTTTCTTTCCTTCTGAACAAGTGTTACTGTTTTCTGCACAAAAGCGATTCTGCGAAGCAATGTGAACACTTCTGCTTCCCAGGCACAGAGAAGGTGCTAGCAAGGAATTCTCTGCCTGCCTTTCCCCAGTGCTCTGCAAGCTCTCCAGGACAACATAAAATCTGGGGCTCTGTGCTTTCTTTCGTTCTGAACAAGTGTTACTGTTTTCTGCACAAAAGCGAATCTGCGAAGCAATGTGAACACTTCTGCTTCCCAACACACAGAAGGTGCTAGCAAGGAATTCTCTGCCTGCCTTTCCCCAGTGCTCTGCAAGCTCTCCAGGACAACATAAAATCTGGGGCTCTGTGCTTTCTTTCGTTCTGAACAAGTGTTACTGTTTTCTGCACAAAAGCGAATCTGCGAAGCAATGTGAACACTTCTGCTTCCCAACACACAGAAGGTGCTAGCAAGGAATTCTCTGCCTGCCTTTCCCCAGTGCTCTGCAAGCTCTCCAGGACAACATAAAATCTGGGGCTCTGTGCTTTCTTTCCTTCTGAACAAGTGTTACTGTTTTCTGCACAAAAGCGATTCTTGCGAAGCAATGTGAACACTTCTGCTTCCCAGGCACAGAGAAGGTGCTAGCAAGGAATTCTCTGCCTGCCTTTCCCCAGTGCTCTGCAAGCTCTCCAGGACAACATAAAATCTGGGGCTCTGTGCTTTCTTTCCTTCTGAACAAGTGTTACTGTTTTCTGCACAAAAGCGATTCTGCGAAGCAATGTGAACAGGCACAGAGAAGGTGCTAGCAGGGAATTCTCTGCCTGCCTTTCCCCAGTGCTCTGCAAGCTCTCCAGGACAACATAGAATCTGGGGCTCTGTGCTTTCTTTCCTTCTGAACAAGTGTTAGTGTTTTCTGCACAAAAGCGATTCTGCGAAGCAATGTGAACACTTCTGCTTCCCAGGCACAGAGAAGGTGCTAGCAAGGAATTCTCTGCCTGCCTTTCCCCAGTGCTCTGCAAGCTCTCCAGGACAACATAAAATCTGGGGCTCTGTGCTTTCTTTCCTTCTGAACAAGTGTTACTGTTTTCTGCACAAAAGCGATTCTTGCGAAGCAATGTGAACACTTCTGCTTCCCAGGCACAGAGAAGGTGCTAGCAAGGAATTCTCTGCCTGCCTTTCCCCAGTGCTCTGCAAGCTCTCCAGGACAACATAAAATCTGGGGCTCTGTGCTTTCTTTCCTTCTGAACAAGTGTTACTGTTTTCTGCACAAAAGCGATTCTGCGAAGCAATGTGAACAGGCACAGAGAAGGTGCTAGCAGGGAATTCTCTGCCTGCCTTTCCCCAGTGCTCTGCAAGCTCTCCAGGACAACATAGAATCTGGGGCTCTGTGCTTTCTTTCGCTCTGAACAAGTGTTAATGTTTTCTGCACAAAAGCGATTCTGCGAAGCAATGTGAAGACTTCTGCTTCCCAGGCACAGAGAAGGTGCTAGCAAGGAATTCTCTGCCTGCCTTTCCCCAGTGCTCTGCAAGCTCTCCAGGACAACATAAAATCTGGGGCTCTGTGCTTTCTTTCCTTCTGAACAAGTGTTAGTGTTTTCTGCACAAAAGCGATTCTGCGAAGCAATGTGAACAGGCACAGAGAAGGTGCTAGCAGGGAATTCTCTGCCTGCCTTTCCCCAGTGCTCTGCAATCTCTCCAGGACAACATAAAATCTGGGGCTCTGTGCTTTCTTTCCTTCTGAAAAAGTGTTACTGTTTTCTGCACAAAAGCGATTCTGCGAAGCAATGTGAACACTTCTGCTTCCCAGGCACAGAGAAGGTGCTAGCAGGGAATTCTCTGCCTGCCTTTCCCCAGTGCTCTGCAAGCTCTCCAGGACAACATAAAATCTGGGGCTCTGTGCTTTCTTTCGTTCTAAACAAGTGTTATTGTTTTCTGCACAAAAGCGATTCTTGCGAAGCAATGTGAACACTTCTGCTTCCCAGGCACAGAGAAGGTGCTATCAAGGAATTCTCTGCCTGCCTTTCCCCAGTGCTCTGCAAGCTCTCCAGGACAACATAGAATCTGGGGCTCTGTGCTTTCTATAGTTCTGAACAAGTGTTACTGTTTTCTGCACAAAAGCGATTCTTGCGAAGCAATGTGAACAGGCACAGAGAAGGTGCTATCAGGGAATTCTCTGCCTGCCTTTCCCCAGTGCTCTGCAAGCTCTCCAGGACAACATAGAATCTGGGGCTCTGTGCTTTCTTTCCTTCTGAACAAGTGTTAGTGTTTTCTGTACAAAAGCGATTCTGCGAAGCAATGTGAACACTTCTGCTTCCCAGGCACAGAGAAGGTGCTAGCAAGGAATTCTCTGCCTGCCTTTCCCCAGTGCTCTGCAAGCTCTCCAGGACAACATAAAATCTGGGGCTCTGTGCTTTCTTTCCTTCTGAACAAGTGTTACTGTTTTCTGCACAAAAGCGAATCTGCGATGCAATGTGAACACTTCTGCTTCCCAGGCACAGAGAAGGTGCTAGCAAGGAATTCTCTGCCTGCCTTTCCCCAGTGCTCTGCAAGCTCTCCAGGACAACATAAAATCTGGGGCTCTGTGCTTTCTTTCCTTCTGAACAAGTGTTACTGTTTTCTGCACAAAAGCGATTCTGCGAAGCAATGTGAACAGGCACAGAGAAGGTGCTATCAGGGAATTCTCTGCCTGCCTTTCCCCAGTGCTCTGCAAGCTCTCCAGGACAACATAAAATCTGGGGCTCTGTGCTTTCTTTCCTTCTGAACAAGTGTTAGTGTTTTCTGCACAAAAGCGATTCTGCGAAGCAATGTGAACACTTCTGCTTCCCAGGCACAGAGAAGGTGCTAGCAAGGAATTCTCTGCCTGCCTTTCCCCAGTGCTCTGCAAGCTCTCCAGGACAACATAAAATCTGGGGCTCTGTGCTTTCTTTCCTTCTGAACAAGTGTTACTGTTTTCTGCACAAAAGCGATTCTTGCGAAGCAATGTGAACACTTCTGCTTCCCAGGCACAGAGAAGGTGCTATCAAGGAATTCTCTGCCTGCCTTTCCCCAGTGCTCTGCAAGCTCTCCAGGACAACATAGAATCTGGGGCTCTGTGCTTTCTATAGTTCTGAACAAGTGTTACTGTTTTCTGCACAAAAGCGATTCTTGCGAAGCAATGTGAACAGGCACAGAGAAGGTGCTATCAGGGAATTCTCTGCCTGCCTTTCCCCAGTGCTCTGCAAGCTCTCCAGGACAACATAGAATCTGGGGCTCTGTGCTTTCTTTCCTTCTGAACAAGTGTTAGTGTTTTCTGCACAAAAGCGATTCTTGCGAAGCAATGTGAACACTTCTGCTTCCCAGGCACAGAGAAGGTGCTAGCAGGGAATTCTCTGCCTGCCTTTCCCCAGTGCTCTGCAAGCTCTCCAGGACAACATAGAATCTGGGGCTCTGTGCTTTCTTTCCTTCTGAACAAGTGTTACTGTTTTCTGCACAAAAGCGATTCTGCGAAGCAATGTGAACAGGCACAGAGAAGGTGCTAGCAGGGAATTCTCTGCCTGCCTTTCCCCAGTGCTCTGCAAGCTCTCCAGGACAACATAAAATCTGGGGCTCTGTGCTTTCTTTCCTTCTGAACAAGTGTTACTGTTTTCTGCACAAAAGCGAATCTGCGAAGCAATGTGAACACTTCTGCTTCCCAGGCACACAGAAGGTGCTAGCAAGGAATTCTCTGCCTGCCTTTCCCCAGTGCTCTGCAAGCTCTCCAGGACAACATAAAATCTGGGGCTCTGTGCTTTCTTTCCTTCTGAACAAGTGTTACTGTTTTCTGCACAAAAGCGAATCTGCGATGCAATGTGAACACTTCTGCTTCCCAGGCACAGAGAAGGTGCTAGCAAGGAATTCTCTGCCTGCCTTTCCCCAGTGCTCTGCAAGCTCTCCAGGACAACATAAAATCTGGGGCTCTGTGCTTTCTTTCCTTCTGAACAAGTGTTACTGTTTTCTGCACAAAAGCGATTCTGCGAAGCAATGTGAACAGGCACAGAGAAGGTGCTATCAGGGAATTCTCTGCCTGCCTTTCCCCAGTGCTCTGCAAGCTCTCCAGGACAACATAAAATCTGGGGCTCTGTGCTTTCTTTCCTTCTGAACAAGTGTTAGTGTTTTCTGCACAAAAGCGATTCTGCGAAGCAATGTGAACACTTCTGCTTCCCAGGCACAGAGAAGGTGCTAGCAAGGAATTCTCTGCCTGCCTTTCCCCAGTGCTCTGCAAGCTCTCCAGGACAACATAAAATCTGGGGCTCTGTGCTTTCTTTCCTTCTGAACAAGTGTTACTGTTTTCTGCACAAAAGCGATTCTTGCGAAGCAATGTGAACACTTCTGCTTCCCAGGCACAGAGAAGGTGCTAGCAAGGAATTCTCTGCCTGCCTTTCCCCAGTGCTCTGCAAGCTCTCCAGGACAACATAAAATCTGGGGCTCTGTGCTTTCTTTCCTTCTGAACAAGTGTTACTGTTTTCTGCACAAAAGCGATTCTGCGAAGCAATGTGAACAGGCACAGAGAAGGTGCTAGCAGGGAATTCTCTGCCTGCCTTTCCCCAGTGCTCTGCAAGCTCTCCAGGACAACATAGAATCTGGGGCTCTGTGCTTTCTTTCCTTCTGAACAAGTGTTACTGTTTTCTGCACAAAAGCGATTCTGCGAAGCAATGTGAACACTTCTGCTTCCCAGGCACAGAGAAGGTGCTAGCAAGGAATTCTCTGCCTGCCTTTCCCCAGTGCTCTGCAAGCTCTCCAGGACAACATAAAATCTGGGGCTCTGTGCTTTCTTTCCTTCTGAACAAGTGTTACTGTTTTCTGCACAAAAGCGATTCTTGCGAAGCAATGTGAACACTTCTGCTTCCCAGGCACAGAGAAGGTGCTAGCAAGGAATTCTCTGCCTGCCTTTCCCCAGTGCTCTGCAAGCTCTCCAGGACAACATAAAATCTGGGGCTCTGTGCTTTCTTTCCTTCTGAACAAGTGTTACTGTTTTCTGCACAAAAGCGATTCTGCGAAGCAATGTGAACAGGCACAGAGAAGGTGCTAGCAGGGAATTCTCTGCCTGCCTTTCCCCAGTGCTCTGCAAGCTCTCCAGGACAACATAGAATCTGGGGCTCTGTGCTTTCTTTCCTTCTGAACAAGTGTTACTGTTTTCTGCACAAAAGCGATTCTGCGAAGCAATGTGAACACTTCTGCTTCCCAGGCACAGAGAAGGTGCTAGCAGGGAATTCTCTGCCTGCCTTTCCCCAGTGCTCTGCAAGCTCTCCAGGACAACATAAAATCTGGGGCTCTGTGCTTTCTTTCCTTCTGAACAAGTGTTAATGTTTTCTGCACAAAAGCGATTCTTGCGAAGCAATGTGAACACTTCTGCTTCCCAGGCACAGAGAAGGTGCTAGCAAGGAATTCTCTGCCTGCCTTTCCCCAGTGCTCTGCAAGCTCTCCAGGACAACATAGAATCTGGGGCTCTGTGCTTTCTTTCCTTCTGAACAAGTGTTAGTGTTTTCTGCACAAAAGCGATTCTGCGAAGCAATGTGAACACTTCTGCTTCCCAGGCACAGAGAAGGTGCTAGCAAGGAATTCTCTGCCTGCCTTTCCCCAGTGCTCTGCAAGCTCTCCAGGACAACATAAAATCTGGGGCTCTGTGCTTTCTTTCCTTCTGAACAAGTGTTACTGTTTTCTGCACAAAAGCGATTCTGCGAAGCAATGTGAACAGGCACAGAGAAGGTGCTATCAGGGAATTCTCTGCCTGCCTTTCCCCAGTGCTCTGCAATCTCTCCAGGACAACATAAAATCTGGGGCTCTGTGCTTTCTTTCCTTCTGAACAAGTGTTACTGTTTTCTGCACAAAAGCGATTCTGCGAAGCAATGTGAACACTTCTGCTTCCCAGGCACAGAGAAGGTGCTAGCAAGGAATTCTCTGCCTGCCTTTCCCCAGTGCTCTGCAAGCTCTCCAGGACAACATAAAATCTGGGGCTCTGTGCTTTCTTTCGTTCTAAACAAGTGTTATTGTTTTCTGCACAAAAGCGATTCTTGCGAAGCAATGTGAACACATCTGCTTCCCAGGCACAGAGAAGGTGCTAGCAAGGAATTCTCTGCCTGCCTTTCCCCAGTGCTCTGCAAGCTCTCCAGGACAACATAGAATCTGGGGCTCTGTGCTTTCTATAGTTCTGAACAAGTGTTACTGTTTTCTGCACAAAAGCGATTCTTGCGAAGCAATGTGAACAGGCACAGAGAAGGTGCTATCAGGGAATTCTCTGCCTGCCTTTCCCCAGTGCTCTGCAAGCTCTCCAGGACAACATAGAATCTGGGGCTCTGTGCTTTCTTTCCTTCTGAACAAGTGTTACTGTTTTCTGCACAAAAGCGATTCTGCGAAGCAATGTGAACACTTCTGCTTCCCAGGCACAGAGAAGGTGCTAGCAAGGAATTCTCTGCCTGCCTTTCCCCAGTGCTCTGCAAGCTCTCCAGGACAACATAAAATCTGGGGCTCTGTGCTTTCTTTCCTTCTGAACAAGTGTTACTGTTTTCTGCACAAAAGCGATTCTTGCGAAGCAATGTGAACACTTCTGCTTCCCAGGCACAGAGAAGGTGCTAGCAAGGAATTCTCTGCCTGCCTTTCCCCAGTGCTCTGCAAGCTCTCCAGGACAACATAAAATCTGGGGCTCTGTGCTTTCTTTCCTTCTGAACAAGTGTTAGTGTTTTCTGCACAAAAGCGATTCTGCGAAGCAATGTGAACAGGCACAGAGAAGGTGCTAGCAGGGAATTCTCTGCCTGCCTTTCCCCAGTGCTCTGCAAGCTCTCCAGGACAACATAGAATCTGGGGCTCTGTGCTTTCTTTCCTTCTGAACAAGTGTTACTGTTTTCTGCACAAAAGCGATTCTGCGAAGCAATGTGAACACTTCTGCTTCCCAGGCACAGAGAAGGTGCTAGCAGGGAATTCTCTGCCTGCCTTTCCCCAGTGCTCTGCAAGCTCTCCAGGACAACATAAAATCTGGGGCTCTGTGCTTTCTTTCCTTCTGAACAAGTGTTAATGTTTTCTGCACAAAAGCGATTCTTGCGAAGCAATGTGAACACTTCTGCTTCCCAGGCACAGAGAAGGTGCTAGCAAGGAATTCTCTGCCTGCCTTTCCCCAGTGCTCTGCAAGCTCTCCAGGACAACATAGAATCTGGGGCTCTGTGCTTTCTTTCCTTCTGAACAAGTGTTAGTGTTTTCTGCACAAAAGCGATTCTGCGAAGCAATGTGAACACTTCTGCTTCCCAGGCACAGAGAAGGTGCTAGCAAGGAATTCTCTGCCTGCCTTTCCCCAGTGCTCTGCAAGCTCTCCAGGACAACATAAAATCTGGGGCTCTGTGCTTTCTTTCCTTCTGAACAAGTGTTAGTGTTTTCTGCACAAAAGCGATTCTGCGAAGCAATGTGAACAGGCACAGAGAAGGTGCTATCAGGGAATTCTCTGCCTGCCTTTCCCCAGTGCTCTGCAATCTCTCCAGGACAACATAAAATCTGGGGCTCTGTGCTTTCTTTCCTTCTGAACAAGTGTTACTGTTTTCTGCACAAAAGCGATTCTGCGAAGCAATGTGAACACTTCTGCTTCCCAGGCACAGAGAAGGTGCTAGCAAGGAATTCTCTGCCTGCCTTTCCCCAGTGCTCTGCAAGCTCTCCAGGACAACATAAAATCTGGGGCTCTGTGCTTTCTTTCGTTCTAAACAAGTGTTATTGTTTTCTGCACAAAAGCGATTCTTGCGAAGCAATGTGAACACTTCTGCTTCCCAGGCACAGAGAAGGTGCTAGCAAGGAATTCTCTGCCTGCCTTTCCCCAGTGCTCTGCAAGCTCTCCAGGACAACATAGAATCTGGGGCTCTGTGCTTTCTTTCGTTCTGAACAAGTGTTAATGTTTTCTGCACAAAAGCGATTCTGCGAAGCAATGTGAAGACTTCTGCTTCCCAGGCACAGAGAAGGTGCTAGCAAGGAATTCTCTGCCTGCCTTTCCCCAGTGCTCTGCAAGCTCTCCAGGACAACATAAAATCTGGGGCTCTGTGCTTTCTTTCCTTCTGAACAAGTGTTAGTGTTTTCTGCACAAAAGCGATTCTGCGAAGCAATGTGAACAGGCACAGAGAAGGTGCTAGCAGGGAATTCTCTGCCTGCCTTTCCCCAGTGCTCTGCAATCTCTCCAGGACAACATAAAATCTGGGGCTCTGTGCTTTCTTTCCTTCTGAACAAGTGTTACTGTTTTCTGCACAAAAGCGATTCTGCGAAGCAATGTGAACACTTCTGCTTCCCAGGCACAGAGAAGGTGCTAGCAGGGAATTCTCTGCCTGCCTTTCCCCAGTGCTCTGCAAGCTCTCCAGGACAACATAAAATCTGGGGCTCTGTGCTTTCTTTCGTTCTAAACAAGTGTTATTGTTTTCTGCACAAAAGCGATTCTTGCGAAGCAATGTGAACACTTCTGCTTCCCAGGCACAGAGAAGGTGCTATCAAGGAATTCTCTGCCTGCCTTTCCCCAGTGCTCTGCAAGCTCTCCAGGACAACATAGAATCTGGGGCTCTGTGCTTTCTATAGTTCTGAACAAGTGTTACTGTTTTCTGCACAAAAGCGATTCTTGCGAAGCAATGTGAACAGGCACAGAGAAGGTGCTATCAGGGAATTCTCTGCCTGCCTTTCCCCAGTGCTCTGCAAGCTCTCCAGGACAACATAGAATCTGGGGCTCTGTGCTTTCTTTCCTTCTGAACAAGTGTTAGTGTTTTCTGCACAAAAGCGATTCTGCGAAGCAATGTGAACACTTCTGCTTCCCAGGCACAGAGAAGGTGCTAGCAGGGAATTCTCTGCCTGCCTTTCCCCAGTGCTCTGCAAGCTCTCCAGGACAACATAGAATCTGGGGCTCTGTGCTTTCTTTCCTTCTGAACAAGTGTTACTGTTTTCTGCACAAAAGCGATTCTGCGAAGCAATGTGAACAGGCACAGAGAAGGTGCTAGCAGGGAATTCTCTGCCTGCCTTTCCCCAGTGCTCTGCAAGCTCTCCAGGACAACATAAAATCTGGGGCTCTGTGCTTTCTTTCCTTCTGAACAAGTGTTACTGTTTTCTGCACAAAAGCGAATCTGCGAAGCAATGTGAACACTTCTGCTTCCCAGGCACACAGAAGGTGCTAGCAAGGAATTCTCTGCCTGCCTTTCCCCAGTGCTCTGCAAGCTCTCCAGGACAACATAAAATCTGGGGCTCTGTGCTTTCTTTCCTTCTGAACAAGTGTTACTGTTTTCTGCACAAAAGCGAATCTGCGATGCAATGTGAACACTTCTGCTTCCCAGGCACAGAGAAGGTGCTAGCAAGGAATTCTCTGCCTGCCTTTCCCCAGTGCTCTGCAAGCTCTCCAGGACAACATAAAATCTGGGGCTCTGTGCTTTCTTTCCTTCTGAACAAGTGTTACTGTTTTCTGCACAAAAGCGATTCTGCGAAGCAATGTGAACAGGCACAGAGAAGGTGCTATCAGGGAATTCTCTGCCTGCCTTTCCCCAGTGCTCTGCAAGCTCTCCAGGACAACATAAAATCTGGGGCTCTGTGCTTTCTTTCCTTCTGAACAAGTGTTAGTGTTTTCTGCACAAAAGCGATTCTGCGAAGCAATGTGAACACTTCTGCTTCCCAGGCACAGAGAAGGTGCTAGCAAGGAATTCTCTGCCTGCCTTTCCCCAGTGCTCTGCAAGCTCTCCAGGACAACATAAAATCTGGGGCTCTGTGCTTTCTTTCCTTCTGAACAAGTGTTACTGTTTTCTGCACAAAAGCGATTCTTGCGAAGCAATGTGAACACTTCTGCTTCCCAGGCACAGAGAAGGTGCTAGCAAGGAATTCTCTGCCTGCCTTTCCCCAGTGCTCTGCAAGCTCTCCAGGACAACATAAAATCTGGGGCTCTGTGCTTTCTTTCCTTCTGAACAAGTGTTACTGTTTTCTGCACAAAAGCGATTCTGCGAAGCAATGTGAACAGGCACAGAGAAGGTGCTAGCAGGGAATTCTCTGCCTGCCTTTCCCCAGTGCTCTGCAAGCTCTCCAGGACAACATAGAATCTGGGGCTCTGTGCTTTCTTTCCTTCTGAACAAGTGTTACTGTTTTCTGCACAAAAGCGATTCTGCGAAGCAATGTGAACACTTCTGCTTCCCAGGCACAGAGAAGGTGCTAGCAAGGAATTCTCTGCCTGCCTTTCCCCAGTGCTCTGCAAGCTCTCCAGGACAACATAAAATCTGGGGCTCTGTGCTTTCTTTCCTTCTGAACAAGTGTTACTGTTTTCTGCACAAAAGCGATTCTTGCGAAGCAATGTGAACACTTCTGCTTCCCAGGCACAGAGAAGGTGCTAGCAAGGAATTCTCTGCCTGCCTTTCCCCAGTGCTCTGCAAGCTCTCCAGGACAACATAAAATCTGGGGCTCTGTGCTTTCTTTCCTTCTGAACAAGTGTTACTGTTTTCTGCACAAAAGCGATTCTGCGAAGCAATGTGAACAGGCACAGAGAAGGTGCTAGCAGGGAATTCTCTGCCTGCCTTTCCCCAGTGCTCTGCAAGCTCTCCAGGACAACATAGAATCTGGGGCGCTGTGCTTTCTTTCCTTCTGAACAAGTGTTACTGTTTTCTGCACAAAAGCGATTCTGCGAAGCAATGTGAACACTTCTGCTTCCCAGGCACAGAGAAGGTGCTAGCAGGGAATTCTCTGCCTGCCTTTCCCCAGTGCTCTGCAAGCTCTCCAGGACAACATAAAATCTGGGGCTCTGTGCTTTCTTTCCTTCTGAACAAGTGTTAATGTTTTCTGCACAAAAGCGATTCTTGCGAAGCAATGTGAACACTTCTGCTTCCCAGGCACAGAGAAGGTGCTAGCAAGGAATTCTCTGCCTGCCTTTCCCCAGTGCTCTGCAAGCTCTCCAGGACAACATAGAATCTGGGGCTCTGTGCTTTCTTTCGTTCTGAACAAGTGTTAGTGTTTTCTGCACAAAAGCGATTCTGCGAAGCAATGTGAACACTTCTGCTTCCCAGGCACAGAGAAGGTGCTAGCAAGGAATTCTCTGCCTGCCTTTCCCCAGTGCTCTGCAAGCTCTCCAGGACAACATAAAATCTGGGGCTCTGTGCTTTCTTTCCTTCTGAACAAGTGTTAGTGTTTTCTGCACAAAAGCGATTCTGCGAAGCAATGTGAACAGGCACAGAGAAGGTGCTATCAGGGAATTCTCTGCCTGCCTTTCCCCAGTGCTCTGCAATCTCTCCAGGACAACATAAAATCTGGGGCTCTGTGCTTTCTTTCCTTCTGAACAAGTGTTACTGTTTTCTGCACAAAAGCGATTCTGCGAAGCAATGTGAACACTTCTGCTTCCCAGGCACAGAGAAGGTGCTAGCAAGGAATTCTCTGCCTGCCTTTCCCCAGTGCTCTGCAAGCTCTCCAGGACAACATAAAATCTGGGGCTCTGTGCTTTCTTTCGTTCTAAACAAGTGTTATTGTTTTCTGCACAAAAGCGATTCTTGCGAAGCAATGTGAACACTTCTGCTTCCCAGGCACAGAGAAGGTGCTAGCAAGGAATTCTCTGCCTGCCTTTCCCCAGTGCTCTGCAAGCTCTCCAGGACAACATAGAATCTGGGGCTCTGTGCTTTCTATAGTTCTGAACAAGTGTTACTGTTTTCTGCACAAAAGCGATTCTTGCGAAGCAATGTGAACAGGCACAGAGAAGGTGCTATCAGGGAATTCTCTGCCTGCCTTTCCCCAGTGCTCTGCAAGCTCTCCAGGACAACATAGAATCTGGGGCTCTGTGCTTTCTTTCCTTCTGAACAAGTGTTACTGTTTTCTGCACAAAAGCGATTCTGCGAAGCAATGTGAACACTTCTGCTTCCCAGGCACAGAGAAGGTGCTAGCAAGGAATTCTCTGCCTGCCTTTCCCCAGTGCTCTGCAAGCTCTCCAGGACAACATAAAATCTGGGGCTCTGTGCTTTCTTTCCTTCTGAACAAGTGTTACTGTTTTCTGCACAAAAGCGATTCTGCGAAGCAATGTGAACACTTCTGCTTCCCAGGCACAGAGAAGGTGCTAGCAAGGAATTCTCTGCCTGCCTTTCCCCAGTGCTCTGCAAGCTCTCCAGGACAACATAAAATCTGGGGCTCTGTGCTTTCTTTCCTTCTGAACAAGTGTTACTGTTTTCTGCACAAAAGCGATTCTTGCGAAGCAATGTGAACACTTCTGCTTCCCAGGCACAGAGAAGGTGCTAGCAAGGAATTCTCTGCCTGCCTTTCCCCAGTGCTCTGCAAGCTCTCCAGGACAACATAAAATCTGGGGCTCTGTGCTTTCTTTCCTTCTGAACAAGTGTTACTGTTTTCTGCACAAAAGCGATTCTGCGAAGCAATGTGAACAGGCACAGAGAAGGTGCTAGCAGGGAATTCTCTGCCTGCCTTTCCCCAGTGCTCTGCAAGCTCTCCAGGACAACATAGAATCTGGGGCGCTGTGCTTTCTTTCCTTCTGAACAAGTGTTACTGTTTTCTGCACAAAAGCGATTCTGCGAAGCAATGTGAACACTTCTGCTTCCCAGGCACAGAGAAGGTGCTAGCAGGGAATTCTCTGCCTGCCTTTCCCCAGTGCTCTGCAAGCTCTCCAGGACAACATAAAATCTGGGGCTCTGTGCTTTCTTTCCTTCTGAACAAGTGTTAATGTTTTCTGCACAAAAGCGATTCTTGCGAAGCAATGTGAACACTTCTGCTTCCCAGGCACAGAGAAGGTGCTAGCAAGGAATTCTCTGCCTGCCTTTCCCCAGTGCTCTGCAAGCTCTCCAGGACAACATAGAATCTGGGGCTCTGTGCTTTCTTTCGTTCTGAACAAGTGTTAGTGTTTTCTGCACAAAAGCGATTCTGCGAAGCAATGTGAACACTTCTGCTTCCCAGGCACAGAGAAGGTGCTAGCAAGGAATTCTCTGCCTGCCTTTCCCCAGTGCTCTGCAAGCTCTCCAGGACAACATAAAATCTGGGGCTCTGTGCTTTCTTTCCTTCTGAACAAGTGTTAGTGTTTTCTGCACAAAAGCGATTCTGCGAAGCAATGTGAACAGGCACAGAGAAGGTGCTATCAGGGAATTCTCTGCCTGCCTTTCCCCAGTGCTCTGCAATCTCTCCAGGACAACATAAAATCTGGGGCTCTGTGCTTTCTTTCCTTCTGAACAAGTGTTACTGTTTTCTGCACAAAAGCGATTCTGCGAAGCAATGTGAACACTTCTGCTTCCCAGGCACAGAGAAGGTGCTAGCAAGGAATTCTCTGCCTGCCTTTCCCCAGTGCTCTGCAAGCTCTCCAGGACAACATAAAATCTGGGGCTCTGTGCTTTCTTTCGTTCTAAACAAGTGTTATTGTTTTCTGCACAAAAGCGATTCTTGCGAAGCAATGTGAACACTTCTGCTTCCCAGGCACAGAGAAGGTGCTAGCAAGGAATTCTCTGCCTGCCTTTCCCCAGTGCTCTGCAAGCTCTCCAGGACAACATAGAATCTGGGGCTCTGTGCTTTCTATAGTTCTGAACAAGTGTTACTGTTTTCTGCACAAAAGCGATTCTTGCGAAGCAATGTGAACAGGCACAGAGAAGGTGCTATCAGGGAATTCTCTGCCTGCCTTTCCCCAGTGCTCTGCAAGCTCTCCAGGACAACATAGAATCTGGGGCTCTGTGCTTTCTTTCCTTCTGAACAAGTGTTACTGTTTTCTGCACAAAAGCGATTCTGCGAAGCAATGTGAACACTTCTGCTTCCCAGGCACAGAGAAGGTGCTAGCAAGGAATTCTCTGCCTGCCTTTCCCCAGTGCTCTGCAAGCTCTCCAGGACAACATAAAATCTGGGGCTCTGTGCTTTCTTTCCTTCTGAACAAGTGTTACTGTTTTCTGCACAAAAGCGATTCTTGCGAAGCAATGTGAACACTTCTGCTTCCCAGGCACAGAGAAGGTGCTAGCAAGGAATTCTCTGCCTGCCTTTCCCCAGTGCTCTGCAAGCTCTCCAGGACAACATAGAATCTGGGGCTCTGTGCTTTCTTTAGTTCTGAACAAGTGTTACTGTTTTCTGCACAAAAGCGATTCTTGCGAAGCAATGTGAACAGGCACAGAGAAGGTGCTATCAGGGAATTCTCTGCCTGCCTTTCCCCAGTGCTCTGCAAGCTCTCCAGGACAACATAGAATCTGGGGCTCTGTGCTTTCTTTCGTTCTGAACAAGTGTTAATGTTTTCTGCACAAAAGCGATTCTGCGAAGCAATGTGAACAGGCACAGAGAAGGTGCTATCAGGGAATTCTCTGCCTGCCTTTCCCCAGTGCTCTGCAAGCTCTCCAGGACAACATAGAATCTGGGGCTCTGTGCTTTCTTTCCTTCTGAACAAGTGTTAGTGTTTTCTGCACAAAAGCGATTCTGCGAAGCAATGTGAACACTTCTGCTTCCCAGGCACAGAGAAGGTGCTAGCAAGGAATTCTCTGCCTGCCTTTCCCCAGTGCTCTGCAAGCTCTCCAGGACAACATAGAATCTGGGGCTCTGTGCTTTCTTTCCTTCTGAACAAGTGTTACTGTTTTCTGCACAAAAGCGATTCTTGCGAAGCAATGTGAACACTTCTGCTTCCCAGGCACAGAGAAGGTGCTAGCAAGGAATTCTCTGCCTGCCTTTCCCCAGTGCTCTGCAAGCTCTCCAGGACAACATAGAATCTGGGGCTCTGTGCTTTCTTTCCTTCTGAGCAAGTGTTAGTGTTTTCTGCACAAAAGCGATTCTGCGAAGCAATGTGAACACTTCTGCTTCCCAGGCACAGAGAAGGTGCTAGCAAGGAATTCTCTGCCTGCCTTTCCCCCGTGCTCTGCAAGCTCTCCAGGACAACATAAAATCTGGGGCTCTGTGCTTTCTTTCCTTCTGAACAAGTGTTAGTGTTTTCTGCACAAAAGCGATTCTGCGAAGCAATGTGAACAGGCACAGAGAAGGTGCTATCAGGGAATTCTCTGCCTGCCTTTCCCCAGTGCTCTGCAATCTCTCCAGGACAACATAAAATCTGGGGCTCTGTGCTTTCTTTCCTTCTGAACAAGTGTTACTGTTTTCTGCACAAAAGCGATTCTGCGAAGCAATGTGAACACTTCTGCTTCCCAGGCACAGAGAAGGTGCTAGCAAGGAATTCTCTGCCTGCCTTTCCCCAGTGCTCTGCAAGCTCTCCAGGACAACATAAAATCTGGGGCTCTGTGCTTTCTTTCGTTCTAAACAAGTGTTATTGTTTTCTGCACAAAAGCGATTCTGCGAAGCAATGTGAACACTTCTGCTTCCCAGGCACAGAGAAGGTGCTAGCAGGGAATTCTCTGCCTGCCTTTCCCCAGTGCTCTGCAAGCTCTCCAGGACAACATAGAATCTGGGGCTCTGTGCTTTCTTTCCTTCTGAACAAGTGTTACTGTTTTCTGCACAAAAGCGATTCTTGCGAAGCAATGTGAACACTTCTGCTTCCCAGGCACAGAGAAGGTGCTAGCAGGGAATTCTCTGCCTGCCTTTCCCCAGTGCTCTGCAAGCTCTCCAGGACAACATAGAATCTGGGGCTCTGTGCTTTCTTTCGTTCTGAACAAGTGTTACTGTTTTCTGCACAAAAGCGATTCTTGCGAAGCAATGTGAACAGGCACAGAGAAGGTGCTATCAGGGAATTCTCTGCCTGCCTTTCCCCAGTGCTCTGCAAGCTCTCCAGGACAACATAGAATCTGGGCCTCTGTGCTTTCTTTCCTTCTGAACAAGTGTTAGTGTTTTCTGCACAAAAGCGATTCTGCGAAGCAATGTGAACACTTCTGCTTCCCAGGCACAGAGAAGGTGCTTGCAGGGAATTCTCTGCCTGCCTTTCCCCAGTGCTCTGCAAGCTCTCCAGGACAACATAAAATCTGGGGCTCTGTGCTTTCTTTCCTTCTGAACAAGTGTTACTGTTTTCTGCACAAAAGCGATTCTTTCGAAGCAATGTGAACACTTCTGCTTCCCAGGCACAGAGAAGGTGCTAGCAAGGAATTCTCTGCCTGCCTTTCCCCAGTGCTCTGCAAGCTCTCCAGGACAACATAAAATCTGGGGCTCTGTGCTTTCTTTCCTTCTGAACAAGTGTTAGTGTTTTCTGCACAAAAGCGATTCTGCGAAGCAATGTGAACACTTCTGCTTCCCAGGCACAGAGAAGGTGCTAGCAAGGAATTCTCTGCCTGCCTTTCCCCAGTGCTCTGCAAGCTCTCCAGGACAACATAAAATCTGGGGCTCTGTGCTTTCTTTCCTTCTGAACAAGTGTTACTGTTTTCTGCACAAAAGCGATTCTTGCGAAGCAATGTGAACACTTCTGCTTCCCAGGCACAGAGAAGGTGCTAGCAAGGAATTCTCTGCCTGCCTTTCCCCAGTGCTCTGCAAGCTCTCCAGGACAACATAAAATCTGGGGCTCTGTGCTTTCTTTCCTTCTGAACAAGTGTTACTGTTTTCTGCACAAAAGCGATTCTGCGAAGCAATGTGAACAGGCACAGAGAAGGTGCTAGCAGGGAATTCTCTGCCTGCCTTTCCCCAGTGCTCTGCAAGCTCTCCAGGACAACATAGAATCTGGGGCTCTGTGCTTTCTTTCCTTCTGAACAAGTGTTACTGTTTTCTGCACAAAAGCGATTCTGCGAAGCAATGTGAACACTTCTGCTTCCCAGGCACAGAGAAGGTGCTAGCAAGGAATTCTCTGCCTGCCTTTCCCCAGTGCTCTGCAAGCTCTCCAGGACAACATAAAATCTGGGGCTCTGTGCTTTCTTTCCTTCTGAACAAGTGTTACTGTTTTCTGCACAAAAGCGATTCTTGCGAAGCAATGTGAACACTTCTGCTTCCCAGGCACAGAGAAGGTGCTAGCAAGGAATTCTCTGCCTGCCTTTCCCCAGTGCTCTGCAAGCTCTCCAGGACAACATAAAATCTGGGGCTCTGTGCTTTCTTTCCTTCTGAACAAGTGTTACTGTTTTCTGCACAAAAGCGATTCTGCGAAGCAATGTGAACAGGCACAGAGAAGGTGCTAGCAGGGAATTCTCTGCCTGCCTTTCCCCAGTGCTCTGCAAGCTCTCCAGGACAACATAGAATCTGGGGCTCTGTGCTTTCTTTCCTTCTGAACAAGTGTTATTGTTTTCTGCACAAAAGCGATTCTGCGAAGCAATGTGAACACTTCTGCTTCCCAGGCACAGAGAAGGTGCTAGCAGGGAATTCTCTGCCTGCCTTTCCCCAGTGCTCTGCAAGCTCTCCAGGACAACATAAAATCTGGGGCTCTGTGCTTTCTTTCCTTCTGAACAAGTGTTAATGTTTTCTGCACAAAAGCGATTCTTGCGAAGCAATGTGAACACTTCTGCTTCCCAGGCACAGAGAAGGTGCTAGCAAGGAATTCTCTGCCTGCCTTTCCCCAGTGCTCTGCAAGCTCTCCAGGACAACATAGAATCTGGGGCTCTGTGCTTTCTTTCCTTCTGAACAAGTGTTAGTGTTTTCTGCACAAAAGCGATTCTGCGAAGCAATGTGAACACTTCTGCTTCCCAGGCACAGAGAAGGTGCTAGCAAGGAATTCTCTGCCTGCCTTTCCCCAGTGCTCTGCAAGCTCTCCAGGACAACATAAAATCTGGGGCTCTGTGCTTTCTTTCCTTCTGAACAAGTGTTAGTGTTTTCTGCACAAAAGCGATTCTGCGAAGCAATGTGAACAGGCACAGAGAAGGTGCTATCAGGGAATTCTCTGCCTGCCTTTCCCCAGTGCTCTGCAATCTCTCCAGGACAACATAAAATCTGGGGCTCTGTGCTTTCTTTCCTTCTGAACAAGTGTTACTGTTTTCTGCACAAAAGCGATTCTGCGAAGCAATGTGAACACTTCTGCTTCCCAGGCACAGAGAAGGTGCTAGCAAGGAATTCTCTGCCTGCCTTTCCCCAGTGCTCTGCAAGCTCTCCAGGACAACATAGAATCTGGGGCTCTGTGCTTTCTATAGTTCTGAACAAGTGTTACTGTTTTCTGCACAAAAGCGATTCTTGCGAAGCAATGTGAACAGGCACAGAGAAGGTGCTATCAGGGAATTCTCTGCCTGCCTTTCCCCAGTGCTCTGCAAGCTCTCCAGGACAACATAGAATCTGGGGCTCTGTGCTTTCTTTCCTTCTGAACAAGTGTTACTGTTTTCTGCACAAAAGCGATTCTGCGAAGCAATGTGAACACTTCTGCTTCCCAGGCACAGAGAAGGTGCTAGCAAGGAATTCTCTGCCTGCCTTTCCCCAGTGCTCTGCAAGCTCTCCAGGACAACATAAAATCTGGGGCTCTGTGCTTTCTTTCCTTCTGAACAAGTGTTACTGTTTTCTGCACAAAAGCGATTCTGCGAAGCAATGTGAACACTTCTGCTTCCCAGGCACAGAGAAGGTGCTATCAGGGAATTCTCTGCCTGCCTTTCCCCAGTGCTCTGCAAGCTCTCCAGGACAACATAAAATCTGGGGCTCTGTGCTTTCTTTCCTTCTGAACAACTGTTACTGTTTTCTGCACAAAAGCGATTCTTGCGAAGCAATGTGAACACTTCTGCTTCCCAGGCACAGAGAAGGTGCTAGCAAGGAATTCTCTGCCTGCCTTTCCCCAGTGCTCTGCAAGCTCTCCAGGACAACATAGAATCTGGGGCTCTGTGCTTTCTTTAGTTCTGAACAAGTGTTACTGTTTTCTGCACAAAAGCGATTCTTGCGAAGCAATGTGAACAGGCACAGAGAAGGTGCTATCAGGGAATTCTCTGCCTGCCTTTCCCCAGTGCTCTGCAAGCTCTCCAGGACAACATAGAATCTGGGGCTCTGTGCTTCCTTTCGTTCTGAACAAGTGTTAATGTTTTCTGCACAAAAGCGATTCTGCGAAGCAATGTGAACAGGCACAGAGAAGGTGCTAGCAGGGAATTCTCTGCCTGCCTTTCCCCAGTGCTCTGCAAGCTCTCCAGGACAACATAGAATCTGGGGCTCTGTGCTTTCTTTCCTTCTGAACAAGTGTTACTGTTTTCTGCACAAAAGCGATTCTTGCGAAGCAATGTGAACACTTCTGCTTCCCAGGCACAGAGAAGGTGCTAGCAAGGAATTCTCTGCCTGCCTTTCCCCAGTGCTCTGCAAGCTCTCCAGGACAACATAGAATCTGGGGCTCTGTGCTTTCTTTAGTTCTGAACAAGTGTTACTGTTTTCTGCACAAAAGCGATTCTTGCGAAGCAATGTGAACAGGCACAGAGAAGGTGCTATCAGGGAATTCTCTGCCTGCCTTTCCCCAGTGCTCTGCAAGCTCTCCAGGACAACATAGAATCTGGGGCTCTGTGCTTCCTTTCGTTCTGAACAAGTGTTAATGTTTTCTGCACAAAAGCGATTCTGCGAAGCAATGTGAACAGGCACAGAGAAGGTGCTAGCAGGGAATTCTCTGCCTGCCTTTCCCCAGTGCTCTGCAAGCTCTCCAGGACAACATAGAATCTGGGGCTCTGTGCTTTCTTTCCTTCTGAACAAGTGTTACTGTTTTCTGCACAAAAGCGATTCTGCGAAGCAATGTGAACACTTCTGCTTCCCAGGCACAGAGAAGGTGCTAGCAAGGAATTCTCTGCCTGCCTTTCCCCAGTGCTCTGCAAGCTCTCCAGGACAACATAAAATCTGGGGCTCTGTGCTTTCTTTCCTTCTGAACAAGTGTTACTGTTTTCTGCACAAAAGCGATTCTTGCGAAGCAATGTGAACACTTCTGCTTCCCAGGCACAGAGAAGGTGCTAGCAAGGAATTCTCTGCCTGCCTTTCCCCAGTGCTCTGCAAGCTCTCCAGGACAACATAGAATCTGGGGCTCTGTGCTTTCTTTCCTTCTGAACAAGTGTTAGTGTTTTCTGCACAAAAGCGATTCTGCGAAGCAATGTGAACACTTCTGCTTCCCAGGCACAGAGAAGGTGCTAGCAAGGAATTCTCTGCCTGCCTTTCCCCAGTGCTCTGCAAGCTCTCCAGGACAACATAAAATCTGGGGCTCTGTGCTTTCTTTCCTTCTGAACAAGTGTTAGTGTTTTCTGCACAAAAGCGATTCTTGCGAAGCAATGTGAACAGGCACAGAGAAGGTGCTATCAGGGAATTCTCTGCCTGCCTTTCCCCAGTGCTCTGCAAGCTCTCCAGGACAACATAGAATCTGGGGCTCTGTGCTTTCTTTCCTTCTGAACAAGTGTTACTGTTTTCTGCACAAAAGCGATTCTGCGAAGCAATGTGAACACTTCTGCTTCCCAGGCACAGAGAAGGTGCTAGCAAGGAATTCTCTGCCTGCCTTTCCCCAGTGCTCTGCAAGCTCTCCAGGACAACATAAAATCTGGGGCTCTGTGCTTTCTTTCCTTCTGAACAAGTGTTACTGTTTTCTGCACAAAAGCGATTCTGCGAAGCAATGTGAACACTTCTGCTTCCCAGGCACAGAGAAGGTGCTAGCAAGGAATTCTCTTCCTGCCTTTCCCCAGTGCTCTGCAAGCTCTCCAGGACAACATAAAATCTGGGGCTCTGTGCTTTCTTTCCTTCTGAACAAGTGTTACTGTTTTCTGCACAAAAGCGATTCTTGCGAAGCAATGTGAACACTTCTGCTTCCCAGGCACAGAGAAGGTGCTAGCAAGGAATTCTCTGCCTGCCTTTCCCCAGTGCTCTGCAAGCTCTCCAGGACAACATAGAATCTGGGGCTCTGTGCTTTCTTTCGTTCTGAACAAGTGTTACTGTTTTCTGCACAAAAGCGATTCTTGCGAAGCAATGTGAACAGGCACAGAGAAGGTGCTATCAGGGAATTCTCTGCCTGCCTTTCCCCAGTGCTCTGCAAGCTCTCCAGGACAACATAGAATCTGGGGCTCTGTGCTTTCTTTCGTTCTGAACAAGTGTTAATGTTTTCTGCACAAAAGCGATTCTGCGAAGCAATGTGAACAGGCACAGAGAAGGTGCTATCAGGGAATTCTCTGCCTGCCTTTCCCCAGTGCTCTGCAAGCTCTCCAGGACAACATAGAATCTGGGGCTCTGTGCTTTCTTTCCTTCTGAACAAGTGTTAGTGTTTTCTGCACAAAAGCGATTCTGCGAAGCAATGTGAACACTTCTGCTTCCCAGGCACAGAGAAGGTGCTAGCAAGGAATTCTCTGCCTGCCTTTCCCCAGTGCTCTGCAAGCTCTCCAGGACAACATAGAATCTGGGGCTCTGTGCTTTCTTTCCTTCTGAACAAGTGTTACTGTTTTCTGCACAAAAGCGATTCTTGCGAAGCAATGTGAACACTTCTGCTTCCCAGGCACAGAGAAGGTGCTAGCAAGGAATTCTCTGCCTGCCTTTCCCCAGTGCTCTGCAAGCTCTCCAGGACAACATAGAATCTGGGGCTCTGTGCTTTCTTTCCTTCTGAGCAAGTGTTAGTGTTTTCTGCACAAAAGCGATTCTGCGAAGCAATGTGAACACTTCTGCTTCCCAGGCACAGAGAAGGTGCTAGCAAGGAATTCTCTGCCTGCCTTTCCCCAGTGCTCTGCAAGCTCTCCAGGACAACATAAAATCTGGGGCTCTGTGCTTTCTTTCCTTCTGAACAAGTGTTAGTGTTTTCTGCACAAAAGCGATTCTGCGAAGCAATGTGAACAGGCACAGAGAAGGTGCTATCAGGGAATTCTCTGCCTGCCTTTCCCCAGTGCTCTGCAATCTCTCCAGGACAACATAAAATCTGGGGCTCTGTGCTTTCTTTCCTTCTGAACAAGTGTTACTGTTTTCTGCACAAAAGCGATTCTGCGAAGCAATGTGAACACTTCTGCTTCCCAGGCACAGAGAAGGTGCTAGCAAGGAATTCTCTGCCTGCCTTTCCCCAGTGCTCTGCAAGCTCTCCAGGACAACATAAAATCTGGGGCTCTGTGCTTTCTTTCGTTCTAAACAAGTGTTATTGTTTTCTGCACAAAAGCGATTCTTGCGAAGCAATGTGAACACTTCTGCTTCCCAGGCACAGAGAAGGTGCTAGCAAGGAATTCTCTGCCTGCCTTTCCCCAGTGCTCTGCAAGCTCTCCAGGACAACATAGAATCTGGGGCTCTGTGCTTTCTTTCCTTCTGAACAAGTGTTACTGTTTTCTGCACAAAAGCGATTCTTGCGAAGCAATGTGAACACTTCTGCTTCCCAGGCACAGAGAAGGTGCTAGCAGGGAATTCTCTGCCTGCCTTTCCCCAGTGCTCTGCAAGCTCTCCAGGACAACATAGAATCTGGGGCTCTGTGCTTTCTTTCGTTCTGAACAAGTGTTACTGTTTTCTGCACAAAAGCGATTCTTGCGAAGCAATGTGAACAGGCACAGAGAAGGTGCTATCAGGGAATTCTCTGCCTGCCTTTCCCCAGTGCTCTGCAAGCTCTCCAGGACAACATAGAATCTGGGCCTCTGTGCTTTCTTTCCTTCTGAACAAGTGTTAGTGTTTTCTGCACAAAAGCGATTCTGCGAAGCAATGTGAACACTTCTGCTTCCCAGGCACAGAGAAGGTGCTTGCAGGGAATTCTCTGCCTGCCTTTCCCCAGTGCTCTGCAAGCTCTCCAGGACAACATAAAATCTGGGGCTCTGTGCTTTCTTTCCTTCTGAACAAGTGTTACTGTTTTCTGCACAAAAGCGATTCTTTCGAAGCAATGTGAACACTTCTGCTTCCCAGGCACAGAGAAGGTGCTAGCAAGGAATTCTCTGCCTGCCTTTCCCCAGTGCTCTGCAAGCTCTCCAGGACAACATAAAATCTGGGGCTCTGTGCTTTCTTTCCTTCTGAACAAGTGTTAGTGTTTTCTGCACAAAAGCGATTCTGCGAAGCAATGTGAACACTTCTGCTTCCCAGGCACAGAGAAGGTGCTAGCAAGGAATTCTCTGCCTGCCTTTCCCCAGTGCTCTGCAAGCTCTCCAGGACAACATAAAATCTGGGGCTCTGTGCTTTCTTTCCTTCTGAACAAGTGTTACTGTTTTCTGCACAAAAGCGATTCTTGCGAAGCAATGTGAACACTTCTGCTTCCCAGGCACAGAGAAGGTGCTAGCAAGGAATTCTCTGCCTGCCTTTCCCCAGTGCTCTGCAAGCTCTCCAGGACAACATAAAATCTGGGGCTCTGTGCTTTCTTTCCTTCTGAACAAGTGTTACTGTTTTCTGCACAAAAGCGATTCTGCGAAGCAATGTGAACAGGCACAGAGAAGGTGCTAGCAGGGAATTCTCTGCCTGCCTTTCCCCAGTGCTCTGCAAGCTCTCCAGGACAACATAGAATCTGGGGCTCTGTGCTTTCTTTCCTTCTGAACAAGTGTTACTGTTTTCTGCACAAAAGCGATTCTGCGAAGCAATGTGAACACTTCTGCTTCCCAGGCACAGAGAAGGTGCTAGCAAGGAATTCTCTGCCTGCCTTTCCCCAGTGCTCTGCAAGCTCTCCAGGACAACATAAAATCTGGGGCTCTGTGCTTTCTTTCCTTCTGAACAAGTGTTACTGTTTTCTGCACAAAAGCGATTCTTGCGAAGCAATGTGAACACTTCTGCTTCCCAGGCACAGAGAAGGTGCTAGCAAGGAATTCTCTGCCTGCCTTTCCCCAGTGCTCTGCAAGCTCTCCAGGACAACATAAAATCTGGGGCTCTGTGCTTTCTTTCCTTCTGAACAAGTGTTACTGTTTTCTGCACAAAAGCGATTCTGCGAAGCAATGTGAACAGGCACAGAGAAGGTGCTAGCAGGGAATTCTCTGCCTGCCTTTCCCCAGTGCTCTGCAAGCTCTCCAGGACAACATAGAATCTGGGGCTCTGTGCTTTCTTTCCTTCTGAACAAGTGTTATTGTTTTCTGCACAAAAGCGATTCTGCGAAGCAATGTGAACACTTCTGCTTCCCAGGCACAGAGAAGGTGCTAGCAGGGAATTCTCTGCCTGCCTTTCCCCAGTGCTCTGCAAGCTCTCCAGGACAACATAAAATCTGGGGCTCTGTGCTTTCTTTCCTTCTGAACAAGTGTTAATGTTTTCTGCACAAAAGCGATTCTTGCGAAGCAATGTGAACACTTCTGCTTCCCAGGCACAGAGAAGGTGCTAGCAAGGAATTCTCTGCCTGCCTTTCCCCAGTGCTCTGCAAGCTCTCCAGGACAACATAGAATCTGGGGCTCTGTGCTTTCTTTCCTTCTGAACAAGTGTTAGTGTTTTCTGCACAAAAGCGATTCTGCGAAGCAATGTGAACAGGCACAGAGAAGGTGCTATCAGGGAATTCTCTGCCTGCCTTTCCCCAGTGCTCTGCAATCTCTCCAGGACAACATAAAATCTGGGGCTCTGTGCTTTCTTTCCTTCTGAACAAGTGTTAGTGTTTTCTGCACAAAAGCGATTCTGCGAAGCAATGTGAACACTTCTGCTTCCCAGGCACAGAGAAGGTGCTAGCAAGGAATTCTCTGCCTGCCTTTCCCCAGTGCTCTGCAAGCTCTCCAGGACAACATAGAATCTGGGGCTCTGTGCTTTCTATAGTTCTGAACAAGTGTTACTGTTTTCTGCACAAAAGCGATTCTTGCGAAGCAATGTGAACAGGCACAGAGAAGGTGCTATCAGGGAATTCTCTGCCTGCCTTTCCCCAGTGCTCTGCAAGCTCTCCAGGACAACATAGAATCTGGGGCTCTGTGCTTTCTTTCCTTCTGAACAAGTGTTACTGTTTTCTGCACAAAAGCGATTCTGCGAAGCAATGTGAACACTTCTGCTTCCCAGGCACAGAGAAGGTGCTAGCAAGGAATTCTCTGCCTGCCTTTCCCCAGTGCTCTGCAAGCTCTCCAGGACAACATAAAATCTGGGGCTCTGTGCTTTCTTTCCTTCTGAACAAGTGTTACTGTTTTCTGCACAAAAGCGATTCTGCGAAGCAATGTGAACACTTCTGCTTCCCAGGCACAGAGAAGGTGCTATCAGGGAATTCTCTGCCTGCCTTTCCCCAGTGCTCTGCAAGCTCTCCAGGACAACATAAAATCTGGGGCTCTGTGCTTTCTTTCCTTCTGAACAACTGTTACTGTTTTCTGCACAAAAGCGATTCTTGCGAAGCAATGTGAACACTTCTGCTTCCCAGGCACAGAGAAGGTGCTAGCAAGGAATTCTCTGCCTGCCTTTCCCCAGTGCTCTGCAAGCTCTCCAGGACAACATAGAATCTGGGGCTCTGTGCTTTCTTTAGTTCTGAACAAGTGTTACTGTTTTCTGCACAAAAGCGATTCTTGCGAAGCAATGTGAACAGGCACAGAGAAGGTGCTATCAGGGAATTCTCTGCCTGCCTTTCCCCAGTGCTCTGCAAGCTCTCCAGGACAACATAGAATCTGGGGCTCTGTGCTTTCTTTCGTTCTGAACAAGTGTTAATGTTTTCTGCACAAAAGCGATTCTGCGAAGCAATGTGAACAGGCACAGAGAAGGTGCTAGCAGGGAATTCTCTGCCTGCCTTTCCCCAGTGCTCTGCAAGCTCTCCAGGACAACATAGAATCTGGGGCTCTGTGCTTTCTTTCCTTCTGAACAAGTGTTACTGTTTTCTGCACAAAAGCGATTCTGCGAAGCAATGTGAACACTTCTGCTTCCCAGGCACAGAGAAGGTGCTAGCAAGGAATTCTCTGCCTGCCTTTCCCCAGTGCTCTGCAAGCTCTCCAGGACAACATAAAATCTGGGGCTCTGTGCTTTCTTTCCTTCTGAACAAGTGTTACTGTTTTCTGCACAAAAGCGATTCTTGCGAAGCAATGTGAACACTTCTGCTTCCCAGGCACAGAGAAGGTGCTAGCAAGGAATTCTCTGCCTGCCTTTCCCCAGTGCTCTGCAAGCTCTCCAGGACAACATAGAATCTGGGGCTCTGTGCTTTCTTTCCTTCTGAACAAGTGTTAGTGTTTTCTGCACAAAAGCGATTCTGCGAAGCAATGTGAACACTTCTGCTTCCCAGGCACAGAGAAGGTGCTAGCAAGGAATTCTCTGCCTGCCTTTCCCCAGTGCTCTGCAAGCTCTCCAGGACAACATAAAATCTGGGGCTCTGTGCTTTCTTTCCTTCTGAACAAGTGTTAGTGTTTTCTGCACAAAAGCGATTCTTGCGAAGCAATGTGAACAGGCACAGAGAAGGTGCTATCAGGGAATTCTCTGCCTGCCTTTCCCCAGTGCTCTGCAATCTCTCCAGGACAACATAAAATCTGGGGCTCTGTGCTTTCTTTCCTTCTGAACAAGTGTTACTGTTTTCTGCACAAAAGCGATTCTGCGAAGCAATGTGAACACTTCTGCTTCCCAGGCACAGAGAAGGTGCTAGCAAGGAATTCTCTGCCTGCCTTTCCCCAGTGCTCTGCAAGCTCTCCAGGACAACATAAAATCTGGGGCTCTGTGCTTTCTTTCGTTCTAAACAAGTGTTATTGTTTTCTGCACAAAAGCGATTCTTGCGAAGCAATGTGAACACTTCTGCTTCCCAGGCACAGAGAAGGTGCTAGCAAGGAATTCTCTGCCTGCCTTTCCCCAGTGCTCTGCAAGCTCTCCAGGACAACATAGAATCTGGGGCTCTGTGCTTTCTTTCCTTCTGAACAAGTGTTACTGTTTTCTGCACAAAAGCGATTCTTGCGAAGCAATGTGAACACTTCTGCTTCCCAGGCACAGAGAAGGTGCTAGCAGGGAATTCTCTGCCTGCCTTTCCCCAGTGCTCTGCAAGCTCTCCAGGACAACATAGAATCTGGGGCTCTGTGCTTTCTTTCGTTCTGAACAAGTGTTACTGTTTTCTGCACAAAAGCGATTCTTGCGAAGCAATGTGAACAGGCACAGAGAAGGTGCTATCAGGGAATTCTCTGCCTGCCTTTCCCCAGTGCTCTGCAAGCTCTCCAGGACAACATAGAATCTGGGGCTCTGTGCTTTCTTTCCTTCTGAACAAGTGTTAGTGTTTTCTGCACAAAAGCGATTCTGCGAAGCAATGTGAACACTTCTGCTTCCCAGGCACAGAGAAGGTGCTTGCAGGGAATTCTCTGCCTGCCTTTCCCCAGTGCTCTGCAAGCTCTCCAGGACAACATAAAATCTGGGGCTCTGTGCTTTCTTTCCTTCTGAACAAGTGTTACTGTTTTCTGCACAAAAGCGATTCTTTCGAAGCAATGTGAACACTTCTGCTTCCCAGGCACAGAGAAGGTGCTAGCAAGGAATTCTCTGCCTGCCTTTCCCCAGTGCTCTGCAAGCTCTCCAGGACAACATAAAATCTGGGGCTCTCTGCTTTCTTTCCTTCTGAACAAGTGTTACTGTTTTCTGCACAAAAGCGATTCTTGCGAAGCAATGTGAACACTTCTGCTTCCCAGGCACAGAGAAGGTGCTAGCAAGGAATTCTCTGCCTGCCTTTCCCCAGTGCTCTGCAAGCTCTCCAGGACAACATAGAATCTGGGGCTCTGTGCTTTCTTTAGTTCTGAACAAGTGTTACTGTTTTCTGCACAAAAGCGATTCTTGCGAAGCAATGTGAACAGGCACAGAGAAGGTGCTATCAGGGAATTCTCTGCCTGCCTTTCCCCAGTGCTCTGCAAGCTCTCCAGGACAACATAGAATCTGGGGCTCTGTGCTTTCTTTCCTTCTGAACAAGTGTTAATGTTTTCTGCACAAAAGCGATTCTGCGAAGCAATGTGAACAGGCACAGAGAAGGTGCTAGCAGGGAATTCTCTGCCTGCCTTTCCCCAGTGCTCTGCAAGCTCTCCAGGACAACATAGAATCTGGGGCTCTGTGCTTTCTTTCCTTCTGAACAAGTGTTAGTGTTTTCTGCACAAAAGCGATTCTGCGAAGCAATGTGAACACTTCTGCTTCCCAGGCACAGAGAAGGTGCTAGCAAGGAATTCTCTGCCTGCCTTTCCCCAGTGCTCTGCAAGCTCTCCAGGACAACATAAAATCTGGGGCTCTGTGCTTTCTTTCCTTCTGAACAAGTGTTACTGTTTTCTGCACAAAAGCGATTCTTGCGAAGCAATGTGAACACTTCTGCTTCCCAGGCACAGAGAAGGTGCTAGCAAGGAATTCTCTGCCTGCCTTTCCCCAGTGCTCTGCAAGCTCTCCAGGACAACATAGAATCTGGGGCTCTGTGCTTTCTTTCCTTCTGAACAAGTGTTAGTGTTTTCTGCACAAAAGCGATTCTGCGAAGCAATGTGAACACTTCTGCTTCCCAGGCACAGAGAAGGTGCTAGCAAGGAATTCTCTGCCTGCCTTTCCCCAGTGCTCTGCAAGCTCTCCAGGACAACATAGAATCTGGGGCTCTGTGCTTTCTTTCCTTCTGAACAAGTGTTAGTGTTTTCTGCACAAAAGCGATTCTGCGAAGCAATGTGAACAGGCACAGAGAAGGTGCTATCAGGGAATTCTCTGCCTGCCTTTCCCCAGTGCTCTGCAAGCTCTCCAGGACAACATAAAATCTGGGGCTCTGTGCTTTCTTTCCTTCTGAACAAGTGTTACTGTTTTCTGCACAAAAGCGATTCTTGCGAAGCAATGTGAACACTTCTGCTTCCCAGGCACAGAGAAGGTGCTAGCAAGGAATTCTCTGCCTGCCTTTCCCCAGTGCTCTGCAAGCTCTCCAGGACAACATAGAATCTGGGGCTCTGTGCTTTCTTTCCTTCTGAACAAGTGTTAGTGTTTTCTGCACAAAAGCGATTCTGCGAAGCAATGTGAACACTTCTGCTTCCCAGGCACAGAGAAGGTGCTAGCAAGGAATTCTCTGCCTGCCTTTCCCCAGTGCTCTGCAAGCTCTCCAGGACAACATAGAATCTGGGGCTCTGTGCTTTCTTTCCTTCTGAACAAGTGTTAGTGTTTTCTGCACAAAAGCGATTCTGCGAAGCAATGTGAACAGGCACAGAGAAGGTGCTATCAGGGAATTCTCTGCCTGCCTTTCCCCAGTGCTCTGCAATCTCTCCAGGACAACATAAAATCTGGGGCTCTGTGCTTTCTTTCCTTCTGAACAAGTGTTACTGTTTTCTGCACAAAAGCGATTCTTGCGAAGCAATGTGAACACTTCTGCTTCCCAGGCACAGAGAAGGTGCTATCAGGGAATTCTCTGCCTGCCTTTCCCCAGTGCTCTGCAAGCTCTCCAGGACAACATAAAATCTGGGGCTCTGTGCTTTCTTTCGTTCTAAACAAGTGTTATTGTTTTCTGCACAAAAGCGATTCTTGCGAAGCAATGTGAACACTTCTGCTTCCCAGGCACAGAGAAGGTGCTAGCAAGGAATTCTCTGCCTGCCTTTCCCCAGTGCTCTGCAAGCTCTCCAGGACAACATAGAATCTGGGGCTCTGTGCTTTCTTTCCTTCTGAACAAGTGTTACTGTTTTCTGCACAAAAGCGATTCTTGCGAAGCAATGTGAACACTTCTGCTTCCCAGGCACAGAGAAGGTGCTAGCAGGGAATTCTCTGCCTGCCTTTCCCCAGTGCTCTGCAAGCTCTCCAGGACAACATAGAATCTGGGGCTCTGTGCTTTCTTTCGTTCTGAACAAGTGTTACTGTTTTCTGCACAAAAGCGATTCTTGCGAAGCAATGTGAACAGGCACAGAGAAGGTGCTATCAGGGAATTCTCTGCCTGCCTTTCCCCAGTGCTCTGCAAGCTCTCCAGGACAACATAGAATCTGGGGCTCTGTGCTTTCTTTCCTTCTGTACAAGTGTTAGTGTTTTCTGCACAAAAGCGATTCTGCGAAGCAATGTGAACACTTCTGCTTCCCAGGCACAGAGAAGGTGCTTGCAGGGAATTCTCTGCCTGCCTTTCCCCAGTGCTCTGCAAGCTCTCCAGGACAACATAAAATCTGGGGCTCTGTGCTTTCTTTCCTTCTGAACAAGTGTTACTGTTTTCTGCACAAAAGCGATTCTTTCGAAGCAATGTGAACACTTCTGCTTCCCAGGCACAGAGAAGGTGCTAGCAAGGAATTCTCTGCCTGCCTTTCCCCAGTGCTCTGCAAGCTCTCCAGGACAACATAAAATCTGGGGCTCTGTGCTTTCTTTCCTTCTGAAGAAGTGTTACTGTTTTCTGCACAAAAGCGATTCTGCGAAGCAATGTGAACACTTCTGCTTCCCAGGCACAGAGAAGGTGCTAGCAAGGAATTCTCTGCCTGCCTTTCCCCAGTGCTCTGCAAGCTCTCCAGGACAACATCAAATCTGGGGCTCTGTGCTTTCTTTCGTTCTGAAGAAGTGTTATTGTTTTCTGCACAAAAGCGATTCTGCGAAGCAATGTGAACACTTCTGCTTCCCAGGCACTGAGAAGGTGCTAGCAAGGAATTCTCTGCCTGCCTTTCCCCAGTGCTCTGCAAGCTCTCCAGAACAACAGCAAATCTGGGGCTCTGTGCTTTCTTTCGTTCTGAACAAGTGTTACTGTTTTCTGCACAAAAGCGATTCTGCGAAGCAATGTGAACACTTCTGCTTCCCAGGCACAGAGAAGGTGCTAGCAAGGAATTCTCTGCCTGCCTTTCCCCAGTGCTCTGCAAGCTCTCCAGGACAACATAGAATCTGGGGCTCTGTGCTTTCTTTCGTTCTGAACAAGTGTTACTGTTTTCTGCACAAAAGCGATTCTGCGAAGCAATGTGAACACTTCTGCTTCCCAGGCACAGAGAAGGTGCTAGCAAGGAATTCTCTGCCTGCCTTTCCCCAGTGCTGTGCAAGTTCTCCAGGACAACATAAAATCTGGGGCTCTGTGCTTTCTTTCGTTCTGAACAAGTGTTAGTGTTTTCTGCACAAAAGCGATTCTGCAAAGCAATGTGAACAGGCACAGAGAAGGTGCTAGCAGGGAATTCTCTGCCTGCCCTTCCCCAGTGCTCTGCAAGCTCTCCAGGACAACATAGAATCTGGTGCTCTGTGCTTTCTTTCCTTCTGAACAAGTGTTACTGTTTTCTGCACAAAAGCGATTCTGCGAAGCAATGTGAACACTTCTGCTTCCCAGGCACAGAGAAGGTGCTAGCAAGGAATTCTCTGCCTGCCTTTCCCCAGTGCTCTGCAAGCTCTCCAGGACAACATAGAATCTGGGGCTCTGTGCTTTCTTTCCTTCTGAACAAGTGTTAGTGTTTTCTGCACAAAAGCGATTCTGCGAAGCAATGTGAACACTTCTGCTTCCCAGGCACAGAGAAGGTGCTAGCAAGGAATTCTCTGCCTGCCTTTCCCCAGTGCTCTGCAAGCTCTCCAGGACAACATAGAATCTGGGGCTCTGTGCTTTCTTTCCTTCTGAACAAGTGTTAGTGTTTTCTGCACAAAAGCGATTCTGCGAAGCAATGTGAACAGGCACAGAGAAGGTGCTATCAGGGAATTCTCTGCCTGCCTTTCCCCAGTGCTCTGCAATCTCTCCAGGACAACATAAAATCTGGGGCTCTGTGCTTTCTTTCCTTCTGAACAAGTGTTACTGTTTTCTGCACAAAAGCGATTCTTGCGAAGCAATGTGAACACTTCTGCTTCCCAGGCACAGAGAAGGTGCTATCAGGGAATTCTCTGCCTGCCTTTCCCCAGTGCTCTGCAAGCTCTCCAGGACAACATAAAATCTGGGGCTCTGTGCTTTCTTTCGTTCTAAACAAGTGTTATTGTTTTCTGCACAAAAGCGATTCTTGCGAAGCAATGTGAACACTTCTGCTTCCCAGGCACAGAGAAGGTGCTAGCAAGGAATTCTCTGCCTGCCTTTCCCCAGTGCTCTGCAAGCTCTCCAGGACAACATAGAATCTGGGGCTCTGTGCTTTCTTTCCTTCTGAACAAGTGTTACTGTTTTCTGCACAAAAGCGATTCTTGCGAAGCAATGTGAACACTTCTGCTTCCCAGGCACAGAGAAGGTGCTAGCAGGGAATTCTCTGCCTGCCTTTCCCCAGTGCTCTGCAAGCTCTCCAGGACAACATAGAATCTGGGGCTCTGTGCTTTCTTTCGTTCTGAACAAGTGTTACTGTTTTCTGCACAAAAGCGATTCTTGCGAAGCAATGTGAACAGGCACAGAGAAGGTGCTATCAGGGAATTCTCTGCCTGCCTTTCCCCAGTGCTCTGCAAGCTCTCCAGGACAACATAGAATCTGGGGCTCTGTGCTTTCTTTCCTTCTGTACAAGTGTTAGTGTTTTCTGCACAAAAGCGATTCTGCGAAGCAATGTGAACACTTCTGCTTCCTAGGCACAGAGAAGGTGCTTGCAGGGAATTCTCTGCCTGCCTTTCCCCAGTGCTCTGCAAGCTCTCCAGGACAACATAAAATCTGGGGCTCTGTGCTTTCTTTCCTTCTGAACAAGTGTTACTGTTTTCTGCACAAAAGCGATTCTTTCGAAGCAATGTGAACACTTCTGCTTCCCAGGCACAGAGAAGGTGCTAGCAAGGAATTCTCTGCCTGCCTTTCCCCAGTGCTCTGCAAGCTCTCCAGGACAACATAAAATCTGGGGCTCTGTGCTTTCTTTCCTTCTGAACAAGTGTTACTGTTTTCTGCACAAAAGCGATTCTTGCGAAGCAATGTGAACACTTCTGCTTCCCAGGCACAGAGAAGGTGCTAGCAAGGAATTCTCTGCCTGCCTTTCCCCAGTGCTCTGCAAGCTCTCCAGGACAACATAGAATCTGGGGCTCTGTGCTTTCTTTAGTTCTGAACAAGTGTTACTGTTTTCTGCACAAAAGCGATTCTTGCGAAGCAATGTGAACAGGCACAGAGAAGGTGCTATCAGGGAATTCTCTGCCTGCCTTTCCCCAGTGCTCTGCAAGCTCTCCAGGACAACATAGAATCTGGGGCTCTGTGCTTTCTTTCCTTCTGAACAAGTGTTAATGTTTTCTGCACAAAAGCGATTCTGCGAAGCAATGTGAACAGGCACAGAGAAGGTGCTAGCAGGGAATTCTCTGCCTGCCTTTCCCCAGTGCTCTGCAAGCTCTCCAGGACAACATAGAATCTGGGGCTCTGTGCTTTCTTTCCTTCTGAACAAGTGTTACTGTTTTCTGCACAAAAGCGATTCTGCGAAGCAATGTGAACACTTCTGCTTCCCAGGCACAGAGAAGGTGCTAGCAAGGAATTCTCTGCCTGCCTTTCCCCAGTGCTCTGCAAGCTCTCCAGGACAACATAAAATCTGGGGCTCTGTGCTTTCTTTCCTTCTGAACAAGTGTTAGTGTTTTCTGCACAAAAGCGATTCTGCGAAGCAATGTGAACACTTCTGCTTCCCAGGCACAGAGAAGGTGCTAGCAAGGAATTCTCTGCCTGCCTTTCCCCAGTGCTCTGCAAGCTCTCCAGGACAACATAGAATCTGGGGCTCTGTGCTTTCTTTCCTTCTGAACAAGTGTTAGTGTTTTCTGCACAAAAGCGATTCTGCGAAGCAATGTGAACAGGCACAGAGAAGGTGCTATCAGGGAATTCTCTGCCTGCCTTTCCCCAGTGCTCTGCAATCTCTCCAGGACAACATAAAATCTGGGGCTCTGTGCTTTCTTTCCTTCTGAACAAGTGTTACTGTTTTCTGCACAAAAGCGATTCTTGCGAAGCAATGTGAACACTTCTGCTTCCCAGGCACAGAGAAGGTGCTAGCAAGGAATTCTCTGCCTGCCTTTCCCCAGTGCTCTGCAAGCTCTCCAGGACAACATAGAATCTGGGGCTCTGTGCTTTCTTTCCTTCTGAACAAGTGTTAGTGTTTTCTGCACAAAAGCGATTCTGCGAAGCAATGTGAACACTTCTGCTTCCCAGGCACAGAGAAGGTGCTAGCAAGGAATTCTCTGCCTGCCTTTCCCCAGTGCTCTGCAAGCTCTCCAGGACAACATAGAATCTGGGGCTCTGTGCTTTCTTTCCTTCTGAACAAGTGTTACTGTTTTCTGCACAAAAGCGATTCTGCGAAGCAATGTGAACACTTCTGCTTCCCAGGCACAGAGAAGGTGCTAGCAAGGAATTCTCTGCCTGCCTTTCCCCAGTGCTCTGCAAGCTCTCCAGGACAACATAGAATCTGGGGCTCTGTGCTTTCTTTCCTTCTGAACAAGTGTTAGTGTTTTCTGCACAAAAGCGATTCTGCGAAGCAATGTGAACAGGCACAGAGAAGGTGCTATCAGGGAATTCTCTGCCTGCCTTTCCCCAGTGCTCTGCAATCTCTCCAGGACAACATAAAATCTGGGGCTCTGTGCTTTCTTTCCTTCTGAACAAGTGTTACTGTTTTCTGCACAAAAGCGATTCTGCGAAGCAATGTGAACACTTCTGCTTCCCAGGCACAGAGAAGGTGCTAGCAAGGAATTCTCTTCCTGCCTTTCCCCAGTGCTCTGCAAGCTCTCCAGGACAACATAAAATCTGGGGCTCTGTGCTTTCTTTCGTTCTAAACAAGTGTTATTGTTTTCTGCACAAAAGCGATTCTTGCGAAGCAATGTGAACACTTCTGCTTCCCAGGCACAGAGAAGGTGCTAGCAAGGAATTCTCTGCCTGCCTTTCCCCAGTGCTCTGCAAGCTCTCCAGGACAACATAGAATCTGGGGCTCTGTGCTTTCTTTTGTTCTGAAGAAGTGTTAGTGTTTTCTGCACAAAAGCGATTCTGCGAAGCAATGTGAACACTTCTGCTTCCCAGGCACAGAGAAGGTGCTAGCAAGGAATTCTCTGCCTGCCTTTCCCCAGTGCTCTGCAAGCTCTCCAGGACAACATAAAATCTGGGGCTCTGTGCTTTCTTTCCTTCTGAACAAGTGTTAGTGTTTTCTGCACAAAAGCGATTCTGCGAAGCAATGTGAACAGGCACAGAGAAGGTGCTATCAGGGAATTCTCTGCCTGCCTTTCCCCAGTGCTCTGCAAGCTCTCCAGGACAACATAAAATCTGGGGCTCTGTGCTTTCTTTCGTTCTAAACAAGTGTTATTGTTTTCTGCACAAAAGCGATTCTTGCGAAGCAATGTGAACACTTCTGCTTCCCAGGCACAGAGAAGGTGCTAGCAAGGAATTCTCTGCCTGCCTTTCCCCAGTGCTCTGCAAGCTCTCCAGGACAACATAGAATCTGGGGCTCTGTGCTTTCTATAGTTCTGAACAAGTGTTACTGTTTTCTGCACAAAAGCGATTCTTGCGAAGCAATGTGAACAGGCACAGAGAAGGTGCTATCAGGGAATTCTCTGCCTGCCTTTCCCCAGTGCTCTGCAAGCTCTCCAGGACAACATAGAATCTGGGGCTCTGTGCTTTCTTTCCTTCTGAACAAGTGTTACTGTTTTCTGCACAAAAGCGATTCTGCGAAGCAATGTGAACACTTCTGCTTCCCAGGCACAGAGAAGGTGCTAGCAAGGAATTCTCGGCCTGCCTTTCCCCAGTGCTCTGCAAGCTCTCCAGGACAACATAAAATCTGGGGCTCTGTGCTTTCTTTCCTTCTGAACAAGTGTTACTGTTTTCTGCACAAAAGCGATTCTGCGAAGCAATGTGAACAGGCACAGAGAAGGTGCTAGCAGGGAATTCTCTGCCTGCCTTTCCCCAGTGCTCTGCAAGCTCTCCAGGACAATATAGAATCTGGGGCTCTGTGCTTTCTTTCGTTCTGAACAAGTGTTACTGTTTTCTGCACAAAAGCGATTCTGCGAAGCAATGTGAACACTTCTGCTTCCCAGGCACAGAGAAGGTGCTAGCAAGGAATTCTCTTCCTGCCTTTCCCCAGTGCTCTGCAAGCTCTCCAGGACAACATAAAATCTGGGGCTCTGTGCTTTCTTTCCTTCTGAACAACTGTTACTGTTTTCTGCACAAAAGCGATTCTTGCGAAGCAATGTGAACACTTCTGCTTCCCAGGCACAGAGAAGGTGCTAGCAAGGAATTCTCTGCCTGCCTTTCCCCAGTGCTCTGCAAGCTCTCCAGGACAACATAGAATCTGGGGCTCTGTGCTTTCTTTAGTTCTGAACAAGTGTTACTGTTTTCTGCACAAAAGCGATTCTTGCGAAGCAATGTGAACAGGCACAGAGAAGGTGCTATCAGGGAATTCTCTGCCTGCCTTTCCCCAGTGCTCTGCAAGCTCTCCAGGACAACATAGAATCTGGGGCTCTGTGCTTTCTTTCGTTCTGAACAAGTGTTAATGTTTTCTGCACAAAAGCGATTCTGCGAAGCAATGTGAACAGGCACAGAGAAGGTGCTAGCAGGGAATTCTCTGCCTGCCTTTCCCCAGTGCTCTGCAAGCTCTCCAGGACAACATAGAATCTGGGGCTCTGTGCTTTCTTTCCTTCTGAACAAGTGTTACTGTTTTCTGCACAAAAGCGATTCTTGCGAAGCAATGTGAACACTTCTGCTTCCCAGGCACAGAGAAGGTGCTAGCAAGGAATTCTCTGCCTGCCTTTCCCCAGTGCTCTGCAAGCTCTCCAGGACAACATAGAATCTGGGGCTCTGTGCTTTCTTTCCTTCTGAACAAGTGTTAGTGTTTTCTGCACAAAAGCGATTCTGCGAAGCAATGTGAACAGGCACAGAGAAGGTGCTATCAGGGAATTCTCTGCCTGCCTTTCCCCAGTGCTCTGCAAGCTCTCCAGGACAACATAAAATCTGGGGCTCTGTGCTTTCTTTCCTTCTGAACAAGTGTTACTGTTTTCTGCACAAAAGCGATTCTGCGAAGCAATGTGAACACTTCTGCTTCCCAGGCACAGAGAAGGTGCTAGCAAGGAATTCTCTGCCTGCCTTTCCCCAGTGCTCTGCAAGCTCTCCAGGACAACATAAAATCTGGGGCTCTGTGCTTTCTTTCGTTCTAAACAAGTGTTATTGTTTTCTGCACAAAAGCGATTCTTGCGAAGCAATGTGAACACTTCTGCTTCCCAGGCACAGAGAAGGTGCTAGCAAGGAATTCTCTGCCTGCCTTTCCCCAGTGCTCTGCAAGCTCTCCAGGACAACATAGAATCTGGGGCTCTGTGCTTTCTTTCCTTCTGAACAAGTGTTACTGTTTTCTGCACAAAAGCGATTCTTGCGAAGCAATGTGAACACTTCTGCTTCCCAGGCACAGAGAAGGTGCTAGCAGGGAATTCTCTGCCTGCCTTTCCCCAGTGCTCTGCAAGCTCTCCAGGACAACATAGAATCTGGGGCTCTGTGCTTTCTTTCGTTCTGAACAAGTGTTACTGTTTTCTGCACAAAAGCGATTCTTGCGAAGCAATGTGAACAGGCACAGAGAAGGTGCTATCAGGGAATTCTCTGCCTGCCTTTCCCCAGTGCTCTGCAAGCTCTCCAGGACAACATAGAATCTGGGGCTCTGTGCTTTCTTTCCTTCTGAACAAGTGTTAGTGTTTTCTGCACAAAAGCGATTCTGCGAAGCAATGTGAACACTTCTGCTTCCCAGGCACAGAGAAGGTGCTTGCAGGGAATTCTCTGCCTGCCTTTCCCCAGTGCTCCGCAAGCTCTCCAGGACAACATAGAATCTGGAGCTCTGTGCTTTCTTTCCTTCTGAACAAGTGTTAATGTTTTCTGCACAAAAGCGATTCTGCGAAGCAATGTGAACAGGCACAGAGAAGGTGCTAGCAGGGAATTCTCTGCCTGCCTTTCCCCAGTGCTCTGCAAGCTCTCCAGGACAACATAGAATCTGGGGCTCTGTGCTTTCTTTCCTTCTGAACAAGTGTTACTGTTTTCTGCACAAAAGCGATTCTGCGAAGCAATGTGAACACTTCTGCTTCCCAGGCACAGAGAAGGTGCTAGCAAGGAATTCTCTGCCTGCCTTTCCCCAGTGCTCTGCAAGCTCTCCAGGACAACATAAAATCTGGGGCTCTGTGCTTTCTTTCCTTCTGAACAAGTGTTACTGTTTTCTGCACAAAAGCGATTCTTGCGAAGCAATGTGAACACTTCTGCTTCCCAGGCACAGAGAAGGTGCTAGCAAGGAATTCTCTGCCTGCCTTTCCCCAGTGCTCTGCAAGCTCTCCAGAACAACATAGAATCTGGGGCTCTGTGCTTTCTTTCCTTCTGAACAAGTGTTAGTGTTTTCTGCACAAAAGCGATTCTGCGAAGCAATGTGAACACTTCTGCTTCCCAGGCACAGAGAAGGTGCTAGCAAGGAATTCTCTGCCTGCCTTTCCCCAGTGCTCTGCAAGCTCTCCAGGACAACATAGAATCTGGGGCTCTGTGCTTTCTTTCCTTCTGAACAAGTGTTAGTGTTTTCTGCACAAAAGCGATTCTGCGAAGCAATGTGAACAGGCACAGAGAAGGTGCTATCAGGGAATTCTCTGCCTGCCTTTCCCCAGTGCTCTGCAATCTCTCCAGGACAACATAAAATCTGGGGCTCTGTGCTTTCTTTCCTTCTGAACAAGTGTTACTGTTTTCTGCACAAAAGCGATTCTTGCGAAGCAATGTGAACACTTCTGCTTCCCAGGCACAGAGAAGGTGCTAGCAAGGAATTCTCTGCCTGCCTTTCCCCAGTGCTCTGCAAGCTCTCCAGGACAACATAGAATCTGGGGCTCTGTGCTTTCTTTCCTTCTGAACAAGTGTTAGTGTTTTCTGCACAAAAGCGATTCTGCGAAGCAATGTGAACACTTCTGCTTCCCAGGCACAGAGAAGGTGCTAGCAAGGAATTCTCTGCCTGCCTTTCCCCAGTGCTCTGCAAGCTCTCCAGGACAACATAGAATCTGGGGCTCTGTGCTTTCTTTCCTTCTGAACAAGTGTTAGTGTTTTCTGCACAAAAGCGATTCTGCGAAGCAATGTGAACAGGCACAGAGAAGGTGCTATCAGGGAATTCTCTGCCTGCCTTTCCCCAGTGCTCTGCAATCTCTCCAGGACAACATAAAATCTGGGGCTCTGTGCTTTCTTTCCTTCTGAACAAGTGTTACTGTTTTCTGCACAAAAGCGATTCTGCGAAGCAATGTGAACACTTCTGCTTCCCAGGCACAGAGAAGGTGCTAGCAAGGAATTCTCTGCCTGCCTTTCCCCAGTGCTCTGCAAGCTCTCCAGGACAACATAAAATCTGGGGCTCTGTGCTTTCTTTCCTTCTGAACAACTGTTACTGTTTTCTGCACAAAAGCGATTCTTGCGAAGCAATGTGAACACTTCTGCTTCCCAGGCACAGAGAAGGTGCTAGCAAGGAATTCTCTGCCTGCCTTTCCCCAGTGCTCTGCAAGCTCTCCAGGACAACATAGAATCTGGGGCTCTGTGCTTTCTTTAGTTCTGAACAAGTGTTACTGTTTTCTGCACAAAAGCGATTCTTGCGAAGCAATGTGAACAGGCACAGAGAAGGTGCTATCAGGGAATTCTCTGCCTGCCTTTCCCCAGTGCTCTGCAAGCTCTCCAGGACAACATAGAATCTGGGGCTCTGTGCTTTCTTTCGTTCTGAACAAGTGTTAATGTTTTCTGCACAAAAGCGATTCTGCGAAGCAATGTGAACACTTCTGCTTCCCAGGCACAGAGAAGGTGCTAGCAAGGAATTCTCTGCCTGCCTTTCCCCAGTGCTCTGCAAGCTCTCCAGGACAACATAAAATCTGGGGCTCTGTGCTTTCTTTCCTTCTGAACAAGTGTTACTGTTTTCTGCACAAAAGCGATTCTTGCGAAGCAATGTGAACACTTCTGCTTCCCAGGCACAGAGAAGGTGCTAGCAAGGAATTCTCTGCCTGCCTTTCCCCAGTGCTCTGCAAGCTCTCCAGGACAACATAAAATCTGGGGCTCTGTGCTTTCTTTCCTTCTGAACAAGTGTTACTGTTTTCTGCACAAAAGCGATTCTGCGAAGCAATGTGAACAGGCACAGAGAAGGTGCTATCAGGGAATTCTCTGCCTGCCTTTCCCCAGTGCTCTGCAATCTCTCCAGGACAACATAGAATCTGGGGCTCTGTGCTTTCTTTCCTTCTGAACAAGTGTTAGTGTTTTCTGCACAAAAGTGATTCTGCGAAGCAATGTGAACACTTCTGCTTCCCAGGCACAGAGAAGGTGCTAGCAGGGAATTCTCTGCCTGCCTTTCCCCAGTGCTCTGCAAGCTCTCCAGGACAACATAAAATCTGGGGCTCTGTGCTTTCTTTCCTTCTGAACAAGTGTTAATGTTTTCTGCACAAATGCGATTCTTGCGAAGCAATGTGAACACTTCTGCTTCCCAGGCACAGAGAAGGTGCTAGCAAGGAATTCTCTGCCTGCCTTTCCCCAGTGCTCTGCAAGCTCTCCAGGACAACATAGAATCTGGGGCTCTGTGCTTTCTTTCCTTCTGAACAAGTGTTACTGTTTTCTGCACAAAAGCGATTCTTGCGAAGCAATGTGAACACTTCTGCTTCCCAGGCACAGAGAAGGTGCTAGCAAGGAATTCTCTGCCTGCCTTTCCCCAGTGCTCTGCAAGCTCTCCAGGACAACATAAAATCTGGGGCTCTGTGCTTTCTTTCGTTCTGAACAAGTGTTAGTGTTTTCTGCACAAAAGCGATTCTGCGAAGCAATGTGAACAGGCACAGAGAAGGTGCTAGCAGGGAATTCTCTGCCTGCCTTTCCCCAGTGCTCTGCAATCTCTCCAGGACAACATAAAATCTGGGGCTCTGTGCTTTCTTTCCTTCTGAACAAGTGTTACTGTTTTCTGCACAAAAGCGATTCTGCGAAGCAATGTGAACACTTCTGCTTCCCAGGCACAGAGAAGGTGCTAGCAAGGAATTCTCTGCCTGCCTTTCCCCAGTGCTCTGCAAGCTCTCCAGGACAACATAAAATCTGGGGCTCTGTGCTTTCTTTCGTTCTAAACAAGTGTTATTGTTTTCTGCACAAAAGCGATTCTTGCGAAGCAATGTGAACACTTCTGCTTCCCAGGCACAGAGAAGGTGCTAGCAAGGAATTCTCTGCCTGCCTTTCCCCAGTGCTCTGCAAGCTCTCCAGGACAACATAGAATCTGGGGCTCTGTGCTTTCTATAGTTCTGAACAAGTGTTACTGTTTTCTGCACAAAAGCGATTCTTGCGAAGCAATGTGAACAGGCACAGAGAAGGTGCTATCAGGGAATTCTCTGCCTGCCTTTCCCCAGTGCTCTGCAAGCTCTCCAGGACAACATAGAATCTGGGGCTCTGTGCTTTCTTTCCTTCTGAACAAGTGTTACTGTTTTCTGCACAAAAGCGATTCTGCGAAGCAATGTGAACACTTCTGCTTCCCAGGCACAGAGAAGGTGCTAGCAGGGAATTCTCTGCCTGCCTTTCCCCAGTGCTCTGCAAGCTCTCCAGGACAACATAAAATCTGGGGCTCTGTGCTTTCTTTCGTTCTGAACAAGTGTTACTGTTTTCTGCACAAAAGCGATTCTGCGAAGCAATGTGAACACTTCTGCTTCCCAGGCACAGAGAAGGTGCTAGCAGGGAATTCTCTGCCTGCCTTTCCCCAGTGCTCTGCAAGCTCTCCAGGACAACATAGAATCTGGGGCTCTGTGCTTTCTTTCCTTCTGAACAAGTGTTACTGTTTTCTGCACAAAAGCGATTCTTGCGAAGCAATGTGAACACTTCTGCTTCCCAGGCACAGAGAAGGTGCTAGCAGGGAATTCTCTGCCTGCCTTTCCCCAGTGCTCTGCAAGCTCTCCAGGACAACATAGAATCTGGGGCTCTGTGCTTTCTTTCGTTCTGAACAAGTGTTACTGTTTTCTGCACAAAAGCGATTCTTGCGAAGCAATGTGAACAGGCACAGAGAAGGTGCTATCAGGGAATTCTCTGCCTGCCTTTCCCCAGTGCTCTGCAAGCTCTCCAGGACAACATAGAATCTGGGGCTCTGTGCTTTCTTTCCTTCTGAACAAGTGTTAGTGTTTTCTGCACAAAAGCGATTCTGCGAAGCAATGTGAACACTTCTGCTTCCCAGGCACAGAGAAGGTGCTTGCAGGGAATTCTCTGCCTGCCTTTCCCCAGTGCTCTGCAAGCTCTCCAGGACAACATAAAATCTGGGGCTCTGTGCTTTCTTTCCTTCTGAACAAGTGTTAGTGTTTTCTGCACAAAAGCGATTCTGCGAAGCAATGTGAACAGGCACAGAGAAGGTGCTAGCAGGGAATTCTCTGCCTGCCTTTCCCCAGTGCTCTGCAATCTCTCCAGGACAACATAAAATCTGGGGCTCTGTGCTTTCTTTCCTTCTGAACAAGTGTTACTGTTTTCTGCACAAAAGCGATTCTGCGAAGCAATGTGAACACTTCTGCTTCCCAGGCACAGAGAAGGTGCTAGCAAGGAATTCTCTGCCTGCCTTTCCCCAGTGCTCTGCAAGCTCTCCAGGACAACATAAAATCTGGGGCTCTGTGCTTTCTTTCGTTCTAAACAAGTGTTATTGTTTTCTGCACAAAAGCGATTCTTGCGAAGCAATGTGAACACTTCTGCTTCCCAGGCACAGAGAAGGTGCTAGCAAGGAATTCTCTGCCTGCCTTTCCCCAGTGCTCTGCAAGCTCTCCAGGACAACATAGAATCTGGGGCTCTGTGCTTTCTATAGTTCTGAACAAGTGTTACTGTTTTCTGCACAAAAGCGATTCTTGCGAAGCAATGTGAACAGGCACAGAGAAGGTGCTATCAGGGAATTCTCTGCCTGCCTTTCCCCAGTGCTCTGCAAGCTCTCCAGGACAACATAGAATCTGGGGCTCTGTGCTTTCTTTCCTTCTGAACAAGTGTTACTGTTTTCTGCACAAAAGCGATTCTGCGAAGCAATGTGAACACTTCTGCTTCCCAGGCACAGAGAAGGTGCTAGCAAGGAATTCTCTGCCTGCCTTTCCCCAGTGCTCTGCAAGCTCTCCAGGACAACATAGAATCTGGGGCTCTGTGCTTTCTTTCCTTCTGAACAAGTGTTACTGTTTTCTGCACAAAAGCGATTCTTGCGAAGCAATGTGAACACTTCTGCTTCCCAGGCACAGAGAAGGTGCTAGCAAGGAATTCTCTGCCTGCCTTTCCCCAGTGCTCTGCAAGCTCTCCAGGACAACATAGAATCTGGGGCTCTGTGCTTTCTTTCCTTCTGAACAAGTGTTAGTGTTTTCTGCACAAAAGCGATTCTGCGAAGCAATGTGAACAGGCACAGAGAAGGTGCTATCAGGGAATTCTCTGCCTGCCTTTCCCCAGTGCTCTGCAATCTCTCCAGGACAACATAAAATCTGGGGCTCTGTGCTTTCTTTCCTTCTGAACAAGTGTTACTGTTTTCTGCACAAAAGCGATTCTGCGAAGCAATGTGAACACTTCTGCTTCCCAGGCACAGAGAAGGTGCTAGCAAGGAATTCTCTGCCTGCCTTTCCCCAGTGCTCTGCAAGCTCTCCAGGACAACATAAAATCTGGGGCTCTGTGCTTTCTTTCCTTCTGAACAACTGTTACTGTTTTCTGCACAAAAGCGATTCTTGCGAAGCAATGTGAACACTTCTGCTTCCCAGGCACAGAGAAGGTGCTAGCAAGGAATTCTCTGCCTGCCTTTCCCCAGTGCTCTGCAAGCTCTCCAGGACAACATAGAATCTGGGGCTCTGTGCTTTCTTTAGTTCTGAACAAGTGTTACTGTTTTCTGCACAAAAGCGATTCTTGCGAAGCAATGTGAACAGGCACAGAGAAGGTGCTATCAGGGAATTCTCTGCCTGCCTTTCCCCAGTGCTCTGCAAGCTCTCCAGGACAACATAGAATCTGGGGCTCTGTGCTTTCTTTCGTTCTGAACAAGTGTTAATGTTTTCTGCACAAAAGCGATTCTGCGAAGCAATGTGAACACTTCTGCTTCCCAGGCACAGAGAAGGTGCTAGCAAGGAATTCTCTGCCTGCCTTTCCCCAGTGCTCTGCAAGCTCTCCAGGACAACATAAAATCTGGGGCTCTGTGCTTTCTTTCCTTCTGAACAAGTGTTAATGTTTTCTGCACAAAAGCGATTCTTGCGAAGCAATGTGAACACTTCTGCTTCCCAGGCACAGAGAAGGTGCTAGCAAGGAATTCTCTGCCTGCCTTTCCCCAGTGCTCTGCAAGCTCTCCAGGACAACATAAAATCTGGGGCTCTGTGCTTTCTTTCCTTCTGAACAAGTGTTACTGTTTTCTGCACAAAAGCGATTCTGCGAAGCAATGTGAACAGGCACAGAGAAGGTGCTATCAGGGAATTCTCTGCCTGCCTTTCCCCAGTGCTCTGCAATCTCTCCAGGACAACATAGAATCTGGGGCTCTGTGCTTTCTTTCCTTCTGAACAAGTGTTAGTGTTTTCTGCACAAAAGTGATTCTGCGAAGCAATGTGAACACTTCTGCTTCCCAGGCACAGAGAAGGTGCTAGCAGGGAATTCTCTGCCTGCCTTTCCCCAGTGCTCTGCAAGCTCTCCAGGACAACATAAAATCTGGGGCTCTGTGCTTTCTTTCCTTCTGAACAAGTGTTAATGTTTTCTGCACAAATGCGATTCTTGCGAAGCAATGTGAACACTTCTGCTTCCCAGGCACAGAGAAGGTGCTAGCAAGGAATTCTCTGCCTGCCTTTCCCCAGTGCTCTGCAAGCTCTCCAGGACAACATAGAATCTGGGGCTCTGTGCTTTCTTTCCTTCTGAACAAGTGTTACTGTTTTCTGCACAAAAGCGATTCTTGCGAAGCAATGTGAACACTTCTGCTTCCCAGGCACAGAGAAGGTGCTAGCAAGGAATTCTCTGCCTGCCTTTCCCCAGTGCTCTGCAAGCTCTCCAGGACAACATAAAATCTGGGGCTCTGTGCTTTCTTTCGTTCTGAACAAGTGTTAGTGTTTTCTGCACAAAAGCGATTCTGCGAAGCAATGTGAACAGGCACAGAGAAGGTGCTAGCAGGGAATTCTCTGCCTGCCTTTCCCCAGTGCTCTGCAATCTCTCCAGGACAACATAAAATCTGGGGCTCTGTGCTTTCTTTCCTTCTGAACAAGTGTTACTGTTTTCTGCACAAAAGCGATTCTGCGAAGCAATGTGAACACTTCTGCTTCCCAGGCACAGAGAAGGTGCTAGCAAGGAATTCTCTGCCTGCCTTTCCCCAGTGCTCTGCAAGCTCTCCAGGACAACATAAAATCTGGGGCTCTGTGCTTTCTTTCGTTCTAAACAAGTGTTATTGTTTTCTGCACAAAAGCGATTCTTGCGAAGCAATGTGAACACTTCTGCTTCCCAGGCACAGAGAAGGTGCTAGCAAGGAATTCTCTGCCTGCCTTTCCCCAGTGCTCTGCAAGCTCTCCAGGACAACATAGAATCTGGGGCTCTGTGCTTTCTTTCGTTCTGAACAAGTGTTACTGTTTTCTGCACAAAAGCGATTCTTGCGAAGCAATGTGAACAGGCACAGAGAAGGTGCTATCAGGGAATTCTCTGCCTGCCTTTCCCCAGTGCTCTGCAAGCTCTCCAGGACAACATAGAATCTGGGGCTCTGTGCTTTCTTTCCTTCTGAACAAGTGTTACTGTTTTCTGCACAAAAGCGATTCTGCGAAGCAATGTGAACACTTCTGCTTCCCAGGCACAGAGAAGGTGCTAGCAGGGAATTCTCTGCCTGCCTTTCCCCAGTGCTCTGCAAGCTCTCCAGGACAACATAAAATCTGGGGCTCTGTGCTTTCTTTCGTTCTGAACAAGTGTTACTGTTTTCTGCACAAAAGCGATTCTGCGAAGCAATGTGAACACTTCTGCTTCCCAGGCACAGAGAAGGTGCTAGCAGGGAATTCTCTGCCTGCCTTTCCCCAGTGCTCTGCAAGCTCTCCAGGACAACATAGAATCTGGGGCTCTGTGCTTTCTTTCCTTCTGAACAAGTGTTACTGTTTTCTGCACAAAAGCGATTCTTGCGAAGCAATGTGAACACTTCTGCTTCCCAGGCACAGAGAAGGTGCTAGCAGGGAATTCTCTGCCTGCCTTTCCCCAGTGCTCTGCAAGCTCTCCAGGACAACATAGAATCTGGGGCTCTGTGCTTTCTTTAGTTCTGAACAAGTGTTACTGTTTTCTGCACAAAAGCGATTCTTGCGAAGCAATGTGAACAGGCACAGAGAAGGTGCTATCAGGGAATTCTCTGCCTGCCTTTCCCCAGTGCTCTGCAAGCTCTCCAGGACAACATAGAATCTGGGGCTCTGTGCTTTCTTTCCTTCTGAACAAGTGTTAGTGTTTTCTGCACAAAAGCGATTCTGCGAAGCAATGTGAACACTTCTGCTTCCCAGGCACAGAGAAGGTGCTTGCAGGGAATTCTCTGCCTGCCTTTCCCCAGTGCTCTGCAAGCTCTCCAGGACAACATAAAATCTGGGGCTCTGTGCTTTCTTTCCTTCTGAACAAGTGTTAGTGTTTTCTGCACAAAAGCGATTCTGCGAAGCAATGTGAACAGGCACAGAGAAGGTGCTAGCAGGGAATTCTCTGCCTGCCTTTCCCCAGTGCTCTGCAATCTCTCCAGGACAACATAAAATCTGGGGCTCTGTGCTTTCTTTCCTTCTGAACAAGTGTTACTGTTTTCTGCACAAAAGCGATTCTGCGAAGCAATGTGAACACTTCTGCTTCCCAGGCACAGAGAAGGTGCTAGCAAGGAATTCTCTGCCTGCCTTTCCCCAGTGCTCTGCAAGCTCTCCAGGACAACATAAAATCTGGGGCTCTGTGCTTTCTTTCGTTCTAAACAAGTGTTATTGTTTTCTGCACAAAAGCGATTCTTGCGAAGCAATGTGAACACTTCTGCTTCCCAGGCACAGAGAAGGTGCTAGCAAGGAATTCTCTGCCTGCCTTTCCCCAGTGCTCTGCAAGCTCTCCAGGACAACATAGAATCTGGGGCTCTGTGCTTTCTATAGTTCTGAACAAGTGTTACTGTTTTCTGCACAAAAGCGATTCTTGCGAAGCAATGTGAACAGGCACAGAGAAGGTGCTATCAGGGAATTCTCTGCCTGCCTTTCCCCAGTGCTCTGCAAGCTCTCCAGGACAACATAGAATCTGGGGCTCTGTGCTTTCTTTCCTTCTGAACAAGTGTTACTGTTTTCTGCACAAAAGCGATTCTGCGAAGCAATGTGAACACTTCTGCTTCCCAGGCACAGAGAAGGTGCTAGCAAGGAATTCTCTGCCTGCCTTTCCCCAGTGCTCTGCAAGCTCTCCAGGACAACATAAAATCTGGGGCTCTGTGCTTTCTTTCGTTCTGAACAAGTGTTACTGTTTTCTGCACAAAAGCGATTCTGCGAAGCAATGTGAACACTTCTGCTTCCCAGGCACAGAGAAGGTGCTAGCAGGGAATTCTCTGCCTGCCTTTCCCCAGTGCTCTGCAAGCTCTCCAGGACAACATAGAATCTGGGGCTCTGTGCTTTCTTTCCTTCTGAACAAGTGTTACTGTTTTCTGCACAAAAGCGATTCTTGCGAAGCAATGTGAACACTTCTGCTTCCCAGGCACAGAGAAGGTGCTAGCAGGGAATTCTCTGCCTGCCTTTCCCCAGTGCTCTGCAAGCTCTCCAGGACAACATAGAATCTGGGGCTCTGTGCTTTCTTTCCTTCTGAACAAGTGTTACTGTTTTCTGCACAAAAGCGATTCTTGCGAAGCAATGTGAACAGGCACAGAGAAGGTGCTATCAGGGAATTCTCTGCCTGCCTTTCCCCAGTGCTCTGCAAGCTCTCCAGGACAACATAGAATCTGGGGCTCTGTGCTTTCTTTCCTTCTGAACAAGTGTTACTGTTTTCTGCACAAAAGCGATTCTGCGAAGCAATGTGAACACTACTGCTTCCCAGGCACAGAGAAGGTGCTAGCAAGGAATTCTCTGCCTGCCTTTCCCCAGTGCTCTGCAAGCTCTCCAGGACAACATAGAATCTGGGGCTCTGTGCTTTCTTTCCTTCTGAACAAGTGTTAGTGTTTTCTGCACAAAAGCGATTCTGCGAAGCAATGTGAACACTTCTGCTTCCCAGGCACAGAGAAGGTGCTAGCAGGGAATTCTCTGCCTGCCTTTCCCCAGTGCTCTGCAATCTCTCCAGGACAACATAGAATCTGGGGCTCTGTGCTTTCTTTCCTTCTGAACAAGTGTTACTGTTTTCTGCACAAAAGCGATTCTTGCGAAGCAATGTGAACACTTCTGCTTCCCAGGCACAGAGAAGGTGCTAGCAAGGAATTCTCTGCCTGCCTTTCCCCAGTGCTCTGCAAGCTCTCCAGGACAACATAGAATCTGGGGCTCTGTGCTTTCTATAGTTCTGAACAAGTGTTACTGTTTTCTGCACAAAAGCGATTCTTGCGAAGCAATGTGAACAGGCACAGAGAAGGTGCTATCAGGGAATTCTCTGCCTGCCTTTCCCCAGTGCTCTGCAAGCTCTCCAGGACAACATAGAATCTGGGGCTCTGTGCTTTCTTTCCTTCTGAACAAGTGTTACTGTTTTCTGCACAAAAGCGATTCTGCGAAGCAATGTGAACACTTCTGCTTCCCAGGCACAGAGAAGGTGCTAGCAAGGAATTCTCTGCCTGCCTTTCCCCAGTGCTCTGCAAGCTCTCCAGGACAACATAAAATCTGGGGCTCTGTGCTTTCTTTCCTTCTGAACAAGTGTTACTGTTTTCTGCACAAAAGCGATTCTTGCGAAGCAATGTGAACACTTCTGCTTCCCAGGCACAGAGAAGGTGCTATCAGGGAATTCTCTGCCTGCCTTTCCCCAGTGCTCTGCAAGCTCTCCAGGACAACATAGAATCTGGGGCTCTGTGCTTTCTTTCCTTCTGAACAAGTGTTACTGTTTTCTGCACAAAAGCGATTCTTGCGAAGCAATGTGAACACTTCTGCTTCCCAGGCACAGAGAAGGTGCTAGCAGGGAATTCTCTGCCTGCCTTTCCCCAGTGCTCTGCAAGCTCTCCAGGACAACATAAAATCTGGGGCTCTGTGCTTTCTTTCGTTCTGAACAAGTGTTAGTGTTTTCTGCACAAAAGCGATTCTGCGAAGCAATGTGAACAGGCACAGAGAAGGTGCTAGCAGGGAATTCTCTGCCTGCCTTTCCCCAGTGCTCTGCAAGCTCTCCAGGACAATATAGAATCTGGGGCTCTGTGCTTTCTTTCCTTCTGAACAAGTGTTACTGTTTTCTGCACAAAAGCGATTCTGCGAAGCAATGTGAACACTTCTGCTTCCCAGGCACACAGAAGGTGCTAGCAAGGAATTCTCTGCCTGCCTTTCCCCAGTGCTCTGCAAGCTCTCCAGGACAACATAAAATCTGGGGCTCTGTGCTTTCTTTCCTTCTGAACAACTGTTACTGTTTTCTGCACAAAAGCGATTCTTGCGAAGCAATGTGAACACTTCTGCTTCCCAGGCACAGAGAAGGTGCTAGCAAGGAATTCTCTGCCTGCCTTTCCCCAGTGCTCTGCAAGCTCTCCAGGACAACATAGAATCTGGGGCTCTGTGCTTTCTTTAGTTCTGAACAAGTGTTACTGTTTTCTGCACAAAAGCGATTCTTGCGAAGCAATGTGAACAGGCACAGAGAAGGTGCTATCAGGGAATTCTCTGCCTGCCTATCCCCAGTGCTCTGCAAGCTCTCCAGGACAACATAGAATCTGGGGCTCTGTGCTTTCTTTCGTTCTGAACAAGTGTTAATGTTTTCTGCACAAAAGCGATTCTGCGAAGCAATGTGAACAGGCACAGAGAAGGTGCTAGCAGGGAATTCTCTGCCTGCCTTTCCCCAGTGCTCTGCAAGCTCTCCAGGACAACATAGAATCTGGGGCTCTGTGCTTTCTTTCGTTCTGAACAAATGTTACTGTTTTCTGCACAAAAGCGATTCTGCGAAGCAATGTGAACACTTCTGCTTCCCAGGCACAGAGAAGGTGCTAGCAAGGAATTCTCTGCCTGCCTTTCCCCAGTGCTCTGCAAGCTCTCCAGGACAACATAAAATCTGGGGCTCTGTGCTTTCTTTCCTTCTGAACAAGTGTTACTGTTTTCTGCACAAAAGCGATTCTTGCGAAGCAATGTGAACACTTCTGCTTCCCAGGCACAGAGAAGGTGCTAGCAAGGAATTCTCTGCCTGCCTTTCCCCAGTGCTCTGCAAGCTCTCCAGGACAACATAAAATCTGGGGCTCTGTGCTTTCTTTCCTTCTGAACAAGTGTTACTGTTTTCTGCACAAAAGCGATTCTGCGAAGCAATGTGAACAGGCACAGAGAAGGTGCTATCAGGGAATTCTCTGCCTGCCTTTCCCCAGTGCTCTGCAATCTCTCCAGGACAACATAGAATCTGGGGCTCTGTGCTTTCTTTCCTTCTGAACAAGTGTTAGTGTTTTCTGCACAAAAGCGATTCTGCGAAGCAATGTGAACACTTCTGCTTCCCAGGCACAGAGAAGGTGCTAGCAGGGAATTCTCTGCCTGCCTTTCCCCAGTGCTCTGCAAGCTCTCCAGGACAACATAAAATCTGGGGCTCTGTGCTTTCTTTCCTTCTGAACAAGTGTTACTGTTTTCTGCACAAAAGCAATTCTTGCGAAGCAATGTGAACACTTCTGCTTCCCAGGCACACAGAAGGTGCTAGCAAGGAATTCTCTGCCTGCCTTTCCCCAGTGCTCTGCAAGCTCTCCAGGACAACATAAAATCTGGGGCTCTGTGCTTTCTTTCCTTCTGAACAAGTGTTACTGTTTTCTGCACAAAAGCGATTCTTGCGAAGCAATGTGAACACTTCTGCTTCCCAGGCACAGAGAAGGTGCTAGCAAGGAATTCTCTGCCTGCCTTTCCCCAGTGCTCTGCAAGCTCTCCAGGACAACATAAAATCTGGGGCTCTGTGCTTTCTTTCGTTCTAAACAAGTGTTATTATTTTCTGCACAAAAGCGATTCTTGCGAAGCAATGTGAACACTTCTGCTTCCCAGGCACAGAGAAGGTGCTAGCAAGGAATTCTCTGCCTGCCTTTCCCCAGTGCTCTGCAAGCTCTCCAGGACAACATAGAATCTGGGGCTCTGTGCTTTCTATAGTTCTGAACAAGTGTTACTGTTTTCTGCACAAAAGCGATTCTTGCGAAGCAATGTGAACAGGCACAGAGAAGGTGCTATCAGGGAATTCTCTGCCTGCCTTTCCCCAGTGCTCTGCAAGCTCTCCAGGACAACATAGAATCTGGGGCTCTGTGCTTTCTTTCCTTCTGAACAAGTGTTACTGTTTTCTGCACAAAAGCGATTCTGCGAAGCAATGTGAACACTTCTGCTTCCCAGGCACAGAGAAGGTGCTAGCAGGGAATTCTCTGCCTGCCTTTCCCCAGTGCTCTGCAAGCTCTCCAGGACAACATAAAATCTGGGGCTCTGTGCTTTCTTTCGTTCTGAACAAGTGTTACTGTTTTCTGCACAAAAGCGATTCTGCGAAGCAATGTGAACACTTCTGCTTCCCAGGCACAGAGAAGGTGCTAGCAGGGAATTCTCTGCCTGCCTTTCCCCAGTGCTCTGCAAGCTCTCCAGGACAACATAGAATCTGGGGCTCTGTGCTTTCTTTCCTTCTGAACAAGTGTTACTGTTTTCTGCACAAAAGCGATTCTTGCGAAGCAATGTGAACACTTCTGCTTCCCAGGCACAGAGAAGGTGCTAGCAGGGAATTCTCTGCCTGCCTTTCCCCAGTGCTCTGCAAGCTCTCCAGGACAACATAGAATCTGGGGCTCTGTGCTTTCTTTCGTTCTGAACAAGTGTTACTGTTTTCTGCACAAAAGCGATTCTTGCGAAGCAATGTGAACAGGCACAGAGAAGGTGCTATCAGGGAATTCTCTGCCTGCCTTTCCCCAGTGCTCTGCAAGCTCTCCAGGACAACATAGAATCTGGGGCTCTGTGCTTTCTTTCCTTCTGAACAAGTGTTAGTGTTTTCTGCACAAAAGCGATTCTGCGAAGCAATGTGAACACTTCTGCTTCCCAGGCACAGAGAAGGTGCTTGCAGGGAATTCTCTGCCTGCCTTTCCCCAGTGCTCTGCAAGCTCTCCAGGACAACATAAAATCTGGGGCTCTGTGCTTTCTTTCCTTCTGAACAAGTGTTAGTGTTTTCTGCACAAAAGCGATTCTGCGAAGCAATGTGAACAGGCACAGAGAAGGTGCTATCAGGGAATTCTCTGCCTGCCTTTCCCCAGTGCTCTGCAATCTCTCCAGGACAACATAAAATCTGGGGCTCTGTGCTTTCTTTCCTTCTGAACAAGTGTTATTATTTTCTGCACAAAAGCGATTCTTGCGAAGCAATGTGAACACTTCTGCTTCCCAGGCACAGAGAAGGTGCTAGCAAGGAATTCTCTGCCTGCCTTTCCCCAGTGCTCTGCAAGCTCTCCAGGACAACATAGAATCTGGGGCTCTGTGCTTTCTATAGTTCTGAACAAGTGTTACTGTTTTCTGCACAAAAGCGATTCTTGCGAAGCAATGTGAACAGGCACAGAGAAGGTGCTATCAGGGAATTCTCTGCCTGCCTTTCCCCAGTGCTCTGCAAGCTCTCCAGGACAACATAGAATCTGGGGCTCTGTGCTTTCTTTCCTTCTGAACAAGTGTTACTGTTTTCTGCACAAAAGCGATTCTGCGAAGCAATGTGAACACTTCTGCTTCCCAGGCACAGAGAAGGTGCTAGCAGGGAATTCTCTGCCTGCCTTTCCCCAGTGCTCTGCAAGCTCTCCAGGACAACATAAAATCTGGGGCTCTGTGCTTTCTTTCGTTCTGAACAAGTGTTACTGTTTTCTGCACAAAAGCGATTCTGCGAAGCAATGTGAACACTTCTGCTTCCCAGGCACAGAGAAGGTGCTAGCAGGGAATTCTCTGCCTGCCTTTCCCCAGTGCTCTGCAAGCTCTCCAGGACAACATAGAATCTGGGGCTCTGTGCTTTCTTTCCTTCTGAACAAGTGTTACTGTTTTCTGCACAAAAGCGATTCTTGCGAAGCAATGTGAACACTTCTGCTTCCCAGGCACAGAGAAGGTGCTAGCAGGGAATTCTCTGCCTGCCTTTCCCCAGTGCTCTGCAAGCTCTCCAGGACAACATAGAATCTGGGGCTCTGTGCTTTCTTTCGTTCTGAACAAGTGTTACTGTTTTCTGCACAAAAGCGATTCTTGCGAAGCAATGTGAACAGGCACAGAGAAGGTGCTATCAGGGAATTCTCTGCCTGCCTTTCCCCAGTGCTCTGCAAGCTCTCCAGGACAACATAGAATCTGGGGCTCTGTGCTTTCTTTCCTTCTGAACAAGTGTTAGTGTTTTCTGCACAAAAGCGATTCTGCGAAGCAATGTGAACACTTCTGCTTCCCAGGCACAGAGAAGGTGCTTGCAGGGAATTCTCTGCCTGCCTTTCCCCAGTGCTCTGCAAGCTCTCCAGGACAACATAAAATCTGGGGCTCTGTGCTTTCTTTCCTTCTGAACAAGTGTTAGTGTTTTGTGCACAAAAGCGATTCTGCGAAGCAATGTGAACAGGCACAGAGAAGGTGCTATCAGGGAATTCTCTGCCTGCCTTTCCCCAGTGCTCTGCAATCTCTCCAGGACAACATAAAATCTGGGGCTCTGTGCTTTCTTTCCTTCTGAACAAGTGTTACTGTTTTCTGCACAAAAGCGATTCTGCGAAGCAATGTGAACACTTCTGCTTCCCAGGCACAGAGAAGGTGCTAGCAAGGAATTCTCTGCCTGCCTTTCCCCAGTGCTCTGCAAGCTCTCCAGGACAACATAAAATCTGGGGCTCTGTGCTTTCTTTCGTTCTAAACAAGTGTTATTGTTTTCTGCACAAAAGCGATTCTTGCGAAGCAATGTGAACACTTCTGCTTCCCAGGCACAGAGAAGGTGCTAGCAAGGAATTCTCTGCCTGCCTTTCCCCAGTGCTCTGCAAGCTCTCCAGGACAACATAGAATCTGGGGCTCTGTGCTTTCTATAGTTCTGAACAAGTGTTACTGTTTTCTGCACAAAAGCGATTCTTGCGAAGCAATGTGAACAGGCACAGAGAAGGTGCTATCAGGGAATTCTCTGCCTGCCTTTCCCCAGTGCTCTGCAAGCTCTCCAGGACAACATAGAATCTGGGGCTCTGTGCTTTCTTTCCTTCTGAACAAGTGTTACTGTTTTCTGCACAAAAGCGATTCTGCGAAGCAATGTGAACACTTCTGCTTCCCAGGCACAGAGAAGGTGCTAGCAAGGAATTCTCTGCCTGCCTTTCCCCAGTGCTCTGCAAGCTCTCCAGGACAACATAAAATCTGGGGCTCTGTGCTTTCTTTCGTTCTGAACAAGTGTTACTGTTTTCTGCACAAAAGCGATTCTGCGAAGCAATGTGAACACTTCTGCTTCCCAGGCACAGAGAAGGTGCTAGCAGGGAATTCTCTGCCTGCCTTTCCCCAGTGCTCTGCAAGCTCTCCAGGACAACATAGAATCTGGGGCTCTGTGCTTTCTTTCCTTCTGAACAAGTGTTACTGTTTTCTGCACAAAAGCGATTCTTGCGAAGCAATGTGAACACTTCTGCTTCCCAGGCACAGAGAAGGTGCTAGCAGGGAATTCTCTGCCTGCCTTTCCCCAGTGCTCTGCAAGCTCTCCAGGACAACATAGAATCTGGGGCTCTGTGCTTTCTTTCGTTCTGAACAAGTGTTACTGTTTTCTGCACAAAAGCGATTCTTGCGAAGCAATGTGAACAGGCACAGAGAAGGTGCTATCAGGGAATTCTCTGCCTGCCTTTCCCCAGTGCTCTGCAAGCTCTCCAGGACAACATAGAATCTGGGGCTCTGTGCTTTCTTTCCTTCTGAACAAGTGTTACTGTTTTCTGCACAAAAGCGATTCTGCGAAGCAATGTGAACACTTCTGCTTCCCAGGCACAGAGAAGGTGCTAGCAAGGAATTCTCTGCCTGCCTTTCCCCAGTGCTCTGCAAGCTCTCCAGGACAACATAAAATCTGGGGCTCTGTGCTTTCTTTCCTTCTGAACAAGTGTTACTGTTTTCTGCACAAAAGCGATTCTGCGAAGCAATGTGAACACTTCTGCTTCCCAGGCACAGAGAAGGTGCTAGCAGGGAATTCTCTGCCTGCCTTTCCCCAGTGCTCTGCAAGCTCTCCAGGACAACATAGAATCTGGGGCTCTGTGCTTTCTTTCCTTCTGAACAAGTGTTACTGTTTTCTGCACAAAAGCGATTCTTGCGAAGCAATGTGAACACTTCTGCTTCCCAGGCACAGAGAAGGTGCTAGCAAGGAATTCTCTGCCTGCCTTTCCCCAGTGCTCTGCAAGCTCTCCAGGACAACATAGAATCTGGGGCTCTGTGCTTTCTATAGTTCTGAACAAGTGTTACTGTTTTCTGCACAAAAGCGATTCTTGCGAAGCAATGTGAACAGGCACAGAGAAGGTGCTATCAGGGAATTCTCTGCCTGCCTTTCCCCAGTGCTCTGCAAGCTCTCCAGGACAACATAGAATCTGGGGCTCTGTGCTTTCTTTCCTTCTGAACAAGTGTTACTGTTTTCTGCACAAAAGCGATTCTGCGAAGCAATGTGAACACTTCTGCTTCCCAGGCACAGAGAAGGTGCTAGCAAGGAATTCTCTGCCTGCCTTTCCCCAGTGCTCTGCAAGCTCTCCAGGACAACATAAAATCTGGGGCTCTGTGCTTTCTTTCGTTCTGAACAAGTGTTACTGTTTTCTGCACAAAAGCGATTCTGCGAAGCAATGTGAACACTTCTGCTTCCCAGGCACAGAGAAGGTGCTAGCAGGGAATTCTCTGCCTGCCTTTCCCCAGTGCTCTGCAAGCTCTCCAGGACAACATAGAATCTGGGGCTCTGTGCTTTCTTTCCTTCTGAACAAGTGTTACTGTTTTCTGCACAAAAGCGATTCTTGCGAAGCAATGTGAACACTTCTGCTTCCCAGGCACAGAGAAGGTGCTAGCAGGGAATTCTCTGCCTGCCTTTCCCCAGTGCTCTGCAAGCTCTCCAGGACAACATAGAATCTGGGGCTCTGTGCTTTCTTTCGTTCTGAACAAGTGTTACTGTTTTCTGCACAAAAGCGATTCTTGCGAAGCAATGTGAACAGGCACAGAGAAGGTGCTATCAGGGAATTCTCTGCCTGCCTTTCCCCAGTGCTCTGCAAGCTCTCCAGGACAACATAGAATCTGGGGCTCTGTGCTTTCTTTCCTTCTGAACAAGTGTTAGTGTTTTCTGCACAAAAGCGATTCTGCGAAGCAATGTGAACACTTCTGCTTCCCAGGCACAGAGAAGGTGCTAGCAAGGAATTCTCTGCCTGCCTTTCCCCAGTGCTCTGCAAGCTCTCCAGGACAACATAAAATCTGGGGCTCTGTGCTTTCTTTCGTTCTGAACAAGTGTTACTGTTTTCTGCACAAAAGCGATTCTTGCGAAGCAATGTGAACACTTCTGCTTCCCAGGCACAGAGAAGGTGCTAGCAAGGAATTCTCTGCCTGCCTTTCCCCAGTGCTCTGCAAGCTCTCCAGGACAACATAGAATCTGGGGCTCTGTGCTTTCTTTCCTTCTGAACAAGTGTTAGTGTTTTCTGCACAAAAGCGATTCTGCGAAGCAATGTGAACACTTCTGCTTCCCAGGCACAGAGAAGGTGCTAGCAAGGAATTCTCTGCCTGCCTTTCCCCAGTGCTCTGCAAGCTCTCCAGGACAACATAAAATCTGGGGCTCTGTTCTTTCTTTCCTTCTGAACAAGTGTTACTGTTTTCTGCACAAAAGCGATTCTGCGAAGCAATGTGAACAGGCACAGAGAAGGTGCTAGCAGGGAATTCTCTGCCTGCCTTTCCCCAGTGCTCTGCAATCTCTCCAGGACAACATAAAATCTGGGGCTCTGTGCTTTCTTTCCTTCTGAACAAGTGTTACTGTTTTCTGCACAAAAGCGAATCTGCGAAGCAATGTGAACACTTCTGCTTCCCAGGCAAACAGAAGGTGCTAGCAAGGAATTCTCTGCCTGCCTTTCCCCAGTGCTCTGCAAGCTCTCCAGGACAACATAAAATCTGGGGCTCTGTGCTTTCTTTCCTTCTGAACAAGTGTTACTGTTTTCTGCACAAAAGCGAATCTGCGATGCAATGTGAACACTTCTGCTTCCCAGGCACAGAGAAGGTGCTAGCAAGGAATTCTCTGCCTGCCTTTCCCCAGTGCTCTGCAAGCTCTCCAGGACAACATAGAATCTGGGGCTCTGTGCTTTCTATAGTTCTGAACAAGTGTTACTGTTTTCTGCACAAAAGCGATTCTGCGAAGCAATGTGAACACTTCTGCTTCCCAGGCACAGAGAAGGTGCTAGCAAGGAATTCTCTGCCTGCCTTTCCCCAGTGCTCTGCAAGCTCTCCAGGACAACATAAAATCTGGGGCTCTGTGCTTTCTTTCGTTCTGAACAAGTGTTACTGTTTTCTGCACAAAAGCGATTCTTGCGAATTAATGTGAACACTTCTGCTTCCCAGGCACAGAGAAGGTGCTAGCAAGGAATTCTCTGCCTGCCTTTCCCCAGTGCTCTGCAAGCTCTCCAGGACAACATAAAATCTGGGGCTCTGTGCTTTCTTTCCTTCTGAACAAGTGTTACTGTTTTCTGCACAAAAGCGATTCTGCGAAGCAATGTGAACAGGCACAGAGAAGGTGCTAGCAGGGAATTCTCTGCCTGCCTTTCCCCAGTGCTCTGCAAGCTCTCCAGGACAACATAAAATCTGGGGCTCTGTGCTTTCTTTCCTTCTGAACAAGTGTTACTGTTTTCTGCACAAAAGCGATTCTGCGATGCAATGTGAACACTTCTGCTTCCCAGGCACAGAGAAGGTGCTATCAGGGAATTCTCTGCCTGCCTTTCCCCAGTGCTCTGCAAGCTCTCCAGGACAACATAAAATCTGGGGCTCTGTGCTTTCTTTCCTTCTGAACAAGTGTTACTGTTTTCTGCATAAAAGCGATTCTGCGAAGCAATGTGAACAGGCACAGAGAAGGTGCTATCAGGGAATTCTCTGCCTGCCTTTCCCCAGTGCTCTGCAAGCTCTCCAGGACAACATAAAATCTGGGGCTCTGTGCTTTCTTTCCTTCTGAACAAGTGTTAGTGTTTTCTGCACAAAAGCGATTCTGCGAAGCAATGTGAACACTTCTGCTTCCCAGGCACAGAGAAGGTGCTAGCAAGGAATTCTCTGCCTGCCTTTCCCCAGTGCTCTGCAAGCTCTCCAGGACAACATAAAATCTGGGGCTCTGTGCTTTCTTTCGTTCTGAACAAGTGTTACTGTTTTCTGCACAAAAGCGATTCTTGCGAAGCAATGTGAACACTTCTGCTTCCCAGGCACAGAGAAGGTGCTAGCAAGGAATTCTCTGCCTGCCTTTCCCCAGTGCTCTGCAAGCTCTCCAGGACAACATAGAATCTGGGGCTCTGTGCTTTCTTTCCTTCTGAACAAGTGTTAGTGTTTTCTGCACAAAAGCGATTCTGCGAAGCAATGTGAACACTTCTGCTTCCCAGGCACAGAGAAGGTGCTTGCAGGGAATTCTCTGCCTGCCTTTCCCCAGTGCTCTGCAAGCTCTCCAGGACAACATAAAATCTGGGGCTCTGTGCTTTCTTTCCTTATGAACAAGTGTTACTGTTTTCTGCACAAAAGCGATTCTTGCGAAGCAATGTGAACACTTCTGCTTCCCAGGCACAGAGAAGGTGCTAGCAAGGAATTCTCTGCCTGCCTTTCCCCAGTGCTCTGCAAGCTCTCCAGGACAACATAAAATCTGGGGCTCTGTGCTTTCTTTCCTTCTGAACAAGTGGTACTGTTTTCTGCACAAAAGCGATTCTGCGAAGCAATGTAAACACTTCTGCTTCCCAGGCACAGAGAAGGTGCTAGCAAGGAATTCTCTGCCTGCCTTTCCCCAGTGCTCTGCAAGCTCTCCAGGACAACATAGAATCTGGGGCTCTGTGCTTTCTTTCCTTCTGAACAAGTGTTAGTGTTTTCTGCACAAAAGCGATTCTGCGAAGCAATGTGAACACTTCTGCTTCCCAGGCACAGAGAAGGTGCTAGCAAGGAATTCTCTGCCTGCCTTTCCCCAGTGCTCTGCAAGCTCTCCAGGACAACATAAAATCTGGGGCTCTGTGCTTTCTTTCCTTCTGAACAAGTGTTACTGTTTTCTGCACAAAAGCGATTCTGCGAAGCAATGTGAACAGGCACAGAGAAGGTGCTAGCAGGGAATTCTCTGCCTGCCTTTCCCCAGTGCTCTGCAATCTCTCCAGGACAACATAAAATCTGGGGCTCTGTGCTTTCTTTCCTTCTGAACAAGTGTTACTGTTTTCTGCACAAAAGCGAATCTGCGAAGCAATGTGAACACTTCTGCTTCCCAGGCAAACAGAAGGTGCTAGCAAGGAATTCTCTGCCTGCCTTTCCCCAGTGCTCTGCAAGCTCTCCAGGACAACATAAAATCTGGGGCTCTGTGCTTTCTTTCCTTCTGAACAAGTGTTACTGTTTTCTGCACAAAAGCGAATCTGCGATGCAATGTGAACACTTCTGCTTCCCAGGCACAGAGAAGGTGCTAGCAAGGAATTCTCTGCCTGCCTTTCCCCAGTGCTCTGCAAGCTCTCCAGGACAACATAGAATCTGGGGCTCTGTGCTTTCTATAGTTCTGAACAAGTGTTACTGTTTTCTGCACAAAAGCGATTCTGCGAAGCAATGTGAACACTTCTGCTTCCCAGGCACAGAGAAGGTGCTAGCAAGGAATTCTCTGCCTGCCTTTCCCCAGTGCTCTGCAAGCTCTCCAGGACAACATAAAATCTGGGGCTCTGTGCTTTCTTTCGTTCTGAACAAGTGTTACTGTTTTCTGCACAAAAGCGATTCTTGCGAATTAATGTGAACACTTCTGCTTCCCAGGCACAGAGAAGGTGCTAGCAAGGAATTCTCTGCCTGCCTTTCCCCAGTGCTCTGCAAGCTCTCCAGGACAACATAAAATCTGGGGCTCTGTGCTTTCTTTCCTTCTGAACAAGTGTTACTGTTTTCTGCACAAAAGCGATTCTGCGAAGCAATGTGAACAGGCACAGAGAAGGTGCTAGCAGGGAATTCTCTGCCTGCCTTTCCCCAGTGCTCTGCAAGCTCTCCAGGACAACATAAAATCTGGGGCTCTGTGCTTTCTTTCCTTCTGAACAAGTGTTACTGTTTTCTGCACAAAAGCGAATCTGCGATGCAATGTGAACACTTCTGCTTCCCAGGCACAGAGAAGGTGCTATCAGGGAATTCTCTGCCTGCCTTTCCCCAGTGCTCTGCAAGCTCTCCAGGACAACATAAAATCTGGGGCTCTGTGCTTTCTTTCCTTCTGAACAAGTGTTACTGTTTTCTGCATAAAAGCGATTCTGCGAAGCAATGTGAACAGGCACAGAGAAGGTGCTATCAGGGAATTCTCTGCCTGCCTTTCCCCAGTGCTCTGCAAGCTCTCCAGGACAACATAAAATCTGGGGCTCTGTGCTTTCTTTCCTTCTGAACAAGTGTTAGTGTTTTCTGCACAAAAGCGATTCTGCGAAGCAATGTGAACACTTCTGCTTCCCAGGCACAGAGAAGGTGCTAGCAAGGAATTCTCTGCCTGCCTTTCCCCAGTGCTCTGCAAGCTCTCCAGGACAACATAAAATCTGGGGCTCTGTGCTTTCTTTCGTTCTGAACAAGTGTTACTGTTTTCTGCACAAAAGCGATTCTTGCGAAGCAATGTGAACACTTCTGCTTCCCAGGCACAGAGAAGGTGCTAGCAAGGAATTCTCTGCCTGCCTTTCCCCAGTGCTCTGCAAGCTCTCCAGGACAACATAAAATCTGGGGCTCTGTGCTTTCTTTCCTTCTGAACAAGTGTTACTGTTTTCTGCACAAAAGCGATTCTGCGAAGCAATGTGAACAGGCACAGAGAAGGTGCTAGCAGGGAATTCTCTGCCTGCCTTTCCCCAGTGCTCTGCAAGCTCTCCAGGACAACATAGAATCTGGGGCTCTGTGCTTTCTTTCCTTCTGAACATGTGTTAGTGTTTTCTGCACAAAGGCGATTCTGCGAAGCAATGTGAACACTTCTGCTTCCCAGGCACAGAGAAGGTGCTAGCAGGGAATTCTCTGCCTGCCTTTCCCCAGTGCTCTGCAAGCTCTCCAGGACAACATAAAATCTGGGGCTCTGTGCTTTCTTTCCTTCTGAACATGTGTTAGTGTTTTCTGCACAAAGGCGATTCTGCGAAGCAATGTGAACAGGCACAGAGAAGGTGCTAGCAGGGAATTCTCTGCCTGCCTTTCCCCAGTGCTCTGCAAGCTCTCCAGGACAACATAGAATCTGGGGCTCTGTGCTTTCTTTCGTTCTGAACAAGTGTTACTGTTTTCTGCACAAAAGCGATTCTGCGAAGCAATGTGAACACTTCTGCTTCCCAGGCACAGAGAAGGTGCTAGCAAGGAATTCTCTTCCTGCCTTTCCCCAGTGCTCTGCAAGCTCTCCAGGACAACATAAAATCTGGGGCTCTGTGCTTTCTTTCCTTCTGAAAAACTGTTACTGTTTTCTGCACAAAAGCGATTCTTGCGAAGCAATGTGAACACTTCTGCTTCCCAGGCACAGAGAAGGTGCTAGCAGGGAATTCTCTGCCTGCCTTTCCCCAGTGCTCTGCAAGCTCTCCAGGACAACATAGAATCTGGGGCTCTGTGCTTTCTTTCGTTCTGAACAAGTGTTAAAGTTTTCTGCACAAAAGCGATTCTGCGAAGCAATGTGAACAGGCACAGAGAAGGTGCTAGCAGGGAATTCTCTGCCTGCCTTTCCCCAGTGCTCTGCAAGCTCTCCAGGACAACATAGAATCTGGGGCTCTGTGCTTTCTTTCCTTCTGAACAAGTGTTACTGTTTTCTGCACAAAAGCGATTCTGCGAAGCAATGTGAACACTTCTGCTTCCCAGGCACAGAGAAGGTGCTAGCAAGGAATTCTCTGCCTGCCTTTCCCCAGTGCTCTGCAAGCTCTCCAGGACAACATAAAATCTGGGGCTCTGTGCTTTCTTTCGTTCTGAACAAGTGTTACTGTTTTCTGCACAAAAGCGATTCTTGCGAAGCAATGTGAACACTTCTGCTTCCCAGGCACAGAGAAGGTGCTAGCAAGGAATTCTCTGCCTGCCTTTCCCCAGTGCTCTGCAAGCTCTCCAGGACAACATAAAATCTGGGGCTCTGTGCTTTCTTTCCTTCTGAACAAGTGTTACTGTTTTCTGCACAAAAGCGATTCTGCGAAGCAATGTGAACAGGCACAGAGAAGGTGCTAGCAGGGAATTCTCTGCCTGCCTTTCCCCAGTGCTCTGCAAGCTCTCCAGGACAACATAAAATCTGGGGCTCTGTGCTTTCTTTCCTTCTGAACAAGTGTTAGTGTTTTCTGCACAAAAGCGATTCTGCGAAGCAATGTGAACACTTCTGCTTCCCAGGCACAGAGAAGGTGCTAGCAAGGAATTCTCTGCCTGCCTTTCCCCAGTGCTCTGCAAGCTCTCCAGGACAACATAGAATCTGGGGCTCTGTGCTTTCTTTCCTTCTGAACAAGTGTTAGTGTTTTCTGCACAAAAGCGATTCTGCGAAGCAATGTGAACACTTCTGCTTCCCAGGCACAGAGAAGGTGCTTGCAGGGAATTCTCTGCCTGCCTTTCCCCAGTGCTCTGCAAGCTCTCCAGGACAACATAAAATCTGGGGCTCTGTGCTTTCTTTCCTTCTGAACAAGTGTTAGTGTTTTCTGCACAAAAGCGATTCTGCGAAGCAATGTGAACAGGCACAGAGAAGGTGCTATCAGGGAATTCTCTGCCTGCCTTTCCCCAGTGCTCTGCAATCTCTCCAGGACAACATAAAATCTGGGGCTCTGTGCTTTCTTTCCTTCTGAACAAGTGTTATTATTTTCTGCACAAAAGCGATTCTTGCGAAGCAATGTGAACACTTCTGCTTCCCAGGCACAGAGAAGGTGCTAGCAAGGAATTCTCTGCCTGCCTTTCCCCAGTGCTCTGCAAGCTCTCCAGGACAACATAGAATCTGGGGCTCTGTGCTTTCTATAGTTCTGAACAAGTGTTACTGTTTTCTGCACAAAAGCGATTCTTGCGAAGCAATGTGAACAGGCACAGAGAAGGTGCTATCAGGGAATTCTCTGCCTGCCTTTCCCCAGTGCTCTGCAAGCTCTCCAGGACAACATAGAATCTGGGGCTCTGTGCTTTCTTTCCTTCTGAACAAGTGTTACTGTTTTCTGCACAAAAGCGATTCTGCGAAGCAATGTGAACACTTCTGCTTCCCAGGCACAGAGAAGGTGCTAGCAGGGAATTCTCTGCCTGCCTTTCCCCAGTGCTCTGCAAGCTCTCCAGGACAACATAAAATCTGGGGCTCTGTGCTTTCTTTCGTTCTGAACAAGTGTTACTGTTTTCTGCACAAAAGCGATTCTGCGAAGCAATGTGAACACTTCTGCTTCCCAGGCACAGAGAAGGTGCTAGCAGGGAATTCTCTGCCTGCCTTTCCCCAGTGCTCTGCAAGCTCTCCAGGACAACATAGAATCTGGGGCTCTGTGCTTTCTTTCCTTCTGAACAAGTGTTACTGTTTTCTGCACAAAAGCGATTCTTGCGAAGCAATGTGAACACTTCTGCTTCCCAGGCACAGAGAAGGTGCTAGCAGGGAATTCTCTGCCTGCCTTTCCCCAGTGCTCTGCAAGCTCTCCAGGACAACATAGAATCTGGGGCTCTGTGCTTTCTTTCGTTCTGAACAAGTGTTACTGTTTTCTGCACAAAAGCGATTCTTGCGAAGCAATGTGAACAGGCACAGAGAAGGTGCTATCAGGGAATTCTCTGCCTGCCTTTCCCCAGTGCTCTGCAAGCTCTCCAGGACAACATAGAATCTGGGGCTCTGTGCTTTCTTTCCTTCTGAACAAGTGTTACTGTTTTCTGCACAAAAGCGATTCTGCGAAGCAATGTGAACACTTCTGCTTCCCAGGCACAGAGAAGGTGCTAGCAAGGAATTCTCTGCCTGCCTTTCCCCAGTGCTCTGCAAGCTCTCCAGGACAACATAAAATCTGGGGCTCTGTGCTTTCTTTCGTTCTGAACAAGTGTTACTGTTTTCTGCACAAAAGCGATTCTGCGAAGCAATGTGAACACTTCTGCTTCCCAGGCACAGAGAAGGTGCTAGCAGGGAATTCTCTGCCTGCCTTTCCCCAGTGCTCTGCAAGCTCTCCAGGACAACATAGAATCTGGGGCTCTGTGCTTTCTTTCCTTCTGAACAAGTGTTACTGTTTTCTGCACAAAAGCGATTCTTGCGAAGCAATGTGAACACTTCTGCTTCCCAGGCACAGAGAAGGTGCTAGCAGGGAATTCTCTGCCTGCCTTTCCCCAGTGCTCTGCAAGCTCTCCAGGACAACATAGAATCTGGGGCTCTGTGCTTTCTTTCGTTCTGAACAAGTGTTACTGTTTTCTGCACAAAAGCGATTCTTGCGAAGCAATGTGAACAGGCACAGAGAAGGTGCTATCAGGGAATTCTCTGCCTGCCTTTCCCCAGTGCTCTGCAAGCTCTCCAGGACAACATAGAATCTGGGGCTCTGTGCTTTCTTTCCTTCTGAACAAGTGTTAGTGTTTTCTGCACAAAAGCGATTCTGCGAAGCAATGTGAACACTTCTGCTTCCCAGGCACAGAGAAGGTGCTAGCAAGGAATTCTCTGCCTGCCTTTCCCCAGTGCTCTGCAAGCTCTCCAGGACAACATAAAATCTGGGGCTCTGTGCTTTCTTTCCTTCTGAACAAGTGTTACTGTTTTCTGCACAAAAGCGATTCTTGCGAAGCAATGTGAACACTTCTGCTTCCCAGGCACAGAGAAGGTGCTAGCAAGGAATTCTCTGCCTGCCTTTCCCCAGTGCTCTGCAAGCTCTCCAGGACAACATAGAATCTGGGGCTCTGTGCTTTCTTTCCTTCTGAACAAGTGTTAGTGTTTTCTGCACAAAAGCGATTCTGCGAAGCAATGTGAACACTTCTGCTTCCCAGGCACAGAGAAGGTGCTAGCAAGGAATTCTCTGCCTGCCTTTCCCCAGTGCTCTGCAAGCTCTCCAGGACAACATAAAATCTGGGGCTCTGTTCTTTCTTTCCTTCTGAACAAGTGTTACTGTTTTCTGCACAAAAGCGATTCTGCGAAGCAATGTGAACAGGCACAGAGAAGGTGCTAGCAGGGAATTCTCTGCCTGCCTTTCCCCAGTGCTCTGCAATCTCTCCAGGACAACATAAAATCTGGGGCTCTGTGCTTTCTTTCCTTCTGAACAAGTGTTACTGTTTTCTGCACAAAAGCGAATCTGCGAAGCAATGTGAACACTTCTGCTTCCCAGGCAAACAGAAGGTGCTAGCAAGGAATTCTCTGCCTGCCTTTCCCCAGTGCTCTGCAAGCTCTCCAGGACAACATAAAATCTGGGGCTCTGTGCTTTCTTTCCTTCTGAACAAGTGTTACTGTTTTCTGCACAAAAGCGAATCTGCGATGCAATGTGAACACTTCTGCTTCCCAGGCACAGAGAAGGTGCTAGCAAGGAATTCTCTGCCTGCCTTTCCCCAGTGCTCTGCAAGCTCTCCAGGACAACATAGAATCTGGGGCTCTGTGCTTTCTATAGTTCTGAACAAGTGTTACTGTTTTCTGCACAAAAGCGATTCTGCGAAGCAATGTGAACACTTCTGCTTCCCAGGCACAGAGAAGGTGCTAGCAAGGAATTCTCTGCCTGCCTTTCCCCAGTGCTCTGCAAGCTCTCCAGGACAACATAAAATCTGGGGCTCTGTGCTTTCTTTCGTTCTGAACAAGTGTTACTGTTTTCTGCACAAAAGCGATTCTTGCGAATTAATGTGAACACTTCTGCTTCCCAGGCACAGAGAAGGTGCTAGCAAGGAATTCTCTGCCTGCCTTTCCCCAGTGCTCTGCAAGCTCTCCAGGACAACATAAAATCTGGGGCTCTGTGCTTTCTTTCCTTCTGAACAAGTGTTACTGTTTTCTGCACAAAAGCGATTCTGCGAAGCAATGTGAACAGGCACAGAGAAGGTGCTAGCAGGGAATTCTCTGCCTGCCTTTCCCCAGTGCTCTGCAAGCTCTCCAGGACAACATAAAATCTGGGGCTCTGTGCTTTCTTTCCTTCTGAACAAGTGTTACTGTTTTCTGCACAAAAGCGAATCTGCGATGCAATGTGAACACTTCTGCTTCCCAGGCACAGAGAAGGTGCTATCAGGGAATTCTCTGCCTGCCTTTCCCCAGTGCTCTGCAAGCTCTCCAGGACAACATAAAATCTGGGGCTCTGTGCTTTCTTTCCTTCTGAACAAGTGTTACTGTTTTCTGCATAAAAGCGATTCTGCGAAGCAATGTGAACAGGCACAGAGAAGGTGCTATCAGGGAATTCTCTGCCTGCCTTTCCCCAGTGCTCTGCAAGCTCTCCAGGACAACATAAAATCTGGGGCTCTGTGCTTTCTTTCCTTCTGAACAAGTGTTAGTGTTTTCTGCACAAAAGCGATTCTGCGAAGCAATGTGAACACTTCTGCTTCCCAGGCACAGAGAAGGTGCTAGCAAGGAATTCTCTGCCTGCCTTTCCCCAGTGCTCTGCAAGCTCTCCAGGACAACATAAAATCTGGGGCTCTGTGCTTTCTTTCGTTCTGAACAAGTGTTACTGTTTTCTGCACAAAAGCGATTCTTGCGAAGCAATGTGAACACTTCTGCTTCCCAGGCACAGAGAAGGTGCTAGCAAGGAATTCTCTGCCTGCCTTTCCCCAGTGCTCTGCAAGCTCTCCAGGACAACATAAAATCTGGGGCTCTGTGCTTTCTTTCCTTCTGAACAAGTGTTACTGTTTTCTGCACAAAAGCGATTCTGCGAAGCAATGTGAACAGGCACAGAGAAGGTGCTAGCAGGGAATTCTCTGCCTGCCTTTCCCCAGTGCTCTGCAAGCTCTCCAGGACAACATAGAATCTGGGGCTCTGTGCTTTCTTTCCTTCTGAACAAGTGTTAGTGTTTTCTGCACAAAAGCGATTCTGCGAAGCAATGTGAACACTTCTGCTTCCCAGGCACAGAGAAGGTGCTTGCAGGGAATTCTCTGCCTGCCTTTCCCCAGTGCTCTGCAAGCTCTCCAGGACAACATAAAATCTGGGGCTCTGTGCTTTCTTTCCTTATGAACAAGTGTTACTGTTTTCTGCACAAAAGCGATTCTTGCGAAGCAATGTGAACACTTCTGCTTCCCAGGCACAGAGAAGGTGCTAGCAAGGAATTCTCTGCCTGCCTTTCCCCAGTGCTCTGCAAGCTCTCCAGGACAACATAAAATCTGGGGCTCTGTGCTTTCTTTCCTTCTGAACAAGTGGTACTGTTTTCTGCACAAAAGCGATTCTGCGAAGCAATGTAAACACTTCTGCTTCCCAGGCACAGAGAAGGTGCTAGCAAGGAATTCTCTGCCTGCCTTTCCCCAGTGCTCTGCAAGCTCTCCAGGACAACATAGAATCTGGGGCTCTGTGCTTTCTTTCCTTCTGAACAAGTGTTAGTGTTTTCTGCACAAAAGCGATTCTGCGAAGCAATGTGAACACTTCTGCTTCCCAGGCACAGAGAAGGTGCTAGCAAGGAATTCTCTGCCTGCCTTTCCCCAGTGCTCTGCAAGCTCTCCAGGACAACATAAAATCTGGGGCTCTGTGCTTTCTTTCCTTCTGAACAAGTGTTACTGTTTTCTGCACAAAAGCGATTCTGCGAAGCAATGTGAACAGGCACAGAGAAGGTGCTAGCAGGGAATTCTCTGCCTGCCTTTCCCCAGTGCTCTGCAATCTCTCCAGGACAACATAAAATCTGGGGCTCTGTGCTTTCTTTCCTTCTGAACAAGTGTTACTGTTTTCTGCACAAAAGCGAATCTGCGAAGCAATGTGAACACTTCTGCTTCCCAGGCAAACAGAAGGTGCTAGCAAGGAATTCTCTGCCTGCCTTTCCCCAGTGCTCTGCAAGCTCTCCAGGACAACATAAAATCTGGGGCTCTGTGCTTTCTTTCCTTCTGAACAAGTGTTACTGTTTTCTGCACAAAAGCGAATCTGCGATGCAATGTGAACACTTCTGCTTCCCAGGCACAGAGAAGGTGCTAGCAAGGAATTCTCTGCCTGCCTTTCCCCAGTGCTCTGCAAGCTCTCCAGGACAACATAGAATCTGGGGCTCTGTGCTTTCTATAGTTCTGAACAAGTGTTACTGTTTTCTGCACAAAAGCGATTCTGCGAAGCAATGTGAACACTTCTGCTTCCCAGGCACAGAGAAGGTGCTAGCAAGGAATTCTCTGCCTGCCTTTCCCCAGTGCTCTGCAAGCTCTCCAGGACAACATAAAATCTGGGGCTCTGTGCTTTCTTTCCTTCTGAACAAGTGTTACTGTTTTCTGCACAAAAGCGATTCTTGCGAATTAATGTGAACACTTCTGCTTCCCAGGCACAGAGAAGGTGCTAGCAAGGAATTCTCTGCCTGCCTTTCCCCAGTGCTCTGCAAGCTCTCCAGGACAACATAAAATCTGGGGCTCTGTGCTTTCTTTCCTTCTGAACAAGTGTTACTGTTTTCTGCACAAAAGCGATTCTGCGAAGCAATGTGAACAGGCACAGAGAAGGTGCTAGCAGGGAATTCTCTGCCTGCCTTTCCCCAGTGCTCTGCAAGCTCTCCAGGACAACATAAAATCTGGGGCTCTGTGCTTTCTTTCCTTCTGAACAAGTGTTACTGTTTTCTGCACAAAAGCGAATCTGCGATGCAATGTGAACACTTCTGCTTCCCAGGCACAGAGAAGGTGCTATCAGGGAATTCTCTGCCTGCCTTTCCCCAGTGCTCTGCAAGCTCTCCAGGACAACATAAAATCTGGGGCTCTGTGCTTTCTTTCCTTCTGAACAAGTGTTACTGTTTTCTGCATAAAAGCGATTCTGCGAAGCAATGTGAACAGGCACAGAGAAGGTGCTATCAGGGAATTCTCTGCCTGCCTTTCCCCAGTGCTCTGCAAGCTCTCCAGGACAACATAAAATCTGGGGCTCTGTGCTTTCTTTCCTTCTGAACAAGTGTTAGTGTTTTCTGCACAAAAGCGATTCTGCGAAGCAATGTGAACACTTCTGCTTCCCAGGCACAGAGAAGGTGCTAGCAAGGAATTCTCTGCCTGCCTTTCCCCAGTGCTCTGCAAGCTCTCCAGGACAACATAAAATCTGGGGCTCTGTGCTTTCTTTCGTTCTGAACAAGTGTTACTGTTTTCTGCACAAAAGCGATTCTTGCGAAGCAATGTGAACACTTCTGCTTCCCAGGCACAGAGAAGGTGCTAGCAAGGAATTCTCTGCCTGCCTTTCCCCAGTGCTCTGCAAGCTCTCCAGGACAACATAAAATCTGGGGCTCTGTGCTTTCTTTCCTTCTGAACAAGTGTTACTGTTTTCTGCACAAAAGCGATTCTGCGAAGCAATGTGAACAGGCACAGAGAAGGTGCTAGCAGGGAATTCTCTGCCTGCCTTTCCCCAGTGCTCTGCAAGCTCTCCAGGACAACATAGAATCTGGGGCTCTGTGCTTTCTTTCCTTCTGAACATGTGTTAGTGTTTTCTGCACAAAGGCGATTCTGCGAAGCAATGTGAACACTTCTGCTTCCCAGGCACAGAGAAGGTGCTAGCAGGGAATTCTCTGCCTGCCTTTCCCCAGTGCTCTGCAAGCTCTCCAGGACAACATAAAATCTGGGGCTCTGTGCTTTCTTTCCTTCTGAACATGTGTTAGTGTTTTCTGCACAAAGGCGATTCTGCGAAGCAATGTGAACAGGCACAGAGAAGGTGCTAGCAGGGAATTCTCTGCCTGCCTTTCCCCAGTGCTCTGCAAGCTCTCCAGGACAACATAGAATCTGGGGCTCTGTGCTTTCTTTCGTTCTGAACAAGTGTTACTGTTTTCTGCACAAAAGCGATTCTGCGAAGCAATGTGAACACTTCTGCTTCCCAGGCACAGAGAAGGTGCTAGCAAGGAATTCTCTTCCTGCCTTTCCCCAGTGCTCTGCAAGCTCTCCAGGACAACATAAAATCTGGGGCTCTGTGCTTTCTTTCCTTCTGAAAAACTGTTACTGTTTTCTGCACAAAAGCGATTCTTGCGAAGCAATGTGAACACTTCTGCTTCCCAGGCACAGAGAAGGTGCTAGCAGGGAATTCTCTGCCTGCCTTTCCCCAGTGCTCTGCAAGCTCTCCAGGACAACATAGAATCTGGGGCTCTGTGCTTTCTTTCGTTCTGAACAAGTGTTAAAGTTTTCTGCACAAAAGCGATTCTGCGAAGCAATGTGAACAGGCACAGAGAAGGTGCTAGCAGGGAATTCTCTGCCTGCCTTTCCCCAGTGCTCTGCAAGCTCTCCAGGACAACATAGAATCTGGGGCTCTGTGCTTTCTTTCCTTCTGAACAAGTGTTACTGTTTTCTGCACAAAAGCGATTCTGCGAAGCAATGTGAACACTTCTGCTTCCCAGGCACAGAGAAGGTGCTAGCAAGGAATTCTCTGCCTGCCTTTCCCCAGTGCTCTGCAAGCTCTCCAGGACAACATAAAATCTGGGGCTCTGTGCTTTCTTTCGTTCTGAACAAGTGTTACTGTTTTCTGCACAAAAGCGATTCTTGCGAAGCAATGTGAACACTTCTGCTTCCCAGGCACAGAGAAGGTGCTAGCAAGGAATTCTCTGCCTGCCTTTCCCCAGTGCTCTGCAAGCTCTCCAGGACAACATAAAATCTGGGGCTCTGTGCTTTCTTTCCTTCTGAACAAGTGTTACTGTTTTCTGCACAAAAGCGATTCTGCGAAGCAATGTGAACAGGCACAGAGAAGGTGCTAGCAGGGAATTCTCTGCCTGCCTTTCCCCAGTGCTCTGCAAGCTCTCCAGGACAACATAAAATCTGGGGCTCTGTGCTTTCTTTCCTTCTGAACAAGTGTTAGTGTTTTCTGCACAAAAGCGATTCTGCGAAGCAATGTGAACACTTCTGCTTCCCAGGCACAGAGAAGGTGCTAGCAAGGAATTCTCTGCCTGCCTTTCCCCAGTGCTCTGCAAGCTCTCCAGGACAACATAAAATCTGGGGCTCTGTGCTTTCTTTCGTTCTGAACAAGTGTTACTGTTTTCTGCACAAAAGCGATTCTTGCGAAGCAATGTGAACACTTCTGCTTCCCAGGCACAGAGAAGGTGCTAGCAAGGAATTCTCTGCCTGCCTTTCCCCAGTGCTCTGCAAGCTCTCCAGGACAACATAAAATCTGGGGCTCTGTGCTTTCTTTCCTTCTGAACAAGTGTTACTGTTTTCTGCACAAAAGCGATTCTGCGAAGCAATGTGAACAGGCACAGAGAAGGTGCTAGCAGGGAATTCTCTGCCTGCCTTTCCCCAGTGCTCTGCAAGCTCTCCAGGACAACATAGAATCTGGGGCTCTGTGCTTTCTTTCCTTCTGAACATGTGTTAGTGTTTTCTGCACAAAAGCGATTCTGCGAAGCAATGTGAACACTTCTGCTTCCCAGGCACAGAGAAGGTGCTAGCAGGGAATTCTCTGCCTGCCTTTCCCCAGTGCTCTGCAAGCTCTCCAGGACAACATAAAATCTGGGGCTCTGTGCTTTCTTTCCTTCTGAACAAGTGTTACTGTTTTCTGCACAAAAGCGATTCTTGCGAAGCAATGTGAACACTTCTGCTTCCCAGGCACAGAGAAGGTGCTAGCAAGGAATTCTCTGCCTGCCTTTCCCCAGTGCTCTGCAAGCTCTCCAGGACAACATAGAATCTGGGGCTCTGTGCTTTCTTTCCTTCTGAACAAGTGTTAGTGTTTTCTGCACAAAAGCGATTCTGCGAAGCAATGTGAACACTTCTGCTTCCCAGGCACAGAGAAGGTGCTAGCAAGGAATTCTCTGCCTGCCTTTCCCCAGTGCTCTGCAAGCTCTCCAGGACAACATAAAATCTGGGGCTCTGTGCTTTCTTTCCTTCTGAACAAGTGTTACTGTTTTCTGCACAAAAGCGATTCTGCGAAGCAATGTGAACAGTCACAGAGAAGGTGCTAGCAGGGAATTCTCTGCCTGCCTTTCCCCAGTGCTCTGCAAGCTCTCCAGGACAACATAGAATCTGGGGCTCTGTGCTTTCTTTCGTTCTGAACAAGTGTTACTGTTTTCTGCACAAAAGCGATTCTGCGAAGCAATGTGAACACTTCTGCTTCACAGGCACAGAGAAGGTGCTAGCAAGGAATTCTCTTCCTGCCTTTCCCCAGTGCTCTGCAAGCTCTCCAGGACAACATAAAATCTGGGGCTCTGTGCTTTCTTTCCTTCTGAAAAACTGTTACTGTTTTCTGCACAAAAGCGATTCTTGCGAAGCAATGTGAACACTTCTGCTTCCCAGGCACAGAGAAGGTGCTAGCAGGGAATTCTCTGCCTGCCTTTCCCCAGTGCTCTGCAAGCTCTCCAGGACAACATAGAATCTGGGGCTCTGTGCTTTCTTTCGTTCTGAACAAGTGTTACTGTTTTCTGCACAAAAGCGATTCTGCGAAGCAATGTGAACACTTCTGCTTCCCAGGCACAGAGAAGGTGCTAGCAAGGAATTCTCTGCCTGCCTTTCCCCAGTGCTCTGCAAGCTCTCCAGGACAACATAAAATCTGGGGCTCTGTGCTTTCTTTCGTTCTGAACAAGTGTTACTGTTTTCTGCACAAAAGCGATTCTTGCGAAGCAATGTGAACACTTCTGCTTCCCAGGCACAGAGAAGGTGCTAGCAAGGAATTCTCTGCCTGCCTTTCCCCAGTGCTCTGCAAGCTCTCCAGGACAACATAAAATCTGGGGCTCTGTGCTTTCTTTCCTTCTGAACAAGTGTTACTGTTTTCTGCACAAAAGCGATTCTGCGAAGCAATGTGAACACTTCTGCTTCCCAGGCACAGAGAAGGTGCTAGCAAGGAATTCTCTGCCTGCCTTTCCCCAGTGCTCTGCAAGCTCTCCAGGACAACATAAAATCTGGGGCTCTGTGCTTTCTTTCCTTCTGAACAAGTGTTAGTGTTTTCTGCACAAAAGCGATTCTGCGAAGCAATGTGAACAGGCACAGAGAAGGTGCTATCAGGGAATTCTCTGCCTGCCTTTCCCCAGTGCTCTGCAAGCTCTCCAGGACAACATAAAATCTGGGGCTCTGTGCTTTCTTTCCTTCTGAACAAGTGTTACTGTTTTCTGCACAAAAGCGATTCTTGCAAAGCAATGTGAACACTTCTGCTTCCCAGGCACAGAGAAGGTGCTAGCAAGGAATTCTCTGCCTGCCTTTCCCCAGTGCTCTGCAAGCTCTCCAGGACAACATAAAATCTGGGGCTCTGTGCTTTCTTTCGTTCTGAACAAGTGTTACTGTTTTCTGCACAAAAGCGATTCTTGCGAAGCAATGTGAACACTTCTGCTTCCCAGGCACAGAGAAGGTGCTATCAGGGAATTCTCTGCCTGCCTTTCCCCAGTGTCTGCAATCTCTCCAGGACAACATAGAATCTGGGGCTCTGTGCTTTCTTTCCTTCTGAACAAGTGTTACTGTTTTCTGCACAAAAGCGATTCTGCGAAGCAATGTGAACAGTCACAGAGAAGGTGCTAGCAGGGAATTCTCTGCCTGCCTTTCCCCAGTGCTCTGCAAGCTCTCCAGGACAACATAGAATCTGGGGCTCTGTGCTTTCTTTCCTTCTGAACAAGTGTTAGTGTTTTCTGCAGAAAAGCGATTCTGCGAAGCAATGTGAACACTTCTGCTTCCCAGGCACAGAGAAGGTGCTAGCAGGGAATTCTCTGCCTGCCTTTCCCCAGTGCTCTGCAAGCTCTCCAGGACAACATAAAATCTGGGGCTCTGTGCTTTATTTCCTTCTGAACAAGTGTTACTGTTTTCTGCACAAAAGCGATTCTTGCGAAGCAATGTGAACACTTCTGCTTCCCAGGCACAGAGAAGGTGCTAGCAAGGAATTCTCTGCCTGCCTTTCCCCAGTGCTCTGCAAGCTCTCCAGGACAACATAGAATCTGGGGCTCTGTGCTTTCTTTCCTTCTGAACAAGTGTTACTGTTTTCTGCACAAAAGCGATTCTGCGAAGCAATGTGAACACTTCTGCTTCCCAGGCACAGAGAAGGTGCTAGCAAGGAATTCTCTGCCTGCCTTTCCCCAGTGCTCTGCAAGCTCTCCAGGACAACATAAAATCTGGGGCTCTGTGCTTTCTTTCCTTCTGAACAAGTGTTACTGTTTTCTGCACAAAAGCGATTCTGCGAAGCAATGTGAACAGGCACAGAGAAGGTGCTATCAGGGAATTCTCTGCCTGCCTTTCCCCAGTGCTCTGCAATCTCTCCAGGACAACATAGAATCTGGGGCTCTGTGCTTTCTTTCCTTCTGAACAAGTGTTACTGTTTTCTGTACAAAAGCGATTCTGCGAAGCAATGTGAACACTTCTGCTTCCCAGGCACAGAGAAGGTGCTAGCAAGGAATTCTCTGCCTGCCTTTCCCCAGTGCTCTGCAAGCTCTCCAGGACAACATAAAATCTGGGGCTCTGTGCTTTCTTTCGTTCTAAACAAGTGTTATTGTTTTCTGCACAAAAGCGATTCTTGCGAAGCAATGTGAACACTTCTGCTTCCCAGGCACAGAGAAGGTGCTAGCAAGGAATTCTCTGCCTGCCTTTCCCCAGTGCTCTGCAAGCTCTCCAGGACAACATAGAATCTGGGGCTCTGTGCTTTCTATAGTTCTGAACAAGTGTTACTGTTTTCTGCACAAAAGCGATTCTGCGAAGCAATGTGAACACTTCTGCTTCCCAGGCACAGAGAAGGTGCTAGCAGGGAATTCTCTGCCTGCCTTTCCCCAGTGCTCTGCAAGCTCTCCAGGACAACATAGAATCTGGGGCTCTGTGCTTTCTTTCGTTCTGAACAAGTGTTACTGTTTTCTGCACAAAAGCGATTCTGCGAAGCAATGTGAACAGGCACAGAGAAGGTGCTATCAGGGAATTCTCTGCCTGCCTTTCCCCAGTGCTCTGCAAGCTCTCCAGGACAACATAGAATCTGGGGCTCTGTGCTTTCTTTCGTTCTGAACAACTGTTACTGTTTTCTGCACAAAAGCGATTCTTGCGAAGCAATGTGAACACTTCTGCTTCCCAGGCACAGAGAAGGTGCTAGCAGGGAATTCTCTGCCTGCCTTTCCCCAGTGCTCTGCAAGCTCTCCAGGACAACATAGAATCTGGGGCTCTGTGCTTTCTTTAGTTCTGAACAAGTGTTACTGTTTTCTGCACAAAAGCGATTCTGCGAAGCAATGTGAACAGGCACAGAGAAGGTGCTAGCAGGGTATTCTCTGCCTGCCTTTCCCCAGTGCTCTGCAAGCTCTCCAGGACAACATAAAATCTGGGGCTCTGTGCTTTCTTTCCTTCTGAACAAGTGTTACTGTTTTCTGCACAAAAGCGATTCTGCGAAGCAATGTGAACAGGCACAGAGAAGGTGCTAGCAGGGAATTCTCTGCCTGCCTTTCCCCAGTGCTCTGCAATCTCTCCAGGACAACATAAAATCTGGGGCTCTGTGCTTTCTTTCCTTCTGAACAAGTGTTAGTGTTTTCTGCACAAAAGCGATTCTGCGAAGCAATGTGAACACTTCTGCTTCCCAGGCACAGAGAAGGTGCTAGCAAGGAATTCTCTGCCTGCCTTTCCCCAGTGCTCTGCAAGCTCTCCAGGACAACATAAAATCTGGGGCTCTGTGCTTTCTTTCCTTCTGAACAAGTGTTACTGTTTTCTGCACAAAAGCGATTCTGCGAAGCAATGTGAACAGTCACAGAGAAGGTGCTAGCAGGGAATTCTCTGCCTGCCTTTCCCCAGTGCTCTGCAAGCTCTCCAGGACAACATAGAATCTGGGGCTCTGTGCTTTCTTTCCTTCTGAACAAGTGTTAGTGTTTTCTGCAGAAAAGCGATTCTGCGAAGCAATGTGAACACTTCTGCTTCCCAGGCACAGAGAAGGTGCTAGCAGGGAATTCTCTGCCTGCCTTTCCCCAGTGCTCTGCAAGCTCTCCAGGACAACATAAAATCTGGGGCTCTGTGCTTTATTTCCTTCTGAACAAGTGTTACTGTTTTCTGCACAAAAGCGATTCTTGCGAAGCAATGTGAACACTTCTGCTTCCCAGGCACAGAGAAGGTGCTAGCAAGGAATTCTCTGCCTGCCTTTCCCCAGTGCTCTGCAAGCTCTCCAGGACAACATAGAATCTGGGGCTCTGTGCTTTCTTTCCTTCTGAACAAGTGTTACTGTTTTCTGCACAAAAGCGATTCTGCGAAGCAATGTGAACACTTCTGCTTCCCAGGCACAGAGAAGGTGCTAGCAAGGAATTCTCTGCCTGCCTTTCCCCAGTGCTCTGCAAGCTCTCCAGGACAACATAAAATCTGGGGCTCTGTGCTTTCTTTCCTTCTGAACAAGTGTTAGTGTTTTCTGCACAAAAGCGATTCTGCGAAGCAATGTGAACAGGCACAGAGAAGGTGCTATCAGGGAATTCTCTGCCTGCCTTTCCCCAGTGCTCTGCAATCTCTCCAGGACAACATAAAATCTGGGGCTCTGTGCTTTCTTTCCTTCTGAACAAGTGTTACTGTTTTCTGTACAAAAGCGATTCTGCGAAGCAATGTGAACACTTCTGCTTCCCAGGCACAGAGAAGGTGCTAGCAAGGAATTCTCTGCCTGCCTTTCCCCAGTGCTCTGCAAGCTCTCCAGGACAACATAAAATCTGGGGCTCTGTGCTTTCTTTCGTTCTAAACAAGTGTTATTGTTTTCTGCACAAAAGCGATTCTTGCGAAGCAATGTGAACACTTCTGCTTCCCAGGCACAGAGAAGGTGCTAGCAAGGAATTCTCTGCCTGCCTTTCCCCAGTGCTCTGCAAGCTCTCCAGGACAACATAGAATCTGGGGCTCTGTGCTTTCTATAGTTCTGAACAAGTGTTACTGTTTTCTGCACAAAAGCGATTCTTGCGAAGCAATGTGAACAGGCACAGAGAAGGTGCTATCAGGGAATTCTCTGCCTGCCTTTCCCCAGTGCTCTGCAAGCTCTCCAGGACAACATAGAATCTGGGGCTCTGTGCTTTCTTTCCTTCTGAACAAGTGTTACTGTTTTCTGCACAAAAGCGATTCTGCGAAGCAATGTGAACACTTCTGCTTCCCAGGCACAGAGAAGGCGCTAGCAAGGAATTCTCTGCCTGCCTTTCCCCAGTGCTCTGCAAGCTCTCCAGGACAACATAAAATCTGGGGCTCTGTGCTTTCTTTCCTTCTGAACAAGTGTTACTGTTTTCTGCACAAAAGCGATTCTGCGAAGCAATGTGAACACTTCTGCTTCCCAGGCACAGAGAAGGTGCTAGCAAGGAATTCTCTGCCTGCCTTTCCCCAGTGCTCTGCAAGCTCTCCAGGACAACATAGAATCTGGGGCTCTGTGCTTTCTTTCCTTCTGAACAAGTGTTACTGTTTTCTGCACAAAAGCGATTCTGCGAAGCAATGTGAACACTTCTGCTTCCCAGGCACAGAGAAGGTGCTAGCAGGGAATTCTCTGCCTGCCTTTCCCCAGTGCTCTGCAAGCTCTCCAGGACAACATAGAATCTGGGGCTCTGTGCTTTCTTTCGTTCTGAACAAGTGTTACTGTTTTCTGCACAAAAGCGATTCTGCGAAGCAATGTGAACAGGCACAGAGAAGGTGCTATCAGGGAATTCTCTGCCTGCCTTTCCCCAGTGCTCTGCAAGCTCTCCAGGACAACATAGAATCTGGGGCTCTGTGCTTTCTTTCGTTCTGAACAACTGTTACTGTTTTCTGCACAAAAGCGATTCTTGCGAAGCAATGTGAACACTTCTGCTTCCCAGGCACAGAGAAGGTGCTAGCAGGGAATTCTCTGCCTGCCTTTCCCCAGTGCTCTGCAAGCTCTCCAGGACAACATAGAATCTGGGGCTCTGTGCTTTCTTTAGTTCTGAACAAGTGTTACTGTTTTCTGCACAAAAGCGATTCTGCGAAGCAATGTGAACAGGCACAGAGAAGGTGCTAGCAGGGTATTCTCTGCCTGCCTTTCCCCAGTGCTCTGCAAGCTCTCCAGGACAACATAAAATCTGGGGCTCTGTGCTTTCTTTCCTTCTGAACAAGTGTTACTGTTTTCTGCACAAAAGCGATTCTGCGAAGCAATGTGAACAGGCACAGAGAAGGTGCTAGCAGGGAATTCTCTGCCTGCCTTTCCCCAGTGCTCTGCAATCTCTCCAGGACAACATAAAATCTGGGGCTCTGTGCTTTCTTTCCTTCTGAACAAGTGTTAGTGTTTTCTGCACAAAAGCGATTCTGCGAAGCAATGTGAACACTTCTGCTTCCCAGGCACAGAGAAGGTGCTAGCAAGGAATTCTCTGCCTGCCTTTCCCCAGTGCTCTGCAAGCTCTCCAGGACAACATAAAATCTGGGGCTCTGTGCTTTCTTTCCTTCTGAACAAGTGTTACTGTTTTCTGCACAAAAGCGATTCTTGCGAAGCAATGTGAACACTTCTGCTTCCCAGGCACAGAGAAGGTGCTAGCAAGGAATTCTCTGCCTGCCTTTCCCCAGTGCTCTGCAAGCTCTCCAGGACAACATAAAATCTGGGGCTCTGTGCTTTCTTTCCTTCTGAACAAGTGTTACTGTTTTCTGCACAAAAGCGATTCTGCGAAGCAATGTGAACAGGCACAGAGAAGGTGCTAGCAGGCAATTCTCTGCCTGCCTTTCCCCAGTGCTCTGCAAGCTCTCCAGGACAACATAGAATCTGGGGCTCTGTGCTTTCTTTCCTTCTGAACAAGTGTTAGTGTTTTCTGCACAAAAGCGATTCTGCGAAGCAATGTGAACACTTCTGCTTCCCAGGCACAGAGAAGGTGCTAGCAGGGAATTCTCTGCCTGCCTTTCCCCAGTGCTCTGCAAGCTCTCCAGGACAACATAAAATCTGGGGCTCTGTGCTTTCTTTCCTTCTGAACAAGTGTTACTGTTTTCTGCACAAAAGCGATTCTTGCGAAGCAATGTGAACACTTCTGCTTCCCAGGCACAGAGAAGGTGCTAGCAAGGAATTCTCTGCCTGCCTTTCCCCAGTGCTCTGCAAGCTCTCCAGGACAACATAGAATCTGGGGCTCTGTGCTTTCTTTCCTTCTGAACAAGTGTTAGTGTTTTCTGCACAAAAGCGATTCTGCGAAGCAATGTGAACACTTCTGCTTCCCAGGCACAGAGAAGGTGCTAGCAAGGAATTCTCTGCCTGCCTTTCCCCAGTGCTCTGCAAGCTCTCCAGGACAACATAAAATCTGGGGCTCTGTGCTTTCTTTCCTTCTGAACAAGTGTTACTGTTTTCTGCACAAAAGCGATTCTGCGAAGCAATGTGAACAGGCACAGAGAAGGTGCTATCAGGGAATTCTCTGCCTGCCTTTCCCCAGTGCTCTGCAAGCTCTCCAGGACAACATAAAATCTGGGGCTCTGCGCTTTCTTTCCTTCTGAACAAGTGTTACTGTTTTCTGCACAAAAGCGATTCTTGCGAAGCAATGTGAACACTTCTGCTTCCCAGGCACAGAGAAGGTGCTATCAGGGAATTCTCTGCCTGCCTTTCCCCAGTGCTCTGCAAGCTCTCCAGGACAACATAGAATCTGGGGCTCTGTGCTTTCTTTCCTTCTGAACAAGTGTTACTGTTTTCTGCACAAAAGCGATTCTTGCGAAGCAATGTGAACACTTCTGCTTCCCAGGCACAGAGAAGGTGCTAGCAGGGAATTCTCTGCCTGCCTTTCCCCAGTGCTCTGCAAGCTCTCCAGGACAACATAGAATCTGGGGCTCTGTGCTTTCTTTCGTTCTGAACAAGTGTTAATGTTTTCTGCACAAAAGCGATTCTGCGAAGCAATGTGAACAGGCACAGAGAAGGTGCTATCAGGGAATTCTCTGCCTGCCTTTCCCCAGTGCTCTGCAAGCTCTCCAGGACAACATAGAATCTGGGGCTCTGTGCTTTCTTTCGTTCTGAACAAGTGTTACTGTTTTCTGCACAAAAGCGATTCTGCGAAGCAATGTGAACACTTCTGCTTCCCAGGCACAGAGAAGGTGCTAGCAAGGAGTTCTCTTCCTGCCTTTCCCCAGTGCTCTGCAAGCTCTCCAGGACAACATAGAATCTGGGGCTCTGTGCTTTCTTTCCTTCTGAACAAGTGTTACTGTTTTCTGCACAAAAGCGATTCTGCGAAGCAATGTGAACACTTCTGCTTCCCAGGCACAGAGAAGGTGCTAGCAGGGAATTCTCTGCCTGCCTTTCCCCAGTGCTCTGCAAGCTCTCCAGGACAACATAGAATCTGGGGCTCTGTGCTTTCTTTCGTTCTGAACAAGTGTTACTGTTTTCTGCACAAAAGCGATTCTGCGAAGCAATGTGAACAGGCACAGAGAAGGTGCTATCAGGGAATTCTCTGCCTGCCTTTCCCCAGTGCTCTGCAAGCTCTCCAGGACAACATAGAATCTGGGGCTCTGTGCTTTCTTTCGTTCTGAACAACTGTTACTGTTTTCTGCACAAAAGCGATTCTTGCGAAGCAATGTGAACACTTCTGCTTCCCAGGCACAGAGAAGGTGCTAGCAGGGAATTCTCTGCCTGCCTTTCCCCAGTGCTCTGCAAGCTCTCCAGGACAACATAGAATCTGGGGCTCTGTGCTTTCTTTAGTTCTGAACAAGTGTTACTCTTTTCTGCACAAAAGCGATTCTGCGAAGCAATGTGAACAGGCACAGAGAAGGTGCTAGCAGGGAATTCTCTGCCTGCCTTTCCCCAGTGCTCTGCAAGCTCTCCAGGACAACATAAAATCTGGGGCTCTGTGCTTTCTTTCCTTCTGAACAAGTGTTACTGTTTTCTGCACAAAAGCGATTCTGCGAAGCAATGTGAACAGGCACAGAGAAGGTGCTAGCAGGGAATTCTCTGCCTGCCTTTCCCCAGTGCTCTGCAATCTCTCCAGGACAACATAAAATCTGGGGCTCTGTGCTTTCTTTCCTTCTGAACAAGTGTTACTTTTTTCTGCACAAAAGCGAATCTGCGAAGCAATGTGAACACTTCTGCTTCCCAGGCACAGAGAAGGTGCTATCAGGGAATTCTCTGCCTGCCTTTCCCCAGTGCTCTGCAAGCTCTCCAGGACAACATAGAATCTGGGGCTCTGTGCTTTCTTTCCTTCTGAACAAGTGTTACTGTTTTCTGCACAAAAGCGATTCTGCGAAGCAATGTGAACACTTCTGCTTCCCAGGCACAGAGAAGGTGCTAGCAAGGAATTCTCTTCCTGCCTTTCCCCAGTGCTCTGCAAGCTCTCCAGGACAACATAGAATCTGGGGCTCTGTGCTTTCTTTCCTTCTGAACAAGTGTTACTGTTTTCTGCACAAAAGCGATTCTGCGAAGCAATGTGAACACTTCTGCTTCCCAGGCACAGAGAAGGTGCTAGCAAGGAATTCTCTGCCTGCCTTTCCCCAGTGCTCTGCAAGCTCTCCAGGACAACATAAAATCTGGGGCTCTGTGCTTTCTTTCCTTCTGAACAAGTGTTACTGTTTTCTGCACAAAAGCGATTCTGCGAAGCAATGTGAACAGGCACAGAGAAGGTGCTATCAGGGAATTCTCTGCCTGCCTTTCCCCAGTGCTCTGCAAGCTCTCCAGGACAACATAAAATCTGGGGCTCTGCGCTTTCTTTCCTTCTGAACAAGTGTTACTGTTTTCTGCACAAAAGCGATTCTTGCGAAGCAATGTGAACACTTCTGCTTCCCAGGCACAGAGAAGGTGCTAGCAGGGAATTCTCTGCCTGCCTTTCCCCAGTGCTCTGCAAGCTCTCCAGGACAACATAGAATCTGGGGCTCTGTGCTTTCTTTCGTTCTGAACAAGTGTTACTGTTTTCTGCACAAAAGCGATTCTGCGAAGCAATGTGAACACTTCTGCTTCCCAGGCACAGAGAAGGTGCTAGCAAGGAATTCTCTTCCTGCCTTTCCCCAGTGCTCTGCAAGCTCTCCAGGACAACATAGAATCTGGGGCTCTGTGCTTTCTTTCCTTCTGAACAAGTGTTACTGTTTTCTGCACAAAAGCGATTCTGCGAAGCAATGTGAACACTTCTGCTTCCCAGGCACAGAGAAGGTGCTAGCAGGGAATTCTCTGCCTGCCTTTCCCCAGTGCTCTGCAAGCTCTCCAGGACAACATAGAATCTGGGGCTCTGTGCTTTCTTTCGTTCTGAACAAGTGTTACTGTTTTCTGCACAAAAGCGATTCTGCGAAGCAATGTGAACAGGCACAGAGAAGGTGCTATCAGGGAATTCTCTGCCTGCCTTTCCCCAGTGCTCTGCAAGCTCTCCAGGACAACATAGAATCTGGGGCTCTGTGCTTTCTTTCGTTCTGAACAACTGTTACTGTTTTCTGCACAAAAGCGATTCTTGCGAAGCAATGTGAACACTTCTGCTTCCCAGGCACAGAGAAGGTGCTAGCAGGGAATTCTCTGCCTGCCTTTCCCCAGTGCTCTGCAAGCTCTCCAGGACAACATAGAATCTGGGGCTCTGTGCTTTCTTTAGTTCTGAACAAGTGTTACTCTTTTCTGCACAAAAGCGATTCTGCGAAGCAATGTGAACAGGCACAGAGAAGGTGCTAGCAGGGAATTCTCTGCCTGCCTTTCCCCAGTGCTCTGCAAGCTCTCCAGGACAACATAAAATCTGGGGCTCTGTGCTTTCTTTCCTTCTGAACAAGTGTTACTGTTTTCTGCACAAAAGCGATTCTGCGAAGCAATGTGAACAGGCACAGAGAAGGTGCTAGCAGGGAATTCTCTGCCTGCCTTTCCCCAGTGCTCTGCAATCTCTCCAGGACAACATAGAATCTGGGGCTCTGTGCTTTCTTTCCTTCTGAACAAGTGTTACTTTTTTCTGCACAAAAGCGAATCTGCGAAGCAATGTGAACACTTCTGCTTCCCAGGCACAGAGAAGGTGCTATCAGGGAATTCTCTGCCTGCCTTTCCCCAGTGCTCTGCAAGCTCTCCAGGACAACATAGAATCTGGGGCTCTGTGCTTTCTTTCCTTCTGAACAAGTGTTACTGTTTTCTGCACAAAAGCGATTCTGCGAAGCAATGTGAACACTTCTGCTTCCCAGGCACAGAGAAGGTGCTAGCAAGGAATTCTCTTCCTGCCTTTCCCCAGTGCTCTGCAAGCTCTCCAGGACAACATAGAATCTGGGGCTCTGTGCTTTCTTTCCTTCTGAACAAGTGTTACTGTTTTCTGCACAAAAGCGATTCTGCGAAGCAATGTGAACACTTCTGCTTCCCAGGCACAGAGAAGGTGCTAGCAAGGAATTCTCTGCCTGCCTTTCCCCAGTGCTCTGCAAGCTCTCCAGGACAACATAGAATCTGGGGCTCTGTGCTTTCTTTCCTTCTGAACAACTGTTACTGTTTTCTGCACAAAAGCGATTCTGCGAAGCAATGTGAACAGGCACAGAGAAGGTGCTATCAGGGAATTCTCTGCCTGCCTTTCCCCAGTGCTCTGCAAGCTCTCCAGGACAACATAGAATCTGGGGCTCTGTGCTTTCTTTCGTTCTGAACAAGTGTTACTGTTTTCTGCACAAAAGCGATTCTTGCGAAGCAATGTGAACACTTCTGCTTCCCAGGCACAGAGAAGGTGCTAGCAGGGAATTCTCTGCCTGCCTTTCCCCAGTGCTCTGCAAGCTCTCCAGGACAACATAGAATCTGGGGCTCTGTGCTTTCTTTAGTTCTGAACAAGTGTTACTGTTTTCTGCACAAAAGCGATTCTGCGAAGCAATGTGAACAGGCACAGAGAAGGTGCTAGCAGGGAATTCTCTGCCTGCCTTTCCCCAGTGCTCTGCAAGCTCTCCAGGACAACATAAAATCTGGGGCTCTGTGCTTTCTTTCCTTCTGAACAAGTGTTACTTTTTTCTGCACAAATGCGAATCTGCGAAGCAATGTGAACACTTCTGCTTCCCAGGCACAGAGAAGGTGCTAGCAAGGAATTCTCTGCCTGCCTTTCCCCAGTGCTCTGCAAGCTCTCCAGGACAACATAAAATCTGGGGCTCTGTGCTTTCTTTCCTTCTGAACAAGTGTTACTGTTTTCTGCACAAAAGCGATTCTTGCGAAGCAATGTGAACACTTCTGCTTCCCAGGCACAGAGAAGGTGCTAGCAAGGAATTCTCTGCCTGCCTTTCCCCAGTGCTCTGCAAGCTCTCCAGGACAACATAAAATCTGGGGCTCTGTGCTTTCTTTCCTTCTGAACAAGTGTTACTGTTTTCTGCACAAAAGCGATTCTGCGAAGCAATGTGAACAGGCACAGAGAAGGTGCTAGCAGGCAATTCTCTGCCTGCCTTTCCCCAGTGCTCTGCAAGCTCTCCAGGACAACATAGAATCTGGGGCTCTGTGCTTTCTTTCCTTCTGAACAAGTGTTACTGTTTTCTGCACAAAAGCGATTCTTGCGAAGCAATGTGAACACTTCTGCTTCCCAGGCACAGAGAAGGTGCTATCAGGGAATTCTCTGCCTGCCTTTCCCCAGTGCTCTGCAAGCTCTCCAGGACAACATAGAATCTGGGGCTCTGTGCTTTCTTTCCTTCTGAACAAGTGTTACTGTTTTCTGCACAAAAGCGATTCTTGCGAAGCAATGTGAACACTTCTGCTTCCCAGGCACAGAGAAGGTGCTAGCAGGGAATTCTCTGCCTGCCTTTCCCCAGTGCTCTGCAAGCTCTCCAGGACAACAGCAAATCTGGGGCTCTGTGCTTTCTTTCGTTCTGAACAAGTGTTAATGTTTTCTGCACAAAAGCGATTCTGCGAAGCAATGTGAACAGGCACAGAGAAGGTGCTATCAGGGAATTCTCTGCCTGCCTTTCCCCAGTGCTCTGCAAGCTCTCCAGGACAACATAGAATCTGGGGCTCTGTGCTTTCTTTCGTTCTGAACAAGTGTTACTGTTTTCTGCACAAAAGCGATTCTGCGAAGCAATGTGAACACTTCTGCTTCCCAGGCACAGAGAAGGTGCTAGCAAGGAATTCTCTTCCTGCCTTTCCCCAGTGCTCTGCAAGCTCTCCAGGACAACATAGAATCTGGGGCTCTGTGCTTTCTTTCCTTCTGAACAAGTGTTACTGTTTTCTGCACAAAAGCGATTCTGCGAAGCAATGTGAACACTTCTGCTTCCCAGGCACAGAGAAGGTGCTAGCAGGGAATTCTCTGCCTGCCTTTCCCCAGTGCTCTGCAAGCTCTCCAGGACAACATAGAATCTGGGGCTCTGTGCTTTCTTTCGTTCTGAACAAGTGTTAGTGTTTTCTGCACAAAAGCGATTCTGCGAAGCAATGTGAACAGGCACAGAGAAGGTGCTATCAGGGAATTCTCTGCCTGCCTTTCCCCAGTGCTCTGCAAGCTCTCCAGGACAACATAGAATCTGGGGCTCTGTGCTTTCTTTCGTTCTGAACAACTGTTACTGTTTTCTGCACAAAAGCGATTCTTGCGAAGCAATGTGAACACTTCTGCTTCCCAGGCACAGAGAAGGTGCTAGCAGGGAATTCTCTGCCTGCCTTTCCCCAGTGCTCTGCAAGCTCTCCAGGACAACATAGAATCTGGGGCTCTGTGCTTTCTTTAGTTCTGAACAAGTGTTACTCTTTTCTGCACAAAAGCGATTCTGCGAAGCAATGTGAACAGGCACAGAGAAGGTGCTAGCAGGGAATTCTCTGCCTGCCTTTCCCCAGTGCTCTGCAAGCTCTCCAGGACAACATAAAATCTGGGGCTCTGTGCTTTCTTTCCTTCTGAACAAGTGTTACTGTTTTCTGCACAAAAGCGATTCTGCGAAGCAATGTGAACAGGCACAGAGAAGGTGCTAGCAGGGAATTCTCTGCCTGCCTTTCCCCAGTGCTCTGCAATCTCTCCAGGACAACATAGAATCTGGGGCTCTGTGCTTTCTTTCCTTCTGAACAAGTGTTACTTTTTTCTGCACAAAAGCGAATCTGCGAAGCAATGTGAACACTTCTGCTTCCCAGGCACAGAGAAGGTGCTATCAGGGAATTCTCTGCCTGCCTTTCCCCAGTGCTCTGCAAGCTCTCCAGGACAACATAGAATCTGGGGCTCTGTGCTTTCTTTCCTTCTGAACAAGTGTTACTGTTTTCTGCACAAAAGCGATTCTGCGAAGCAATGTGAACACTTCTGCTTCCCAGGCACAGAGAAGGTGCTAGCAAGGAATTCTCTTCCTGCCTTTCCCCAGTGCTCTGCAAGCTCTCCAGGACAACATAGAATCTGGGGCTCTGTGCTTTCTTTCCTTCTGAACAAGTGTTACTGTTTTCTGCACAAAAGCGATTCTGCGAAGCAATGTGAACACTTCTGCTTCCCAGGCACAGAGAAGGTGCTAGCAAGGAATTCTCTGCCTGCCTTTCCCCAGTGCTCTGCAAGCTCTCCAGGACAACATAGAATCTGGGGCTCTGTGCTTTCTTTCCTTCTGAACAACTGTTACTGTTTTCTGCACAAAAGCGATTCTGCGAAGCAATGTGAACAGGCACAGAGAAGGTGCTATCAGGGAATTCTCTGCCTGCCTTTCCCCAGTGCTCTGCAAGCTCTCCAGGACAACATAGAATCTGGGGCTCTGTGCTTTCTTTCGTTCTGAACAACTGTTACTGTTTTCTGCACAAAAGCGATTCTTGCGAAGCAATGTGAACACTTCTGCTTCCCAGGCACAGAGAAGGTGCTAGCAGGGAATTCTCTGCCTGCCTTTCCCCAGTGCTCTGCAAGCTCTCCAGGACAACATAGAATCTGGGGCTCTGTGCTTTCTTTAGTTCTGAACAAGTGTTACTGTTTTCTGCACAAAAGCGATTCTGCGAAGCAATGTGAACAGGCACAGAGAAGGTGCTAGCAGGGAATTCTCTGCCTGCCTTTCCCCAGTGCTCTGCAAGCTCTCCAGGACAACATAAAATCTGGGGCTCTGTGCTTTCTTTCCTTCTGAACAAGTGTTACTTTTTTCTGCACAAATGCGAATCTGCGAAGCAATGTGAACACTTCTGCTTCCCAGGCACAGAGAAGGTGCTAGCAAGGAATTCTCTGCCTGCCTTTCCCCAGTGCTCTGCAAGCTCTCCAGGACAACATAAAATCTGGGGCTCTGTGCTTTCTTTCCTTCTGAACAAGTGTTACTGTTTTCTGCACAAAAGCGATTCTTGCGAAGCAATGTGAACACTTCTGCTTCCCAGGCACAGAGAAGGTGCTAGCAAGGAATTCTCTGCCTGCCTTTCCCCAGTGCTCTGCAAGCTCTCCAGGACAACATAAAATCTGGGGCTCTGTGCTTTCTTTCCTTCTGAACAAGTGTTACTGTTTTCTGCACAAAAGCGATTCTGCGAAGCAATGTGAACAGGCACAGAGAAGGTGCTAGCAGGCAATTCTCTGCCTGCCTTTCCCCAGTGCTCTGCAAGCTCTCCAGGACAACATAGAATCTGGGGCTCTGTGCTTTCTTTCCTTCTGAACAAGTGTTAGTGTTTTCTGCACAAAAGCGATTCTTGCGAAGCAATGTGAACACTTCTGCTTCCCAGGCACAGAGAAGGTGCTAGCAAGGAATTCTCTGCCTGCCTTTCCCCAGTGCTCTGCAAGCTCTCCAGGACAACATAGAATCTGGGGCTCTGTGCTTTCTTTCCTTCTGAACAAGTGTTAGTGTTTTCTGCACAAAAGCGATTCTGCGAAGCAATGTGAACACTTCTGCTTCCCAGGCACAGAGAAGGTGCTAGCAAGGAATTCTCTGCCTGCCTTTCCCCAGTGCTCTGCAAGCTCTCCAGGACAACATAAAATCTGGGGCTCTGTGCTTTCTTTCCTTCTGAACAAGTGTTAGTGTTTTCTGCACAAAAGCGATTCTGCGAAGCAATGTGAACAGGCACAGAGAAGGTGCTAGCAGGGAATTCTCTGCCTGCCTTTCCCCAGTGCTCTGCAAGCTCTCCAGGACAACATAGAATCTGGGGCTCTGTGCTTTCTTTCCTTCTGAACAAGTGTTAGTGTTTTCTGCACAAAAGCGATTCTGCGAAGCAATGTGAACACTTCTGCTTCCCAGGCACAGAGAAGGTGCTAGCAGGGAATTCTCTGCCTGCCTTTCCCCAGTGCTCTGCAAGCTCTCCAGGACAACATAAAATCTGGGGCTCTGTGCTTTATTTCCTTCTGAACAAGTGTTACTGTTTTCTGCACAAAAGCGATTCTTGCGAAGCAATGTGAACACTTCTGCTTCCCAGGCACAGAGAAGGTGCTAGCAAGGAATTCTCTTCCTGCCTTTCCCCAGTGCTCTGCAAGCTCTCCAGGACAACATAGAATCTGGGGCTCTGTGCTTTCTTTCCTTCTGAACAAGTGTTACTGTTTTCTGCACAAAAGCGATTCTGCGAAGCAATGTGAACACTTCTGCTTCCCAGGCACAGAGAAGGTGCTAGCAAGGAATTCTCTGCCTGCCTTTCCCCAGTGCTCTGCAAGCTCTCCAGGACAACATAAAATCTGGGGCTCTGTGCTTTCTTTCCTTCTGAACAAGTGTTAGTGTTTTCTGCACAAAAGCGATTCTGCGAAGCAATGTGAACAGGCACAGAGAAGGTGCTATCAGGGAATTCTCTGCCTGCCTTTCCCCAGTGCTCTGCAATCTCTCCAGGACAACATAAAATCTGGGGCTCTGTGCTTTCTTTCCTTCTGAACAAGTGTTACTGTTTTCTGCACAAAAGCGATTCTGCGAAGCAATGTGAACACTTCTGCTTCCCAGGCACAGAGAAGGTGCTAGCAAGGAATTCTCTGCCTGCCTTTCCCCAGTGCTCTGCAAGCTCTCCAGGACAACATAGAATCTGGGGCTCTGTGCTTTCTATAGTTCTGAACAAGTGTTACTGTTTTCTGCACAAAAGCGATTCTTGCGAAGCAATGTGAACAGGCACAGAGAAGGTGCTAGCAGGGAATTCTCTGCCTGCCTTTCCCCAGTGCTCTGCAAGCTCTCCAGGACAACATAGAATCTGGGGCTCTGTGCTTTCTTTCCTTCTGAACAAGTGTTACTGTTTTCTGCACAAAAGCGATTCTGCGAAGCAATGTGAACACTTCTGCTTCCCAGGCACAGAGCAGGCGCTAGCAGGGAATTCTCTGCCTGCCTTTCCCCAGTGCTCTGCAAGCTCTCCAGGACAACATAAAATCTGGGGCTCTGTGCTTTCTTTCCTTCTGAACAAGTGTTACTGTTTTCTGCACAAAAGCGATTCTTGCGAAGCAATGTGAACACTTCTGCTTCCCAGGCACAGAGAAGGTGCTATCAGGGAATTCTCTGCCTGCCTTTCCCCAGTGCTCTGCAAGCTCTCCAGGACAACATAGAATCTGGGGCTCTGTGCTTTCTTTCCTTCTGAACAAGTGTTACTGTTTTCTGCACAAAAGCGATTCTGCGAAGCAATGTGAACACTTCTGCTTCCCAGGCACAGAGAAGGTGCTAGCAGGGAATTCTCTGCCTGCCTTTCCCCAGTGCTCTGCAAGCTCTCCAGGACAACATAGAATCTGGGGCTCTGTGCTTTCTTTCGTTCTGAACAAGTGTTAATGTTTTCTGCACAAAAGCGATTCTGCGAAGCAATGTGAACAGGCACAGAGAAGGTGCTATCAGGGAATTCTCTGCCTGCCTTTCCCCAGTGCTCTGCAAGCTCTCCAGGACAACATAGAATCTGGGGCTCTGTGCTTTCTTTCCTTCTGAACAAGTGTTACTGTTTTCTGCACAAAAGCGATTCTGCGAAGCAATGTGAACACTTCTGCTTCCCAGGCACAGAGAAGGTGCTAGCAAGGAATTCTCTTCCTGCCTTTCCCCAGTGCTCTGCAAGCTCTCCAGGACAACATAGAATCTGGGGCTCTGTGCTTTCTTTCCTTCTGAACAAGTGTTACTGTTTTCTGCACAAAAGCGATTCTGCGAAGCAATGTGAACACTTCTGCTTCCCAGGCACAGAGAAGGTGCTAGCAGGGAATTCTCTGCCTGCCTTTCCCCAGTGCTCTGCAAGCTCTCCAGGACAACATAGAATCTGGGGCTCTGTGCTTTCTTTAGTTCTGAACAAGTGTTACTGTTTTCTGCACAAAAGCGATTCTGCGAAGCAATGTGAACAGGCACAGAGAAGGTGCTAGCAGGGAATTCTCTGCCTGCCTTTCCCCAGTGCTCTGCAAGCTCTCCAGGACAACATAAAATCTGGGGCTCTGTGCTTTCTTTCCTTCTGAACAAGTGTTACTGTTTTCTGCACAAAAGCGATTCTGCGAAGCAATGTGAACAGGCACAGAGAAGGTGCTAGCAGGGAATTCTCTGCCTGCCTTTCCCCAGTGCTCTGCAATCTCTCCAGGACAACATAAAATCTGGGGCTCTGTGCTTTCTTTCCTTCTGAACAAGTGTTACTTTTTTCTGCACAAAAGCGAATCTGCGAAGCAATGTGAACACTTCTGCTTCCCAGGCACAGAGAAGGTGCTAGCAAGGAATTCTCTGCCTGCCTTTCCCCAGTGCTCTGCAAGCTCTCCAGGACAACATAAAATCTGGGGCTCTGTGCTTTCTTTCCTTCTGAACAAGTGTTACTGTTTTCTGCACAAAAGCGATTCTTGCGAAGCAATGTGAACACTTCTGCTTCCCAGGCACAGAGAAGGTGCTAGCAGGGAATTCTCTGCCTGCCTTTCCCCAGTGCTCTGCAAGCTCTCCAGGACAACATAAAATCTGGGGCTCTGTGCTTTCTTTCGTTCTAAACAAGTGTTATTGTTTTCTGCACAAAAGCGATTCTTGCGAAGCAATGTGAACACTTCTGCTTCCCAGGCACAGAGAAGGTGCTAGCAAGGAATTCTCTGCCTGCCTTTCCCCAGTGCTCTGCAAGCTCTCCAGGACAACATAGAATCTGGGGCTCTGTGCTTTCTATAGTTCTGAACAAGTGTTACTGTTTTCTGCACAAAAGCGATTCTTGCGAAGCAATGTGAACAGGCACAGAGAAGGTGCTATCAGGGAATTCTCTGCCTGCCTTTCCCCAGTGCTCTGCAAGCTCTCCAGGACATCATAGAATCTGGGGCTCTGTGCTTTCTTTCCTTCTGAACAAGTGTTAGTGTTTTCTGCACAAAAGCGATTCTGCGAAGCAATGTGAACACTTCTGCTTCCCAGGCACAGAGAAGGCGCTAGCAAGGAATTCTCTGCCTGCCTTTCCCCAGTGCTCTGCAAGCTCTCCAGGACAACATAAAATCTGGGGCTCTGTGCTTTCTTTCCTTCTGAACAAGTGTTACTGTTTTCTGCACAAAAGCGATTCTTGCGAAGCAATGTGAACACTTCTGCTTCCCAGGCACAGAGAAGGTGCTATCAGGGAATTCTCTGCCTGCCTTTCCCCAGTGCTCTGCAAGCTCTCCAGGACAACATAGAATCTGGGGCTCTGTGCTTTCTTTCCTTCTGAACAAGTGTTACTGTTTTCTGCACAAAAGCGATTCTGCGAAGCAATGTGAACACTTCTGCTTCCCAGGCACAGAGAAGGTGCTAGCAGGGAATTCTCTGCCTGCCTTTCCCCAGTGCTCTGCAAGCTCTCCAGGACAACATAGAATCTGGGGCTCTGTGCTTTCTTTCGTTCTGAACAAGTGTTAATGTTTTCTGCACAAAAGCGATTCTGCGAAGCAATGTGAACAGGCACAGAGAAGGTGCTATCAGGGAATTCTCTGCCTGCCTTTCCCCAGTGCTCTGCAAGCTCTCCAGGACAACATAGAATCTGGGGCTCTGTGCTTTCTTTCGTTCTGAACAAGTGTTACTGTTTTCTGCACAAAAGCGATTCTGCGAAGCAATGTGAACACTTCTGCTTCCCAGGCACAGAGAAGGTGCTAGCAAGGAATTCTCTGCCTGCCTTTCCCCAGTGCTCTGCAAGCTCTCCAGGACAACATAGAATCTGGGGCTCTGTGCTTTCTTTCCTTCTGAACAAGTGTTACTGTTTTCTGCACAAAAGCGATTCTGCGAAGCAATGTGAACACTTCTGCTTCCCAGGCACAGAGAAGGTGCTAGCAGGGAATTCTCTGCCTGCCTTTCCCCAGTGCTCTGCAAGCTCTCCAGGACAACATAGAATCTGGGGCTCTGTGCTTTCTTTCGTTCTGAACAAGTGTTACTGTTTTCTGCACAAAAGCGATTCTGCGAAGCAATGTGAACAGGCACAGAGAAGGTGCTATCAGGGAATTCTCTGCCTGCCTTTCCCCAGTGCTCTGCAAGCTCTCCAGGACAACATAGAATCTGGGGCTCTGTGCTTTCTTTCGTTCTGAACAACTGTTACTGTTTTCTGCACAAAAGCGATTCTTGCGAAGCAATGTGAACACTTCTGCTTCCCAGGCACAGAGAAGGTGCTAGCAGGGAATTCTCTGCCTGCCTTTCCCCAGTGCTCTGCAAGCTCTCCAGGACAACATAGAATCTGGGGCTCTGTGCTTTCTTTAGTTCTGAACAAGTGTTACTGTTTTCTGCACAAAAGCGATTCTGCGAAGCAATGTGAACAGGCACAGAGAAGGTGCTAGCAGGGAATTCTCTGCCTGCCTTTCCCCAGTGCTCTGCAAGCTCTCCAGGACAACATAAAATCTGGGGCTCTGTGCTTTCTTTCCTTCTGAACAAGTGTTACTGTTTTCTGCACAAAAGCGATTCTGCGAAGCAATGTGAACAGGCACAGAGAAGGTGCTAGCAGGGAATTCTCTGCCTGCCTTTCCCCAGTGCTCTGCAAGCTCTCCAGGACAACATAAAATCTGGGGCTCTGTGCTTTCTTTCCTTCTGAACAAGTGTTACTGTTTTCTGCACAAAAGCGATTCTGCGAAGCAATGTGAACACTTCTGCTTCCCAGGCACAGAGAAGGCGCTAGCAGGGAATTCTCTGCCTGCCTTTCCCCAGTGCTCTGCAAGCTCTCCAGGACAACATAAAATCTGGGGCTCTGTGCTTTCTTTACTTCTGAACAAGTGTTACTGTTTTCTGCACAAAAGCGATTCTTGCGAAGCAATGTGAACACTTCTGCTTCCCAGGCACAGAGAAGGTGCTATCAGGGAATTCTCTGCCTGCCTTTCCCCAGTGCTCTGCAAGCTCTCCAGGACAACATAGAATCTGGGGCTCTGTGCTTTCTTTCCTTCTGAACAAGTGTTACTGTTTTCTGCACAAAAGCGATTCTGCGAAGCAATGTGAACAGGCACAGAGAAGGTGCTATCAGGGAATTCTCTGCCTGCCTTTCCCCAGTGCTCTGCAAGCTCTCCAGGACAACATAGAATCTGGGGCTCTGTGCTTTCTTTCGTTCTGAACAAGTGTTACTGTTTTCTGCACAAAAGCGATTCTGCGAAGCAATGTGAACACTTCTGCTTCCCAGGCACAGAGAAGGTGCTAGCAAGGAATTCTCTTCCTGCCTTTCCCCAGTGCTCTGCAAGCTCTCCAGGACAACATAGAATCTGGGGCTCTGTGCTTTCTTTCCTTCTGAACAAGTGTTACTGTTTTCTGCACAAAAGCGATTCTGCGAAGCAATGTGAACACTTCTGCTTCCCAGGCACAGAGAAGGTGCTATCAGGGAATTCTCTGCCTGCCTTTCCCCAGTGCTCTGCAAGCTCTCCAGGACAACATAGAATCTGGGGCTCTGTGCTTTCTTTCGTTCTGAACAAGTGTTACTGTTTTCTGCACAAAAGCGATTCTGCGAAGCAATGTGAACAGGCACAGAGAAGGTGCTATCAGGGAATTCTCTGCCTGCCTTTCCCCAGTGCTCTGCAAGCTCTCCAGGACAACATAGAATCTGGGGCTCTGTGCTTTCTTTCGTTCTGAACAACTGTTACTGTTTTCTGCACAAAAGCGATTCTTGCGAAGCAATGTGAACACTTCTGCTTCCCAGGCACAGAGAAGGTGCTAGCAGGGAATTCTCTGCCTGCCTTTCCCCAGTGCTCTGCAAGCTCTCCAGGACAACATAGAATCTGGGGCTCTGTGCTTTCTTTAGTTCTGAACAAGTGTTACTGTTTTCTGCACAAAAGCGATTCTGCGAAGCAATGTGAACAGGCACAGAGAAGGTGCTAGCAGGGAATTCTCTGCCTGCCTTTCCCCAGTGCTCTGCAAGCTCTCCAGGACAACATAAAATCTGGGGCTCTGTGCTTTCTTTCCTTCTGAACAAGTGTTACTGTTTTCTGCACAAAAGCGATTCTGCGAAGCAATGTGAACACTTCTGCTTCCCAGGCACAGAGAAGGTGCTAGCAGGGAATTCTCTGCCTGCCTTTCCCCAGTGCTCTGCAAGCTCTCCAGGACAACATAGAATCTGGGGCTCTGTGCTTTCTTTCCTTCTGAACAAGTGTTACTGTTTTCTGCACAAAAGCGATTCTTGCGAAGCAATGTGAACACTTCTGCTTCCCAGGCACAGAGAAGGTGCTAGCAGGGAATTCTCTGCCTGCCTTTCCCCAGTGCTCTGCAAGCTCTCCAGGACAACATAGAATCTGGGGCTCTGTGCTTTCTTTCCTTCTGAACAAGTGTTACTGTTTTCTGCACAAAAGCGATTCTTGCGAAGCAATGTGAACAGGCACAGAGAAGGTGCTATCAGGGAATTCTCTGCCTGCCTTTCCCCAGTGCTCTGCAAGCTCTCCAGGACAACATAGAATCTGGGGCTCTGTGCTTTCTTTCCTTCTGAACAAGTGTTACTGTTTTCTGCACAAAAGCGATTCTTGCGAAGCAATGTGAACACTTCTGCTTCCCAGGCACAGAGAAGGTGCTAGCAAGGAATTCTCTGCCTGCCTTTCCCCAGTGCTCTGCAAGCTCTCCAGGACAACATAGAATCTGGGGCTCTGTGCTTTCTATAGTTCTGAACAAGTGTTACTGTTTTCTGCACAAAAGCGATTCTTGCGAAGCAATGTGAACAGGCACAGAGAAGGTGCTATCAGGGAATTCTCTGCCTGCCTTTCCCCAGTGCTCTGCAAGCTCTCCAGGACAACATAGAATCTGGGGCTCTGTGCTTTCTTTCCTTCTGAACAAGTGTTAGTGTTTTCTGCACAAAAGCGATTCTGCGAAGCAATGTGAACACTTCTGCTTCCCAGGCACAGAGAAGGTGCTAGCAGGGAATTCTCTGCCTGCCTTTCCCCAGTGCTCTGCAAGCTCTCCAGGACAACATAAAATCTGGGGCTCTGTGCTTTCTTTCCTTCTGAACAAGTGTTACTGTTTTCTGCACAAAAGCGATTCTTGCGAAGCAATGTGAACACTTCTGCTTCCCAGGCACAGAGAAGGTGCTATCAGGGAATTCTCTGCCTGCCTTTCCCCAGTGCTCTGCAAGCTCTCCAGGACAACATAGAATCTGGGGCTCTGTGCTTTCTTTCCTTCTGAACAAGTGTTACTGTTTTCTGCACAAAAGCGATTCTTGCGAAGCAATGTGAACACTTCTGCTTCCCAGGCACAGAGAAGGTGCTAGCAGGGAATTCTCTGCCTGCCTTTCCCCAGTGCTCTGCAAGCTCTCCAGGACAACATAAAATCTGGGGCTCTGTGCTTTCTTTCGTTCTGAACAAGTGTTAGTGTTTTCTGCACAAAAGCGATTCTGCGAAGCAATGTGAACAGGCACAGAGAAGGTGCTAGCAGGGAATTCTCTGCCTGCCTTTCCCCAGTGCTCTGCAAGCTCTCCAGGACAATATAGAATCTGGGGCTCTGTGCTTTCTTTCCTTCTGAACAAGTGTTACTGTTTTCTGCACAAAAGCGATTCTGCGAAGCAATGTGAACACTTCTGCTTCCCAGGCACACAGAAGGTGCTAGCAAGGAATTCTCTGCCTGCCTTTCCCCAGTGCTCTGCAAGCTCTCCAGGACAACATAAAATCTGGGGCTCTGTGCTTTCTTTCCTTCTGAACAACTGTTACTGTTTTCTGCACAAAAGCGATTCTTGCGAAGCAATGTGAACACTTCTGCTTCCCAGGCACAGAGAAGGTGCTAGCAAGGAATTCTCTGCCTGCCTTTCCCCAGTGCTCTGCAAGCTCTCCAGGACAACATAGAATCTGGGGCTCTGTGCTTTCTTTAGTTCTGAACAAGTGTTACTGTTTTCTGCACAAAAGCGATTCTTGCGAAGCAATGTGAACAGGCACAGAGAAGGTGCTATCAGGGAATTCTCTGCCTGCCTTTCCCCAGTGCTCTGCAAGCTCTCCAGGACAACATAGAATCTGGGGCTCTGTGCTTTCTTTCGTTCTGAACAAGTGTTAATGTTTTCTGCACAAAAGCGATTCTGCGAAGCAATGTGAACAGGCACAGAGAAGGTGCTAGCAGGGAATTCTCTGCCTGCCTTTCCCCAGTGCTCTGCAAGCTCTCCAGGACAACATAGAATCTGGGGCTCTGTGCTTTCTTTCGTTCTGAACAAATGTTACTGTTTTCTGCACAAAAGCGATTCTGCGAAGCAATGTGAACACTTCTGCTTCCCAGGCACAGAGAAGGTGCTAGCAAGGAATTCTCTGCCTGCCTTTCCCCAGTGCTCTGCAAGCTCTCCAGGACAACATAAAATCTGGGGCTCTGTGCTTTCTTTCCTTCTGAACAAGTGTTACTGTTTTCTGCACAAAAGCGATTCTTGCGAAGCAATGTGAACACTTCTGCTTCCCAGGCACAGAGAAGGTGCTAGCAAGGAATTCTCTGCCTGCCTTTCCCCAGTGCTCTGCAAGCTCTCCAGGACAACATAAAATCTGGGGCTCTGTGCTTTCTTTCCTTCTGAACAAGTGTTACTGTTTTCTGCACAAAAGCGATTCTGCGAAGCAATGTGAACAGGCACAGAGAAGGTGCTAGCAGGGAATTCTCTGCCTGCCTTTCCCCAGTGCTCTGCAATCTCTCCAGGACAACATAGAATCTGGGGCTCTGTGCTTTCTTTCCTTCTGAACAAGTGTTAGTGTTTTCTGCACAAAAGCGATTCTGCGAAGCAATGTGAACACTTCTGCTTCCCAGGCACAGAGAAGGTGCTAGCAGGGAATTCTCTGCCTGCCTTTCCCCAGTGCTCTGCAAGCTCTCCAGGACAACATAAAATCTGGGGCTCTGTGCTTTCTTTCCTTCTGAACAAGTGTTACTGTTTTCTGCACAAAAGCAATTCTTGCGAAGCAATGTGAACACTTCTGCTTCCCAGGCACAGAGAAGGTGCTAGCAAGGAATTCTCTGCCTGCCTTTCCCCAGTGCTCTGCAAGCTCTCCAGGACAACATAAAATCTGGGGCTCTGTGCTTTCTTTCCTTCTGAACAAGTGTTACTGTTTTCTGCACAAAAGCGATTCTTGCGAAGCAATGTGAACACTTCTGCTTCCCAGGCACAGAGAAGGTGCTAGCAAGGAATTCTCTGCCTGCCTTTCCCCAGTGCTCTGCAAGCTCTCCAGGACAACATAAAATCTGGGGCTCTGTGCTTTCTTTCGTTCTGAACAAGTGTTAGTGTTTTCTGCACAAAAGCGATTCTGCGAAGCAATGTGAACAGGCACAGAGAAGGTGCTAGCAGGGAATTCTCTGCCTGCCTTTCCCCAGTGCTCTGCAATCTCTCCAGGACAACATAAAATCTGGGGCTCTGTGCTTTCTTTCCTTCTGAACAAGTGTTACTGTTTTCTGCACAAAAGCGATTCTGCGAAGCAATGTGAACACTTCTGCTTCCCAGGCACAGAGAAGGTGCTAGCAAGGAATTCTCTGCCTGCCTTTCCCCAGTGCTCTGCAAGCTCTCCAGGACAACATAAAATCTGGGGCTCTGTGCTTTCTTTCGTTCTAAACAAGTGTTATTGTTTTCTGCACAAAAGCGATTCTTGCGAAGCAATGTGAACACTTCTGCTTCCCAGGCACAGAGAAGGTGCTAGCAAGGAATTCTCTGCCTGCCTTTCCCCAGTGCTCTGCAAGCTCTCCAGGACAACATAGAATCTGGGGCTCTGTGCTTTCTATAGTTCTGAACAAGTGTTACTGTTTTCTGCACAAAAGCGATTCTTGCGAAGCAATGTGAACAGGCACAGAGAAGGTGCTATCAGGGAATTCTCTGCCTGCCTTTCCCCAGTGCTCTGCAAGCTCTCCAGGACAACATAGAATCTGGGGCTCTGTGCTTTCTTTCGTTCTGAACAAGTGTTAATGTTTTCTGCACAAAAGCGATTCTGCGAAGCAATGTGAACAGGCACAGAGAAGGTGCTAGCAGGGAATTCTCTGCCTGCCTTTCCCCAGTGCTCTGCAAGCTCTCCAGGACAACATAGAATCTGGGGCTCTGTGCTTTCTTTCGTTCTGAACAAATGTTACTGTTTTCTGCACAAAAGCGATTCTGCGAAGCAATGTGAACACTTCTGCTTCCCAGGCACAGAGAAGGTGCTAGCAAGGAATTCTCTGCCTGCCTTTCCCCAGTGCTCTGCAAGCTCTCCAGGACAACATAAAATCTGGGGCTCTGTGCTTTCTTTCCTTCTGAACAAGTGTTACTGTTTTCTGCACAAAAGCGATTCTTGCGAAGCAATGTGAACACTTCTGCTTCCCAGGCACAGAGAAGGTGCTAGCAAGGAATTCTCTGCCTGCCTTTCCCCAGTGCTCTGCAAGCTCTCCAGGACAACATAAAATCTGGGGCTCTGTGCTTTCTTTCCTTCTGAACAAGTGTTACTGTTTTCTGCACAAAAGCGATTCTGCGAAGCAATGTGAACAGGCACAGAGAAGGTGCTAGCAGGGAATTCTCTGCCTGCCTTTCCCCAGTGCTCTGCAATCTCTCCAGGACAACATAGAATCTGGGGCTCTGTGCTTTCTTTCCTTCTGAACAAGTGTTAGTGTTTTCTGCACAAAAGCGATTCTGCGAAGCAATGTGAACACTTCTGCTTCCCAGGCACAGAGAAGGTGCTAGCAGGGAATTCTCTGCCTGCCTTTCCCCAGTGCTCTGCAAGCTCTCCAGGACAACATAAAATCTGGGGCTCTGTGCTTTCTTTCCTTCTGAACAAGTGTTACTGTTTTCTGCACAAAAGCAATTCTTGCGAAGCAATGTGAACACTTCTGCTTCCCAGGCACAGAGAAGGTGCTAGCAAGGAATTCTCTGCCTGCCTTTCCCCAGTGCTCTGCAAGCTCTCCAGGACAACATAAAATCTGGGGCTCTGTGCTTTCTTTCCTTCTGAACAAGTGTTACTGTTTTCTGCACAAAAGCGATTCTTGCGAAGCAATGTGAACACTTCTGCTTCCCAGGCACAGAGAAGGTGCTAGCAAGGAATTCTCTGCCTGCCTTTCCCCAGTGCTCTGCAAGCTCTCCAGGACAACATAAAATCTGGGGCTCTGTGCTTTCTTTCGTTCTGAACAAGTGTTAGTGTTTTCTGCACAAAAGCGATTCTGCGAAGCAATGTGAACAGGCACAGAGAAGGTGCTAGCAGGGAATTCTCTGCCTGCCTTTCCCCAGTGCTCTGCAATCTCTCCAGGACAACATAAAATCTGGGGCTCTGTGCTTTCTTTCCTTCTGAACAAGTGTTACTGTTTTCTGCACAAAAGCGATTCTGCGAAGCAATGTGAACACTTCTGCTTCCCAGGCACAGAGAAGGTGCTAGCAAGGAATTCTCTGCCTGCCTTTCCCCAGTGCTCTGCAAGCTCTCCAGGACAACATAAAATCTGGGGCTCTGTGCTTTCTTTCGTTCTAAACAAGTGTTATTGTTTTCTGCACAAAAGCGATTCTTGCGAAGCAATGTGAACACTTCTGCTTCCCAGGCACAGAGAAGGTGCTAGCAAGGAATTCTCTGCCTGCCTTTCCCCAGTGCTCTGCAAGCTCTCCAGGACAAGATAGAATCTGGGGCTCTGTGCTTTCTATAGTTCTGAACAAGTGTTACTGTTTTCTGCACAAAAGCGATTCTTGCGAAGCAATGTGAACAGGCACAGAGAAGGTGCTATCAGGGAATTCTCTGCCTGCCTTTCCCCAGTGCTCTGCAAGCTCTCCAGGACAACATAGAATCTGGGGCTCTGTGCTTTCTTTCGTTCTGAACAAGTGTTAATGTTTTCTGCACAAAAGCGATTCTGCGAAGCAATGTGAACAGGCACAGAGAAGGTGCTAGCAGGGAATTCTCTGCCTGCCTTTCCCCAGTGCTCTGCAAGCTCTCCAGGACAACATAGAATCTGGGGCTCTGTGCTTTCTTTCGTTCTGAACAAATGTTACTGTTTTCTGCACAAAAGCGATTCTGCGAAGCAATGTGAACACTTCTGCTTCCCAGGCACAGAGAAGGTGCTAGCAAGGAATTCTCTGCCTGCCTTTCCCCAGTGCTCTGCAAGCTCTCCAGGACAACATAAAATCTGGGGCTCTGTGCTTTCTTTCCTTCTGAACAAGTGTTACTGTTTTCTGCACAAAAGCGATTCTTGCGAAGCAATGTGAACACTTCTGCTTCCCAGGCACAGAGAAGGTGCTAGCAAGGAATTCTCTGCCTGCCTTTCCCCAGTGCTCTGCAAGCTCTCCAGGACAACATAAAATCTGGGGCTCTGTGCTTTCTTTCCTTCTGAACAAGTGTTACTGTTTTCTGCACAAAAGCGATTCTGCGAAGCAATGTGAACAGGCACAGAGAAGGTGCTATCAGGGAATTCTCTGCCTGCCTTTCCCCAGTGCTCTGCCATCTCTCCAGGACAACATAGAATCTGGGGCTCTGTGCTTTCTTTCCTTCTGAACAAGTGTTAGTGTTTTCTGCACAAAAGCGATTCTGCGAAGCAATGTGAACACTTCTGCTTCCCAGGCACAGAGAAGGTGCTAGCAGGGAATTCTCTGCCTGCCTTTCCCCAGTGCTCTGCAAGCTCTCCAGGACAACATAAAATCTGGGGCTCTGTGCTTTCTTTCCTTCTGAACAAGTGTTACTGTTTTCTGCACAAAAGCAATTCTTGCGAAGCAATGTGAACACTTCTGCTTCCCAGGCACAGAGAAGGTGCTAGCAAGGAATTCTCTGCCTGCCTTTCCCCAGTGCTCTGCAAGCTCTCCAGGACAACATAAAATCTGGGGCTCTGTGCTTTCTTTCGTTCTGAACAAGTGTTAGTGTTTTCTGCACAAAAGCGATTCTGCGAAGCAATGTGAACAGGCACAGAGAAGGTGCTAGCAGGGAATTCTCTGCCTGCCTTTCCCCAGTGCTCTGCAATCTCTCCAGGACAACATAAAATCTGGGGCTCTGTGCTTTCTTTCCTTCTGAACAAGTGTTACTGTTTTCTGCACAAAAGCGATTCTGCGAAGCAATGTGAACACTTCTGCTTCCCAGGCACAGAGAAGGTGCTAGCAAGGAATTCTCTGCCTGCCTTTCCCCAGTGCTCTGCAAGCTCTCCAGGACAACATAAAATCTGGGGCTCTGTGCTTTCTTTCGTTCTAAACAAGTGTTATTGTTTTCTGCACAAAAGCGATTCTTGCGAAGCAATGTGAACACTTCTGCTTCCCAGGCACAGAGAAGGTGCTAGCAAGGAATTCTCTGCCTGCCTTTCCCCAGTGCTCTGCAAGCTCTCCAGGACAACATAGAATCTGGGGCTCTGTGCTTTCTATAGTTCTGAACAAGTGTTACTGTTTTCTGCACAAAAGCGATTCTTGCGAAGCAATGTGAACAGGCACAGAGAAGGTGCTAGCAGGGAATTCTCTGCCTGCCTTTCCCCAGTGCTCTGCAAGCTCTCCAGGACAACATAGAATCTGGGGCTCTGTGCTTTCTTTCCTTCTGAACAAGTGTTACTGTTTTCTGCACAAAAGCGATTCTGCGAAGCAATGTGAACACTTCTGCTTCCCAGGCACAGAGAAGGTGCTAGCAGGGAATTCTCTGCCTGCCTTTCCCCAGTGCTCTGCAAGCTCTCCAGGACAACATAAAATCTGGGGCTCTGTGCTTTCTTTCGTTCTGAACAAGTGTTACTGTTTTCTGCACAAAAGCGATTCTGCGAAGCAATGTGAACACTTCTGCTTCCCAGGCACAGAGAAGGTGCTAGCAGGGAATTCTCTGCCTGCCTTTCCCCAGTGCACTGCAAGCTCTCCAGGACAACATAGAATCTGGGGCTCTGTGCTTTCTTTCCTTCTGAACAAGTGTTACTGTTTTCTGCACAAAAGCGATTCTTGCGAAGCAATGTGAACACATCTGCTTCCCAGGCACAGAGAAGGTGCTAGCAGGGAATTCTCTGCCTGCCTTTCCCCAGTGCTCTGCAAGCTCTCCAGGACAACATAGAATCTGGGGCTCTGTGCTTTCTTTCGTTCTGAACAAGTGTTACTGTTTTCTGCACAAAAGCGATTCTTGCGAAGCAATGTGAACAGGCACAGAGAAGGTGCTATCAGGGAATTCTCTGCCTGCCTTTCCCCAGTGCTCTGCAAGCTCTCCAGGACAACATAGAATCTGGGGCTCTGTGCTTTCTTTCCTTCTGAACAAGTGTTAGTGTTTTCTGCACAAAAGCGATTCTGCGAAGCAATGTGAACACTTCTGCTTCCCAGGCACAGAGAAGGTGCTTGCAGGGAATTCTCTGCCTGCCTTTCCCCAGTGCTCTGCAAGCTCTCCAGGACAACATAGAATCTGGGGCTCTGTGCTTTCTTTCCTTCTGAACAAGTGTTAGTGTTTTCTGCACAAAAGCGATTCTGCGAAGCAATGTGAACAGGCACAGAGAAGGTGCTATCAGGGAATTCTCTGCCTGCCTTTCCCCAGTGCTCTGCAAGCTCTCCAGGACAACATAGAATCTGGGGCTCTGTGCTTTCTTTCCTTCTGAACAAGTGTTAGTGTTTTCTGCACAAAAGCGATTCTGCGAAGCAATGTGAACAGGCACAGAGAAGGTGCTATCAGGGAATTCTCTGCCTGCCTTTCCCCAGTGCTCTGCAATCTCTCCAGGACAACATAAAATCTGGGGCTCTGTGCTTTCTTTCCTTCTGAACAAGTGTTACTGTTTTCTGCACAAAAGCGATTCTGCGAAGCAATGTGAACACTTCTGCTTCCCAGGCACAGAGAAGGTGCTAGCAAGGAATTCTCTGCCTGCCTTTCCCCAGTGCTCTGCAAGCTCTCCAGGACAACATAAAATCTGGGGCTCTGTGCTTTCTTTCGTTCTAAACAAGTGTTATTGTTTTCTGCACAAAAGCGATTCTTGCGAAGCAATGTGAACACTTCTGCTTCCCAGGCACAGAGAAGGTGCTAGCAAGGAATTCTCTGCCTGCCTTTCCCCAGTGCTCTGCAAGCTCTCCAGGACAACATAGAATCTGGGGCTCTGTGCTTTTTATAGTTCTGAACAAGTGTTACTGTTTTCTGCACAAAAGCGATTCTTGCGAAGCAATGTGAACAGGCACAGAGAAGGTGCTATCAGGGAATTCTCTGCCTGCCTTTCCCCAGTGCTCTGCAATCTCTCCAGGACAACATAGAATCTGGGGCTCTGTGCTTTCTTTCCTTCTGAACAAGTGTTACTGTTTTCTGCACAAAAGCGATTCTTGCGAAGCAATGTGAACACTTCTGCTTCCCAGGCACAGAGAAGGTGCTAGCAAGGAATTCTCTGCCTGCCTTTCCCCAGTGCTCTGCAAGCTCTCCAGGACAACATAAAATCTGGGGCTCTGTGCTTTCTTTCGTTCTGAACAAGTGTTACTGTTTTCTGCACAAAAGCGATTCTGCGAAGCAATGTGAACACTTCTGCTTCCCAGGCACAGAGAAGGTGCTAGCAGGGAATTCTCTGCCTGCCTTTCCCCAGTGCTCTGCAAGCTCTCCAGGACAACATAGAATCTGGGGCTCTGTGCTTTCTTTCCTTCTGAACAAGTGTTACTGTTTTCTGCACAAAAGCGATTCTTGCGAAGCAATGTGAACACTTCTGCTTCCCAGGCACAGAGAAGGTGCTAGCAGGGAATTCTCTGCCTGCCTTTCCCCAGTGCTCTGCAAGCTCTCCAGGACAACATAGAATCTGGGGCTCTGTGCTTTCTTTCGTTCTGAACAAGTGTTACTGTTTTCTGCACAAAAGCGATTCTTGCGAAGCAATGTGAACAGGCACAGAGAAGGTGCTATCAGGGAATTCTCTGCCTGCCTTTCCCCAGTGCTCTGCAAGCTCTCCAGGACAACATAGAATCTGGGGCTCTGTGCTTTCTTTCCTTCTGAACAAGTGTTACTGTTTTCTGCACAAAAGCGATTCTGCGAAGCAATGTGAACACTTCTGTTTTCCAGGCACAGAGAAGGTGCTAGCAAGGAATTCTCTGCCTGCCTTTCCCCAGTGCTCTGCAAGCTCTCCAGGACAACATAAAATCTGGGGTCTGTGCTTTCTTTCGTTCTGAACAAGTGTTACTGTTTTCTGCACAAAAGCGATTCTGCGAAGCAATGTGAACACTTCTGCTTCCCAGGCACAGAGAAGGTGCTAGCAGGGAGTTCTCTGCCTGCCTTTCCCCAGTGCTCTGCAAGCTCTCCAGGACAACATAGAATCTGGGGCTCTGTGCTTTCTTTCCTTCTGAACAAGTGTTACTGTTTTCTGCACAAAAGCGATTCTTGCGAAGCAATGTGAACACTTCTGCTTCCCAGGCACAGAGAAGGTGCTAGCAAGGAATTCTCTGCCTGCCTTTCCCCAGTGCTCTGCAAGCTCTCCAGGACAACATAGAATCTGGGGCTCTGTGCTTTCTATAGTTCTGAACAAGTGTTACTGTTTTCTGCACAAAAGCGATTCTTGCGAAGCAATGTGAACAGGCACAGAGAAGGTGCTATCAGGGAATTCTCTGCCTGCCTTTCCCCAGTGCTCTGCAAGCTCTCCAGGACAACATAGAATCTGGGGCTCTGTGCTTTCTTTCCTTCTGAACAAGTGTTACTGTTTTCTGCACAAAAGCGATTCTGCGAAGCAATGTGAACACTTCTGCTTCCCAGGCACAGAGAAGGTGCTAGCAAGGAATTCTCTGCCTGCCTTTCCCCAGTGCTCTGCAAGCTCTCCAGGACAACATAAAATCTGGGGCTCTGTGCTTTCTTTCGTTCTGAACAAGTGTTACTGTTTTCTGCACAAAAGCGATTCTGCGAAGCAATGTGAATACTTCTGCTTCCCAGGCACAGAGAAGGTGCTAGCAGGGAATTCTCTGCCTGCCTTTCCCCAGTGCTCTGCAAGCTCTCCAGGACAACATAGAATCTGGGGCTCTGTGCTTTCTTTCCTTCTGAACAAGTGTTACTGTTTTCTGCACAAAAGCGATTCTTGCGAAGCAATGTGAACACTTCTGCTTCCCAGGCACAGAGAAGGTGCTAGCAGGGAATTCTCTGCCTGCCTTTCCCCAGTGCTCTGCAAGCTCTCCAGGACAACATAGAATCTGGGGCTCTGTGCTTTCTTTCGTTCTGAACAAGTGTTACTGTTTTCTGCACAAAAGCGATTCTTGCGAAGCAATGTGAACAGGCACAGAGAAGGTGCTATCAGGGAATTCTCTGCCTGCCTTTCCCCAGTGCTCTGCAAGCTCTCCAGGACAACATAGAATCTGGGGCTCTGTGCTTTCTTTCCTTCTGAACAAGTGTTACTGTTTTCTGCACAAAAGCGATTCTTGCGAAGCAATGTGAACACTTCTGCTTCCCAGGCACAGAGAAGGTGCTTGCAGGGAATTCTCTGCCTGCCTTTCCCCAGTGCTCTGCAAGCTCTCCAGGACAACATAAAATCTGGGGCTCTGTGCTTTCTTTCCTTCTGAACAAGTGTTACTGTTTTCTGCACAAAAGCGATTCTTGCGAAGCAATGTGAACACTTCTGCTTCCCAGGCACAGAGAAGGTGCTAGCAAGGAATTCTCTGCCTGCCTTTCCCCAGTGCTCTGCAAGCTCTCCAGGACAACATAAAATCTGGGGCTCTGTGCTTTCTTTCCTTCTGAACAAGTGGTACTGTTTTCTGCACAAAAGCGATTCTGCGAAGCAATGTAAACACTTCTGCTTCCCAGGCACAGAGAAGGTGCTAGCAAGGAATTCTCTGCCTGCCTTTCCCCAGTGCTCTGCAAGCTCTCCAGGACAACATAAAATCTGGGGCTCTGTGCTTTCTTTCCTTCTGAACAAGTGTTACTGTTTTCTGCACAAAAGCGATTCTTGCGAAGCAATGTGAACACTTCTGCTTCCCAGGCACAGAGAAGGTGCTAGCAAGGAATTCTCTGCCTGCCTTTCCCCAGTGCTCTGCAAGCTCTCCAGGACAACATAGAATCTGGGGCTCTGTGCTTTCTTTCCTTCTGAACAAGTGTTAGTGTTTTCTGCACAAAAGCGATTCTGCGAAGCAATGTGAACACTTCTGCTTCCCAGGCACAGAGAAGGTGCTAGCAAGGAATTCTCTGCCTGCCTTTCCCCAGTGCTCTGCAAGCTCTCCAGGACAACATAAAATCTGGGGCTCTGTGCTTTCTTTCCTTCTGAACAAGTGTTACTGTTTTCTGCACAAAAGCGATTCTGCGAAGCAATGTGAACAGGCACAGAGAAGGTGCTAGCAGGGAATTCTCTGCCTGCCTTTCCCCAGTGCTCTGCAATCTCTCCAGGACAACATAAAATCTGGGGCTCTGTGCTTTCTTTCCTTCTGAACAAGTGTTACTGTTTTCTGCACAAAAGCGAATCTGCGAAGCAATGTGAACACTTCTGCTTCCCAGGCAAACAGAAGGTGCTAGCAAGGAATTCTCTGCCTGCCTTTCCCCAGTGCTCTGCAAGCTCTCCAGGACAACATAAAATCTGGGGCTCTGTGCTTTCTTTCCTTCTGAACAAGTGTTACTGTTTTCTGCACAAAAGCGAATCTGCGATGCAATGTGAACACTTCTGCTTCCCAGGCACAGAGAAGGTGCTAGCAAGGAATTCTCTGCCTGCCTTTCCCCAGTGCTCTGCAAGCTCTCCAGGACAACATAAAATCTGGGGCTCTGTGCTTTCTTTCCTTCTGAACAAGTGTTACTGTTTTCTGCACAAAAGCGATTCTGCGAAGCAATGTGAACACTTCTGCTTCCCAGGCACAGAGAAGGTGCTAGCAAGGAATTCTCTGCCTGCCTTTCCCCAGTGCTCTGCAAGCTCTCCAGGACAACATAAAATCTGGGGCTCTGTGCTTTCTTTCGTTCTGAACAAGTGTTACTGTTTTCTGCACAAAAGCGATTCTTGCGAATTAATGTGAACACTTCTGCTTCCCAGGCACAGAGAAGGTGCTAGCAAGGAATTCTCTGCCTGCCTTTCCCCAGTGCTCTGCAAGCTCTCCAGGACAACATAAAATCTGGGGCTCTGTGCTTTCTTTCCTTCTGAACAAGTGTTACTGTTTTCTGCACAAAAGCGATTCTGCGAAGCAATGTGAACAGGCACAGAGAAGGTGCTAGCAGGGAATTCTCTGCCTGCCTTTCCCCAGTGCTCTGCAAGCTCTCCAGGACAACATAAAATCTGGGGCTCTGTGCTTTCTTTCCTTCTGAACAAGTGTTACTGTTTTCTGCACAAAAGCGAATCTGCGATGCAATGTGAACACTTCTGCTTCCCAGGCACAGAGAAGGTGCTATCAGGGAATTCTCTGCCTGCCTTTCCCCAGTGCTCTGCAAGCTCTCCAGGACAACATAAAATCTGGGGCTCTGTGCTTTCTTTCCTTCTGAACAAGTGTTACTGTTTTCTGCATAAAAGCGATTCTGCGAAGCAATGTGAACAGGCACAGAGAAGGTGCTATCAGGGAATTCTCTGCCTGCCTTTCCCCAGTGCTCTGCAAGCTCTCCAGGACAACATAAAATCTGGGGCTCTGTGCTTTCTTTCCTTCTGAACAAGTGTTAGTGTTTTCTGCACAAAAGCGATTCTGCGAAGCAATGTGAACACTTCTGCTTCCCAGGCACAGAGAAGGTGCTAGCAAGGAATTCTCTGCCTGCCTTTCCCCAGTGCTCTGCAAGCTCTCCAGGACAACATCAAATCTGGGGCTCTGTGCTTTCTTTCGTTCTGAACAAGTGTTACTGTTTTCTGCACAAAAGCGATTCTTGCGAAGCAATGTGAACACTTCTGCTTCCCAGGCACAGAGAAGGTGCTAGCAAGGAATTCTCTGCCTGCCTTTCCCCAGTGCTCTGCAAGCTCTCCAGGACAACATAAAATCTGGGGCTCTGTGCTTTCTTTCCTTCTGAACAAGTGTTACTGTTTTCTGCACAAAAGCGATTCTGCGAAGCAATGTGAACAGGCACAGAGAAGGTGCTAGCAGGGAATTCTCTGCCTGCCTTTCCCCAGTGCTCTGCAAGCTCTCCAGGACAACATAGAATCTGGGGCTCTGTGCTTTCTTTCCTTCTGAACATGTGTTAGTGTTTTCTGCACAAAAGCAATTCTGCGAAGCAATGTGAACACTTCTGCTTCCCAGGCACAGAGAAGGTGCTAGCAGGGAATTCTCTGCCTGCCTTTCCCCAGTGCTCTGCAAGCTCTCCAGGACAACATAAAATCTGGGGCTCTGTGCTTTCTTTCCTTCTGAACAAGTGTTACTGTTTTCTGCACAAAAGCGATTCTTGCGAAGCAATGTGAACACTTCTGCTTCCCAGGCACAGAGAAGGTGCTAGCAAGGAATTCTCTGCCTGCCTTTCCCCAGTGCTCTGCAAGCTCTCCAGGACAACATAGAATCTGGGGCTCTGTGCTTTCTTTCCTTCTGAACAAGTGTTAGTGTTTTCTGCACAAAAGCGATTCTGCGAAGCAATGTGAACACTTCTGCTTCCCAGGCACAGAGAAGGTGCTAGCAAGGAATTCTCTGCCTGCCTTTCCCCAGTGCTCTGCAAGCTCTCCAGGACAACATAAAATCTGGGGCTCTGTGCTTTCTTTCCTTCTGAACAAGTGTTAGTGTTTTCTGCACAAAAGCGATTCTGCGAAGCAATGTGAACAGGCACAGAGAAGGTGCTAGCAGGGAATTCTCTGCCTGCCTTTCCCCAGTGCTCTGCAAGCTCTCCAGGACAACATAGAATCTGGGGCTCTGTGCTTTCTTTCGTTCTGAACAAGTGTTACTGTTTTCTGCACAAAAGCGATTCTGCGAAGCAATGTGAACACTTCTGCTTCCCAGGCACAGAGAAGGTGCTAGCAAGGAATTCTCTTCCTGCCTTTCCCCAGTGCTCTGCAAGCTCTCCAGGACAACATAAAATCTGGGGCTCTGTGCTTTCTTTCCTTCTGAAAAACTGTTACTGTTTTCTGCACAAAAGCGATTCTTGCGAAGCAATGTGAACACTTCTGCTTCCCAGGCACAGAGAAGGTGCTAGCAGGGAATTCTCTGCCTGCCTTTCCCCAGTGCTCTGCAAGCTCTCCAGGACAACATAGAATCTGGGGCTCTGTGCTTTCTTTCGTTCTGAACAAGTGTTAAAGTTTTCTGCACAAAAGCGATTCTGCGAAGCAATGTGAACAGGCACAGAGAAGGTGCTAGCAGGGAATTCTCTGCCTGCCTTTCCCCAGTGCTCTGCAAGCTCTCCAGGACAACATAGAATCTGGGGCTCTGTGCTTTCTTTCCTTCTGAACAAGTGTTACTGTTTTCTGCACAAAAGCGATTCTGCGAAGCAATGTGAACACTTCTGCTTCCCAGGCACAGAGAAGGTGCTAGCAAGGAATTCTCTGCCTGCCTTTCCCCAGTGCTCTGCAAGCTCTCCAGGACAACATAAAATCTGGGGCTCTGTGCTTTCTTTCGTTCTGAACAAGTGTTACTGTTTTCTGCACAAAAGCGATTCTTGCGAAGCAATGTGAACACTTCTGCTTCCCAGGCACAGAGAAGGTGCTAGCAAGGAATTCTCTGCCTGCCTTTCCCCAGTGCTCTGCAAGCTCTCCAGGACAACATAAAATCTGGGGCTCTGTGCTTTCTTTCCTTCTGAACAAGTGTTACTGTTTTCTGCACAAAAGCGATTCTGCGAAGCAATGTGAACAGGCACAGAGAAGGTGCTAGCAGGGAATTCTCTGCCTGCCTTTCCCCAGTGCTCTGCAAGCTCTCCAGGACAACATAAAATCTGGGGCTCTGTGCTTTCTTTCCTTCTGAACAATTGTTAGTGTTTTCTGCACAAAAGCGATTCTGCGAAGCAATGTGAACACTTCTGCTTCCCAGGCACAGAGAAGGTGCTAGCAAGGAATTCTCTGCCTGCCTTTCCCCAGTGCTCTGCAAGCTCTCCAGGACAACATAAAATCTGGGGCTCTGTGCTTTCTTTCGTTCTGAACAAGTGTTACTGTTTTCTGCACAAAAGCGATTCTTGCGAAGCAATGTGAACACTTCTGCTTCCCAGGCACAGAGAAGGTGCTAGCAAGGAATTCTCTGCCTGCCTTTCCCCAGTGCTCTGCAAGCTCTCCAGGACAACATAAAATCTGGGGCTCTGTGCTTTCTTTCCTTCTGAACAAGTGTTACTGTTTTCTGCACAAAAGCGATTCTGCGAAGCAATGTGAACAGGCACAGAGAAGGTGCTAGCAGGGAATTCTCTGCCTGCCTTTCCCCAGTGCTCTGCAAGCTCTCCAGGACAACATAGAATCTGGGGCTCTGTGCTTTCTTTCCTTCTGAACATGTGTTAGTGTTTTCTGCACAAAAGCGATTCTGCGAAGCAATGTGAACACTTCTGCTTCCCAGGCACAGAGAAGGTGCTAGCAGGGAATTCTCTGCCTGCCTTTCCCCAGTGCTCTGCAAGCTCTCCAGGACAACATAAAATCTGGGGCTCTGTGCTTTCTTTCCTTCTGAACAAGTGTTACTGTTTTCTGCACAAAAGCGATTCTTGCGAAGCAATGTGAACACTTCTGCTTCCCAGGCACAGAGAAGGTGCTAGCAAGGAATTCTCTGCCTGCCTTTCCCCAGTGCTCTGCAAGCTCTCCAGGACAACATAGAATCTGGGGCTCTGTGCTTTCTTTCCTTCTGAACAAGTGTTACTGTTTTCTGCACAAAAGCGATTCTGCGAAGCAATGTGAACACTTCTGCTTCCCAGGCACAGAGAAGGTGCTAGCAAGGAATTCTCTGCCTGCCTTTCCCCAGTGCTCTGCAAGCTCTCCAGGACAACATAAAATCTGGGGCTCTGTGCTTTCTTTCGTTCTGAACAAGTGTTAGTGTTTTCTGCACAAAAGCGATTCTGCGAAGCAATGTGAACAGGCACAGAGAAGGTGCTAGCAGGGAATTCTCTGCCTGCCTTTCCCCAGTGCTCTGCAAGCTCTCCAGGACAACATAGAATCTGGGGCTCTGTGCTTTCTTTCGTTCTGAACAAGTGTTACTGTTTTCTGCACAAAAGCGATTCTGCGAAGCAATGTGAACACTTCTGCTTCCCAGGCACAGAGAAGGTGCTAGCAAGGAATTCTCTTCCTGCCTTTCCCCAGTGCTCTGCAAGCTCTCCAGGACAACATAAAATCTGGGGCTCTGTGCTTTCTTTCCTTCTGAAAAACAGTTACTGTTTTCTGCACAAAAGCGATTCTTGCGAAGCAATGTGAACACTTCTGCTTCCCAGGCACAGAGAAGGTGCTAGCAGGGAATTCTCTGCCTGCCTTTCCCCAGTGCTCTGCAAGCTCTCCAGGACAACATAGAATCTGGGGCTCTGTGCTTTCTTTCGTTCTGAACAAGTGTTAATGTTTTCTGCACAAAAGCGATTCTGCGAAGCAATGTGAACAGGCACAGAGAAGGTGCTAGCAGGGAATTCTCTGCCTGCCTTTCCCCAGTGCTCTGCAAGCTCTCCAGGACAACATAGAATCTGGGGCTCTGTGCTTTCTTTCGTTCTGAACAAGTGTTACTGTTTTCTGCACAAAAGCGATTCTGCGAAGCAATGTGAACACTTCTGCTTCCCAGGCACAGAGAAGGTGCTAGCAAGGAATTCTCTGCCTGCCTTTCCCCAGTGCTCTGCAAGCTCTCCAGGACAACATAAAATCTGGGGCTCTGTGCTTTCTTTCGTTCTGAACAAGTGTTACTGTTTTCTGCACAAAAGCGATTCTTGCGAAGCAATGTGAACACTTCTGCTTCCCAGGCACAGAGAAGGTGCTAGCAAGGAATTCTCTGCCTGCCTTTCCCCAGTGCTCTGCAAGCTCTCCAGGACAACATACAATCTGGGGCTCTGTGCTTTCTTTCCTTCTGAACAAGTGTTAGTGTTTTCTGCACAAAAGCGATTCTGCGAAGCAATGTGAACACTTCTGCTTCCCAGGCACAGAGAAGGTGCTAGCAAGGAATTCTCTGCCTGCCTTTCCCCAGTGCTCTGCAAGCTCTCCAGGACAACATAAAATCTGGGGCTCTGTGCTTTCTTTCGTTCTGAACAAGTGTTAATGTTTTCTGCACAAAAGCGATTCTGCGAAGCAATGTGAACAGGCACAGAGAAGGTGCTAGCAGGGAATTCTCTGCCTGCCTTTCCCCAGTGCTCTGCAAGCTCTCCAGGACAACATAGAATCTGGGGCTCTGTGCTTTCTTTCGTTCTGAACAAGTGTTACTGTTTTCTGCACAAAAGCGATTCTGCGAAGCAATGTGAACACTTCTGCTTCCCAGGCACAGAGAAGGTGCTAGCAAGGAATTCTCTGCCTGCCTTTCCCCAGTGCTCTGCAAGCTCTCCAGGACAACATAAAATCTGGGGCTCTGTGCTTTCTTTCGTTCTGAACAAGTGTTACTGTTTTCTGCACAAAAGCGATTCTTGCGAAGCAATGTGAACACTTCTGCTTCCCAGGCACAGAGAAGGTGCTATCAGGGAATTCTCTGCCTGCCTTTCCCCAGTGTCTGCAATCTCTCCAGGACAACATAGAATCTGGGGCTCTGTGCTTTCTTTCCTTCTGAACAAGTGTTACTGTTTTCTGCACAAAAGCGATTCTGCGAAGCAATGTGAACAGTCACAGAGAAGGTGCTAGCAGGGAATTCTCTGCCTGCCTTTCCCCAGTGCTCTGCAAGCTCTCCAGGACAACATAGAATCTGGGGCTCTGTGCTTTCTTTCCTTCTGAACAAGTGTTAGTGTTTTCTGCAGAAAAGCGATTCTGCGAAGCAATGTGAACACTTCTGCTTCCCAGGCACAGAGAAGGTGCTAGCAGGGAATTCTCTGCCTGCCTTTCCCCAGTGCTCTGCAAGCTCTCCAGGACAACATAAAATCTGGGGCTCTGTGCTTTATTTCCTTCTGAACAAGTGTTACTGTTTTCTGCACAAAAGCGATTCTTGCGAAGCAATGTGAACACTTCTGCTTCCCAGGCACAGAGAAGGTGCTAGCAAGGAATTCTCTGCCTGCCTTTCCCCAGTGCTCTGCAAGCTCTCCAGGACAACATAGAATCTGGGGCTCTGTGCTTTCTTTCCTTCTGAACAAGTGTTACTGTTTTCTGCACAAAAGCGATTCTGCGAAGCAATGTGAACACTTCTGCTTCCCAGGCACAGAGAAGGTGCTAGCAAGGAATTCTCTGCCTGCCTTTCCCCAGTGCTCTGCAAGCTCTCCAGGACAACATAAAATCTGGGGCTCTGTGCTTTCTTTCCTTCTGAACAAGTGTTAGTGTTTTCTGCACAAAAGCGATTCTGCGAAGCAATGTGAACAGGCACAGAGAAGGTGCTATCAGGGAATTCTCTGCCTGCCTTTCCCCAGTGCTCTGCAATCTCTCCAGGACAACATAAAATCTGGGGCTCTGTGCTTTCTTTCCTTCTGAACAAGTGTTACTGTTTTCTGCACAAAAGCGATTCTGCGAAGCAATGTGAACACTTCTGCTTCCCAGGCACAGAGAAGGTGCTAGCAAGGAATTCTCTGCCTGCCTTTCCCCAGTGCTCTGCAAGCTCTCCAGGACAACATAAAATCTGGGGCTCTGTGCTTTCTTTCGTTCTAAACAAGTGTTATTGTTTTCTGCACAAAAGCGATTCTTGCGAAGCAATGTGAACACTTCTGCTTCCCAGGCACAGAGAAGGTGCTAGCAAGGAATTCTCTGCCTGCCTTTCCCCAGTGCTCTGCAAGCTCTCCAGGACAACATAGAATCTGGGGCTCTGTGCTTTCTATAGTTCTGAACAAGTGTTACTGTTTTCTGCACAAAAGCGATTCTTGCGAAGCAATGTGAACAGGCACAGAGAAGGTGCTATCAGGGAATTCTCTGCCTGCCTTTCCCCAGTGCTCTGCAAGCTCTCCAGGACAACATAGAATCTGGGGCTCTGTGCTTTCTTTCGTTCTGAACAAGTGTTACTGTTTTCTGCACAAAAGCGATTCTGCGAAGCAATGTGAACACTTCTGCTTCCCAGGCACAGAGAAGGCGCTAGCAAGGAATTCTCTGCCTGCCTTTCCCCAGTGCTCTGCAAGCTCTCCAGGACAACATAAAATCTGGGGCTCTGTGCTTTCTTTCCTTCTGAACAAGTGTTACTGTTTTCTGCACAAAAGCGATTCTTGCGAAGCAATGTGAACACTTCTGCTTCCCAGGCACAGAGAAGGTGCTATCAGGGAATTCTCTGCCTGCCTTTCCCCAGTGCTCTGCAAGCTCTCCAGGACAACATAGAATCTGGGGCTCTGTGCTTTCTTTCCTTCTGAACAAGTGTTAGTGTTTTCTGCACAAAAGCGATTCTGCGAAGCAATGTGAACACTTCTGCTTCCCAGGCACAGAGAAGGTGCTAGCAGGGAATTCTCTGCCTGCCTTTCCCCAGTGCTCTGCAAGCTCTCCAGGACAACATAGAATCTGGGGCTCTGTGCTTTCTTTCGTTCTGAACAAGTGTTAATGTTTTCTGCACAAAAGCGATTCTGCGAAGCAATGTGAACAGGCACAGAGAAGGTGCTATCAGGGAATTCTCTGCCTGCCTTTCCCCAGTGCTCTGCAAGCTCTCCAGGACAACATAGAATCTGGGGCTCTGTGCTTTCTTTCGTTCTGAACAAGTGTTACTGTTTTCTGCACAAAAGCGATTCTGCGAAGCAATGTGAACACTTCTGCTTCCCAGGCACAGAGAAGGTGCTAGCAAGGAATTCTCTGCCTGCCTTTCCCCAGTGCTCTGCAAGCTCTCCAGGACAACATAGAATCTGGGGCTCTGTGCTTTCTTTCCTTCTGAACAAGTGTTACTGTTTTCTGCACAAAAGCGATTCTGCGAAGCAATGTGAACACTTCTGCTTCCCAGGCACAGAGAAGGTGCTAGCAGGGAATTCTCTGCCTGCCTTTCCCCAGTGCTCTGCAAGCTCTCCAGGACAACATAGAATCTGGGGCTCTGTGCTTTCTTTCGTTCTGAACAAGTGTTACTGTTTTCTGCACAAAAGCGATTCTGCGAAGCAATGTGAACAGGCACAGAGAAGGTGCTATCAGGGAATTCTCTGCCTGCCTTTCCCCAGTGCTCTGCAAGCTCTCCAGGACAACATAGAATCTGGGGCTCTGTGCTTTCTTTCGTTCTGAACAACTGTTACTGTTTTCTGCACAAAAGCGATTCTTGCGAAGCAATGTGAACACTTCTGCTTCCCAGGCACAGAGAAGGTGCTAGCAGGGAATTCTCTGCCTGCCTTTCCCCAGTGCTCTGCAAGCTCTCCAGGACAACATAGAATCTGGGGCTCTGTGCTTTCTTTAGTTCTGAACAAGTGTTACTGTTTTCTGCACAAAAGCGATTCTGCGAAGCAATGTGAACAGGCACAGAGAAGGTGCTAGCAGGGAATTCTCTGCCTGCCTTTCCCCAGTGCTCTGCAAGCTCTCCAGGACAACATAAAATCTGGGGCTCTGTGCTTTCTTTCCTTCTGAACAAGTGTTACTGTTTTCTGCACAAAAGCGATTCTGCGAAGCAATGTGAACAGGCACAGAGAAGGTGCTAGCAGGGAATTCTCTGCCTGCCTTTCCCCAGTGCTCTGCAATCTCTCCAGGACAACATAAAATCTGGGGCTCTGTGCTTTCTTTCCTTCTGAACAAGTGTTAGTGTTTTCTGCACAAAAGCGATTCTGCGAAGCAATGTGAACACTTCTGCTTCCCAGGCACAGAGAAGGTGCTAGCAAGGAATTCTCTGCCTGCCTTTCCCCAGTGCTCTGCAAGCTCTCCAGGACAACATAAAATCTGGGGCTCTGTGCTTTCTTTCCTTCTGAACAAGTGTTACTGTTTTCTGCACAAAAGCGATTCTTGCGAAGCAATGTGAACACTTCTGCTTCCCAGGCACAGAGAAGGTGCTAGCAAGGAATTCTCTGCCTGCCTTTCCCCAGTGCTCTGCAAGCTCTCCAGGACAACATAAAATCTGGGGCTCTGTGCTTTCTTTCCTTCTGAACAAGTGTTACTGTTTTCTGCACAAAAGCGATTCTGCAAAGCAATGTGAACAGGCACAGAGAAGGTGCTAGCAGGCAATTCTCTGCCTGCCTTTCCCCAGTGCTCTGCAAGCTCTCCAGGACAACATAGAATCTGGGGCTCTGTGCTTTCTTTCCTTCTGAACAAGTGTTAGTGTTTTCTGCACAAAAGCGATTCTGCGAAGCAATGTGAACACTTCTGCTTCCCAGGCACAGAGAAGGTGCTAGCAGGGAATTCTCTGCCTGCCTTTCCCCAGTGCTCTGCAAGCTCTCCAGGACAACATAAAATCTGGGGCTCTGTGCTTTCTTTCCTTCTGAACAAGTGTTACTGTTTTCTGCACAAAAGCGATTCTTGCGAAGCAATGTGAACACTTCTGCTTCCCAGGCACAGAGAAGGTGCTAGCAAGGAATTCTCTGCCTGCCTTTCCCCAGTGCTCTGCAAGCTCTCCAGGACAACATAGAATCTGGGGCTCTGTGCTTTCTTTCCTTCTGAACAAGTGTTAGTGTTTTCTGCACAAAAGCGATTCTGCGAAGCAATGTGAACACTTCTGCTTCCCAGGCACAGAGAAGGTGCTAGCAAGGAATTCTCTGCCTGCCTTTCCCCAGTGCTCTGCAAGCTCTCCAGGACAGCATAAAATCTGGGGCTCTGTGCTTTCTTTCCTTCTGAACAAGTGTTACTGTTTTCTGCACAAAAGCGATTCTGCGAAGCAATGTGAACAGGCACAGAGAAGGTGCTATCAGGGAATTCTCTGCCTGCCTTTCCCCAGTGCTCTGCAAGCTCTCCAGGACAACATAAAATCTGGGGCTCTGTGCTTTCTTTCCTTCTGAACAAGTGTTACTGTTTTCTGCACAAAAGCGATTCTTGCGAAGCAATGTGAACACTTCTGCTTCCCAGGCACAGAGAAGGTGCTATCAGGGAATTCTCTGCCTGCCTTTCCCCAGTGCTCTGCAAGCTCTCCAGGACAACATAGAATCTGGGGCTCTGTGCTTTCTTTCCTTCTGAACAAGTGTTACTGTTTTCTGCACAAAAGCGATTCTTGCGAAGCAATGTGAACACTTCTGCTTCCCAGGCACAGAGAAGGTGCTAGCAGGGAATTCTCTGCCTGCCTTTCCCCAGTGCTCTGCAAGCTCTCCAGGACAACATAGAATCTGGGGCTCTGTGCTTTCTTTCGTTCTGAACAAGTGTTAATGTTTTCTGCACAAAAGCGATTCTGCGAAGCAATGTGAACAGGCACAGAGAAGGTGCTATCAGGGAATTCTCTGCCTGCCTTTCCCCAGTGCTCTGCAAGCTCTCCAGGACAACATAGAATCTGGGGCTCTGTGCTTTCTTTCCTTCTGAACAAGTGTTACTGTTTTCTGCACAAAAGCGATTCTGCGAAGCAATGTGAACACTTCTGCTTCCCAGGCACAGAGAAGGTGCTAGCAAGGAATTCTCTTCCTGCCTTTCCCCAGTGCTCTGCAAGCTCTCCAGGACAACATAGAATCTGGGGCTCTGTGCTTTCTTTCCTTCTGAACAAGTGTTACTGTTTTCTGCACAAAAGCGATTCTGCGAAGCAATGTGAACACTTCTGCTTCCCAGGCACAGAGAAGGTGCTAGCAGGGAATTCTCTGCCTGCCTTTCCCCAGTGCTCTGCAAGCTCTCCAGGACAACATAGAATCTGGGGCTCTGTGCTTTCTTTCGTTCTGAACAAGTGTTACTGTTTTCTGCACAAAAGCGATTCTGCGAAGCAATGTGAACAGGCACAGAGAAGGTGCTATCAGGGAATTCTCTGCCTGCCTTTCCCCAGTGCTCTGCAAGCTCTCCAGGACAACATAGAATCTGGGGCTCTGTGCTTTCTTTCGTTCTGAACAACTGTTACTGTTTTCTGCACAAAAGCGATTCTTGCGAAGCAATGTGAACACTTCTGCTTCCCAGGCACAGAGAAGGTGCTAGCAGGGAATTCTCTGCCTGCCTTTCCCCAGTGCTCTGCAAGCTCTCCAGGACAACATAGAATCTGGGGCTCTGTGCTTTCTTTCGTTCTGAACAAGTGTTACTGTTTTCTGCACAAAAGCGATTCTGCGAAGCAATGTGAACAGGCACAGAGAAGGTGCTAGCAGGGAATTCTCTGCCTGCCTTTCCCCAGTGCTCTGCAAGCTCTCCAGGACAACATAAAATCTGGGGCTCTGTGCTTTCTTTCCTTCTGAACAAGTGTTACTGTTTTCTGCACAAAAGCGATTCTGCGAAGCAATGTGAACAGGCACAGAGAAGGTGCTAGCAGGGAATTCTCTGCCTGCCTTTCCCCAGTGCTCTGCAATCTCTCCAGGACAACATAACATCTGGGGCTCTGTGCTTTCTTTCCTTCTGAACAAGTGTTACTTTTTTCTGCACAAAAGCGAATCTGCGAAGCAATGTGAACACTTCTGCTTCCCAGGCACAGAGAAGGTGCTATCAGGGAATTCTCTGCCTGCCTTTCCCCAGTGCTCTGCAAGCTCTCCAGGACAACATAGAATCTGGGGCTCTGTGCTTTCTTTCGTTCTGAACAAGTGTTACTGTTTTCTGCACAAAAGCGATTCTGCGAAGCAATGTGAACACTTCTGCTTCCCAGGCACAGAGAAGGCGCTAGCAAGGAATTCTCTTCCTGCCTTTCCCCAGTGCTCTGCAAGCTCTCCAGGACAACATAGAATCTGGGGCTCTGTGCTTTCTTTCCTTCTGAACAAGTGTTACTGTTTCCTGCACAAAAGCGATTCTGCGAAGCAATGTGAACACTTCTGATTCCCAGGCACAGAGAAGGTGCTAGCAAGGAATTCTCTGCCTGCCTTTCCCCAGTGCTCTGCAAGCTCTCCAGGACAACATAGAATCTGGGGCTCTGTGCTTTCTTTCGTTCTGAACAAGTGTTACTGTTTTCTGCACAAAAGCGATTCTGCGAAGCAATGTGAACAGGCACAGAGAAGGTGCTATCAGGGAATTCTCTGCCTGCCTTTCCCCAGTGCTCTGCAAGCTCTCCAGGACAACATAAAATCTGGGGCTCTGTGCTTTCTTTCCTTCTGAACAAGTGTTACTGTTTTCTGCACAAAAGCGATTCTTGCGAAGCAATGTGAACACTTCTGCTTCCCAGGCACAGAGAAGGTGCTAGCAGGGAATTCTCTGTCTGCCTTTCCCCAGTGCTCTGCAAGCTCTCCAGGACAACATAGAATCTGGGGCTCTGTGCTTTCTTTCGTTCTGAACAAGTGTTAATGTTTTCTGCACAAAAGCGATTCTGCGAAGCAATGTGAACAGGCACAGAGAAGGTGCTAGCAGGGAATTCTCTGCCTGCCTTTCCCCAGTGCTCTGCAAGCTCTCCAGGACAACATAGAATCTGGGGCTCTGTGCTTTCTTTCGTTCTGAACAAGTGTTACTGTTTTCTGCACAAAAGCGATTCTGCGAAGCAATGTGAACACTTCTGCTTCCCAGGCACAGAGAAGGTGCTAGCAAGGAATTCTCTTCCTGCCTTTCCCCAGTGCTCTGCAAGCTCTCCAGGACAACATAAAATCTGGGGCTCTGTGCTTTCTTTCGTTCTGAACAAGTGTTACTGTTTTCTGCACAAAAGCGATTCTTGCGAAGCAATGTGAACACTTCTGCTTCCCAGGCACAGAGAAGGTGCTATCAGGGAATTCTCTGCCTGCCTTTCCCCAGTGTCTGCAATCTCTCCAGGACAACATAGAATCTGGGGCTCTGTGCTTTCTTTCCTTCTGAACAAGTGTTACTGTTTTCTGCACAAAAGCGATTCTGCGAAGCAATGTGAACAGTCACAGAGAAGGTGCTAGCAGGGAATTCTCTGCCTGCCTTTCCCCAGTGCTCTGCAAGCTCTCCAGGACAACATAGAATCTGGGGCTCTGTGCTTTCTTTCCTTCTGAACAAGTGTTAGTGTTTTCTGCAGAAAAGCGATTCTGCGAAGCAATGTGAACACTTCTGCTTCCCAGGCACAGAGAAGGTGCTAGCAGGGAATTCTCTGCCTGCCTTTCCCCAGTGCTCTGCAAGCTCTCCAGGACAACATAAAATCTGGGGCTCTGTGCTTTATTTCCTTCTGAACAAGTGTTACTGTTTTCTGCACAAAAGCGATTCTTGCGAAGCAATGTGAACACTTCTGCTTCCCAGGCACAGAGAAGGTGCTAGCAAGGAATTCTCTGCCTGCCTTTCCCCAGTGCTCTGCAAGCTCTCCAGGACAACATAGAATCTGGGGCTCTGTGCTTTCTTTCCTTCTGAACAAGTGTTACTGTTTTCTGCACAAAAGCGATTCTGCGAAGCAATGTGAACACTTCTGCTTCCCAGGCACAGAGAAGGTGCTAGCAAGGAATTCTCTGCCTGCCTTTCCCCAGTGCTCTGCAAGCTCTCCAGGACAACATAAAATCTGGGGCTCTGTGCTTTCTTTCCTTCTGAACAAGTGTTAGTGTTTTCTGCACAAAAGCGATTCTGCGAAGCAATGTGAACAGGCACAGAGAAGGTGCTATCAGGGAATTCTCTGCCTGCCTTTCCCCAGTGCTCTGCAAGCTCTCCAGGACAACATAGAATCTGGGGCTCTGTGCTTTCTATAGTTCTGAACAAGTGTTACTGTTTTCTGCACAAAAGCGATTCTTGCGAAGCAATGTGAACAGGCACAGAGAAGGTGCTATCAGGGAATTCTCTGCCTGCCTTTCCCCAGTGCTCTGCAAGCTCTCCAGGACAACATAGAATCTGGGGCTCTGTGCTTTCTTTCCTTCTGAACAAGTGTTACTGTTTTCTGCACAAAAGCGATTCTTGCGAAGCAATGTGAACACTTCTGCTTCCCAGGCACAGAGAAGGTGCTATCAGGGAATTCTCTGCCTGCCTTTCCCCAGTGCTCTGCAAGCTCTCCAGGACAACATAGAATCTGGGGCTCTGTGCTTTCTTTCCTTCTGAACAAGTGTTAGTGTTTTCTGCACAAAAGCGATTCTGCGAAGCAATGTGAACACTTCTGCTTCCCAGGCACAGAGAAGGTGCTAGCAGGGAATTCTCTGCCTGCCTTTCCCCAGTGCTCTGCAAGCTCTCCAGGACAACATAGAATCTGGGGCTCTGTGCTTTCTTTCGTTCTGAACAAGTGTTACTGTTTTCTGCACAAAAGCGATTCTGCGAAGCAATGTGAACAGGCACAGAGAAGGTGCTATCAGGGAATTCTCTGCCTGCCTTTCCCCAGTGCTCTGCAAGCTCTCCAGGACAACATAGAATCTGGGGCTCTGTGCTTTCTTTCGTTCTGAACAACTGTTACTGTTTTCTGCACAAAAGCGATTCTTGCGAAGCAATGTGAACACTTCTGCTTCCCAGGCACAGAGAAGGTGCTAGCAGGGAATTCTCTGCCTGCCTTTCCCCAGTGCTCTGCAAGCTCTCCAGGACAACATAGAATCTGGGGCTCTGTGCTTTCTTTAGTTCTGAACAAGTGTTACTGTTTTCTGCACAAAAGCGATTCTGCGAAGCAATGTGAACAGGCACAGAGAAGGTGCTAGCAGGGAATTCTCTGCCTGCCTTTCCCCAGTGCTCTGCAAGCTCTCCAGGACAACATAGAATCTGGGGCTCTGTGCTTTCTTTCCTTCTGAACAAGTGTTACTGTTTTCTGCACAAAAGCGATTCTGCGAAGCAATGTGAACAGGCACAGAGAAGGTGCTAGCAGGGAATTCTCTGCCTGCCTTTCCCCAGTGCTCTGCAATCTCTCCAGGACAACATAAAATCTGGGGCTCTGTGCTTTCTTTCGTTCTGAACAAGTGTTAGTGTTTTCTGCACAAAAGCGATTCTGCGAAGCAATGTGAACACTTCTGCTTCCCAGGCACAGAGAAGGTGCTAGCAAGGAATTCTCTGCCTGCCTTTCCCCAGTGCTCTGCAAGCTCTCCAGGACAACATAAAATCTGGGGCTCTGTGCTTTCTTTCCTTCTGAACAAGTGTTACTGTTTTCTGCACAAAAGCGATTCTTGCGAAGCAATGTGAACACTTCTGCTTCCCAGGCACAGAGAAGGTGCTAGCAAGGAATTCTCTGCCTGCCTTTCCCCAGTGCTCTGCAAGCTCTCCAGGACAACATAAAATCTGGGGCTCTGTGCTTTCTTTCCTTCTGAACAAGTGTTACTGTTTTCTGCACAAAAGCGATTCTGCGAAGCAATGTGAACAGGCACAGAGAAGGTGCTATCAGGGAATTCTCTGCCTGCCTTTCCCCAGTGCTCTGCAAGCTCTCCAGGACAACATAAAATCTGGGGCTCTGTGCTTTCTTTCCTTCTGAACAAGTGTTACTGTTTTCTGCACAAAAGCGATTCTTGCGAAGCAATGTGAACACTTCTGCTTCCCAGGCACAGAGAAGGTGCTATCAGGGAATTCTCTGCCTGCCTTTCCCCAGTGCTCTGCAAGCTCTCCAGGACAACATAGAATCTGGGGCTCTGTGCTTTCTTTCCTTCTGAACAAGTGTTACTGTTTTCTGCACAAAAGCGATTCTTGCGAAGCAATGTGAACACTTCTGCTTCCCAGGCACAGAGAAGGTGCTAGCAGGGAATTCTCTGCCTGCCTTTCCCCAGTGCTCTGCAAGCTCTCCAGGACAACATAGAATCTGGGGCTCTGTGCTTTCTTTCGTTCTGAACAAGTGTTAATGTTTTCTGCACAAAAGCGATTCTGCGAAGCAATGTGAACAGGCACAGAGAAGGTGCTATCAGGGAATTCTCTGCCTGCCTTTCCCCAGTGCTCTGCAAGCTCTCCAGGACAACATAGAATCTGGGGCTCTGTGCTTTCTTTCGTTCTGAACAAGTGTTACTGTTTTCTGCACAAAAGCGATTCTGCGAAGCAATGTGAACACTTCTGCTTCCCAGGCACAGAGAAGGTGCTAGCAAGGAATTCTCTGCCTGCCTTTCCCCAGTGCTCTGCAAGCTCTCCAGGACAACATAAAATCTGGGGCTCTGTGCTTTCTTTCGTTCTGAACAAGTGTTACTGTTTTCTGCACAAAAGCGATTCTTGCGAAGCAATGTGAACACTTCTGCTTCCCAGGCACAGAGAAGGTGCTATCAGGGAATTCTCTGCCTGCCTTTCCCCAGTGTCTGCAATCTCTCCAGGACAACATAGAATCTGGGGCTCTGTGCTTTCTTTCCTTCTGAACAAGTGTTACTGTTTTCTGCACAAAAGCGATTCTGCGAAGCAATGTGAACAGTCACAGAGAAGGTGCTAGCAGGGAATTCTCTGCCTGCCTTTCCCCAGTGCTCTGCAAGCTCTCCAGGACAACATAGAATCTGGGGCTCTGTGCTTTCTTTCCTTCTGAACAAGTGTTAGTGTTTTCTGCAGAAAAGCGATTCTGCGAAGCAATGTGAACACTTCTGCTTCCCAGGCACAGAGAAGGTGCTAGCAGGGAATTCTCTGCCTGCCTTTCCCCAGTGCTCTGCAAGCTCTCCAGGACAACATAAAATCTGGGGCTCTGTGCTTTATTTCCTTCTGAACAAGTGTTACTGTTTTCTGCACAAAAGCGATTCTTGCGAAGCAATGTGAACACTTCTGCTTCCCAGGCACAGAGAAGGTGCTAGCAAGGAATTCTCTGCCTGCCTTTCCCCAGTGCTCTGCAAGCTCTCCAGGACAACATAGAATCTGGGGCTCTGTGCTTTCTTTCCTTCTGAACAAGTGTTACTGTTTTCTGCACAAAAGCGATTCTTGCGAAGCAATGTGAACACTTCTGCTTCCCAGGCACAGAGAAGGTGCTAGCAAGGAATTCTCTGCCTGCCTTTCCCCAGTGCTCTGCAAGCTCTCCAGGACAACATAAAATCTGGGGCTCTGTGCTTTCTTTCCTTCTGAACAAGTGTTAGTGTTTTCTGCACAAAAGCGATTCTGCGAAGCAATGTGAACAGGCACAGAGAAGGTGCTATCAGGGAATTCTCTGCCTGCCTTTCCCCAGTGCTCTGCAATCTCTCCAGGACAACATAAAATCTGGGGCTCTGTGCTTTCTTTCCTTCTGAACAAGTGTTACTGTTTTCTGCACAAAAGCGATTCTGCGAAGCAATGTGAACACTTCTGCTTCCCAGGCACAGAGAAGGTGCTAGCAAGGAATTCTCTGCCTGCCTTTCCCCAGTGCTCTGCAAGCTCTCCAGGACAACATAAAATCTGGGGCTCTGTGCTTTCTTTCGTTCTAAACAAGTGTTATTGTTTTCTGCACAAAAGCGATTCTTGCGAAGCAATGTGAACACTTCTGCTTCCCAGGCACAGAGAAGGTGCTAGCAAGGAATTCTCTGCCTGCCTTTCCCCAGTGCTCTGCAAGCTCTCCAGGACAACATAAAATCTGGGGCTCTGTGCTTTCTTTCCTTCTGAACAAGTGTTACTGTTTTCTGCACAAAAGCGATTCTTGCGAAGCAATGTGAACACTTCTGCTTCCCAGGCACAGAGAAGGTGCTATCAGGGAATTCTCTGCCTGCCTTTCCCCAGTGCTCTGCAAGCTCTCCAGGACAACATAGAATCTGGGGCTCTGTGCTTTCTTTCCTTCTGAACAAGTGTTAGTGTTTTCTGCACAAAAGCGATTCTGCGAAGCAATGTGAACACTTCTGCTTCCCAGGCACAGAGAAGGTGCTAGCAGGGAATTCTCTGCCTGCCTTTCCCCAGTGCTCTGCAAGCTCTCCAGGACAACATAGAATCTGGGGCTCTGTGCTTTCTTTCGTTCTGAACAAGTGTTACTGTTTTCTGCACAAAAGCGATTCTGCGAAGCAATGTGAACAGGCACAGAGAAGGTGCTATCAGGGAATTCTCTGCCTGCCTTTCCCCAGTGCTCTGCAAGCTCTCCAGGACAACATAGAATCTGGGGCTCTGTGCTTTCTTTCGTTCTGAACAACTGTTACTGTTTTCTGCACAAAAGCGATTCTTGCGAAGCAATGTGAACACTTCTGCTTCCCAGGCACAGAGAAGGTGCTAGCAGGGAATTCTCTGCCTGCCTTTCCCCAGTGCTCTGCAAGCTCTCCAGGACAACATAGAATCTGGGGCTCTGTGCTTTCTTTCATTCTGAACAAGTGTTACTGTTTTCTGCACAAAAGCGATTCTGCGAAGCAATGTGAACAGGCACAGAGAAGGTGCTAGCAGGGAATTCTCTGCCTGCCTTTCCCCAGTGCTCTGCAAGCTCTCCAGGACAACATAAAATCTGGGGCTCTGTGCTTTCTTTCCTTCTGAACAAGTGTTACTGTTTTCTGCACAAAAGCGATTCTGCGAAGCAATGTGAACAGGCACAGAGAAGGTGCTAGCAGGGAATTCTCTGCCTGCCTTTCCCCAGTGCTCTGCAATCTCTCCAGGACAACATAAAATCTGGGGCTCTGTGCTTTCTTTCCTTCTGAACAAGTGTTAGTGTTTTCTGCACAAAAGCGATTCTGCGAAGCAATGTGAACACTTCTGCTTCCCAGGCACAGAGAAGGTGCTAGCAAGGAATTCTCTGCCTGCCTTTCCCCAGTGCTCTGCAAGCTCTCCAGGACAACATAAAATCTGGGGCTCTGTGCTTTCTTTCCTTCTGAACAAGTGTTACTGTTTTCTGCACAAAAGCGATTCTTGCGAAGCAATGTGAACACTTCTGCTTCCCAGGCACAGAGAAGGTGCTAGCAAGGAATTCTCTGCCTGCCTTTCCCCAGTGCTCTGCAAGCTCTCCAGGACAACATAAAATCTGGGGCTCTGTGCTTTCTTTCCTTCTGAACAAGTGTTACTGTTTTCTGCACAAAAGCGATTCTGCGAAGCAATGTGAACAGGCACAGAGAAGGTGCTAGCAGGCAATTCTCTGCCTGCCTTTCCCCAGTGCTCTGCAAGCTCTCCAGGACAACATAGAATCTGGGGCTCTGTGCTTTCTTTCCTTCTGAACAAGTGTTAGTGTTTTCTGCACAAAAGCGATTCTGCGAAGCAATGTGAACACTTCTGCTTCCCAGGCACAGAGAAGGTGCTAGCAGGGAATTCTCTGCCTGCCTTTCCCCAGTGCTCTGCAAGCTCTCCAGGACAACATAAAATCTGGGGCTCTGTGCTTTCTTTCCTTCTGAACAAGTGTTACTGTTTTCTGCACAAAAGCGATTCTTGCGAAGCAATGTGAACACTTCTGCTTCCCAGGCACAGAGAAGGTGCTAGCAAGGAATTCTCTGCCTGCCTTTCCCCAGTGCTCTGCAAGCTCTCCAGGACAACATAGAATCTGGGGCTCTGTGCTTTCTTTCCTTCTGAACAAGTGTTAGTGTTTTCTGCACAAAAGCGATTCTGCGAAGCAATGTGAACACTTCTGCTTCCCAGGCACAGAGAAGGTGCTAGCAAGGAATTCTCTGCCTGCCTTTCCCCAGTGCTCTGCAAGCTCTCCAGGACAACATAAAATCTGGGGCTCTGTGCTTTCTTTCCTTCTGAACAAGTGTTAGTGTTTTCTGCACAAAAGCGATTCTGCGAAGCAATGTGAACAGGCACAGAGAAGGTGCTATCAGGGAATTCTCTGCCTGCCTTTCCCCAGTGCTCTGCAAGCTCTCCAGGACAACATAGAATCTGGGGCTCTGTGCTTTCTTTCGTTCTGAACAAGTGTTAATGTTTTCTGCACAAAAGCGATTCTGCGAAGCAATGTGAACAGGCACAGAGAAGGTGCTAGCAGGGAATTCTCTGCCTGCCTTTCCCCAGTGCTCTGCAAGCTCTCCAGGACAACATAGAATCTGGGGCTCTGTGCTTTCTTTCGTTCTGAACAAGTGTTACTGTTTTCTGCACAAAAGCGATTCTGCGAAGCAATGTGAACACTTCTGCTTCCCAGGCACAGAGAAGGTGCTAGCAAGGAATTCTCTGCCTGCCTTTCCCCAGTGCTCTGCAAGCTCTCCAGGACAACATAAAATCTGGGGCTCTGTGCTTTCTTTCGTTCTGAACAAGTGTTACTGTTTTCTGCACAAAAGCGATTCTTGCGAAGCAATGTGAACACTTCTGCTTCCCAGGCACAGAGAAGGTGCTATCAGGGAATTCTCTGCCTGCCTTTCCCCAGTGTCTGCAATCTCTCCAGGACAACATAGAATCTGGGGCTCTGTGCTTTCTTTCCTTCTGAACAAGTGTTACTGTTTTCTGCACAAAAGCGATTCTGCGAAGCAATGTGAACAGTCACAGAGAAGGTGCTAGCAGGGAATTCTCTGCCTGCCTTTCCCCAGTGCTCTGCAAGCTCTCCAGGACAACATAGAATCTGGGGCTCTGTGCTTTCTTTCCTTCTGAACAAGTGTTACTGTTTTCTGCACAAAAGCGATTCTGCGAAGCAATGTGAACAGGCACAGAGAAGGTGCTAGCAGGGAATTCTCTGCCTGCCTTTCCCCAGTGCTCTGCAATCTCTCCAGGACAACATAAAATCTGGGGCTCTGTGCTTTCTTTCCTTCTGAACAAGTGTTACTTTTTTCTGCACAAATGCGAATCTGCGAAGCAATGTGAACACTTCTGCTTCCCAGGCACAGAGAAGGTGCTAGCAAGGAATTCTCTGCCTGCCTTTCCCCAGTGCTCTGCAAGCTCTCCAGGACAACATAAAATCTGGGGCTCTGTGCTTTCTTTCCTTCTGAACAAGTGTTACTGTTTTCTGCACAAAAGCGATTCTTGCGAAGCAATGTGAACACTTCTGCTTCCCAGGCACAGAGAAGGTGCTAGCAAGGAATTCTCTGCCTGCCTTTCCCCAGTGCTCTGCAAGCTCTCCAGGACAACATAAAATCTGGGGCTCTGTGCTTTCTTTCCTTCTGAACAAGTGTTACTGTTTTCTGCACAAAAGCGATTCTGCGAAGCAATGTGAACAGGCACAGAGAAGGTGCTAGCAGGCAATTCTCTGCCTGCCTTTCCCCAGTGCTCTGCAAGCTCTCCAGGACAACATAGAATCTGGGGCTCTGTGCTTTCTTTCCTTCTGAACAAGTGTTAGTGTTTTCTGCACAAAAGCGATTCTGCGAAGCAATGTGAACACTTCTGCTTCCCAGGCACAGAGAAGGTGCTAGCAGGGAATTCTCTGCCTGCCTTTCCCCAGTGCTCTGCAAGCTCTCCAGGACAACATAAAATCTGGGGCTCTGTGCTTTCTTTCCTTCTGAACAAGTGTTACTGTTTTCTGCACAAAAGCGATTCTTGCGAAGCAATGTGAACACTTCTGCTTCCCAGGCACAGAGAAGGTGCTAGCAGGGAATTCTCTGCCTGCCTTTCCCCAGTGCTCTGCAAGCTCTCCAGGACAACATAAAATCTGGGGCTCTGTGCTTTCTTTCCTTCTGAACAAGTGTTAGTGTTTTCTGCACAAAAGCGATTCTGCGAAGCAATGTGAACAGGCACAGAGAAGGTGCTATCAGGGAATTCTCTGCCTGCCTTTCCCCAGTGCTCTGCAAGCTCTCCAGGACAACATAGAATCTGGGGCTCTGTGCTTTCTTTCGTTCTGAACAAGTGTTAATGTTTTCTGCACAAAAGCGATTCTGCGAAGCAATGTGAACAGGCACAGAGAAGGTGCTAGCAGGGAATTCTCTGCCTGCCTTTCCCCAGTGCTCTGCAAGCTCTCCAGGACAACATAGAATCTGGGGCTCTGTGCTTTCTTTCGTTCTGAACAAGTGTTACTGTTTTCTGCACAAAAGCGATTCTGCGAAGCAATGTGAACACTTCTGCTTCCCAGGCACAGAGAAGGTGCTAGCAAGGAATTCTCTGCCTGCCTTTCCCCAGTGCTCTGCAAGCTCTCCAGGACAACATAAAATCTGGGGCTCTGTGCTTTCTTTCGTTCTGAACAAGTGTTACTGTTTTCTGCACAAAAGCGATTCTTGCGAAGCAATGTGAACACTTCTGCTTCCCAGGCACAGAGAAGGTGCTATCAGGGAATTCTCTGCCTGCCTTTCCCCAGTGTCTGCAATCTCTCCAGGACAACATAGAATCTGGGGCTCTGTGCTTTCTTTCCTTCTGAACAAGTGTTACTGTTTTCTGCACAAAAGCGATTCTGCGAAGCAATGTGAACAGTCACAGAGAAGGTGCTAGCAGGGAATTCTCTGCCTGCCTTTCCCCAGTGCTCTGCAAGCTCTCCAGGACAACATAGAATCTGGGGCTCTGTGCTTTCTTTCCTTCTGAACAAGTGTTAGTGTTTTCTGCACAAAAGCGATTCTGCGAAGCAATGTGAACACTTCTGCTTCCCAGGCACAGAGAAGGTGCTAGCAGGGAATTCTCTGCCTGCCTTTCCCCAGTGCTCTGCAAGCTCTCCAGGACAACATAAAATCTGGGGCTCTGTGCTTTATTTCCTTCTGAACAAGTGTTACTGTTTTCTGCACAAAAGCGATTCTTGCGAAGCAATGTGAACACTTCTGCTTCCCAGGCACAGAGAAGGTGCTAGCAAGGAATTCTCTGCCTGCCTTTCCCCAGTGCTCTGCAAGCTCTCCAGGACAACATAGAATCTGGGGCTCTGTGCTTTCTTTCCTTCTGAACAAGTGTTACTGTTTTCTGCACAAAAGCGATTCTGCGAAGCAATGTGAACACTTCTGCTTCCCAGGCACAGAGAAGGTGCTAGCAAGGAATTCTCTGCCTGCCTTTCCCCAGTGCTCTGCAAGCTCTCCAGGACAACATAAAATCTGGGGCTCTGTGCTTTCTATAGTTCTGAACAAGTGTTACTGTTTTCTGCACAAAAGCGATTCTTGCGAAGCAATGTGAACAGGCACAGAGAAGGTGCTATCAGGGAATTCTCTGCCTGCCTTTCCCCAGTGCTCTGCAAGCTCTCCAGGACAACATAGAATCTGGGGCTCTGTGCTTTCTTTCCTTCTGAACAAGTGTTACTGTTTTCTGCACAAAAGCGATTCTGCGAAGCAATGTGAACACTTCTGCTTCCCAGGCACAGAGCAGGCGCTAGCAGGGAAGTCTCTGCCTGCCTTTCCCCAGTGCTCTGCAAGCTCTCCAGGACAACATAAAATCTGGGGCTCTGTGCTTTCTTTCCTTCTGAACAAGTGTTACTGTTTTCTGCACAAAAGCGATTCTTGCGAAGCAATGTGAACACTTCTGCTTCCCAGGCACAGAGAAGGTGCTATCAGGGAATTCTCTGCCTGCCTTTCCCCAGTGCTCTGCAAGCTCTCCAGGACAACATAGAATCTGGGGCTCTGTGCTTTCTTTCGTTCTGAACAAGTGTTAATGTTTTCTGCACAAAAGCGATTCTGCGAAGCAGTGTGAACAGGCACAGAGAAGGTGCTATCAGGGAATTCTCTGCCTGCCTTTCCCCAGTGCTCTGCAAGCTCTCCAGGACAACATAGAATCTGGGGCTCTGTGCTTTCTTTCGTTCTGAACAAGTGTTACTGTTTTCTGCACAAAAGCGATTCTGCGAAGAAATGTGAACACTTCTGCTTCCCAGGCACAGAGAAGGTGCTAGCAAGGAATTCTCTTCCTGCCTTTCCCCAGTGCTCTGCAAGCTCTCCAGGACAACATAGAATCTGGGGCTCTGTGCTTTCTTTCCTTCTGAACAAGTGTTACTGTTTTCTGCACAAAAGCGATTCTGCGAAGCAATGTGAACACTTCTGCTTCCCAGGCACAGAGAAGGTGCTAGCAGGGAATTCTCTGCCTGCCTTTCCCCAGTGCTCTGCAAGCTCTCCAGGACAACATAGAATCTGGGGCTCTGTGCTTTCTTTCGTTCTGAACAAGTGTTACTGTTTTCTGCACAAAAGCGATTCTGCGAAGCAATGTGAACAGGCACAGAGAAGGTGCTAGCAGGGAATTCTCTGCCTGCCTTTCCCCAGTGCTCTGCAAGCTCTCCAGGACAACATAGAATCTGGGGCTCTGTGCTTTCTTTCGTTCTGAACAAGTGTTACTGTTTTCTGCACAAAAGCGATTCTGCGAAGCAATGTGAACAGGCACAGAGAAGGTGCTAGCAGGGAATTCTCTGCCTGCCTTTCCCCAGTGCTCTGCAAGCTCTCCAGGACAACATAAAATCTGGGGCTCTGTGCTTTCTTTCCTTCTGAACAAGTGTTACTGTTTTCTGCACAAAAGCGATTCTGCGAAGCAATGTGAACAGGCACAGAGAAGGTGCTAGCAGGGAATTCTCTGCCTGCCTTTCCCCAGTGCTCTGCAATCTCTCCAGGACAACATAAAATCTGGGGCTCTGTGCTTTCTTTCCTTCTGAACAAGTGTTACTGTTTTCTGCACAAAAGCGATTCTTGCGAAGCAATGTGAACACTTCTGCTTCCCAGGCACAGAGAAGGTGCTAGCAAGGAATTCTCTGCCTGCCTTTCCCCAGTGCTCTGCAAGCTCTCCAGGACAACATAAAATCTGGGGCTCTGTGCTTTCTTTCCTTCTGAACAAGTGTTACTGTTTTCTGCACAAAAGCGATTCTTGCGAAGCAATGTGAACACTTCTGCTTCCCAGGCACAGAGAAGGTGCTAGCAAGGAATTCTCTGCCTGCCTTTCCCCAGTGCTCTGCAAGCTCTCCAGGACAACATAGAATCTGGGGCTCTGTGCTTTCTATAGTTCTGAACAAGTGTTACTGTTTTCTGCACAAAAGCGATTCTTGCGAAGCAATGTGAACAGGCACAGAGAAGGTGCTATCAGGGAATTCTCTGCCTGCCTTTCCCCAGTGCTCTGCAAGCTCTCCAGGACATCATAGAATCTGGGGCTCTGTGCTTTCTTTCCTTCTGAACAAGTGTTACTGTTTTCTGCACAAAAGCGATTCTGCGAAGCAATGTGAACACTTCTGCTTCCCAGGCACAGAGAAGGCGCTAGCAAGGAATTCTCTGCCTGCCTTTCCCCAGTGCTCTGCAAGCTCTCCAGGACAACATAAAATCTGGGGCTCTGTGCTTTCTTTCCTTCTGAACAAGTGTTACTGTTTTCTGCACAAAAGCGATTCTGCGAAGCAATGTGAACACTTCTGCTTCCCAGCCACAGAGAAGGTGCTAGCAAGGAATTCTCTGCCTGCCTTTCCCCAGTGCTCTGCAAGCTCTCCAGGACAACATAGAATCTGGGGCTCTGTGCTTTCTTTCCTTCTGAACAAGTGTTACTGTTTTCTGCACAAAAGCGATTCTGCGAAGCAATGTGAACACTTCTGCTTCCCAGGCACAGAGAAGGTGCTAGCAGGGAATTCTCTGCCTGCCTTTCCCCAGTGCTCTGCAAGCTCTCCAGGACAACATAGAATCTGGGGCTCTGTGCTTTCTTTCGTTCTGAACAAGTGTTAATGTTTTCTGCACAAAAGCGATTCTGCGAAGCAATGTGAACAGGCACAGAGAAGGTGCTATCAGGGAATTCTCTGCCTGCCTTTCCCCAGTGCTCTGCAAGCTCTCCAGGACAACATAGAATCTGGGGCTCTGTGCTTTCTTTCCTTCTGAACAAGTGTTACTGTTTTCTGCACAAAAGCGATTCTGCGAAGCAATGTGAACACTTCTGCTTCCCAGGCACAGAGAAGGTGCTAGCAAGGAATTCTCTGCCTGCCTTTCCCCAGTGCTCTGCAAGCTCTCCAGGACAACATAGAATCTGGGGCTCTGTGCTTTCTTTCCTTCTGAACAAGTGTTACTGTTTTCTGCACAAAAGCGATTCTGCGAAGCAATGTGAACAGGCACAGAGAAGGTGCTAGCAGGGAATTCTCTGCCTGCCTTTCCCCAGTGCTCTGCAAGCTCTCCAGGACAACATAGAATCTGGGGCTCTGTGCTTTCTTTCGTTCTGAACAAGTGTTACTGTTTTCTGCACAAAAGCGATTCTGCGAAGCAATGTGAACAGGCACAGAGAAGGTGCTAGCAGGGAATTCTCTGCCTGCCTTTCCCCAGTGCTCTGCAAGCTCTCCAGGACAACATAAAATCTGGGGCTCTGTGCTTTCTTTCCTTCTGAACAAGTGTTACTGTTTTCTGCACAAAAGCGATTCTGCGAAGCAATGTGAACAGGCACAGAGAAGGTGCTAGCAGGGAATTCTCTGCCTGCCTTTCCCCAGTGTCTGCAATCTCTCCAGGACAACATAAAATCTGGGGCTCTGTGCTTTCTTTCCTTCTGAACAAGTGTTACTGTTTTCTGCACAAAAGCGATTCTTGCGAAGCAATGTGAACACTTCTGCTTCCCAGGCACAGAGAAGGTGCTAGCAAGGAATTCTCTGCCTGCCTTTCCCCAGTGCTCTGCAAGCTCTCCAGGACAACATAAAATCTGGGGCTCTGTGCTTTCTTTCCTTCTGAACAAGTGTTACTGTTTTCTGCACAAAAGCGATTCTTGCGAAGCAATGTGAACACTTCTGCTTCCCAGGCACAGAGAAGGTGCTAGCAAGGAATTCTCTGCCTGCCTTTCCCCAGTGCTCTGCAAGCTCTCCAGGACAACATAGAATCTGGGGCTCTGTGCTTTCTATAGTTCTGAACAAGTGTTACTGTTTTCTGCACAAAAGCGATTCTTGCGAAGCAATGTGAACAGGCACAGAGAAGGTGCTATCAGGGAATTCTCTGCCTGCCTTTCCCCAGTGCTCTGCAAGCTCTCCAGGACATCATAGAATCTGGGGCTCTGTGCTTTCTTTCCTTCTGAACAAGTGTTACTGTTTTCTGCACAAAAGCGATTCTGCGAAGCAATGTGAACACTTCTGCTTCCCAGGCACAGAGAAGGCGCTAGCAAGGAATTCTCTGCCTGCCTTTCCCCAGTGCTCTGCAAGCTCTCCAGGACAACATAAAATCTGGGGCTCTGTGCTTTCTTTCCTTCTGAACAAGTGTAACTGTTTTCTGCACAAAAGCGATTCTTGCGAAGCAATGTGAACACTTCTGCTTCCCAGGCACAGAGAAGGTGCTATCAGGGAATTCTCTGCCTGCCTTTCCCCAGTGCTCTGCAAGCTCTCCAGGACAACATAGAATCTGGGGCTCTGTGCTTTCTTTCGTTCTGAACAAGTGTTACTGTTTTCTGCACAAAAGCGATTCTGCGAAGCAATGTGAACACTTCTGCTTCCCAGGCACAGAGAAGGTGCTAGCAGGGAATTCTCTGCCTGCCTTTCCCCAGTGCTCTGCAAGCTCTCCAGGACAACATAGAATCTGGGGCTCTGTGCTTTCTTTCGTTCTGAACAAGTGTTAATGTTTTCTGCACAAAAGCGATTCTGCGAAGCAATGTGAACAGGCACAGAGAAGGTGCTATCAGGGAATTCTCTGCCTGCCTTTCCCCAGTGCTCTGCAAGCTCTCCAGGACAACATAGAATCTGGGGCTCTGTGCTTTCTTTCGTTCTGAACAAGTGTTACTGTTTTCTGCACAAAAGCGATTCTGCGAAGCAATGTGAACACTTCTGCTTCCCAGGCACAGAGAAGGTGCTAGCAAGGAATTCTCTGCCTGCCTTTCCCCAGTGCTCTGCAAGCTCTCCAGGACAACATAGAATCTGGGGCTCTGTGCTTTCTTTCCTTCTGAACAAGTGTTACTGTTTTCTGCACAAAAGCGATTCTGCGAAGCAATGTGAACACTTCTGCTTCCCAGGCACAGAGAAGGTGCTAGCAGGGAATTCTCTGCCTGCCTTTCCCCAGTGCTCTGCAAGCTCTCCAGGACAACATAGAATCTGGGGCTCTGTGCTTTCTTTCGTTCTGAACAAGTGTTACTGTTTTCTGCACAAAAGCGATTCTGCGAAGCAATGTGAACAGGCACAGAGAAGGTGCTATCAGGGAATTCTCTGCCTGCCTTTCCCCAGTGCTCTGCAAGCTCTCCAGGACAACATAGAATCTGGGGCTCTGTGCTTTCTTTCGTTCTGAACAACTGTTACTGTTTTCTGCACAAAAGCGATTCTTGCGAAGCAATGTGAACACTTCTGCTTCCCAGGCACAGAGAAGGTGCTAGCAGGGAATTCTCTGCCTGCCTTTCCCCAGTGCTCTGCAAGCTCTCCAGGACAACATAGAATCTGGGGCTCTGTGCTTTCTTTAGTTCTGAACAAGTGTTACTGTTTTCTGCACAAAAGCGATTCTGCGAAGCAAAGTGAACAGGCACAGAGAAGGTGCTAGCAGGGAATTCTCTGCCTGCCTTTCCCCAGTGCTCTGCAAGCTCTCCAGGACAACATAAAATCTGGGGCTCTGTGCTTTCTTTCCTTCTGAACAAGTGTTACTGTTTTCTGCACAAAAGCGATTCTGCGAAGCAATGTGAACAGGCACAGAGAAGGTGCTATCAGGGAATTCTCTGCCTGCCTTTCCCCAGTGCTCTGCAAGCTCTCCAGGACAACATAAAATCTGGGGCTCTGTGCTTTCTTTCGTTCTGAACAAGTGTTACTGTTTTCTGCACAAAAGCGATTCTGCGAAGCAATGTGAACACTTCTGCTTCCCAGGCACAGAGAAGGCGCTAGCAGGGAATTCTCTGCCTGCCTTTCCCCAGTGCTCTGCAAGCTCTCCAGGACAACATAAAATCTGGGGCTCTGTGCTTTCTTTCCTTCTGAACAAGTGTTACTGTTTTCTGCACAAAAGCGATTCTTGCGAAGCAATGTGAACACTTCTGCTTCCCAGGCACAGAGAAGGTGCTATCAGGGAATTCTCTGCCTGCCTTTCCCCAGTGCTCTGCAAGCTCTCCAGGACAACATAGAATCTGGGGCTCTGTGCTTTCTTTCCTTCTGAACAAGTGTTACTGTTTTCTGCACAAAAGCGATTCTGCGAAGCAATGTGAACACTTCTGCTTCCCAGGCACAGAGAAGGTGCTAGCAGGGAATTCTCTGCCTGCCTTTCCCCAGTGCTCTGCAAGCTCTCCAGGACAACATAGAATCTGGGGCTCTGTGCTTTCTTTCGTTCTGAACAAGTGTTAATGTTTTCTGCACAAAAGCGATTCTGCGAAGCAATGTGAACAGGCACAGAGAAGGTGCTATCAGGGAATTCTCTGCCTGCCTTTCCCCAGTGCTCTGCAAGCTCTCCAGGACAACATAGAATCTGGGGCTCTGTGCTTTCTTTCGTTCTGAACAAGTGTTACTGTTTTCTGCACAAAAGCGATTCTGCGAAGCAATGTGAACACTTCTGCTTCCCAGGCACAGAGAAGGTGCTAGCAGGGAATTCTCTGCCTGCCTTTCCCCAGTGCTCTGCAAGCTCTCCAGGACAACATAGAATCTGGGGCTCTGTGCTTTCTTTAGTTCTGAACAAGTGTTACTGTTTTCTGCACAAAAGCGATTCTGCGAAGCAATGTGAACAGGCACAGAGAAGGTGCTAGCAGGGAATTCTCTGCCTGCCTTTCCCCAGTGCTCTGCAAGCTCTCCAGGACAACATAAAATCTGGGGCTCTGTGCTTTCTTTCCTTCTGAACAAGTGTTACTGTTTTCTGCACAAAAGCGATTCTGCGAAGCAATGTGAACAGGCACAGAGAAGGTGCTAGCAGGGAATTCTCTGCCTGCCTTTCCCCAGTGCTCTGCAATCTCTCCAGGACAACATAGAATCTGGGGCTCTGTGCTTTCTTTCCTTCTGAACAAGTGTTACTTTTTTCTGCACAAAAGCGAATCTGCGAAGCAATGTGAACACTTCTGCTTCCCAGGCACAGAGAAGGTGCTAGCAAGGAATTCTCTGCCTGCCTTTCCCCAGTGCTCTGCAAGCTCTCCAGGACAACATAAAATCTGGGGCTCTGTGCTTTCTTTCCTTCTGAACAAGTGTTACTGTTTTCTGCACAAAAGCGATTCTTGCGAAGCAATGTGAACACTTCTGCTTCCCAGGCACAGAGAAGGTGCTAGCAAGGAATTCTCTGCCTGCCTTTCCCCAGTGCTCTGCAAGCTCTCCAGGACAACATAAAATCTGGGGCTCTGTGCTTTCTTTCGTTCTAAACAAGTGTTATTGTTTTCTGCACAAAAGCGATTCTTGCGAAGCAATGTGAACACTTCTGCTTCCCAGGCACAGAGAAGGTGCTAGCAAGGAATTCTCTGCCTGCCTTTCCCCAGTGCTCTGCAAGCTCTCCAGGACAACATAGAATCTGGGGCTCTGTGCTTTCTATAGTTCTGAACAAGTGTTACTGTTTTCTGCACAAAAGCGATTCTTGCGAAGCAATGTGAACAGGCACAGAGAAGGTGCTATCAGGGAATTCTCTGCCTGCCTTTCCCCAGTGCTCTGCAAGCTCTCCAGGACATCATAGAATCTGGGGCTCTGTGCTTTCTTTCCTTCTGAACAAGTGTTACTGTTTTCTGCACAAAAGCGATTCTGCGAAGCAATGTGAACACTTCTGCTTCCCAGGCACAGAGAAGGCGCTAGCAAGGAATTCTCTGCCTGCCTTTCCCCAGTGCTCTGCAAGCTCTCCAGGACAACATAAAATCTGGGGCTCTGTGCTTTCTTTCCTTCTGAACAAGTGTTACTGTTTTCTGCACAAAAGCGATTCTGCGAAGCAATGTGAACACTTCTGCTTCCCAGCCACAGAGAAGGTGCTAGCAAGGAATTCTCTGCCTGCCTTTCCCCAGTGCTCTGCAAGCTCTCCAGGACAACATAGAATCTGGGGCTCTGTGCTTTCTTTCCTTCTGAACAAGTGTTACTGTTTTCTGCACAAAAGCGATTCTGCGAAGCAATGTGAACACTTCTGCTTCCCAGGCACAGAGAAGGTGCTAGCAGGGAATTCTCTGCCTGCCTTTCCCCAGTGCTCTGCAAGCTCTCCAGGACAACATAGAATCTGGGGCTCTGTGCTTTCTTTCGTTCTGAACAAGTGTTAATGTTTTCTGCACAAAAGCGATTCTGCGAAGCAATGTGAACAGGCACAGAGAAGGTGCTATCAGGGAATTCTCTGCCTGCCTTTCCCCAGTGCTCTGCAAGCTCTCCAGGACAACATAGAATCTGGGGCTCTGTGCTTTCTTTCGTTCTGAACAAGTGTTACTGTTTTCTGCACAAAAGCGATTCTGCGAAGCAATGTGAACACTTCTGCTTCCCAGGCACAGAGAAGGTGCTAGCAAGGAATTCTCTGCCTGCCTTTCCCCAGTGCTCTGCAAGCTCTCCAGGACAACATAGAATCTGGGGCTCTGTGCTTTCTTTCCTTCTGAACAAGTGTTAGTGTTTTCTGCACAAAAGCGATTCTGCGAAGCAATGTGAACACATCTGCTTCCCAGGCACAGAGAAGGTGCTAGCAGGGAATTCTCTGCCTGCCTTTCCCCAGTGCTCTGCAAGCTCTCCAGGACAACATAGAATCTGGGGCTCTGTGCTTTCTTTCGTTCTGAACAAGTGTTACTGTTTTCTGCACAAAAGCGATTCTGCGAAGCAATGTGAACACTTCTGCTTCCCAGGCACAGAGAAGGTGCTAGCAGGGAATTCTCTGCCTGCCTTTCCCCAGTGCTCTGCAAGCTCTCCAGGACAACATAGAATCTGGGGCTCTGTGCTTTCTTTCGTTCTGAAGAAGTGTTACTGTTTTCTGCACAAAAGTGATTCTGCGAAGCAATGTGAACACTTCTGCTTCCCAGGCACAGAGAAGGTGCTAGCAGGGAATTCTCTGCCTGCCTTTCCCCAGTGCTCTGCAAGCTCTCCAGGACAACATAAAATCTGGGGCTCTGTGCTTTCTTTCGTTCTGAACAAGTGTTACTGTTTTCTGCACAAAAGCGATTCTGCAAAGCAATGTGAACACTTCTGCTTCCCAGGCACAGAGAAGGTGCTAGCAAGGAATTCTCTGCCTGCCTTTCCCCAGTGCTCTGCAAGCTCTCCAGGACAACATAAAATCTGGGGCTCTGTGCTTTCTTTCGTTCTGAACAAGTGTTACTGTTTTCTGCACAAAAGCGATTCTTGCGAAGCAATGTGAACACTTCTGCTTCCCAGGCACAGAGAAGGTGCTAGCAAGGAATTCTCTGCCTGCCTTTCCCCAGTGCTCTGCAAGCTCTCCAGGACAACATAAAATCTGGGGCTCTGTGCTTTCTTTCGTTCTGAACAAGTGTTACTGTTTTCTGCACAAAAGCGATTCTGCGAAGCAATGTGAACACTTCTGCTTCCCAGGCACAGAGAAGGTGCTAGCAGGCAATTCTCTGCCTGCCTTTCCCCAGTGCTCTGCAAGCTCTCCAGGACAACATAGAATCTGGGGCTCTGTGCTTTCTTTCCTTCTGAACAAGTGTTACTGTTTTCTGCACAAAAGCGATTCTGCGAAGCAATGTGAACACTTCTGCTTCCCAGGCACAGAGAAGGTGCTAGCAGGGAATTCTCTGCCTGCCTTTCCCCAGTGCTCTGCAAGCTCTCCAGGACAACATAGAATCTGGGGCTCTGTGCTTTCTTTCGTTCTGAAGAAGTGTTACTGTTTTCTGCACAAAAGTGATTCTGCGAAGCAATGTGAACACTTCTGCTTCCCAGGCACAGAGAAGGTGCTAGCAGGGAATTCTCTGCCTGCCTTTCCCCAGTGCTCTGCAAGCTCTCCAGGACAACATAGAATCTGGGGCTCTGTGCTTTCTTTCGTTCTGAACAAGTGTTACTGTTTTCTGCACAAAAGCGATTCTGCGAAGCAATGTGAACACTTCTGCTTCCCAGGCACAGAGAAGGTGCTAGCAGGGAATTCTCTGCCTGCCTTTCCCCAGTGCTCTGCAAGCTCTCCAGGACAACATAGAATCTGGGGCTCTGTGCTTTCTTTCGTTCTGAACAAGTGTTAATGTTTTCTGCACAAAAGCGATTCTGCGAAGCAATGTGAACAGGCACAGAGAAGGTGCTATCAGGGAATTCTCTGCCTGCCTTTCCCCAGTGCTCTGCAAGCTCTCCAGGACAACATAGAATCTGGGGCTCTGTGCTTTCTTTCGTTCTGAACAAGTGTTACTGTTTTCTGCACAAAAGCGATTCTGCGAAGCAATGTGAACAGGCACAGAGAAGGTGCTAGCAGGGAATTCTCTGCCTGCCTTTCCCCAGTGCTCTGCAAGCTCTCCAGGACAACATAAAATCTGGGGCTCTGTGCTTTCTTTCCTTCTGAACAAGTGTTACTGTTTTCTGCACAAAAGCGATTCTGCGAAGCAATGTGAACAGGCACAGAGAAGGTGCTAGCAGGGAATTCTCTGCCTGCCTTTCCCCAGTGTCTGCAATCTCTCCAGGACAACATAAAATCTGGGGCTCTGTGCTTTCTTTCCTTCTGAACAAGTGTTACTGTTTTCTGCACAAAAGCGATTCTTGCGAAGCAATGTGAACACTTCTGCTTCCCAGGCACAGAGAAGGTGCTAGCAAGGAATTCTCTGCCTGCCTTTCCCCAGTGCTCTGCAAGCTCTCCAGGACAACATAAAATCTGGGGCTCTGTGCTTTCTTTCCTTCTGAACAAGTGTTACTGTTTTCTGCACAAAAGCGATTCTTGCGAAGCAATGTGAACACTTCTGCTTCCCAGGCACAGAGAAGGTGCTAGCAAGGAATTCTCTGCCTGCCTTTCCCCAGTGCTCTGCAAGCTCTCCAGGACAACATAGAATCTGGGGCTCTGTGCTTTCTATAGTTCTGAACAAGTGTTACTGTTTTCTGCACAAAAGCGATTCTTGCGAAGCAATGTGAACAGGCACAGAGAAGGTGCTATCAGGGAATTCTCTGCCTGCCTTTCCCCAGTGCTCTGCAAGCTCTCCAGGACATCATAGAATCTGGGGCTCTGTGCTTTCTTTCCTTCTGAACAAGTGTTACTGTTTTCTGCACAAAAGCGATTCTGCGAAGCAATGTGAACACTTCTGCTTCCCAGGCACAGAGAAGGCGCTAGCAAGGAATTCTCTGCCTGCCTTTCCCCAGTGCTCTGCAAGCTCTCCAGGACAACATAAAATCTGGGGCTCTGTGCTTTCTTTCCTTCTGAACAAGTGTTACTGTTTTCTGCACAAAAGCGATTCTTGCGAAGCAATGTGAACACTTCTGCTTCCCAGGCACAGAGAAGGTGCTATCAGGGAATTCTCTGCCTGCCTTTCCCCAGTGCTCTGCAAGCTCTCCAGGACAACATAGAATCTGGGGCTCTGTGCTTTCTTTCGTTCTGAACAAGTGTTACTGTTTTCTGCACAAAAGCGATTCTGCGAAGCAATGTGAACACTTCTGCTTCCCAGGCACAGAGAAGGTGCTAGCAGGGAATTCTCTGCCTGCCTTTCCCCAGTGCTCTGCAAGCTCTCCAGGACAACATAGAATCTGGGGCTCTGTGCTTTCTTTCGTTCTGAACAAGTGTTAATGTTTTCTGCACAAAAGCGATTCTGCGAAGCAATGTGAACAGGCACAGAGAAGGTGCTATCAGGGAATTCTCTGCCTGCCTTTCCCCAGTGCTCTGCAAGCTCTCCAGGACAACATAGAATCTGGGGCTCTGTGCTTTCTTTCGTTCTGAACAAGTGTTACTGTTTTCTGCACAAAAGCGATTCTGCGAAGCAATGTGAACACTTCTGCTTCCCAGGCACAGAGAAGGTGCTAGCAAGGAATTCTCTGCCTGCCTTTCCCCAGTGCTCTGCAAGCTCTCCAGGACAACATAGAATCTGGGGCTCTGTGCTTTCTTTCCTTCTGAACAAGTGTTACTGTTTTCTGCACAAAAGCGATTCTGCGAAGCAATGTGAACAGGCACAGAGAAGGTGCTAGCAGGGAATTCTCTGCCTGCCTTTCCCCAGTGCTCTGCAAGCTCTCCAGGACAACATAGAATCTGGGGCTCTGTGCTTTCTTTCGTTCTGAACAAGTGTTACTGTTTTCTGCACAAAAGCGATTCTGCGAAGCAATGTGAACAGGCACAGAGAAGGTGCTAGCAGGGAATTCTCTGCCTGCCTTTCCCCAGTGCTCTGCAAGCTCTCCAGGACAACATAAAATCTGGGGCTCTGTGCTTTCTTTCCTTCTGAACAAGTGTTACTGTTTTCTGCACAAAAGCGATTCTGCGAAGCAATGTGAACAGGCACAGAGAAGGTGCTAGCAGGGAATTCTCTGCCTGCCTTTCCCCAGTGTCTGCAATCTCTCCAGGACAACATAAAATCTGGGGCTCTGTGCTTTCTTTCCTTCTGAACAAGTGTTACTGTTTTCTGCACAAAAGCGATTCTTGCGAAGCAATGTGAACACTTCTGCTTCCCAGGCACAGAGAAGGTGCTAGCAAGGAATTCTCTGCCTGCCTTTCCCCAGTGCTCTGCAAGCTCTCCAGGACAACATAAAATCTGGGGCTCTGTGCTTTCTTTCCTTCTGAACAAGTGTTACTGTTTTCTGCACAAAAGCGATTCTTGCGAAGCAATGTGAACACTTCTGCTTCCCAGGCACAGAGAAGGTGCTAGCAAGGAATTCTCTGCCTGCCTTTCCCCAGTGCTCTGCAAGCTCTCCAGGACAACATAGAATCTGGGGCTCTGTGCTTTCTATAGTTCTGAACAAGTGTTACTGTTTTCTGCACAAAAGCGATTCTTGCGAAGCAATGTGAACAGGCACAGAGAAGGTGCTATCAGGGAATTCTCTGCCTGCCTTTCCCCAGTGCTCTGCAAGCTCTCCAGGACATCATAGAATCTGGGGCTCTGTGCTTTCTTTCCTTCTGAACAAGTGTTACTGTTTTCTGCACAAAAGCGATTCTGCGAAGCAATGTGAACACTTCTGCTTCCCAGGCACAGAGAAGGCGCTAGCAAGGAATTCTCTGCCTGCCTTTCCCCAGTGCTCTGCAAGCTCTCCAGGACAACATAAAATCTGGGGCTCTGTGCTTTCTTTCCTTCTGAACAAGTGTTACTGTTTTCTGCACAAAAGCGATTCTTGCGAAGCAATGTGAACACTTCTGCTTCCCAGGCACAGAGAAGGTGCTATCAGGGAATTCTCTGCCTGCCTTTCCCCAGTGCTCTGCAAGCTCTCCAGGACAACATAGAATCTGGGGCTCTGTGCTTTCTTTCGTTCTGAACAAGTGTTACTGTTTTCTGCACAAAAGCGATTCTGCGAAGCAATGTGAACACTTCTGCTTCCCAGGCACAGAGAAGGTGCTAGCAGGGAATTCTCTGCCTGCCTTTCCCCAGTGCTCTGCAAGCTCTCCAGGACAACATAGAATCTGGGGCTCTGTGCTTTCTTTCGTTCTGAACAAGTGTTAATGTTTTCTGCACAAAAGCGATTCTGCGAAGCAATGTGAACAGGCACAGAGAAGGTGCTATCAGGGAATTCTCTGCCTGCCTTTCCCCAGTGCTCTGCAAGCTCTCCAGGACAACATAGAATCTGGGGCTCTGTGCTTTCTTTCGTTCTGAACAAGTGTTACTGTTTTCTGCACAAAAGCGATTCTGCGAAGCAATGTGAACACTTCTGCTTCCCAGGCACAGAGAAGGTGCTAGCAAGGAATTCTCTGCCTGCCTTTCCCCAGTGCTCTGCAAGCTCTCCAGGACAACATAGAATCTGGGGCTCTGTGCTTTCTTTCCTTCTGAACAAGTGTTACTGTTTTCTGCACAAAAGCGATTCTGCGAAGCAATGTGAACACTTCTGCTTCCCAGGCACAGAGAAGGTGCTAGCAGGGAATTCTCTGCCTGCCTTTCCCCAGTGCTCTGCAAGCTCTCCAGGACAACATAGAATCTGGGGCTCTGTGCTTTCTTTCGTTCTGAACAAGTGTTACTGTTTTCTGCACAAAAGCGATTCTGCGAAGCAATGTGAACAGGCACAGAGAAGGTGCTAGCAGGGAATTCTCTGCCTGCCTTTCCCCAGTGCTCTGCAAGCTCTCCAGGACAACATAGAATCTGGGGCTCTGTGCTTTCTTTCGTTCTGAACAACTGTTACTGTTTTCTGCACAAAAGCGATTCTTGCGAAGCAATGTGAACACTTCTGCTTCCCAGGCACAGAGAAGGTGCTAGCAGGGAATTCTCTGCCTGCCTTTCCCCAGTGCTCTGCAAGCTCTCCAGGACAACATAGAATCTGGGGCTCTGTGCTTTCTTTAGTTCTGAACAAGTGTTACTGTTTTCTGCACAAAAGCGATTCTGCGAAGCAATGTGAACAGGCACAGAGAAGGTGCTAGCAGGGAATTCTCTGCCTGCCTTTCCCCAGTGCTCTGCAAGCTCTCCAGGACAACATAAAATCTGGGGCTCTGTGCTTTCTTTCCTTCTGAACAAGTGTTACTGTTTTCTGCACAAAAGCGATTCTGCGAAGCAATGTGAACAGGCACAGAGAAGGTGCTATCAGGGAATTCTCTGCCTGCCTTTCCCCAGTGCTCTGCAAGCTCTCCAGGACAACATAAAATCTGGGGCTCTGTGCTTTCTTTCGTTCTGAACAAGTGTTACTGTTTTCTGCACAAAAGCGATTCTGCGAAGCAATGTGAACACTTCTGCTTCCCAGGCACAGAGAAGGCGCTAGCAGGGAATTCTCTGCCTGCCTTTCCCCAGTGCTCTGCAAGCTCTCCAGGACAACATAAAATCTGGGGCTCTGTGCTTTCTTTCCTTCTGAACAAGTGTTACTGTTTTCTGCACAAAAGCGATTCTTGCGAAGCAATGTGAACACTTCTGCTTCCCAGGCACAGAGAAGGTGCTATCAGGGAATTCTCTGCCTGCCTTTCCCCAGTGCTCTGCAAGCTCTCCAGGACAACATAGAATCTGGGGCTCTGTGCTTTCTTTCCTTCTGAACAAGTGTTACTGTTTTCTGCACAAAAGCGATTCTGCGAAGCAATGTGAACACTTCTGCTTCCCAGGCACAGAGAAGGTGCTAGCAGGGAATTCTCTGCCTGCCTTTCCCCAGTGCTCTGCAAGCTCTCCAGGACAACATAGAATCTGGGGCTCTGTGCTTTCTTTCGTTCTGAACAAGTGTTAATGTTTTCTGCACAAAAGCGATTCTGCGAAGCAATGTGAACAGGCACAGAGAAGGTGCTATCAGGGAATTCTCTGCCTGCCTTTCCCCAGTGCTCTGCAAGCTCTCCAGGACAACATAGAATCTGGGGCTCTGTGCTTTCTTTCGTTCTGAACAAGTGTTACTGTTTTCTGCACAAAAGCGATTCTGCGAAGCAATGTGAACACTTCTGCTTCCCAGGCACAGAGAAGGTGCTAGCAAGGAATTCTCTTCCTGCCTTTCCCCAGTGCTCTGCAAGCTCTCCAGGACAACATAGAATCTGGGGCTCTGTGCTTTCTTTCCTTCTGAACAAGTGTTACTGTTTTCTGCACAAAAGCGATTCTGCGAAGCAATGTGAACACTTCTGCTTCCCAGGCACAGAGAAGGTGCTAGCAGGGAATTCTCTGCCTGCCTTTCCCCAGTGCTCTGCAAGCTCTCCAGGACAACATAGAATCTGGGGCTCTGTGCTTTCTTTCGTTCTGAACAAGTGTTACTGTTTTCTGCACAAAAGCGATTCTGCGAAGCAATGTGAACAGGCACAGAGAAGGTGCTATCAGGGAATTCTCTGCCTGCCTTTCCCCAGTGCTCTGCAAGCTCTCCAGGACAACATAGAATCTGGGGCTCTGTGCTTTCTTTCGTTCTGAACAACTGTTACTGTTTTCTGCACAAAAGCGATTCTTGCGAAGCAATGTGAACACTTCTGCTTCCCAGGCACAGAGAAGGTGCTAGCAGGGAATTCTCTGCCTGCCTTTCCCCAGTGCTCTGCAAGCTCTCCAGGACAACATAGAATCTGGGGCTCTGTGCTTTCTTTAGTTCTGAACAAGTGTTACTGTTTTCTGCACAAAAGCGATTCTGCGAAGCAATGTGAACAGGCACAGAGAAGGTGCTAGCAGGGAATTCTCTGCCTGCCTTTCCCCAGTGCTCTGCAAGCTCTCCAGGACAACATAAAATCTGGGGCTCTGTGCTTTCTTTCCTTCTGAACAAGTGTTACTGTTTTCTGCACAAAAGCGATTCTGCGAAGCAATGTGAACAGGCACAGAGAAGGTGCTAGCAGGGAATTCTCTGCCTGCCTTTCCCCAGTGCTCTGCAATCTCTCCAGGACAACATAAAATCTGGGGCTCTGTGCTTTCTTTCCTTCTGAACAAGTGTTACTTTTTTCTGCACAAAAGCGAATCTGCGAAGCAATGTGAACACTTCTGCTTCCCAGGCACAGAGAAGGTGCTAGCAAGGAATTCTCTGCCTGCCTTTCCCCAGTGCTCTGCAAGCTCTCCAGGACAACATAAAATCTGGGGCTCTGTGCTTTCTTTCCTTCTGAACAAGTGTTACTGTTTTCTGCACAAAAGCGATTCTTGCGAAGCAATGTGAACACTTCTGCTTCCCAGGCACAGAGAAGGTGCTAGCAAGGAATTCTCTGCCTGCCTTTCCCCAGTGCTCTGCAAGCTCTCCAGGACAACATAAAATCTGGGGCTCTGTGCTTTCTTTCGTTCTAAACAAGTGTTATTGTTTTCTGCACAAAAGCGATTCTTGCGAAGCAATGTGAACACTTCTGCTTCCCAGGCACAGAGAAGGTGCTAGCAAGGAATTCTCTGCCTGCCTTTCCCCAGTGCTCTGCAAGCTCTCCAGGACAACATAGAATCTGGGGCTCTGTGCTTTCTATAGTTCTGAACAAGTGTTACTGTTTTCTGCACAAAAGCGATTCTTGCGAAGCAATGTGAACAGGCACAGAGAAGGTGCTATCAGGGAATTCTCTGCCTGCCTTTCCCCAGTGCTCTGCAAGCTCTCCAGGACATCATAGAATCTGGGGCTCTGTGCTTTCTTTCCTTCTGAACAAGTGTTACTGTTTTCTGCACAAAAGCGATTCTGCGAAGCAATGTGAACACTTCTGCTTCCCAGGCACAGAGAAGGCGCTAGCAAGGAATTCTCTGCCTGCCTTTCCCCAGTGCTCTGCAAGCTCTCCAGGACAACATAAAATCTGGGGCTCTGTGCTTTCTTTCCTTCTGAACAAGTGTTACTGTTTTCTGCACAAAAGCGATTCTGCGAAGCAATGTGAACACTTCTGCTTCCCAGCCACAGAGAAGGTGCTAGCAAGGAATTCTCTGCCTGCCTTTCCCCAGTGCTCTGCAAGCTCTCCAGGACAACATAGAATCTGGGGCTCTGTGCTTTCTTTCCTTCTGAACAAGTGTTACTGTTTTCTGCACAAAAGCGATTCTGCGAAGCAATGTGAACACTTCTGCTTCCCAGGCACAGAGAAGGTGCTAGCAGGGAATTCTCTGCCTGCCTTTCCCCAGTGCTCTGCAAGCTCTCCAGGACAACATAGAATCTGGGGCTCTGTGCTTTCTTTCGTTCTGAACAAGTGTTAATGTTTTCTGCACAAAAGCGATTCTGCGAAGCAATGTGAACAGGCACAGAGAAGGTGCTATCAGGGAATTCTCTGCCTGCCTTTCCCCAGTGCTCTGCAAGCTCTCCAGGACAACATAGAATCTGGGGCTCTGTGCTTTCTTTCGTTCTGAACAAGTGTTACTGTTTTCTGCACAAAAGCGATTCTGCGAAGCAATGTGAACACTTCTGCTTCCCAGGCACAGAGAAGGTGCTAGCAAGGAATTCTCTTCCTGCCTTTCCCCAGTGCTCTGCAAGCTCTCCAGGACAACATAGAATCTGGGGCTCTGTGCTTTCTTTCCTTCTGAACAAGTGTTAGTGTTTTCTGCACAAAAGCGATTCTGCGAAGCAATGTGAACACATCTGCTTCCCAGGCACAGAGAAGGTGCTAGCAGGGAATTCTCTGCCTGCCTTTCCCCAGTGCTCTGCAAGCTCTCCAGGACAACATAGAATCTGGGGCTCTGTGCTTTCTTTCGTTCTGAACAAGTGTTACTGTTTTCTGCACAAAAGCGATTCTGCGAAGCAATGTGAACACTTCTGCTTCCCAGGCACAGAGAAGGTGCTAGCAGGGAATTCTCTGCCTGCCTTTCCCCAGTGCTCTGCAAGCTCTCCAGGACAACATAGAATCTGGGGCTCTGTGCTTTCTTTCGTTCTGAAGAAGTGTTACTGTTTTCTGCACAAAAGTGATTCTGCGAAGCAATGTGAACACTTCTGCTTCCCAGGCACAGAGAAGGTGCTAGCAGGGAATTCTCTGCCTGCCTTTCCCCAGTGCTCTGCAAGCTCTCCAGGACAACATAAAATCTGGGGCTCTGTGCTTTCTTTCGTTCTGAACAAGTGTTACTGTTTTCTGCACAAAAGCGATTCTGCAAAGCAATGTGAACACTTCTGCTTCCCAGGCACAGAGAAGGTGCTAGCAAGGAATTCTCTGCCTGCCTTTCCCCAGTGCTCTGCAAGCTCTCCAGGACAACATAAAATCTGGGGCTCTGTGCTTTCTTTCGTTCTGAACAAGTGTTACTGTTTTCTGCACAAAAGCGATTCTTGCGAAGCAATGTGAACACTTCTGCTTCCCAGGCACAGAGAAGGTGCTAGCAAGGAATTCTCTGCCTGCCTTTCCCCAGTGCTCTGCAAGCTCTCCAGGACAACATAAAATCTGGGGCTCTGTGCTTTCTTTCGTTCTGAACAAGTGTTACTGTTTTCTGCACAAAAGCGATTCTGCGAAGCAATGTGAACACTTCTGCTTCCCAGGCACAGAGAAGGTGCTAGCAGGCAATTCTCTGCCTGCCTTTCCCCAGTGCTCTGCAAGCTCTCCAGGACAACATAGAATCTGGGGCTCTGTGCTTTCTTTCCTTCTGAACAAGTGTTACTGTTTTCTGCACAAAAGCGATTCTGCGAAGCAATGTGAACACTTCTGCTTCCCAGGCACAGAGAAGGTGCTAGCAGGGAATTCTCTGCCTGCCTTTCCCCAGTGCTCTGCAAGCTCTCCAGGACAACATAGAATCTGGGGCTCTGTGCTTTCTTTCGTTCTGAAGAAGTGTTACTGTTTTCTGCACAAAAGTGATTCTGCGAAGCAATGTGAACACTTCTGCTTCCCAGGCACAGAGAAGGTGCTAGCAGGGAATTCTCTGCCTGCCTTTCCCCAGTGCTCTGCAAGCTCTCCAGGACAACATAAAATCTGGGGCTCTGTGCTTTCTTTCGTTCTGAACAAGTGTTACTGTTTTCTGCACAAAAGCGATTCTGCAAAGCAATGTGAACACTTCTGCTTCCCAGGCACAGAGAAGGTGCTAGCAAGGAATTCTCTGCCTGCCTTTCCCCAGTGCTCTGCAAGCTCTCCAGGACAACATAGAATCTGGGGCTCTGTGCTTTCTTTCGTTCTGAACAAGTGTTAATGTTTTCTGCACAAAAGCGATTCTGCGAAGCAATGTGAACAGGCACAGAGAAGGTGCTAGCAGGGAATTCTCTGCCTGCCTTTCCCCAGTGCTCTGCAAGCTCTCCAGGACAACATAGAATCTGGGGCTCTGTGCTTTCTTTAGTTCTGAACAAGTGTTACTGTTTTCTGCACAAAAGCGATTCTTGCGAAGCAATGTGAACAGGCACAGAGAAGGTGCTATCAGGGAATTCTCTGCCTGCCTTTCCCCAGTGCTCTGCAAGCTCTCCAGGACAACATAGAATCTGGGGCTCTGTGCTTTCTTTCCTTCTGAACAAGTGTTAGTGTTTTCTGCACAAAAGCGATTCTGCGAAGCAATGTGAACACTTCTGCTTCCCAGGCACAGAGAAGGTGCTAGCAGGGAATTCTCTGCCTGCCTTTCCCCAGTGCTCTGCAAGCTCTCCAGGACAACATAGAATCTGGGGCTCTGTGCTTTCTTTAGTTCTGAACAAGTGTTACTGTTTTCTGCACAAAAGCGATTCTTGCGAAGCAATGTGAACAGGCACAGAGAAGGTGCTATCAGGGAATTCTCTGCCTGCCTTTCCCCAGTGCTCTGCAAGCTCTCCAGGACAACATAGAATCTGGGGCTCTGTGCTTTCTTTCGTTCTGAACAAGTGTTAATGTTTTCTGCACAAAAGCGATTCTGCGAAGCAATATGAACAGGCACAGAGAAGGTGCTAGCAGGGAATTCTCTGCCTGCCTTTCCCCAGTGCTCTGCAAGCTCTCCAGGACAACATAAAATCTGGGGCTCTGTGCTTTCTTTCGTTCTGAACAAGTGTTACTGTTTTCTGCACAAAAGCGATTCTGCAAAGCAATGTGAACACTTCTGCTTCCCAGGCACAGAGAAGGTGCTAGCAAGGAATTCTCTGCCTGCCTTTCCCCAGTGCTCTGCAAGCTCTCCAGGACAACATAAAATCTGGGGCTCTGTGCTTTCTTTCGTTCTGAACAAGTGTTACTGTTTTCTGCACAAAAGCGATTCTTGCGAAGCAATGTGAACACTTCTGCTTCCCAGGCACAGAGAAGGTGCTAGCAAGGAATTCTCTGCCTGCCTTTCCCCAGTGCTCTGCAAGCTCTCCAGGACAACATAAAATCTGGGGCTCTGTGCTTTCTTTCCTTCTGAACAAGTGTTACTGTTTTCTGCACAAAAGCGATTCTGCGAAGCAATGTGAACACTTCTGCTTCCCAGGCACAGAGAAGGTGCTAGCAGGCAATTCTCTGCCTGCCTTTCCCCAGTGCTCTGCAAGCTCTCCAGGACAACATAGAATCTGGGGCTCTGTGCTTTCTTTCCTTCTGAACAAGTGTTACTGTTTTCTGCACAAAAGCGATTCTGCGAAGCAATGTGAACACTTCTGCTTCCCAGGCACAGAGAAGGTGCTAGCAGGGAATTCTCTGCCTGCCTTTCCCCAGTGCTCTGCAAGCTCTCCAGGACAACATAGAATCTGGGGCTCTGTGCTTTCTTTCGTTCTGAACAAGTGTTAATGTTTTCTGCACAAAAGCGATTCTGCGAAGCAATGTGAACAGGCACAGAGAAGGTGCTAGCAGGGAATTCTCTGCCTGCCTTTCCCCAGTGCTCTGCAAGCTCTCCAGGACAACATAGAATCTGGGGCTCTGTGCTTTCTTTCGTTCTGAACAAGTGTTACTGTTTTCTGCACAAAAGCGATTCTTGCGAAGCAATGTGAACAGGCACAGAGAAGGTGCTATCAGGGAATTCTCTGCCTGCCTTTCCCCAGTGCTCTGCAAGCTCTCCAGGACAACATAGAATCTGGGGCTCTGTGCTTTCTTTCCTTCTGAACAAGTGTTAGTGTTTTCTGCACAAAAGCGATTCTGCGAAGCAATGTGAACACTTCTGCTTCCCAGGCACAGAGAAGGTGCTAGCAGGGAATTCTCTGCCTGCCTTTCCCCAGTGCTCTGCAAGCTCTCCAGGACAACATAGAATCTGGGGCTCTGTGCTTTCTTTAGTTCTGAACAAGTGTTACTGTTTTCTGCACAAAAGCGATTCTTGCGAAGCAATGTGAACAGGCACAGAGAAGGTGCTATCAGGGAATTCTCTGCCTGCCTTTCCCCAGTGCTCTGCAAGCTCTCCAGGACAACATAGAATCTGGGGCTCTGTGCTTTCTTTCGTTCTGAACAAGTGTTAATGTTTTCTGCACAAAAGCGATTCTGCGAAGCAATGTGAACAGGCACAGAGAAGGTGCTAGCAGGGAATTCTCTGCCTGCCTTTCCCCAGTGCTCTGCAAGCTCTCCAGGACAACATAGAATCTGGGGCTCTGTGCTTTCTTTCGTTCTGAACAAGTGTTACTGTTTTCTGCACAAAAGCGATTCTTGCGAAGCAATGTGAACAGGCACAGAGAAGGTGCTATCAGGGAATTCTCTGCCTGCCTTTCCCCAGTGCTCTGCAAGCTCTCCAGGACAACATAGAATCTGGGGCTCTGTGCTTTCTTTCGTTCTGAACAAGTGTTAATGTTTTCTGCACAAAAGCGATTCTGCGAAGCAATGTGAACAGGCACAGAGAAGGTGCTAGCAGGGAATTCTCTGCCTGCCTTTCCCCAGTGCTCTGCAAGCTCTCCAGGACAACATAGAATCTGGGGCTCTGTGCTTTCTTTCGTTCTGAACAAGTGTTACTGTTTTCTGCACAAAAGCGATTCTGCGAAGCAATGTGAACACTTCTGCTTCCCAGGCACAGAGAAGGTGCTAGCAAGGAATTCTCTTCCTGCCTTTCCCCAGTGCTCTGCAAGCTCTCCAGGACAACATAAAATCTGGGGCTCTGTGCTTTCTTTCGTTCTGAACAAGTGTTACTGTTTTCTGCACAAAAGCGATTCTTGCGAAGCAATGTGAACACTTCTGCTTCCCAGGCACAGAGAAGGTGCTAGCAAGGAATTCTCTGCCTGCCTTTCCCCAGTGCTCTGCAAGCTCTCCAGGACAACATAAAATCTGGGGCTCTGTGCTTTCTTTCCTTCTGAACAAGTGTTACTGTTTTCTGCACAAAAGCGATTCTGCGAAGCAATGTGAACAGGCACAGAGAAGGTGCTAGCAGGGAATTCTCTGCCTGCCTTTCCCCAGTGCTCTGCAAGCTCTCCAGGACAACATAGAATCTGGGGCTCTGTGCTTTCTTTCCTTCTGAACAAGTGTTAGTGTTTTCTGCACAAAAGCGATTCTGCGAAGCAATGTGAACACTTCTGCTTCCCAGGCACAGAGAAGGTGCTAGCAGGCAATTCTCTGCCTGCCTTTCCCCAGTGCTCTGCAAGCTCTCCAGGACAACATAGAATCTGGGGCTCTGTGCTTTCTTTCCTTCTGAACAAGTGTTACTGTTTTCTGCACAAAAGCGATTCTGCGAAGCAATGTGAACACTTCTGCTTCCCAGGCACAGAGAAGGTGCTAGCAGGGAATTCTCTGCCTGCCTTTCCCCAGTGCTCTGCAAGCTCTCCAGGACAACATAGAATCTGGGGCTCTGTGCTTTCTTTCGTTCTGAACAAGTGTTAATGTTTTCTGCACAAAAGCGATTCTGCGAAGCAATGTGAACAGGCACAGAGAAGGTGCTAGCAGGGAATTCTCTGCCTGCCTTTCCCCAGTGCTCTGCAAGCTCTCCAGGACAACATAGAATCTGGGGCTCTGTGCTTTCTTTCGTTCTGAACAAGTGTTACTGTTTTCTGCACAAAAGCGATTCTTGCGAAGCAATGTGAACAGGCACAGAGAAGGTGCTATCAGGGAATTCTCTGCCTGCCTTTCCCCAGTGCTCTGCAAGCTCTCCAGGACAACATAGAATCTGGGGCTCTGTGCTTTCTTTCGTTCTGAACAAGTGTTAATGTTTTCTGCACAAAAGCGATTCTGCGAAGCAATGTGAACAGGCACAGAGAAGGTGCTAGCAGGGAATTCTCTGCCTGCCTTTCCCCAGTGCTCTGCAAGCTCTCCAGGACAACATAGAATCTGGGGCTCTGTGCTTTCTTTCGTTCTGAACAAGTGTTACTGTTTTCTGCACAAAAGCGATTCTGCGAAGCAATGTGAACACTTCTGCTTCCCAGGCACAGAGAAGGTGCTAGCAAGGAATTCTCTTCCTGCCTTTCCCCAGTGCTCTGCAAGCTCTCCAGGACAACATAAAATCTGGGGCTCTGTGCTTTCTTTCGTTCTGAACAAGTGTTACTGTTTTCTGCACAAAAGCGATTCTTGCGAAGCAATGTGAACACTTCTGCTTCCCAGGCACAGAGAAGGTGCTAGCAAGGAATTCTCTGCCTGCCTTTCCCCAGTGCTCTGCAAGCTCTCCAGGACAACATAAAATCTGGGGCTCTGTGCTTTCTTTCCTTCTGAACAAGTGTTACTGTTTTCTGCACAAAAGCGATTCTGCGAAGCAATGTGAACAGGCACAGAGAAGGTGCTAGCAGGGAATTCTCTGCCTGCCTTTCCCCAGTGCTCTGCAAGCTCTCCAGGACAACATAGAATCTGGGGCTCTGTGCTTTCTTTCCTTCTGAACAAGTGTTACTGTTTTCTGCACAAAAGCGATTCTGCGAAGCAATGTGAACACTTCTGCTTCCCAGGCACAGAGAAGGTGCTAGCAGGGAATTCTCTGCCTGCCTTTCCCCAGTGCTCTGCAAGCTCTCCAGGAAAACATAAAATCTGGGGCTCTGTGCTTTCTTTCCTTCTGAACAAGTGTTACTGTTTTCTGCACAAAAGCGATTCTTGTGAAGCAATGTGAACACTTCTGCTTCCCAGGCACAGAGAAGGTGCTAGCAAGGAATTCTCTGCCTGCCTTTCCCCAGTGCTCTGCAAGCTCTCCAGGACAACATAGAATCTGGGGCTCTGTGCTTTCTTTCCTTCTGAACAAGTGTTAGTGTTTTCTGCACAAAAGCGATTCTGCGAAGCAATGTGAACACTTCTGCTTCCCAGGCACAGAGAAGGTGCTAGCAAGGAATTCTCTGCCTGCCTTTCCCCAGTGCTCTGCAAGCTCTCCAGGACAACATAGAATCTGGGGCTCTGTGCTTTCTTTCGTTCTGAACAAGTGTTAATGTTTTCTGCACAAAAGCGATTCTGCGAAGCAATGTGAACAGGCACAGAGAAGGTGCTAGCAGGGAATTCTCTGCCTGCCTTTCCCCAGTGCTCTGCAAGCTCTCCAGGACAACATAGAATCTGGGGCTCTGTGCTTTCTTTCGTTCTGAACAAGTGTTAATGTTTTCTGCACAAAAGCGATTCTGCGAAGCAATGTGAACAGGCACAGAGAAGGTGCTAGCAGGGAATTCTCTGCCTGCCTTTCCCCAGTGCTCTGCAAGCTCTCCAGGACAACATAGAATCTGGGGCTCTGTGCTTTCTTTCGTTCTGAACAACTGTTACTGTTTTCTGCACAAAAGCGATTCTGCAAAGCAATGTGAACACTTCTGCTTCCCAGGCACAGAGAAGGTGCTAGCAAGGAATTCTCTTCCTGCCTTTCCCCAGTGCTCTGCAAGCTCTCCAGGACAACATAAAATCTGGGGCTCTGTGCTTTCTTTCCTTCTGAACAACTGTTACTGTTTTCTGCACAAAAGCGATTCTTGCGAAGCAATGTGAACACTTCTGCTTCCCAGGCACAGAGAAGGTGCTAGCAGGGAATTCTCTGCCTGCCTTTCCCCAGTGCTCTGCAAGCTCTCCAGGACAACATAGAATCTGGGGCTCTGTGCTTTCTTTAGTTCTGAACAAGTGTTACTGTTTTCTGCACAAAAGCGATTCTTGCGAAGCAATGTGAACAGGCACAGAGAAGGTGCTATCAGGGAATTCTCTGCCTGCCTTTCCCCAGTGCTCTGCAAGCTCTCCAGGACAACATAGAATCTGGGGCTCTGTGCTTTCTTTCGTTCTGAACAAGTGTTACTGTTTTCTGCACAAAAGCGATTCTGCGAAGCAATGTGAACAGGCACAGAGAAGGTGCTAGCAGGGAATTCTCTGCCTGCCTTTCCCCAGTGCTCTGCAAGCTCTCCAGGACAACATAGAATCTGGGGCTCTGTGCTTTCTTTCGTTCTGAACAAGTGTAACTGTTTTCTGCACAAAAGCGATTCTGCGAAGCAATGTGAACACTTCTGCTTCCCAGGCACAGAGAAGGTGCTAGCAAGGAATTCTCTTCCTGCCTTTCCCCAGTGCTCTGCAAGCTCTCCAGGACAACATAAAATCTGGGGCTCTGTGCTTTCTTTCCTTCTGAACAACTGTTACTGTTTTCTGCACAAAAGCGATTCTTGCGAAGCAATGTGAACACTTCTGCTTCCCAGGCACAGAGAAGGTGCTAGCAGGGAATTCTCTGCCTGCCTTTCCCCAGTGCTCTGCAAGCTCTCCAGGACAACATAGAATCTGGGGCTCTGTGCTTTCTTTAGTTCTGAACAAGTGTTACTGTTTTCTGCACAAAAGCGATTCTTGCGAAGCAATGTGAACAGGCACAGAGAAGGTGCTAGCAAGGAATTCTCTGCCTGCCTTTCCCCAGTGCTCTGCAAGCTGTCCAGGACAACATAAAATCTGGGGCTCTGTGCTTTCTTTCCTTCTGAACAACTGTTACTGTTTTCTGCACAAAAGCGATTCTTGCGAAGCAATGTGAACACTTCTGCTTCCCAGGCACAGAGAAGGTGCTAGCAGGGAATTCTCTGCCTGCCTTTCCCCAGTGCTCTGCAAGCTCTCCAGAACAACAGCAAATCTGGGGCTCTGTGCTTTCTTTTGTTCTGAACAAGTGTTAGTGTTTTCTGCACAAAAGCGATTCTGCGAAGCAATGTGAACACTTCTGCTTCCCAGGCACAGAGAAGGTGCTAGCAGGGAATTCTCTGCCTGCCTTTCCCCAGTGCTCTGCAAGCTCTCCAGGACAACATAAAATCTGGGGCTCTGTGCTTTCTTTTGTTCTGAGCAAGTGTTACTGTTTTCTGCACAAAAGCGATTGTTGCGAAGTAATGTGAACACTTCTGCTGCCCAGGCACAGAGAAGGTGCTAGCAGGGAATTCTCTGCCTGCCTTTCCCCAGTGCTCTGCAAGCTCTCCAGGACAACATAAAATCTGGGGCTCTGTGCTTTCTTTTGTTCTGAACAAGTGTTAGTTTTTTCTGCAGAAAAGCGATTCTGCGAAGCAATGTGAACTCTTCTGCTTCCCAGGCACAGAGAAGGTGCTAGCAGGGAATTCTCTGCCTGCCTTTCCCCAGTGCTCTGCAAGCTCTCCAGAACAACAGCAAATCTGGGGCTCTGTGCTTTCTTTCGTTCTGAACAAGTGTTACTGTTTTCTGCACAAAAGCGATTCTGCGAAGCAATGTGAACACTTCTGCTTCCCAGGCACAGAGAAGGTGCTAGCAGGGAATTCTCTGCCTGCCTTTCCCCAGTGCTCTGCAAGCTCTCAGGACAACATAGAATCTGGGGCTCTGTGCTTTCTTTTGTTCTGAACAAGTGTTAGTGTTTTCTGCACAAAGGCGATTCTGCGAAGCAATGTGAACACTTCTGCTTCCAAGGCTCAGAGAAGGTGCTAGCAGGGAATTCTCTGCCTGACTTTCCCCAGTGCTCTGCAAGCTCTCCAGGACAACAGCAAATCTGGGGTTCTGTGCTTTCTTTTGTTCTGAACAAGTGTTACTGTTTTCTGCAGAAAAGCGATTCTGCGAAGCAATGTGAACACTTCTGCTTCCCAGGCACAGAGAAGGTGCTAGCAGGGAATTCTCTGCCTGCCTTTCCCCAGTGCTCTGCAAGCTCTCCAGGACAACATAAAATCTGGGGCTCTGTGCTTTCTTTCCTTCTGAAAAAGTGGTACTGTTTTCTGCACAAAAGCGATTCTTGCGAAGCAATGTGAACACTTCTGCTTCCCAGGCACAGAGAAGGTGCTAGCAAGGAATTCTCTGCCTGCCTTTCCCCAGTGCTCTGCAAGCTCTCCAGGACAACATAAAATCTGGGGCTCTGTGCTTTCTTTCGTTCTGAACAAGTGTTACTGTTTTCTGCACAAAAGCGATTCTGCGAAGCAATGTGAACAGGCACAGAGAAGGTGCTAGCAGGGAATTCTCTGCCTGCCTTTCCCCAGTGCTCTGCAATCTCTCCAGGACAACATAAAATCTGGGGCTCTGTGCTTTCTTTCCTTCTGAACAAGTGTTACTGTTTTCTGCACAAAAGCGATTCTGCGAAGCAATGTGAACACTTCTGCTTCCCAGGCACAGAGAAGGTGCTAGCAAGGAATTCTCTGCCTGCCTTTCCCCAGTGCTCTGCAAGCTCTCCAGGACAACATAAAATCTGGGGTCTGTGCTTTCTTTCCTTCTGAACAAGTGTTACTGTTTTCTGCACAAAAGCGATTCTTGCGAAGCAATGTGAACACTTCTGCTTCCCAGGCACAGAGAAGGTGCTAGCAGGGAATTCTCTGCCTGCCTTTCCCCAGTGCTCTGCAAGCTCTCCAGGACAACATAAAATCTGGGGCTCTGTGCTTTCTTTTGTTCTGAGCAAGTGTTACTGTTTTCTGCACAAAAGCGATTCTTGCGAAGCAATGTGAACACTTCTGCTTCCCAGGCACAGAGAAGGTGCTAGCAAGGAATTCTCTGCCTGCCTTTCCCCAGTGCTCTGCAAGCTCTCCAGGACAACATAGAATCTGGGGCTCTGTGCTTTCTTTCCTTCTGAACAAGTGTTACTGTTTTCTGCACAAAAGCGATTCTGCGAAGCAATGTGAACACTTCTGCTTCCCAGGCACAGAGAAGGTGCTAGCAAGGAATTCTCTGCCTGCCTTTCCCCAGTGCTCTGCAAGCTCTCCAGGACAACATAAAATCTGGGGCTCTGTGCTTTCTTTCCTTCTGAACAAGTGTTACTGTTTTCTGCACAAAAGCGATTCTGCGAAGCAATGTGAACACTTCTGCTTCCCAGGCACAGAGAAGGTGCTAGCAAGGAATTCTCTGCCTGCCTTTCCCCAGTGCTCTGCAAGCTCTCCAGGACAACATAGAATCTGGGGCTCTGTGCTTTCTTTCCTTCTGAACAAGTGTTACTGTTTTCTGCACAAAAGCGATTCTGCGAAGCAATGTGAACACTTCTGCTTCCCAGGCACAGAGAAGGTGCTAGCAAGGAATTCTCTGCCTGCCTTTCCCCAGTGCTCTGCAAGCTCTCCAGGACAACATAAAATCTGGGGCTCTGTGCTTTCTTTCCTTCTGAACAAGTGTTACTGTTTTCTGCACAAAAGCGATTCTGCGAAGCAATGTGAACACTTCTGCTTCCCAGGCACAGAGAAGGTGCTAGCAAGGAATTCTCTGCCTGCCTTTCCCCAGTGCTCTGCAAGCTCTCCAGGACAACATAAAATCTGGGGCTCTGTGCTTTCTTTCGTTCTGAACAAGTGTTAATGTTTTCTGCACAAAAGCGATTCTGCGAAGCAATGTGAACAGGCACAGAGAAGGTGCTAGCAGGGAATTCTCTGCCTGCCTTTCCCCAGTGCTCTGCAAGCTCTCCAGGACAACATAGAATCTGGGGCTCTGTGCTTTCTTTAGTTCTGAACAAGTGTTACTGTTTTCTGCACAAAAGCGATTCTTGCGAAGCAATGTGAACAGGCACAGAGAAGGTGCTATCAGGGAATTCTCTGCCTGCCTTTCCCCAGTGCTCTGCAAGCTCTCCAGGACAACATAGAATCTGGGGCTCTGTGCTTTCTTTCGTTCTGAACAAGTGTTAATGTTTTCTGCACAAAAGCGATTCTGCGAAGCAATGTGAACAGGCACAGAGAAGGTGCTAGCAGGGAATTCTCTGCCTGCCTTTCCCCAGTGCTCTGCAAGCTCTCCAGGACAACATAGAATCTGGGGCTCTGTGCTTTCTTTCGTTCTGAACAAGTGTTACTGTTTTCTGCACAAAAGCGATTCTGCGAAGCAATGTGAACACTTCTGCTTCCCAGGCACAGAGAAGGTGCTAGCAAGGAATTCTCTGCCTGCCTTTCCCCAGTGCTCTGCAAGCTCTCCAGGACAACATAAAATCTGGGGCTCTGTGCTTTCTTTCCTTCTGAACAACTGTTACTGTTTTCTGCACAAAAGCGATTCTTGCGAAGCAATGTGAACACTTCTGCTTCCCAGGCACAGAGAAGGTGCTAGCAGGGAATTCTCTGCCTGCCTTTTCCCAGTGTTCTGCAAGCTCTCCAGGACAACATAGAATCTGGGGCTCTGTGCTTTCTTTAGTTCTGAACAAGTGTTACTGTTTTCTGCACAAAAGCGATTCTTGCGAAGCAATGTGAACAGGCACAGAGAAGGTGCTATCAGGGAATTCTCTGCCTGCCTTTCCCCAGTGCTCTGCAAGCTCTCCAGGACAACATAGAATCTGGGGCTCTGTGCTTTCTTTCGTTCTGAACAAGTGTTAATGTTTTCTGCACAAAAGCGATTCTGCGAAGCAATGTGAACAGGCACAGAGAAGGTGCTAGCAGGGAATTCTCTGCCTGCCTTTCCCCAGTGCTCTGCAAGCTCTCCAGGACAACATAGAATCTGGGGCTCTGTGCTTTCTTTCGTTCTGAACAAGTGTTACTGTTTTCTGCACAAAAGCGATTCTGCGAAGCAATGTGAACACTTCTGCTTCCCAGGCACAGAGAAGGTGCTAGCAAGGAATTCTCTTCCTGCCTTTCCCCAGTGCTCTGCAAGCTCTCCAGGACAACATAAAATCTGGGGCTCTGTGCTTTCTTTCCTTCTGAACAACTGTTACTGTTTTCTGCACAAAAGCGATTCTTGCGAAGCAATGTGAACACTTCTGCTTCCCAGGCACAGAGAAGGTGCTATCAGGGAATTCTCTGCCTGCCTTTCCCCAGTGCTCTGCAAGCTCTCCAGGACAACATAGAATCTGGGGCTCTGTGCTTTCTTTAGTTCTGAACAAGTGTTACTGTTTTCTGCACAAAAGCGATTCTTGCGAAGCAATGTGAACAGGCACAGAGAAGGTGCTAGCAAGGAATTCTCTGCCTGCCTTTCCCCAGTGCTCTGCAAGCTGTCCAGGACAACATAAAATCTGGGGCTCTGTGCTTTCTTTCCTTCTGAACAAGTGTTACTGTTTTCTGCACAAAAGCGATTCTGCGAAGCAATGTGAACACTTCTGCTTCCCAGGCACAGAGAAGGTGCTAGCAGGGAATTCTCTGCCTGCCTTTCCCCAGTGCTCTGCAAGCTCTCCAGAACAACAGCAAATCTGGGGCTCTGTGCTTTTTTTTGTTCTGAACAAGTGTTAGTGTTTTCTGCACAAAAGCGATTCTGCGAAGCAATGTGAACACTTCTGCTTCCCAGGCACAGAGAAGGTGCTAGCAGGGAATTCTCTGCCTGCCTTTCCCCAGTGCTCTGCAAGCTCTCAGGACAACATAGAATCTGGGGCTCTGTGCTTTCTTTTGTTCTGAACAAGTGTTAGTGTTTTCTGCACAAAGGCGATTCTGCGAAGCAATGTGAACACTTCTGCTTCCAAGGCTCAGAGAAGGTGCTAGCAGGGAATTCTCTGCCTGCCTTTCCCCAGTGCTCTGCAAGCTCTCCAGGACAACAGCAAATCTGGGGCTCTGTGCTTTCTTTTGTTCTGAACAAGTGTTACTGTTTTCTGCAGAAAAGCGATTCTGCGAAGCAATGTGAACACTTCTGCTTCCCAGGCACAGAGAAGGTGCTAGCAGGGAATTCTCTGCCTGCCTTTCCCCAGTGCTCTGCAAGCTCTCCAGGACAACATAAAATCTGGGGCTCTGTGCTTTCTTTCCTTCTGAAAAAGTGGTACTGTTTTCTGCACAAAAGCGATTCTTGCGAAGCAATGTGAACACTTCTGCTTCCCAGGCACAGAGAAGGTGCTAGCAAGGAATTCTCTGCCTGCCTTTCCCCAGTGCTCTGCAAGCTCTCCAGGACAACATAAAATCTGGGGCTCTGTGCTTTCTTTCCTTCTGAACAAGTGTTACTGTTTTCTGCACAAAAGCGATTCTGCGAAGCAATGTGAACAGGCACAGAGAAGGTGCTATCAGGGAATTCTCTGCCTGCCTTTCCCCAGTGCTCTGCAATCTCTCCAGGACAACATAAAATCTGGGGCTCTGTGCTTTCTTTCCTTCTGAACAAGTGTTACTGTTTTCTGCACAAAAGCGATTCTGCGAAGCAATGTGAACACTTCTGCTTCCCAGGCACAGAGAAGGTGCTAGCAAGGAATTCTCTGCCTGCCTTTCCCCAGTGCTCTGCAAGCTCTCCAGGACAACATAAAATCTGGGGTCTGTGCTTTCTTTCCTTCTGAACAAGTGTTACTGTTTTCTGCACAAAAGCGATTCTTGCGAAGCAATGTGAACACTTCTGCTTCCCAGGCACAGAGAAGGTGCTAGCAAGGAATTCTCTGCCTGCCTTTCCCCAGTGCTCTGCAAGCTCTCCAGGACAACATAAAATCTGGGGCTCTGTGCTTTCTTTCCTTCTGAACAAGTGTTACTGTTTTCTGCACAAAAGCGATTCTTGCGAAGCAATGTGAACACTTCTGCTTCCCAGGCACAGAGAAGGTGCTAGCAAGGAATTCTCTGCCTGCCTTTCCCCAGTGCTCTGCAAGCTCTCCAGGTCAACATAAAATCTGGGGCTCTGTGCTTTCTTTCCTTCTGAACAAGTGTTACTGTTTTCTGCACAAAAGCGATTCTGCGAAGCAATGTGAACACTTCTGCTTCCCAGGCACAGAGAAGGTGCTAGCAGGGAATTCTCTGCCTGCCTTTCCCCAGTGCTCTGCAAGCTCTCCAGGACAACATAAAATCTGGGGCTCTGTGCTTTCTTTCCTTCTGAACAAGTGTTACTGTTTTCTGCACAAAAGCGATTCTTGCGAAGCAATGTGAACACTTCTGCTTCCCAGGCACAGAGAAGGTGCTAGCAAGGAATTCTCTGCCTGCCTTTCCCCAGTGCTCTGCAAGCTCTCCAGGACAACATAGAATCTGGGGCTCTGTGCTTTCTTTCCTTCTGAACAAGTGTTACTGTTTTCTGCACAAAAGCGATTCTGCGAAGCAATGTGAACAGGCACAGAGAAGGTGCTATCAGGGAATTCTCTGCCTGCCTTTCCCCAGTGCTCTGCAATCTCTCCAGGACAACATAAAATCTGGGGCTCTGTGCTTTCTTTCCTTCTGAACAAGTGTTACTGTTTTCTGCACAAAAGCGATTCTGCGAAGCAATGTGAACACTTCTGCTTCCCAGGCACAGAGAAGGTGCTAGGAAGGAATTCTCTGCCTGCCTTTCCCCAGTGCTCTGCAAGCTCTCCAGGACAACATAAAATCTGGGGCTCTGTGCTTTCTTTCCTTCTGAACAAGTGTTACTGTTTTCTGCACAAAAGCGATTCTGCGAAGCAATGTGAACACTTCTGCTTCCCAGGCACAGAGAAGGTGCTAGCAAGGAATTCTCTGCCTGCCTTTCCCCAGTGCTCTGCAAGCTCTCCAGGACAACATAGAATCTGGGGCTCTGTGCTTTCTTTCCTTCTGAACAAGTGTTACTGTTTTCTGCACAAAAGCGATTCTGCGAAGCAATGTGAACACTTCTGCTTCCCAGGCACAGAGAAGGTGCTAGCAAGGAATTCTCTGCCTGCCTTTCCCCAGTGCTCTGCAAGCTCTCCAGGACAACATAAAATCTGGGGCTCTGTGCTTTCTTTCCTTCTGAACAAGTGTTACTGTTTTCTGCACAAAAGCGATTCTGCGAAGCAATGTGAACACTTCTGCTTCCCAGGCACAGAGAAGGTGCTAGCAAGGAATTCTCTGCCTGCCTTTCCCCAGTGCTCTGCAAGCTCTCCAGGACAACATAAAATCTGGGGCTCTGTGCTTTCTTTCGTTCTGAACAAGTGTTAATGTTTTCTGCACAAAAGCGATTCTGCGAAGCAATGTGAACAGGCACAGAGAAGGTGCTAGCAGGGAATTCTCTGCCTGCCTTTCCCCAGTGCTCTGCAAGCTCTCCAGGACAACATAGAATCTGGGGCTCTGTGCTTTCTTTAGTTCTGAACAAGTGTTACTGTTTTCTGCACAAAAGCGATTCTTGCGAAGCAATGTGAACAGGCACAGAGAAGGTGCTATCAGGGAATTCTCTGCCTGCCTTTCCCCAGTGCTCTGCAAGCTCTCCAGGACAACATAGAATCTGGGGCTCTGTGCTTTCTTTCGTTCTGAACAAGTGTTAATGTTTTCTGCACAAAAGCGATTCTGCGAAGCAATGTGAACAGGCACAGAGAAGGTGCTAGCAGGGAATTCTCTGCCTGCCTTTCCCCAGTGCTCTGCAAGCTCTCCAGGACAACATAGAATCTGGGGCTCTGTGCTTTCTTTCGTTCTGAACAAGTGTTACTGTTTTCTGCACAAAAGCGATTCTGCGAAGCAATGTGAACACTTCTGCTTCCCAGGCACAGAGAAGGTGCTAGCAAGGAATTCTCTGCCTGCCTTTCCCCAGTGCTCTGCAAGCTCTCCAGGACAACATAAAATCTGGGGCTCTGTGCTTTCTTTCCTTCTGAACAACTGTTACTGTTTTCTGCACAAAAGCGATTCTTGCGAAGCAATGTGAACACTTCTGCTTCCCAGGCACAGAGAAGGTGCTAGCAGGGAATTCTCTGCCTGCCTTTTCCCAGTGTTCTGCAAGCTCTCCAGGACAACATAGAATCTGGGGCTCTGTGCTTTCTTTAGTTCTGAACAAGTGTTACTGTTTTCTGCACAAAAGCGATTCTTGCGAAGCAATGTGAACAGGCACAGAGAAGGTGCTATCAGGGAATTCTCTGCCTGCCTTTCCCCAGTGCTCTGCAAGCTCTCCAGGACAACATAGAATCTGGGGCTCTGTGCTTTCTTTCGTTCTGAACAAGTGTTAATGTTTTCTGCACAAAAGCGATTCTGCGAAGCAATGTGAACAGGCACAGAGAAGGTGCTAGCAGGGAATTCTCTGCCTGCCTTTCCCCAGTGCTCTGCAAGCTCTCCAGGACAACATAGAATCTGGGGCTCTGTGCTTTCTTTCGTTCTGAACAAGTGTTACTGTTTTCTGCACAAAAGCGATTCTGCGAAGCAATGTGAACACTTCTGCTTCCCAGGCACAGAGAAGGTGCTAGCAAGGAATTCTCTTCCTGCCTTTCCCCAGTGCTCTGCAAGCTCTCCAGGACAACATAAAATCTGGGGCTCTGTGCTTTCTTTCCTTCTGAACAACTGTTACTGTTTTCTGCACAAAAGCGATTCTTGCGAAGCAATGTGAACACTTCTGCTTCCCAGGCACAGAGAAGGTGCTAGCAGGGAATTCTCTGCCTGCCTTTCCCCAGTGCTCTGCAAGCTCTCCAGGACAACATAGAATCTGGGGCTCTGTGCTTTCTTTAGTTCTGAACAAGTGTTACTGTTTTCTGCACAAAAGCGATTCTTGCGAAGCAATGTGAACAGGCACAGAGAAGGTGCTAGCAAGGAATTCTCTGCCTGCCTTTCCCCAGTGCTCTGCAAGCTGTCCAGGACAACATAAAATCTGGGGCTCTGTGCTTTCTTTTGTTCTGAACAAGTGTTAGTGTTTTCTGCACAAAAGCGATTCTGCGAAGCAATGTGAACACTTCTGCTTCCCAGGCACAGAGAAGGTGCTAGCAGGGAATTCTCTGCCTGCCTTTCCCCAGTGCTCTGCAAGCTCTCCAGAACAACAGCAAATCTGGGGCTCTGTGCTTTCTTTTGTTCTGAACAAGTGTTAGTGTTTTCTGCACAAAAGCGATTCTGCGAAGCAATGTGAACACTTCTGCTTCCCAGGCACAGAGAAGGTGCTAGCAGGGAATTCTCTGCCTGCCTTTCCCCAGTGCTCTGCAAGCTCTCCAGGACAACATAAAATCTGGGGCTCTGTGCTTTCTTTTGTTCTGAGCAAGTGTTACTGTTTTCTGCACAAAAGCGATTGTTGCGAAGTAATGTGAACACTTCTGCTGCCCAGGCACAGAGAAGGTCCTAGCAGGGAATTCTCTGCCTGCCTTTCCCCAGTGCTCTGCAAGCTCTCCAGGACAACATAAAATCTGGGGCTCTGTGCTTTCTTTTGTTCTGAACAAGTGTTAGTTTTTTCTGCAGAAAAGCGGTTCTGCGAAGCAATGTGAACTCTTCTGCTTCCCAGGCACAGAGAAGGTGCTAGCAGGGAATTCTCTGCCTGCCTTTCCCCAGTGCTCTGCAAGCTCTCCAGAACAACAGCAAATCTGGGGCTCTGTGCTTTCTTTAGTTCTGAACAAGTGTTAGTGTTTTCTGCACAAAAGCGATTCTGCGAAGCAATGTGAACACTTCTGCTTCCCAGGCACAGAGAAGGTGCTAGCAGGGAATTCTCTGCCTGCCTTTCCCCAGTGCTCTGCAAGCTCTCAGGACAACATAGAATCTGGGGCTCTGTGCTTTCTTTTGTTCTGAACAAGTGTTAGTGTTTTCTGCACAAAGGCGATTCTGCGAAGCAATGTGAACACTTCTGCTTCCAAGGCTCAGAGAAGGTGCTAGCAGGGAATTCTCTGCCTGCCTTTCCCCAGTGCTCTGCAAGCTCTCCAGGACAACAGCAAATCTGGGGCTCTGTGCTTTCTTTTGTTCTGAACAAGTGTTACTGTTTTCTGCAGAAAAGCGATTCTGCGAAGCAATGTGAACACTTCTGCTTCCCAGGCACAGAGAAGGTGCTAGCAGGGAATTCTCTGCCTGCCTTTCCCCAGTGCTCTGCAAGCTCTCCAGGACAACATAAAATCTGGGGCTCTGTGCTTTCTTTCCTTCTGAAAAAGTGGTACTGTTTTCTGCACAAAAGCGATTCTTGCGAAGCAATGTGAACACTTCTGCTTCCCAGGCACAGAGAAGGTGCTAGCAAGGAATTCTCTGCCTGCCTTTCCCCAGTGCTCTGCAAGCTCTCCAGGACAACATAAAATCTGGGGCTCTGTGCTTTCTTTCCTTCTGAACAAGTGTTACTGTTTTCTGCACAAAAGCGATTCTGCGAAGCAATGTGAACAGGCACAGAGAAGGTGCTATCAGGGAATTCTCTGCCTGCCTTTCCCCAGTGCTCTGCAATCTCTCCAGGACAACATAAAATCTGGGGCTCTGTGCTTTCTTTCCTTCTGAACAAGTGTTACTGTTTTCTGCACAAAAGCGATTCTGCGAAGCAATGTGAACACTTCTGCTTCCCAGGCACAGAGAAGGTGCTAGCAAGGAATTCTCTGCCTGCCTTTCCCCAGTGCTCTGCAAGCTCTCCAGGACAACATAAAATCTGGGGTCTGTGCTTTCTTTCCTTCTGAACAAGTGTTACTGTTTTCTGCACAAAAGCGATTCTTGCGAAGCAATGTGAACACTTCTGCTTCCCAGGCACAGAGAAGGTGCTAGCAAGGAATTCTCTGCCTGCCTTTCCCCAGTGCTCTGCAAGCTCTCCAGGACAACATAAAATCTGGGGCTCTGTGCTTTCTTTCCTTCTGAACAAGTGTTACTGTTTTCTGCACAAAAGCGATTCTTGCGAAGCAATGTGAACACTTCTGCTTCCCAGGCACAGAGAAGGTGCTAGCAAGGAATTCTCTGCCTGCCTTTCCCCAGTGCTCTGCAAGCTCTCCAGGTCAACATAAAATCTGGGGCTCTGTGCTTTCTTTCCTTCTGAACAAGTGTTACTGTTTTCTGCACAAAAGCGATTCTGCGAAGCAATGTGAACACTTCTGCTTCCCAGGCACAGAGAAGGTGCTAGCAGGGAATTCTCTGCCTGCCTTTCCCCAGTGCTCTGCAAGCTCTCCAGGACAACATAAAATCTGGGGCTCTGTGCTTTCTTTCCTTCTGAACAAGTGTTACTGTTTTCTGCACAAAAGCGATTCTTGCGAAGCAATGTGAACACTTCTGCTTCCCAGGCACAGAGAAGGTGCTAGCAAGGAATTCTCTGCCTGCCTTTCCCCAGTGCTCTGCAAGCTCTCCAGGACAACATAGAATCTGGGGCTCTGTGCTTTCTTTCCTTCTGAACAAGTGTTACTGTTTTCTGCACAAAAGCGATTCTGCGAAGCAATGTGAACAGGCACAGAGAAGGTGCTATCAGGGAATTCTCTGCCTGCCTTTCCCCAGTGCTCTGCAATCTCTCCAGGACAACATAAAATCTGGGGCTCTGTGCTTTCTTTCCTTCTGAACAAGTGTTACTGTTTTCTGCACAAAAGCGATTCTGCGAAGCAATGTGAACACTTCTGCTTCCCAGGCACAGAGAAGGTGCTAGCAAGGAATTCTCTGCCTGCCTTTCCCCAGTGCTCTGCAAGCTCTCCAGGACAACATAAAATCTGGGGTCTGTGCTTTCTTTCCTTCTGAACAAGTGTTACTGTTTTCTGCACAAAAGCGATTCTTGCGAAGCAATGTGAACACTTCTGCTTCCCAGGCACAGAGAAGGTGCTAGCAAGGAATTCTCTGCCTGCCTTTCCCCAGTGCTCTGCAAGCTCTCCAGGACAACATAAAATCTGGGGCTCTGTGCTTTCTTTCCTTCTGAACAAGTGTTACTGTTTTCTGCACAAAAGCGATTCTTGCGAAGCAATGTGAACACTTCTGCTTCCCAGGCACAGAGAAGGTGCTAGCAAGGAATTCTCTGCCTGCCTTTCCCCAGTGCTCTGCAAGCTCTCCAGGTCAACATAAAATCTGGGGCTCTGTGCTTTCTTTCCTTCTGAACAAGTGTTACTGTTTTCTGCACAAAAGCGATTCTGCGAAGCAATGTGAACACTTCTGCTTCCCAGGCACAGAGAAGGTGCTAGCAGGGAATTCTCTGCCTGCCTTTCCCCAGTGCTCTGCAAGCTCTCCAGGACAACATAAAATCTGGGGCTCTGTGCTTTCTTTCCTTCTGAACAAGTGTTACTGTTTTCTGCACAAAAGCGATTCTTGCGAAGCAATGTGAACACTTCTGCTTCCCAGGCACAGAGAAGGTGCTAGCAAGGAATTCTCTGCCTGCCTTTCCCCAGTGCTCTGCAAGCTCTCCAGGACAACATAGAATCTGGGGCTCTGTGCTTTCTTTCCTTCTGAACAAGTGTTACTGTTTTCTGCACAAAAGCGATTCTGCGAAGCAATGTGAACACTTCTGCTTCCCAGCCACAGAGAAGGTGCTAGCAAGGAATTCTCTGCCTGCCTTTCCCCAGTGCTCTGCAAGCTCTCCAGGACAACATAGAATCTGGGGCTCTGTGCTATCTTTCCTTCTGAACAAGTGTTACTGTTTTCTGCACAAAAGCGATTCTGCGAAGCAATGTGAACACTTCTGCTTCCCAGGCACAGAGAAGGTGCTAGCAAGGAATTCTCTGCCTGCCTTTCCCCAGTGCTGTGCAAGCTCTCCAGGACAACATAGAATCTGGGGCTCTGTGCTTTCTTTCCTTCTGAACAAGTGTTACTGTTTTCTGCACAAAAGCGATTCTGCGAAGCAATGTGAATAGGCACAGAGAAGGTGCTATCAGAGAATTCTCTGCCTGACTTTCCCCAGTGCTCTGCAAGCTCTCCAGGACAACATAAAATCTGGGGCTCTGTGCTTTCTTTCGTTCTGAACAAGTGTTACTGTTTTCTGCACAAAAGCGATTCTGCGAAGCAATGTGAACACTTCTGCTTCCCAGGCACACAGAAGGTGCTATCAGGGAATTCTCTGCCTGCCTTTCCCCAGTGCTCTGCAAGCTCTCCAGGACAACATAGAATCTGGGGCTCTGTGCTTTCTTTAGTTCTGAACAAGTGTTACTGTTTTCTGCACAAAAGCGATTCTGCGAAGCAATGTGAACACTTCTGCTTCCCAGGCACAGAGAAGGTGCTAGCAAGGAATTCTCTGCCTGCCTTTCCCCAGTGCTCTGCAAGCTCTCCAGGACAACATAAAATCTGGGGCTCTGTGCTTTCTTTCCTTCTGAACAAGTGTTACTGTTTTCTGCACAAAAGCGATTCTTGCGAAGCAATGTGAACACTTCTGCTTCCCAGGCACAGAGAAGGTGCTAGCAGGGAATTCTCTGCCTGCCTTTCCCCAGTGCTCTGCAAGCTCTCCAGGACAACATAAAATCTGGGGCTCTGTGCTTTCTTTCCTTCTGAACAAGTGTTACTGTTTTCTGCACAAAAGCGATTCTTGCGAAGCAATGTGAACACTTCTGCTTCCCAGGCACAGAGAAGGTGCTAGCAAGGAATTCTCTGCCTGCCTTTCCCCAGTGCTCTGCAAGCTCTCCAGGACAACATAGAATCTGGGGCTCTGTGCTTTCTTTCCTTCTGAACAAGTGTTACTGTTTTCTGCACAAAAGCGATTCTGCGAAGCAATGTGAACACTTCTGCTTCCCAGGCACAGAGAAGGTGCTAGCAAGGAATTCTCTGCCTGCCTTTCCCCAGTGCTCTGCAAGCTCTCCAGGACAACATAGAATCTGGGGCTCTGTGCTTTCTTTCCTTCTGAACAAGTGTTACTGTTTTCTGCACAAAAGCGATTCTGCGAAGCAATGTGAACACTTCTGCTTCCCAGGCACAGAGAAGGTGCTAGCAAGGAATTCTCTGCCTGCCTTTCCCCAGTGCTCTGCAAGCTCTCCAGGACAACATAGAATCTGGGGCTCTGTGCTTTCTTTCCTTCTGAACAAGTGTTACTGTTTTCTGCACAAAAGCGATTCTTGCGAAGCAATGTGAACACTTCTGCTTCCCAGGCACAGAGAAGGTGCTAGCAAGGAATTCTCTGCCTGCCTTTCCCCAGTGCTCTGCAAGCTCTCCAGGACAACATAAAATCTGGGGCTCTGTGCTTTCTTTCCTTCTGAACAAGTGTTACTGTTTTCTGCACAAAAGCGATTCTGCGAAGCAATGTGAACACTTCTGCTTCCCAGGCACAGAGAAGGTGCTAGCAAGGAATTCTCTGCCTGCCTTTCCCCAGTGCTCTGCAAGCTCTCCAGGACAACATAGAATCTGGGGCTCTGTGCTTTCTTTCCTTCTGAACAAGTGTTACTGTTTTCTGCACAAAAGCGATTCTGCGAAGCAATGTGAACACTTCTGCTTCCCAGGCACAGAGAAGGTGCTAGCAAGGAATTCTCTGCCTGCCTTTCCCCAGTGCTCTGCAAGCTCTCCAGGACAACATAAAATCTGGGGCTCTGTGCTTTCTTTCCTTCTGAACAAGTGTTACTGTTTTCTGCACAAAAGCGATTCTGCGAAGCAATGTGAACACTTCTGCTTCCCAGGCACAGAGAAGGTGCTAGCAAGGAATTCTCTGCCTGCCTTTCCCCAGTGCTCTGCAAGCTCTCCAGGACAACATAAAATCTGGGGCTCTGTGCTTTCTTTCGTTCTGAACAAGTGTTAATGTTTTCTGCACAAAAGCGATTCTGCGAAGCAATGTGAACAGGCACAGAGAAGGTGCTAGCAGGGAATTCTCTGCCTGCCTTTCCCCAGTGCTCTGCAAGCTCTCCAGGACAACATAGAATCTGGGGCTCTGTGCTTTCTTTAGTTCTGAACAAGTGTTACTGTTTTCTGCACAAAAGCGATTCTTGCGAAGCAATGTGAACAGGCACAGAGAAGGTGCTATCAGGGAATTCTCTGCCTGCCTTTCCCCAGTGCTCTGCAAGCTCTCCAGGACAACATAGAATCTGGGGCTCTGTGCTTTCTTTCGTTCTGAACAAGTGTTAATGTTTTCTGCACAAAAGCGATTCTGCGAAGCAATGTGAACAGGCACAGAGAAGGTGCTAGCAGGGAATTCTCTGCCTGCCTTTCCCCAGTGCTCTGCAAGCTCTCCAGGACAACATAAAATCTGGGGCTCTGTGCTTTCTTTCCTTCTGAACAACTGTTACTGTTTTCTGCACAAAAGCGATTCTTGCGAAGCAATGTGAACACTTCTGCTTCCCAGGCACAGAGAAGGTGCTAGCAGGGAATTCTCTGCCTGCCTTTCCCCAGTGCTCTGCAAGCTCTCCAGGACAACATAGAATCTGGGGCTCTGTGCTTTCTTTAGTTCTGAACAAGTGTTACTGTTTTCTGCACAAAAGCGATTCTTGCGAAGCAATGTGAACAGGCACAGAGAAGGTGCTATCAGGGAATTCTCTGCCTGCCTTTCCCCAGTGCTCTGCAAGCTCTCCAGGACAACATAGAATCTGGGGCTCTGTGCTTTCTTTCGTTCTGAACAAGTGTTAATGTTTTCTGCACAAAAGCGATTCTGCGAAGCAATGTGAACAGGCACAGAGAAGGTGCTAGAAGGGAATTCTCTGCCTGCCTTTCCCCAGTGCTCTGCAAGCTCTCCAGGACAACATAGAATCTGGGGCTCTGTGCTTTCTTTCGTTCTGAACAAGTGTTACTGTTTTCTGCACAAAAGCGATTCTTGCGAAGCAATGTGAACACTTCTGCTTCCCAGGCACAGAGAAGGTGCTAGCAGGGAATTCTCTGCCTGCCTTTCCCCAGTGCTCTGCAAGCTCTCCAGGACAACATAAAATCTGGGGCTCTGTGCTTTCTTTAGTTCTGAACAAGTGTTACTGTTTTCTGCACAAAAGCGATTCTTGCGAAGCAATGTGAACAGGCACAGAGAAGGTGCTAGCAAGGAATTCTCTGCCTGCCTTTCCCCAGTGCTCTGCAAGCTGTCCAGGACAACATAAAATCTGGGGCTCTGTGCTTTCTTTTGTTCTGAACAAGTGTTAGTGTTTTCTGCACAAAAGCGATTCTGCGAAGCAATGTGAACACTTCTGCTTCCCAGGCACAGAGAAGGTGCTAGCAGGGAATTCTCTGCCTGCCTTTCCCCAGTGCTCTGCAAGCTCTCCAGAACAACAGCAAATCTGGGGCTCTGTGCTTTCTTTTGTTCTGAACAAGTGTTAGTGTTTTCTGCACAAAAGCGATTCTGCGAAGCAATGTGAACACTTCTGCTTCCCAGGCACAGAGAAGGTGCTAGCAGGGAATTCTCTGCCTGCCTTTCCCCAGTGCTCTGCAAGCTCTCCAGGACAACATAAAATCTGGGGCTCTGTGCTTTCTTTTGTTCTGAGCAAGTGTTACTGTTTTCTGCACAAAAGCGATTGTTGCGAAGTAATGTGAACACTTCTGCTGCCCAGGCACAGAGAAGGTCCTAGCAGGGAATTCTCTGCCTGCCTTTCCCCAGTGCTCTGCAAGCTCTCCAGGACAACATAAAATCTGGGGCTCTGTGCTTTCTTTTGTTCTGAACAAGTGTTAGTTTTTTCTGCAGAAAAGCGGTTCTGCGAAGCAATGTGAACTCTTCTGCTTCCCAGGCACAGAGAAGGTGCTAGCAGGGAATTCTCTGCCTGCCTTTCCCCAGTGCTCTGCAAGCTCTCCAGAACAACAGCAAATCTGGGGCTCTGTGCTTTCTTTAGTTCTGAACAAGTGTTAGTGTTTTCTGCACAAAAGCGATTCTGCGAAGCAATGTGAACACTTCTGCTTCCCAGGCACAGAGAAGGTGCTAGCAGGGAATTCTCTGCCTGCCTTTCCCCAGTGCTCTGCAAGCTCTCAGGACAACATAGAATCTGGGGCTCTGTGCTTTCTTTTGTTCTGAACAAGTGTTAGTGTTTTCTGCACAAAGGCGATTCTGCGAAGCAATGTGAACACTTCTGCTTCCAAGGCTCAGAGAAGGTGCTAGCAGGGAATTCTCTGCCTGCCTTTCCCCAGTGCTCTGCAAGCTCTCCAGGACAACAGCAAATCTGGGGCTCTGTGCTTTCTTTTGTTCTGAACAAGTGTTACTGTTTTCTGCAGAAAAGCGATTCTGCGAAGCAATGTGAACACTTCTGCTTCCCAGGCACAGAGAAGGTGCTAGCAGGGAATTCTCTGCCTGCCTTTCCCCAGTGCTCTGCAAGCTCTCCAGGACAACATAAAATCTGGGGCTCTGTGCTTTCTTTCCTTCTGAAAAAGTGGTACTGTTTTCTGCACAAAAGCGATTCTTGCGAAGCAATGTGAACACTTCTGCTTCCCAGGCACAGAGAAGGTGCTAGCAAGGAATTCTCTGCCTGCCTTTCCCCAGTGCTCTGCAAGCTCTCCAGGACAACATAAAATCTGGGGCTCTGTGCTTTCTTTCCTTCTGAACAAGTGTTACTGTTTTCTGCACAAAAGCGATTCTGCGAAGCAATGTGAACAGGCACAGAGAAGGTGCTATCAGGGAATTCTCTGCCTGCCTTTCCCCAGTGCTCTGCAATCTCTCCAGGACAACATAAAATCTGGGGCTCTGTGCTTTCTTTCCTTCTGAACAAGTGTTACTGTTTTCTGCACAAAAGCGATTCTGCGAAGCAATGTGAACACTTCTGCTTCCCAGGCACAGAGAAGGTGCTAGCAAGGAATTCTCTGCCTGCCTTTCCCCAGTGCTCTGCAAGCTCTCCAGGACAACATAAAATCTGGGGTCTGTGCTTTCTTTCCTTCTGAACAAGTGTTACTGTTTTCTGCACAAAAGCGATTCTTGCGAAGCAATGTGAACACTTCTGCTTCCCAGGCACAGAGAAGGTGCTAGCAAGGAATTCTCTGCCTGCCTTTCCCCAGTGCTCTGCAAGCTCTCCAGGACAACATAAAATCTGGGGCTCTGTGCTTTCTTTCCTTCTGAACAAGTGTTACTGTTTTCTGCACAAAAGCGATTCTTGCGAAGCAATGTGAACACTTCTGCTTCCCAGGCACAGAGAAGGTGCTAGCAAGGAATTCTCTGCCTGCCTTTCCCCAGTGCTCTGCAAGCTCTCCAGGTCAACATAAAATCTGGGGCTCTGTGCTTTCTTTCCTTCTGAACAAGTGTTACTGTTTTCTGCACAAAAGCGATTCTGCGAAGCAATGTGAACACTTCTGCTTCCCAGGCACAGAGAAGGTGCTAGCAGGGAATTCTCTGCCTGCCTTTCCCCAGTGCTCTGCAAGCTCTCCAGGACAACATAAAATCTGGGGCTCTGTGCTTTCTTTCGTTCTGAACAAGTGTTACTGTTTTCTGCACAAAAGCGATTCTTGCGAAGCAATGTGAACACTTCTGCTTCCCAGGCACAGAGAAGGTGCTAGCAAGGAATTCTCTGCCTGCCTTTCCCCAGTGCTCTGCAAGCTCTCCAGGACAACATAGAATCTGGGGCTCTGTGCTTTCTTTCCTTCTGAACAAGTGTTACTGTTTTCTGCACAAAAGCGATTCTGCGAAGCAATGTGAACACTTCTGCTTCCCAGCCACAGAGAAGGTGCTAGCAAGGAATTCTCTGCCTGCCTTTCCCCAGTGCTCTGCAAGCTCTCCAGGACAACATAGAATCTGGGGCTCTGTGCTTTCTTTCCTTCTGAACAAGTGTTACTGTTTTCTGCACAAAAGCGATTCTGCGAAGCAATGTGAACACTTCTGCTTCCCAGGCACAGAGAAGGTGCTAGCAAGGAATTCTCTGCCTGCCTTTCCCCAGTGCTCTGCAAGCTCTCCAGGACAACATAAAATCTGGGGCTCTGTGCTTTCTTTCCTTCTGAACAAGTGTTAGTGTTTTCTGAACAAAAGCGATTCTGCGAAGCAATGTGAACACTTCTGCTTCCCAGGCACAGAGAAGGTGCTAGCAGGGAATTCTCTGCCTGCCTTTCCCCAGTGCTCTGCAAGCTCTCCAGGACAACATAAAATCTGGGGCTCTGTGCTTTCTTTCCTTCTGAACAAGTGTTACTGTTTTCTGCACAAAAGCGATTCTTGCGAAGCAATGTGAACACTTCTGCTTCCCAGGCACAGAGAAGGTGCTAGCAAGGAATTCTCTGCCTGCCTTTCCCCAGTGCTCTGCAAGCTCTCCAGGACAACATAGAATCTGGGGCTCTGTGCTTTCTTTCCTTCTGAACAAGTGTTACTGTTTTCTGCACAAAAGCGATTCTGCGAAGCAATGTGAACACTTCTGCTTCCCAGGCACAGAGAAGGTGCTAGCAAGGAATTCTCTGCCTGCCTTTCCCCAGTGCTCTGCAAGCTCTCCAGGACAACATAGAATCTGGGGCTCTGTGCTTTCTTTCCTTCTGAACAAGTGTTACTGTTTTCTGCACAAAAGCGATTCTGCGAAGCAATGTGAACACTTCTGCTTCCCAGGCACAGAGAAGGTGCTAGCAAGGAATTCTCTGCCTGCCTTTCCCCAGTGCTGTGCAAGCTCTCCAGGACAACATAGAATCTGGGGCTCTGTGCTTTCTTTCCTTCTGAACAAGTGTTACTGTTTTCTGCACAAAAGCGATTCTGCGAAGCAATGTGAATAGGCACAGAGAAGGTGCTAGCAGGGAATTCTCTGCCTGCCTTTCCCCAGTGCTCTGCAATCTCTCCAGGACAACATAAAATCTGGGGCTCTGTGCTTTCTTTCCTTCTGAACAAGTGTTACTGTTTTCTGCACAAAAGCGATTCTGCGAAGCAATGTGAACACTTCTGCTTCCCAGGCACAGAGAAGGTGCTAGCAAGGAATTCTCTGCCTGCCTTTCCCCAGTGCTGTGCAAGCTCTCCAGGACAACATAGAATCTGGGGCTCTGTGCTTTCTTCCCTTCTGAACAAGTGTTACTGTTTTCTGCACAAAAGCGATTCTGCGAAGCAATGTGAATAGGCACAGAGAAGGTGCTAGCAGGGAATTCTCTGCCTGCCTTTCCCCAGTGCTCTGCAAGCTCTCCAGGACAACATAAAATCTGGGGCTCTGTGCTTTCTTTCCTTCTGAACAAGTGTTACTGTTTTCTGCACAAAAGCGATTCTGCGAAGCAATGTGAACACTTCTGCTTCCCAGGCACAGAGAAGGTGCTAGCAAGGAATTCTCTGCCTGCCTTTCCCCAGTGCTCTGCAAGCTCTCCAGGACAACATAAAATCTGGGGTCTGTGCTTTCTTTCCTTCTGAACAAGTGTTACTGTTTTCTGCACAAAAGCGATTCTTGCGAAGCAATGTGAACACTTCTGCTTCCCAGGCACAGAGAAGGTGCTAGCAAGGAATTCTCTGCCTGCCTTTCCCCAGTGCTCTGCAAGCTCTCCAGGACAACATAAAATCTGGGGCTCTGTGCTTTCTTTCCTTCTGAACAAGTGTTACTGTTTTCTGCACAAAAGCGATTCTTGCGAAGCAATGTGAACACTTCTGCTTCCCAGGCACAGAGAAGGTGCTAGCAAGGAATTCTCTGCCTGCCTTTCCCCAGTGCTCTGCAAGCTCTCCAGGTCAACATAAAATCTGGGGCTCTGTGCTTTCTTTCCTTCTGAACAAGTGTTACTGTTTTCTGCACAAAAGCGATTCTGCGAAGCAATGTGAACACTTCTGCTTCCCAGGCACAGAGAAGGTGCTAGCAGGGAATTCTCTGCCTGCCTTTCCCCAGTGCTCTGCAAGCTCTCCAGGACAACATAAAATCTGGGGCTCTGTGCTTTCTTTCCTTCTGAACAAGTGTTACTGTTTTCTGCACAAAAGCGATTCTTGCGAAGCAATGTGAACACTTCTGCTTCCCAGGCACAGAGAAGGTGCTAGCAAGGAATTCTCTGCCTGCCTTTCCCCAGTGCTCTGCAAGCTCTCCAGGACAACATAGAATCTGGGGCTCTGTGCTTTCTTTCCTTCTGAACAAGTGTTACTGTTTTCTGCACAAAACCGATTCTGCGAAGCAATGTGAACACTTCTGCTTCCCAGCCACAGAGAAGGTGCTAGCAAGGAATTCTCTGCCTGCCTTTCCCCAGTGCTCTGCAAGCTCTCCAGGACAACATAGAATCTGGGGCTCTGTGCTATCTTTCCTTCTGAACAAGTGTTACTGTTTTCTGCACAAAAGCGATTCTGCGAAGCAATGTGAACACTTCTGCTTCCCAGGCACAGAGAAGGTGCTAGCAAGGAATTCTCTGCCTGCCTTTCCCCAGTGCTGTGCAAGCTCTCCAGGACAACATAGAATCTGGGGCTCTGTGCTTTCTTTCCTTCTGAACAAGTGTTACTGTTTTCTGCACAAAAGCGATTCTGCGAAGCAATGTGAATAGGCACAGAGAAGGTGCTAGCAGGGAATTCTCTGCCTGCCTTTCCCCAGTGCTCTGCAATCTCTCCAGGACAACATAAAATCTGGGGCTCTGTGCTTTCTTTTGTTCTGAACAAGTGTTAGTGTTTTCTGCACAAAAGCGATTCTGCGAAGCAATGTGAACACTTCTGCTTCCCAGGCACAGAGAAGGTGCTAGCAGGGAATTCTCTGCCTGCCTTTCCCCAGTGCTCTGCAAGCTCTCCAGGACAACATAAAATCTGGGGCTCTGTGCTTTCTTTCCTTCTGAACAAGTGTTACTGTTTTCTGCACAAAAGCGATTGTTGCGAAGTAATGTGAACACTTCTGCTGCCCAGGCACAGAGAAGGTCCTAGCAGGGAATTCTCTGCCTGCCTTTCCCCAGTGCTCTGCAAGCTCTCCAGGACAACATAAAATCTGGGGCTCTGTGCTTTCTTTTGTTCTGAACAAGTGTTAGTTTTTTCTGCAGAAAAGCGGTTCTGCGAAGCAATGTGAACTCTTCTGCTTCCCAGGCACAGAGAAGGTGCTAGCAGGGAATTCTCTGCCTGCCTTTCCCCAGTGCTCTGCAAGCTCTCCAGAACAACAGCAAATCTGGGGCTCTGTGCTTTCTTTAGTTCTGAACAAGTGTTAGTGTTTTCTGCACAAAAGCGATTCTGCGAAGCAATGTGAACACTTCTGCTTCCCAGGCACAGAGAAGGTGCTAGCAGGGAATTCTCTGCCTGCCTTTCCCCAGTGCTCTGCAAGCTCTCAGGACAACATAGAATCTGGGGCTCTGTGCTTTCTTTTGTTCTGAACAAGTGTTAGTGTTTTCTGCACAAAGGCGATTCTGCGAAGCAATGTGAACACTTCTGCTTCCAAGGCTCAGAGAAGGTGCTAGCAGGGAATTCTCTGCCTGCCTTTCCCCAGTGCTCTGCAAGCTCTCCAGGACAACAGCAAATCTGGGGCTCTGTGCTTTCTTTTGTTCTGAACAAGTGTTACTGTTTTCTGCAGAAAAGCGATTCTGCGAAGCAATGTGAACACTTCTGCTTCCCAGGCACAGAGAAGGTGCTAGCAGGGAATTCTCTGCCTGCCTTTCCCCAGTGCTCTGCAAGCTCTCCAGGACAACATAAAATCTGGGGCTCTGTGCTTTCTTTCCTTCTGAAAAAGTGGTACTGTTTTCTGCACAAAAGCGATTCTTGCGAAGCAATGTGAACACTTCTGCTTCCCAGGCACAGAGAAGGTGCTAGCAAGGAATTCTCTGCCTGCCTTTCCCCAGTGCTCTGCAAGCTCTCCAGGACAACATAAAATCTGGGGCTCTGTGCTTTCTTTCCTTCTGAACAAGTGTTACTGTTTTCTGCACAAAAGCGATTCTGCGAAGCAATGTGAACAGGCACAGAGAAGGTGCTATCAGGGAATTCTCTGCCTGCCTTTCCCCAGTGCTCTGCAATCTCTCCAGGACAACATAAAATCTGGGGCTCTGTGCTTTCTTTCCTTCTGAACAAGTGTTACTGTTTTCTGCACAAAAGCGATTCTGCGAAGCAATGTGAACACTTCTGCTTCCCAGGCACAGAGAAGGTGCTAGCAAGGAATTCTCTGCCTGCCTTTCCCCAGTGCTCTGCAAGCTCTCCAGGACAACATAAAATCTGGGGTCTGTGCTTTCTTTCCTTCTGAACAAGTGTTACTGTTTTCTGCACAAAAGCGATTCTTGCGAAGCAATGTGAACACTTCTGCTTCCCAGGCACAGAGAAGGTGCTAGCAAGGAATTCTCTGCCTGCCTTTCCCCAGTGCTCTGCAAGCTCTCCAGGACAACATAAAATCTGGGGCTCTGTGCTTTCTTTCCTTCTGAACAAGTGTTACTGTTTTCTGCACAAAAGCGATTCTGCGAAGCAATGTGAACACTTCTGCTTCCCAGGCACAGAGAAGGTGCTAGCAAGGAATTCTCTGCCTGCCTTTCCCCAGTGCTCTGCAAGCTCTCCAGGTCAACATAAAATCTGGGGCTCTGTGCTTTCTTTCCTTCTGAACAAGTGTTACTGTTTTCTGCACAAAAGCGATTCTGCGAAGCAATGTGAACACTTCTGCTTCCCAGGCACAGAGAAGGTGCTAGCAGGGAATTCTCTGCCTGCCTTTCCCCAGTGCTCTGCAAGCTCTCCAGGACAACATAAAATCTGGGGCTCTGTGCTTTCTTTCGTTCTGAACAAGTGTTACTGTTTTCTGCACAAAAGCGATTCTTGCGAAGCAATGTGAACACTTCTGCTTCCCAGGCACAGAGAAGGTGCTAGCAAGGAATTCTCTGCCTGCCTTTCCCCAGTGCTCTGCAAGCTCTCCAGGACAACATAGAATCTGGGGCTCTGTGCTTTCTTTCCTTCTGAACAAGTGTTACTGTTTTCTGCACAAAAGCGATTCTGCAAAGCAATGTGAACACTTCTGCTTCCCAGCCACAGAGAAGGTGCTAGCAAGGAATTCTCTGCCTGCCTTTCCCCAGTGCTCTGCAAGCTCTCCAGGACAACATAGAATCTGGGGCTCTGTGCTTTCTTTCCTTCTGAACAAGTGTTACTGTTTTCTGCACAAAAGCGATTCTGCGAAGCAATGTGAACACTTCTGCTTCCCAGGCACAGAGAAGGTGCTAGCAAGGAATTCTCTGCCTGCCTTTCCCCAGTGCTCTGCAAGCTCTCCAGGACAACATAGAATCTGGGGCTCTGTGCTTTCTTTCCTTCTGAACAAGTGTTAGTGTTTTCTGAACAAAAGCGATTCTGCGAAGCAATGTGAACACTTCTGCTTCCCAGGCACAGAGAAGGTGCTAGCAGGGAATTCTCTGCCTGCCTTTCCCCAGTGCTCTGCAAGCTCTCCAGGACAACATAAAATCTGGGGCTCTGTGCTTTCTTTCCTTCTGAACAAGTGTTAGTGTTTTCTGAACAAAAGCGATTCTTGCGAAGCAATGTGAACACTTCTGCTTCCCAGGCACAGAGAAGGTGCTAGCAAGGAATTCTCTGCCTGCCTTTCCCCAGTGCTCTGCAAGCTCTCCAGGACAACATAGAATCTGGGGCTCTGTGCTTTCTTTCCTTCTGAACAAGTGTTACTGTTTTCTGCACAAAAGCGATTCTGCGAAGCAATGTGAACACTTCTGCTTCCCAGCCACAGAGAAGGTGCTAGCAAGGAATTCTCTGCCTGCCTTTCCCCAGTGCTCTGCAAGCTCTCCAGGACAACATAGAATCTGGGGCTCTGTGCTTTCTTTCCTTCTGAACAAGTGTTACTGTTTTCTGCACAAAAGCGATTCTGCGAAGCAATGTGAACACTTCTGCTTCCCAGGCACAGAGAAGGTGCTAGCAAGGAATTCTCTGCCTGCCTTTCCCCAGTGCTGTGCAAGCTCTCCAGGACAACATAGAATCTGGGGCTCTGTGCTTTCTTTCCTTCTGAACAAGTGTTACTGTTTTCTGCACAAAAGCGATTCTGCGAAGCAATGTGAATAGGCACAGAGAAGGTGCTAGCAGGGAATTCTCTGCCTGCCTTTCCCCAGTGCTCTGCAATCTCTCCAGGACAACATAAAATCTGGGGCTCTGTGCTTTCTTTCCTTCTGAACAAGTGTTACTGTTTTCTGCACAAAAGCGATTCTGCGAAGCAATGTGAACACTTCTGCTTCCCAGGCACAGAGAAGGTGCTAGCAAGGAATTCTCTGCCTGCCTTTCCCCAGTGCTGTGCAAGCTCTCCAGGACAACATAGAATCTGGGGCTCTGTGCTTTCTTCCCTTCTGAACAAGTGTTACTGTTTTCTGCACAAAAGCGATTCTGCGAAGCAATGTGAATAGGCACAGAGAAGGTGCTAGCAGGGAATTCTCTGCCTGCCTTTCCCCAGTGCTCTGCAAGCTCTCCAGGACAACATAAAATCTGGGGCTCTGTGCTTTCTTTCCTTCTGAACAAGTGTTACTGTTTTCTGCACAAAAGCGATTCTGCGAAGCAATGTGAACACTTCTGCTTCCCAGGCACAGAGAAGGTGCTAGCAAGGAATTCTCTGCCTGCCTTTCCCCAGTGCTCTGCAAGCTCTCCAGGACAACATAAAATCTGGGGTCTGTGCTTTCTTTCCTTCTGAACAAGTGTTACTGTTTTCTGCACAAAAGCGATTCTTGCGAAGCAATGTGAACACTTCTGCTTCCCAGGCACAGAGAAGGTGCTAGCAAGGAATTCTCTGCCTGCCTTTCCCCAGTGCTCTGCAAGCTCTCCAGGACAACATAAAATCTGGGGCTCTGTGCTTTCTTTCCTTCTGAACAAGTGTTACTGTTTTCTGCACAAAAGCGATTCTTGCGAAGCAATGTGAACACTTCTGCTTCCCAGGCACAGAGAAGGTGCTAGCAAGGAATTCTCTGCCTGCCTTTCCCCAGTGCTCTGCAAGCTCTCCAGGTCAACATAAAATCTGGGGCTCTGTGCTTTCTTTCCTTCTGAACAAGTGTTACTGTTTTCTGCACAAAAGCGATTCTGCGAAGCAATGTGAACACTTCTGCTTCCCAGGCACAGAGAAGGTGCTAGCAGGGAATTCTCTGCCTGCCTTTCCCCAGTGCTCTGCAAGCTCTCCAGGACAACATAAAATCTGGGGCTCTGTGCTTTCTTTCCTTCTGAACAAGTGTTACTGTTTTCTGCACAAAAGCGATTCTTGCGAAGCAATGTGAACACTTCTGCTTCCCAGGCACAGAGAAGGTGCTAGCAAGGAATTCTCTGCCTGCCTTTCCCCAGTGCTCTGCAAGCTCTCCAGGACAACATAGAATCTGGGGCTCTGTGCTTTCTTTCCTTCTGAACAAGTGTTACTGTTTTCTGCACAAAACCGATTCTGCGAAGCAATGTGAACACTTCTGCTTCCCAGCCACAGAGAAGGTGCTAGCAAGGAATTCTCTGCCTGCCTTTCCCCAGTGCTCTGCAAGCTCTCCAGGACAACATAGAATCTGGGGCTCTGTGCTATCTTTCCTTCTGAACAAGTGTTACTGTTTTCTGCACAAAAGCGATTCTGCGAAGCAATGTGAACACTTCTGCTTCCCAGGCACAGAGAAGGTGCTAGCAAGGAATTCTCTGCCTGCCTTTCCCCAGTGCTGTGCAAGCTCTCCAGGACAACATAGAATCTGGGGCTCTGTGCTTTCTTTCCTTCTGAACAAGTGTTACTGTTTTCTGCACAAAAGCGATTCTGCGAAGCAATGTGAATAGGCACAGAGAAGGTGCTAGCAGGGAATTCTCTGCCTGCCTTTCCCCAGTGCTCTGCAATCTCTCCAGGACAACATAAAATCTGGGGCTCTGTGCTTTCTTTCGTTCTGAACAAGTGTTACTGTTTTCTGCACAAAAGCGATTCTTGCGAAGCAATGTGAACACTTCTGCTTCCCAGGCACAGAGAAGGTGCTATCAGGGAATTCTCTGCCTGACTTTCCCCAGTGCTCTGCAAGCTCTCCAGGACAACATAAAATCTGGGGCTCTGTGCTTTCTTTCGTTCTGAACAAGTGTTACTGTTTTCTGCACAAAAGCGATTCTGCGAAGCAATGTGAACACTTCTGCTTCCCAGGCACACAGAAGGTGCTATCAGGGAATTCTCTGCCTGCCTTTCCCCAGTGCTCTGCAAGCTCTCCAGGACAACATAGAATCTGGGGCTCTGTGCTTTCTTTAGTTCTGAACAAGTGTTACTGTTTTCTGCACAAAAGCGATTCTGCGAAGCAATGTGAACACTTCTGCTTCCCAGGCACAGAGAAGGTGCTAGCAAGGAATTCTCTGCCTGCCTTTCCCCAGTGCTCTGCAAGCTCTCCAGGACAACATAAAATCTGGGGCTCTGTGCTTTCTTTCCTTCTGAACAAGTGTTACTGTTTTCTGCACAAAAGCGATTCTTGCGAAGCAATGTGAACACTTCTGCTTCCCAGGCACAGAGAAGGTGCTAGCAGGGAATTCTCTGCCTGCCTTTCCCCAGTGCTCTGCAAGCTCTCCAGGACAACATAAAATCTGGGGCTCTGTGCTTTCTTTCCTTCTGAACAAGTGTTACTGTTTTCTGCACAAAAGCGATTCTTGCGAAGCAATGTGAACACTTCTGCTTCCCAGGCACAGAGAAGGTGCTAGCAAGGAATTCTCTGCCTGCCTTTCCCCAGTGCTCTGCAAGCTCTCCAGGACAACATAGAATCTGGGGCTCTGTGCTTTCTTTCCTTCTGAACAAGTGTTACTGTTTTCTGCACAAAAGCGATTCTGCGAAGCAATGTGAACACTTCTGCTTCCCAGGCACAGAGAAGGTGCTAGCAGGGAATTCTCTGCCTGCCTTTCCCCAGTGCTCTGCAAGCTCTCCAGGACAACATAGAATCTGGGGCTCTGTGCTTTCTTTTGTTCTGAACAAGTGTTACTGTTTTCTGCACAAAAGCGATTCTGCGAAGCAATGTGAACACTTCTGCTTCCCAGGCACAGAGAAGGTGCTAGCAAGGAATTCTCTGCCTGCCTTTCCCCAGTGCTCTGCAAGCTCTCCAGGACAACATAGAATCTGGGGCTCTGTGCTTTCTTTCCTTCTGAACAAGTGTTACTGTTTTCTGCACAAAAGCGATTCTGCGAAGCAATGTGAACACTTCTGCTTCCCAGGCACAGAGAAGGTGCTAGCAAGGAATTCTATGCCTGCCTTTCCCCAGTGCTCTGCAAGCTCTCCAGGACAACATAAAATCTGGGGCTCTGTGCTTTCTTTCCTTCTGAACAAGTGTTACTGTTTTCTGCACAAAAGCGATTCTTGCGAAGCAATGTGAACACTTCTGCTTCCCAGGCACAGAGAAGGTGCTAGCAAGGAATTCTCTGCCTGCCTTTCCCCAGTGCTCTGCAAGCTCTCCAGGACAACATAAAATCTGGGGCTCTGTGCTTTCTTTCCTTCTGAACAAGTGTTACTGTTTTCTGCACAAAAGCGATTCTGCGAAGCAATGTGAACACTTCTGCTTCCCAGGCACAGAGAAGGTGCTAGCAAGGAATTCTCTGCCTGCCTTTCCCCAGTGCTCTGCAAGCTCTCCAGGACAACATAAAATCTGGGGCTCTGTGCTTTCTTTCCTTCTGAAAAAGTGGTACTGTTTTCTGCACAAAAGCGATTCTTGCGAAGCAATGTGAACACTTCTGCTTCCCAGGCACAGAGAAGGTGCTAGCAAGGAATTCTCTGCCTGCCTTTCCCCAGTGCTCTGCAAGCTCTCCAGGACAACATAGAATCTGGGGCTCTGTGCTTTCTTTCCTTCTGAACAAGTGTTACTGTTTTCTGCACAAAAGCGATTCTGCGAAGCAATGTGAACAGGCACAGAGAAGGTGCTATCAGGGAATTCTCTGCCTGCCTTTCCCCAGTGCTCTGCAATCTCTCCAGGACAACATAAAATCTGGGGCTCTGTGCTTTCTTTCGTTCTGAACAAGTGTTACTGTTTTCTGCACAAAAGCGATTCTGCGAAGCAATGTGAACACTTCTGCTTCCCAGGCACAGAGAAGGTGCTAGCAAGGAATTCTCTGCCTGCCTTTCCCCAGTGCTCTGCAAGCTCTCCAGGACAACATAAAATCTGGGGTCTGTGCTTTCTTTCCTTCTGAACAAGTGTTACTGTTTTCTGCACAAAAGCGATTCTTGCGAAGCAATGTGAACACTTCTGCTTCCCAGGCACAGAGAAGGTGCTAGCAAGGAATTCTCTGCCTGCCTTTCCCCAGTGCTCTGCAAGCTCTCCAGGACAACATAAAATCTGGGGCTCTGTGCTTTCTTTCCTTCTGAACAAGTGTTACTGTTTTCTGCACAAAAGCGATTCTTGCGAAGCAATGTGAACACTTCTGCTTCCCAGGCACAGAGAAGGTGCTAGCAAGGAATTCTCTGCCTGCCTTTCCCCAGTGCTCTGCAAGCTCTCCAGGTCAACATAAAATCTGGGGCTCTGTGCTTTCTTTCCTTCTGAACAAGTGTTACTGTTTTCTGCACAAAAGCGATTCTGCGAAGCAATGTGAACACTTCTGCTTCCCAGGCACAGAGAAGGTGCTAGCAGGGAATTCTCTGCCTGCCTTTCCCCAGTGCTCTGCAAGCTCTCCAGGACAACATAAAATCTGGGGCTCTGTGCTTTCTTTCCTTCTGAACAAGTGTTACTGTTTTCTGCACAAAAGCGATTCTTGCGAAGCAATGTGAACACTTCTGCTTCCCAGGCACAGAGAAGGTGCTAGCAAGGAATTCTCTGCCTGCCTTTCCCCAGTGCTCTGCAAGCTCTCCAGGACAACATAGAATCTGGGGCTCTGTGCTTTCTTTCCTTCTGAACAAGTGTTACTGTTTTCTGCACAAAAGCGATTCTGCGAAGCAATGTGAACACTTCTGCTTCCCAGCCACAGAGAAGGTGCTAGCAAGGAATTCTCTGCCTGCCTTTCCCCAGTGCTCTGCAAGCTCTCCAGGACAACATAGAATCTGGGGCTCTGTGCTTTCTTTCCTTCTGAACAAGTGTTACTGTTTTCTGCACAAAAGCGATTCTGCGAAGCAATGTGAACACTTCTGCTTCCCAGGCACAGAGAAGGTGCTAGCAAGGAATTCTCTGCCTGCCTTTCCCCAGTGCTGTGCAAGCTCTCCAGGACAACATAGAATCTGGGGCTCTGTGCTTTCTTTCCTTCTGAACAAGTGTTACTGTTTTCTGCACAAAAGCGATTCTGCGAAGCAATGTGAACACTTCTGCTTCCCAGGCACAGAGAAGGTGCTAGCAAGGAATTCTCTGCCTGCCTTTCCCCAGTGCTCTGCAAGCTCTCCAGGACAACATAAAATCTGGGGCTCTGTGCTTTCTGTCCTTCTGAACAAGTGTTACTGTTTTCTGCACAAAAGCGATTCTTGCGAAGCAATGTGAACACTTCTGCTTCCCAGGCACAGAGAAGGTGCTAGCAAGGAATTCTCTGCCTGCCTTTCCCCAGTGCTCTGCAAGCTCTCCAGGACAACATAAAATCTGGGGCTCTGTGCTTTCTTTCCTTCTGAACAAGTGTTACTGTTTTCTGCACAAAAGCGATTCTGCGAAGCAATGTGAACACTTCTGCTTCCCAGGCACAGAGAAGGTGCTAGCAAGGAATTCTCTGCCTGCCTTTCCCCAGTGCTCTGCAAGCTCTCCAGGACAACATAAAATCTGGGGCTCTGTGCTTTCTTTCGTTCTGAACAAGTGTTACTGTTTTCTGCACAAAAGCGATTCTGCGAAGCAATGTGAACAGGCACAGAGAAGGTGCTAGCAGGGAATTCTCTGCCTGCCTTTCCCCAGTGCTCTGCAATCTCTCCAGGACAACATAAAATCTGGGGCTCTGTGCTTTCTTTCCTTCTGAACAAGTGTTACTGTTTTCTGCACAAAAGCGATTCTGCGAAGCAATGTGAACACTTCTGCTTCCCAGGCACAGAGAAGGTGCTAGCAAGGAATTCTCTGCCTGCCTTTCCCCAGTGCTCTGCAAGCTCTCCAGGACAACATAAAATCTGGGGCTCTGTGCTTTCTTTCCTTCTGAACAAGTGTTACTGTTTTCTGCACAAAAGCGATTCTTGCGAAGCAATGTGAACACTTCTGCTTCCCAGGCACAGAGAAGGTGCTAGCAAGGAATTCTCTGCCTGCCTTTCCCCAGTGCTCTGCAAGCTCTCCAGGTCAACATAAAATCTGGGGCTCTGTGCTTTCTTTCCTTCTGAACAAGTGTTACTGTTTTCTGCACAAAAGCGATTCTGCGAAGCAATGTGAACACTTCTGCTTCCCAGGCACAGAGAAGGTGCTAGCAGGGAATTCTCTGCCTGCCTTTCCCCAGTGCTCTGCAAGCTCTCCAGGACAACATAAAATCTGGGGCTCTGTGCTTTCTTTCCTTCTGAACAAGTGTTACTGTTTTCTGCACAAAAGCGATTCTTGCGAAGCAATGTGAACACTTCTGCTTCCCAGGCACAGAGAAGGTGCTAGCAAGGAATTCTCTGCCTGCCTTTCCCCAGTGCTCTGCAAGCTCTCCAGGACAACATAGAATCTGGGGCTCTGTGCTTTCTTTCCTTCTGAACAAGTGTTACTGTTTTCTGCACAAAAGCGATTCTGCGAAGCAATGTGAACACTTCTGCTTCCCAGCCACAGAGAAGGTGCTAGCAAGGAATTCTCTGCCTGCCTTTCCCCAGTGCTCTGCAAGCTCTCCAGGACAACATAGAATCTGGGGCTCTGTGCTTTCTTTCCTTCTGAACAAGTGTTACTGTTTTCTGCACAAAAGCGATTCTGCGAAGCAATGTGAACACTTCTGCTTCCCAGGCACAGAGAAGGTGCTAGCAAGGAATTCTCTGCCTGCCTTTCCCCAGTGCTGTGCAAGCTCTCCAGGACAACATAGAATCTGGGGCTCTGTGCTTTCTTTCCTTCTGAACAAGTGTTACTGTTTTCTGCACAAAAGCGATTCTGCGAAGCAATGTGAACACTTCTGCTTCCCAGGCACAGAGAAGGTGCTAGCAAGGAATTCTATGCCTGCCTTTCCCCAGTGCTCTGCAAGCTCTCCAGGACAACATAAAATCTGGGGCTCTGTGCTTTCTTTCCTTCTGAACAAGTGTTACTGTTTTCTGCACAAAAGCGATTCTTGCGAAGCAATGTGAACACTTCTGCTTCCCAGGCACAGAGAAGGTGCTAGCAAGGAATTCTCTTCCTGCCTTTCCCCAGTGCTCTGCAAGCTCTCCAGGACAACATAAAATCTGGGGCTCTGTGCTTTCTTTCCTTCTGAACAAGTGTTACTGTTTTCTGCACAAAAGCGATTCTGCGAAGCAATGTGAACACTTCTGCTTCCCAGGCACAGAGAAGGTGCTAGCAAGGAATTCTCTGCCTGCCTTTCCCCAGTGCTCTGCAAGCTCTCCAGGACAACATAAAATCTGGGGCTCTGTGCTTTCTTTCCTTCTGAACAAGTGTTACTGTTTTCTGCACAAAAGCGATTCTTGCGAAGCAATGTGAACACTTCTGCTTCCCAGGCACACAGAAGGTGCTAGCAAGGAATTCTCTGCCTGCCTTTCCCCAGTGCTCTGCAAGCTCTCCAGGACAACATAGAATCTGGGGCTCTGTGCTTTCTTTCCTTCTGAACAAGTGTTACTGTTTTCTGCACAAAAGCGATTCTGCGAAGCAATGTGAACACTTCTGCTTCCCAGCCACAGAGAAGGTGCTAGCAAGGAATTCTCTGCCTGCCTTTCCCCAGTGCTCTGCAAGCTCTCCAGGACAACATAGAATCTGGGGCTCTGTGCTATCTTTCCTTCTGAACAAGTGTTACTGTTTTCTGCACAAAAGCGATTCTGCGAAGCAATGTGAACACTTCTGCTTCCCAGGCACAGAGAAGGTGCTAGCAAGGAATTCTCTGCCTGCCTTTCCCCAGTGCTGTGCAAGCTCTCCAGGACAACATAGAATCTGGGGCTCTGTGCTTTCTTTCCTTCTGAACAAGTGTTACTGTTTTCTGCACAAAAGCGATTCTGCGAAGCAATGTGAATAGGCACAGAGAAGGTGCTAGCAGGGAATTCTCTGCCTGCCTTTCCCCAGTGCTCTGCAATCTCTCCAGGACAACATAAAATCTGGGGCTCTGTGCTTTCTTTCCTTCTGAACAAGTGTTACTGTTTTCTGCACAAAAGCGATTCTGCGAAGCAATGTGAACACTTCTGCTTCCCAGGCACAGAGAAGGTGCTAGCAAGGAATTCTCTGCCTGCCTTTCCCCAGTGCTCTGCAAGCTCTCCAGGACAACATAAAATCTGGGGCTCTGTGCTTTCTTTCGTTCTGAACAAGTGTTACTGTTTTCTGCACAAAAGCGATTCTTGCGAAGCAATGTGAACACTTCTGCTTCCCAGGCACAGAGAAGGTGCTATCAGGGAATTCTCTGCCTGACTTTCCCCAGTGCTCTGCAAGCTCTCCAGGACAACATAAAATCTGGGGCTCTGTGCTTTCTTTCGTTCTGAACAAGTGTTACTGTTTTCTGCACAAAAGCGATTCTGCGAAGCAATGTGAACACTTCTGCTTCCCAGGCACACAGAAGGTGCTATCAGGGAATTCTCTGCCTGCCTTTCCCCAGTGCTCTGCAAGCTCTCCAGGACAACATAGAATCTGGGGCTCTGTGCTTTCTTTAGTTCTGAACAAGTGTTACTGTTTTCTGCACAAAAGCGATTCTGCGAAGCAATGTGAACACTTCTGCTTCCCAGGCACAGAGAAGGTGCTAGCAAGGAATTCTCTGCCTGCCTTTCCCCAGTGCTCTGCAAGCTCTCCAGGACAACATAAAATCTGGGGCTCTGTGCTTTCTTTCCTTCTGAACAAGTGTTACTGTTTTCTGCACAAAAGCGATTCTTGCGAAGCAATGTGAACACTTCTGCTTCCCAGGCACAGAGAAGGTGCTAGCAGGGAATTCTCTGCCTGCCTTTCCCCAGTGCTCTGCAAGCTCTCCAGGACAACATAAAATCTGGGGCTCTGTGCTTTCTTTCCTTCTGAACAAGTGTTACTGTTTTCTGCACAAAAGCGATTCTTGCGAAGCAATGTGAACACTTCTGCTTCCCAGGCACAGAGAAGGTGCTAGCAAGGAATTCTCTGCCTGCCTTTCCCCAGTGCTCTGCAAGCTCTCCAGGACAACATAGAATCTGGGGCTCTGTGCTTTCTTTCCTTCTGAACAAGTGTTACTGTTTTCTGCACAAAAGCGATTCTGCGAAGCAATGTGAACACTTCTGCTTCCCAGGCACAGAGAAGGTGCTAGCAGGGAATTCTCTGCCTGCCTTTCCCCAGTGCTCTGCAAGCTCTCCAGGACAACATAGAATCTGGGGCTCTGTGCTTTCTTTTGTTCTGAACAAGTGTTACTGTTTTCTGCACAAAAGCGATTCTGCGAAGCAATGTGAACACTTCTGCTTCCCAGGCACAGAGAAGGTGCTAGCAAGGAATTCTCTGCCTGCCTTTCCCCAGTGCTCTGCAAGCTCTCCAGGACAACATAGAATCTGGGGCTCTGTGCTTTCTTTCCTTCTGAACAAGTGTTACTGTTTTCTGCACAAAAGCGATTCTGCGAAGCAATGTGAACACTTCTGCTTCCCAGGCACAGAGAAGGTGCTAGCAAGGAATTCTATGCCTGCCTTTCCCCAGTGCTCTGCAAGCTCTCCAGGACAACATAAAATCTGGGGCTCTGTGCTTTCTTTCCTTCTGAACAAGTGTTACTGTTTTCTGCACAAAAGCGATTCTTGCGAAGCAATGTGAACACTTCTGCTTCCCAGGCACAGAGAAGGTGCTAGCAAGGAATTCTCTGCCTGCCTTTCCCCAGTGCTCTGCAAGCTCTCCAGGACAACATAAAATCTGGGGCTCTGTGCTTTCTTTCCTTCTGAACAAGTGTTACTGTTTTCTGCACAAAAGCGATTCTGCGAAGCAATGTGAACACTTCTGCTTCCCAGGCACAGAGAAGGTGCTAGCAAGGAATTCTCTGCCTGCCTTTCCCCAGTGCTCTGCAAGCTCTCCAGGACAACATAAAATCTGGGGCTCTGTGCTTTCTTTCCTTCTGAACAAGTGTTACTGTTTTCTGCACAAAAGCGATTCTGCGAAGCAATGTGAACAGGCACAGAGAAGGTGCTATCAGGGAATTCTCTGCCTGCCTTTCCCCAGTGCTCTGCAATCTCTCCAGGACAACATAAAATCTGGGGCTCTGTGCTTTCTTTCGTTCTGAACAAGTGTTACTGTTTTCTGCACAAAAGCGATTCTGCGAAGCAATGTGAACACTTCTGCTTCCCAGGCACAGAGAAGGTGCTAGCAAGGAATTCTCTGCCTGCCTTTCCCCAGTGCTCTGCAAGCTCTCCAGGACAACATAAAATCTGGGGTCTGTGCTTTCTTTCCTTCTGAACAAGTGTTACTGTTTTCTGCACAAAAGCGATTCTTGCGAAGCAATGTGAACACTTCTGCTTCCCAGGCACAGAGAAGGTGCTAGCAAGGAATTCTCTGCCTGCCTTTCCCCAGTGCTCTGCAAGCTCTCCAGGACAACATAAAATCTGGGGCTCTGTGCTTTCTTTCCTTCTGAACAAGTGTTACTGTTTTCTGCACAAAAGCGATTCTTGCGAAGCAATGTGAACACTTCTGCTTCCCAGGCACAGAGAAGGTGCTAGCAAGGAATTCTCTGCCTGCCTTTCCCCAGTGCTCTGCAAGCTCTCCAGGTCAACATAAAATCTGGGGCTCTGTGCTTTCTTTCCTTCTGAACAAGTGTTACTGTTTTCTGCACAAAAGCGATTCTTGCGAAGCAATGTGAACACTTCTGCTTCCCAGGCACAGAGAAGGTGCTAGCAGGGAATTCTCTGCCTGCCTTTCCCCAGTGCTCTGCAAGCTCTCCAGGACAACATAAAATCTGGGGCTCTGTGCTTTCTTTCCTTCTGAACAAGTGTTACTGTTTTCTGCACAAAAGCGATTCTTGCGAAGCAATGTGAACACTTCTGCTTCCCAGGCACAGAGAAGGTGCTAGCAAGGAATTCTCTGCCTGCCTTTCCCCAGTGCTCTGCAAGCTCTCCAGGACAACATAGAATCTGGGGCTCTGTGCTTTCTTTCCTTCTGAACAAGTGTTACTGTTTTCTGCACAAAAGCGATTCTGCGAAGCAATGTGAACACTTCTGCTTCCCAGCCACAGAGAAGGTGCTAGCAAGGAATTCTCTGCCTGCCTTTCCCCAGTGCTCTGCAAGCTCTCCAGGACAACATAGAATCTGGGGCTCTGTGCTTTCTTTCCTTCTGAACAAGTGTTACTGTTTTCTGCACAAAAGCGATTCTGCGAAGCAATGTGAACACTTCTGCTTCCCAGGCACAGAGAAGGTGCTAGCAAGGAATTCTCTGCCTGCCTTTCCCCAGTGCTGTGCAAGCTCTCCAGGACAACATAGAATCTGGGGCTCTGTGCTTTCTTTCCTTCTGAACAAGTGTTACTGTTTTCTGCACAAAAGCGATTCTGCGAAGCAATGTGAACACTTCTGCTTCCCAGGCACAGAGAAGGTGCTAGCAAGGAATTCTCTGCCTGCCTTTCCCCAGTGCTCTGCAAGCTCTCCAGGACAACATAAAATCTGGGGCTCTGTGCTTTCTTTCCTTCTGAACAAGTGTTACTGTTTTCTGCACAAAAGCGATTCTTGCGAAGCAATGTGAACACTTCTGCTTCCCAGGCACAGAGAAGGTGCTAGCAAGGAATTCTCTGCCTGCCTTTCCCCAGTGCTCTGCAAGCTCTCCAGGACAACATAAAATCTGGGGCTCTGTGCTTTCTTTCCTTCTGAACAAGTGTTACTGTTTTCTGCACAAAAGCGATTCTGCGAAGCAATGTGAACACTTCTGCTTCCCAGGCACAGAGAAGGTGCTAGCAAGGAATTCTCTGCCTGCCTTTCCCCAGTGCTCTGCAAGCTCTCCAGGACAACATAAAATCTGGGGCTCTGTGCTTTCTTTCGTTCTGAACAAGTGTTACTGTTTTCTGCACAAAAGCGATTCTGCGAAGCAATGTGAACAGGCACAGAGAAGGTGCTAGCAGGGAATTCTCTGCCTGCCTTTCCCCAGTGCTCTGCAATCTCTCCAGGACAACATAAAATCTGGGGCTCTGTGCTTTCTTTCCTTCTGAACAAGTGTTACTGTTTTCTGCACAAAAGCGATTCTGCGAAGCAATGTGAACACTTCTGCTTCCCAGGCACAGAGAAGGTGCTAGCAAGGAATTCTCTGCCTGCCTTTCCCCAGTGCTCTGCAAGCTCTCCAGGACAACATAAAATCTGGGGCTCTGTGCTTTCTTTCCTTCTGAACAAGTGTTACTGTTTTCTGCACAAAAGCGATTCTTGCGAAGCAATGTGAACACTTCTGCTTCCCAGGCACAGAGAAGGTGCTAGCAAGGAATTCTCTGCCTGCCTTTCCCCAGTGCTCTGCAAGCTCTCCAGGTCAACATAAAATCTGGGGCTCTGTGCTTTCTTTCCTTCTGAACAAGTGTTACTGTTTTCTGCACAAAAGCGATTCTGCGAAGCAATGTGAACACTTCTGCTTCCCAGGCACAGAGAAGGTGCTAGCAGGGAATTCTCTGCCTGCCTTTCCCCAGTGCTCTGCAAGCTCTCCAGGACAACATAAAATCTGGGGCTCTGTGCTTTCTTTCCTTCTGAACAAGTGTTACTGTTTTCTGCACAAAAGCGATTCTTGCGAAGCAATGTGAACACTTCTGCTTCCCAGGCACAGAGAAGGTGCTAGCAAGGAATTCTCTGCCTGCCTTTCCCCAGTGCTCTGCAAGCTCTCCAGGACAACATAGAATCTGGGGCTCTGTGCTTTCTTTCGTTCTGAACAAGTGTTACTGTTTTCTGCACAAAAGCGATTCTGCGAAGCAATGTGAACACTTCTGCTTCCCAGGCACAGAGAAGGTGCTAGCAGGGAATTCTCTGCCTGCCTTTCCCCAGTGCTCTGCAAGCTCTCCAGGACAACATAAAATCTGGGGCTCTGTGCTTTCTTTCGTTCTGAACAAGTGTTACTGTTTTCTGCACAAAAGCGATTCTGCGAAGCAATGTGAACAGGCACAGAGAAGGTGCTAGCAGGGAATTCTCTGCCTGCCTTTCCCCAGTGCTCTGCAATCTCTCCAGGACAACATAAAATCTGGGGCTCTGTGCTTTCTTTCCTTCTGAACAAGTGTTACTGTTTTCTGCACAAAAGCGATTCTGCGAAGCAATGTGAACACTTCTGCTTCCCAGGCACAGAGAAGGTGCTAGCAAGGAATTCTCTGCCTGCCTTTCCCCAGTGCTCTGCAAGCTCTCCAGGACAACATAAAATCTGGGGCTCTGTGCTTTCTTTCCTTCTGAACAAGTGTTACTGTTTTCTGCACAAAAGCGATTCTTGCGAAGCAATGTGAACACTTCTGCTTCCCAGGCACAGAGAAGGTGCTAGCAAGGAATTCTCTGCCTGCCTTTCCCCAGTGCTCTGCAAGCTCTCCAGGTCAACATAAAATCTGGGGCTCTGTGCTTTCTTTCCTTCTGAACAAGTGTTACTGTTTTCTGCACAAAAGCGATTCTGCGAAGCAATGTGAACACTTCTGCTTCCCAGGCACAGAGAAGGTGCTAGCAGGGAATTCTCTGCCTGCCTTTCCCCAGTGCTCTGCAAGCTCTCCAGGACAACATAAAATCTGGGGCTCTGTGCTTTCTTTCCTTCTGAACAAGTGTTACTGTTTTCTGCACAAAAGCGATTCTTGCGAAGCAATGTGAACACTTCTGCTTCCCAGGCACAGAGAAGGTGCTAGCAAGGAATTCTCTGCCTGCCTTTCCCCAGTGCTCTGCAAGCTCTCCAGGACAACATAGAATCTGGGGCTCTGTGCTTTCTTTCGTTCTGAACAAGTGTTACTGTTTTCTGCACAAAAGCGATTCTGCGAAGCAATGTGAACACTTCTGCTTCCCAGGCACAGAGAAGGTGCTAGCAGGGAATTCTCTGCCTGCCTTTCCCCAGTGCTCTGCAAGCTCTCCAGGACAACATAAAATCTGGGGCTCTGTGCTTTCTTTCCTTCTGAACAAGTGTTACTGTTTTCTGCACAAAAGCGATTCTTGCGAAGCAATGTGAACACTTCTGCTTCCCAGGCACAGAGAAGGTGCTAGCAAGGAATTCTCTGCCTGCCTTTCCCCAGTGCTCTGCAAGCTCTCCAGGACAACATAGAATCTGGGGCTCTGTGCTTTCTTTCCTTCTGAACAAGTGTTACTGTTTTCTGCACAAAAGCGATTCTGCGAAGCAATGTGAACACTTCTGCTTCCCAGCCACAGAGAAGGTGCTAGCAAGGAATTCTCTGCCTGCCTTTCCCAGTGCTCTGCAAGCTCTCCAGGACAACATAGAATCTGGGGCTCTGTGCTTTCTTTCCTTCTGAACAAGTGTTACTGTTTTCTGCACAAAAGCGATTCTGCGAAGCAATGTGAACACTTCTGCTTCCCAGGCACAGAGAAGGTGCTAGCAAGGAATTCTCTGCCTGCCTTTCCCCAGTGCTGTGCAAGCTCTCCAGGACAACATAGAATCTGGGGCTCTGTGCTTTCTTTCCTTCTGAACAAGTGTTACTGTTTTCTGCACAAAAGCGATTCTGCGAAGCAATGTGAACACTTCTGCTTCCCAGGCACAGAGAAGGTGCTAGCAAGGAATTCTCTGCCTGCCTTTCCCCAGTGCTCTGCAAGCTCTCCAGGACAACATAAAATCTGGGGCTCTGTGCTTTCTTTCCTTCTGAACAAGTGTTACTGTTTTCTGCACAAAAGCGATTCTTGCGAAGCAATGTGAACACTTCTGCTTCCCAGGCACAGAGAAGGTGCTAGCAAGGAATTCTCTTCCTGCCTTTCCCCAGTGCTCTGCAAGCTCTCCAGGACAACATAAAATCTGGGGCTCTGTGCTTTCTTTCCTTCTGAACAAGTGTTACTGTTTTCTGCACAAAAGCGATTCTGCGAAGCAATGTGAACACTTCTGCTTCCCAGGCACAGAGAAGGTGCTAGCAAGGAATTCTCTGCCTGCCTTTCCCCAGTGCTCTGCAAGCTCTCCAGGACAACATAAAATCTGGGGCTCTGTGCTTTCTTTCGTTCTGAACAAGTGTTACTGTTTTCTGCACAAAAGCGATTCTGCGAAGAAATGTGAACAGGCACAGAGAAGGTGCTAGCAGGGAATTCTCTGCCTGCCTTTCCCCAGTGCTCTGCAATCTCTCCAGGACAACATAAAATCTGGGGCTCTGTGCTTTCTTTCCTTCTGAACAAGTGTTACTGTTTTCTGCACAAAAGCGATTCTGCGAAGCAATGTGAACACTTCTGCTTCCCAGGCACAGAGAAGGTGCTAGCAAGGAATTCTCTGCCTGCCTTTCCCCAGTGCTCTGCAAGCTCTCCAGGACAACATAAAATCTGGGGCTCTGTGCTTTCTTTCCTTCTGAAAAAGTGGTACTGTTTTCTGCACAAAAGCGATTCTTGCGAAGCAATGTGAACACTTCTGCTTCCCAGGCACAGAGAAGGTGCTATCAGGGAATTCTCTGCCTGACTTTCCCCAGTGCTCTGCAAGCTCTCCAGGACAACATAAAATCTGGGGCTCTGTGCTTTCTTTCCTTCTGAACAAGTGTTACTGTTTTCTGCACAAAAGCGATTCTGCGAAGCAATGTGAACACTTCTGCTTCCCAGGCACACAGAAGGTGCTATCAGGGAATTCTCTGCCTGCCTTTCCCCAGTGCTCTGCAAGCTCTCCAGGACAACATAGAATCTGGGGCTCTGTGCTTTCTTTCCTTCTGAACAAGTGTTACTGTTTTCTGCACAAAAGCGATTCTGCGAAGCAATGTGAACACTTCTGCTTCCCAGGCACAGAGAAGGTGCTAGCAAGGAATTCTCTGCCTGCCTTTCCCCAGTGCTCTGCAAGCTCTCCAGGACAACATAAAATCTGGGGCTCTGTGCTTTCTTTCCTTCTGAACAAGTGTTACTGTTTTCTGCACAAAAGCGATTCTTGCGAAGCAATGTGAACACTTCTGCTTCCCAGGCACAGAGAAGGTGCTATCAGGGAATTCTCTGCCTGCCTTTCCCCAGTGCTCTGCAAGCTCTCCAGGACAACATAAAATCTGGGGCTCTGTGCTTTCTTTCCTTCTGAACAAGTGTTACTGTTTTCTGCACAAAAGCGATTCTTGCGAAGCAATGTGAACACTTCTGCTTCCCAGGAACAGAGAAGGTGCTAGCAAGGAATTCTCTGCCTGCCTTTCCCCAGTGCTCTGCAAGCTCTCCAGGACAACATAAAATCTGGGGCTCTGTGCTTTCTTTCGTTCTGAACAAGTGTTACTGTTTTCTGCACAAAAGCGATTCTTGCGAAGCAATGTGAACACTTCTGCTTCCCAGGCACAGAGAAGGTGCTATCAGGGAATTCTTTGCCTGACTTTCCCCAGTGCTCTGCAAGCTCTCCAGGACAACATAAAATCTGGGGCTCTGTGCTTTCTTTCCTTCTGAACAAGTGTTACTGTTTTCTGCACAAAAGCGATTCTGCGAAGCAATGTGAACACTTCTGCTTCCCAGGCACACAGAAGGTGCTATCAGGGAATTCTCTGCCTGCCTTTCCCCAGTGCTCTGCAAGCTCTCCAGGACAACATAGAATCTGGGGCTCTGTGCTTTCTTTCCTTCTGAAAAAGTGTTACTGTTTTCTGCACAAAAGCGATTCTGCGAAGCAATGTGAACACTTCTGCTTCCCAGGCACAGAGAAGGTGCTAGCAAGGAATTCTCTGCCTGCCTTTCCCCAGTGCTCTGCAAGCTCTCCAGGACAACATAAAATCTGGGGCTCTGTGCTTTCTTTCCTTCTGAACAAGTGTTACTGTTTTCTGCACAAAAGCGATTCTTGCGAAGCAATGTGAACACTTCTGCTTCCCAGGCACAGAGAAGGTGCTAGCAGGGAATTCTCTGCCTGCCTTTCCCCAGTGCTCTGCAAGCTCTCCAGGACAACATAAAATCTGGGGCTCTGTGCTTTCTTTCCTTCTGAACAAGTGTTACTGTTTTCTGCACAAAAGCGATTCTTGCGAAGCAATGTGAACACTTCTGCTTCCCAGGCACAGAGAAGGTGCTAGCAAGGAATTCTCTGCCTGCCTTTCCCCAGTGCTCTGCAAGCTCTCCAGGACAACATAGAATCTGGGGCTCTGTGCTTTCTTTCCTTCTGAACAAGTGTTACTGTTTTCTGCACAAAAGCGATTCTGCGAAGCAATGTGAACACTTCTGCTTCCCAGCCACAGAGAAGGTGCTAGCAAGGAATTCTCTGCCTGCCTTTCCCCAGTGCTCTGCAAGCTCTCCAGGACAACATAGAATCTGGGGCTCTGTGCTTTCTTTCCTTCTGAAAAAGTGTTACTGTTTTCTGCACAAAAGCGATTCTGCGAAGCAATGTGAACACTTCTGCTTCCCAGGCACAGAGAAGGTGCTAGCAAGGAATTCTCTGCCTGCCTTTCCCCAGTGCTCTGCAAGCTCTCCAGGACAACATAAAATCTGGGGCTCTGTGCTTTCTTTCCTTCTGAACAAGTGTTACTGTTTTCTGCACAAAAGCGATTCTTGCGAAGCAATGTGAACACTTCTGCTTCCCAGGCACAGAGAAGGTGCTAGCAGGGAATTCTCTGCCTGCCTTTCCCCAGTGCTCTGCAAGCTCTCCAGGACAACATAAAATCTGGGGCTCTGTGCTTTCTTTCCTTCTGAACAAGTGTTACTGTTTTCTGCACAAAAGCGATTCTTGCGAAGCAATGTGAACACTTCTGCTTCCCAGGCACAGAGAAGGTGCTAGCAAGGAATTCTCTGCCTGCCTTTCCCCAGTGCTCTGCAAGCTCTCCAGGACAACATAGAATCTGGGGCTCTGTGCTTTCTTTCCTTCTGAACAAGTGTTACTGTTTTCTGCACAAAAGCGATTCTGCGAAGCAATGTGAACACTTCTGCTTCCCAGGCACAGAGAAGGTGCTAGCAAGGAATTCTCTGCCTGCCTTTCCCCAGTGCTCTGCAAGCTCCTCAGGACAACATAGAATCTGGGGCTCTGTGCTTTCTTTCCTTCTGAACAAGTGTTACTGTTTTCTGCACAAAAGCGATTCTGCGAAGCAATGTGAACACTTCTGCTTCCCAGGCACAGAGAAGGTGCTAGCAAGGAATTCTATGCCTGCCTTTCCCCAGTGCTCTGCAAGCTCTCCAGGACAACATAAAATCTGGGGCTCTGTGCTTTCTTTCGTTCTGAACAAGTGTTACTGTTTTCTGCACAAAAGCGATTCTTGCGAAGCAATGTGAACACTTCTGCTTCCCAGGCACAGAGAAGGTGCTAGCAAGGAATTCTCTGCCTGCCTTTCCCCAGTGCTCTGCAAGCTCTCCAGGACAACATAAAATCTGGGGCTCTGTGCTTTCTTTCCTTCTGAACAAGTGTTACTGTTTTCTGCACAAAAGCGATTCTGCGAAGCAATGTGAACACTTCTGCTTCCCAGGCACAGAGAAGGTGCTAGCAAGGAATTCTCTGCCTGCCTTTCCCCAGTGCTCTGCAAGCTCTCCAGGACAACATAGAATCTGGGGCTCTGTGCTTTCTTTCCTTCTGAACAAGTGTTACTGTTTTCTGCACAAAAGCGATTCTGCGAAGCAATGTGAACACTTCTGCTTCCCAGGCACAGAGAAGGTGCTAGCAAGGAATTCTATGCCTGCCTTTCCCCAGTGCTCTGCAAGCTCTCCAGGACAACATAAAATCTGGGGCTCTGTGCTTTCTTTCCTTCTGAACTAGTGTTACTGTTTTCTGCACAAAAGCGATTCTTGCGAAGCAATGTGAACACTTCTGCTTCCCAGGCACAGAGAAGGTGCTAGCAAGGAATTCTCTGCCTGCCTTTCCCCAGTGCTCTGCAAGCTCTCCAGGACAACATAAAATCTGGGGCTCTGTGCTTTCTTTCCTTCTGAACAAGTGTTACTGTTTTCTGCACAAAAGCGATTCTGCGAAGCAATGTGAACACTTCTGCTTCCCAGGCACAGAGAAGGTGCTAGCAAGGAATTCTCTGCCTGCCTTTCCCCAGTGCTCTGCAAGCTCTCCAGGACAACATAAAATCTGGGGCTCTGTGCTTTCTTTCCTTCTGAAAAAGTGGTACTGTTTTCTGCACAAAAGCGATTCTTGCGAAGCAATGTGAACACTTCTGCTTCCCAGGCACAGAGAAGGTGCTAGCAAGGAATTCTCTGCCTGCCTTTCCCCAGTGCTCTGCAAGCTCTCCAGGACAACATAAAATCTGGGGCTCTGTGCTTTCTTTCCTTCTGAACAAGTGTTACTGTTTTCTGCACAAAAGCGATTCTGCGAAGCAATGTGAACAGGCACAGAGAAGGTGCTATCAGGGAATTCTCTGCCTGCCTTTCCCCAGTGCTCTGCAATCTCTCCAGGACAACATAAAATCTGGGGCTCTGTGCTTTCTTTCCTTCTGAACAAGTGTTACTGTTTTCTGCACAAAAGCGATTCTGCGAAGCAATGTGAACACTTGTGCTTCCCAGGCACAGAGAAGGTGCTAGCAAGGAATTCTCTGCCTGCCTTTCCCCAGTGCTCTGCAAGCTCTCCAGGACAACATAAAATCTGGGGTCTGTGCTTTCTTTCCTTCTGAACAAGTGTTACTGTTTTCTGCACAAAAGCGATTCTTGCGAAGCAATGTGAACACTTCTGCTTCCCAGGCACAGAGAAGGTGCTAGCAAGGAATTCTCTGCCTGCCTTTCCCCAGTGCTCTGCAAGCTCTCCAGGACAACATAAAATCTGGGGCTCTGTGCTTTCTTTCCTTCTGAACAAGTGTTACTGTTTTCTGCACAAAAGCGATTCTTGCGAAGCAATGTGAACACTTCTGCTTCCCAGGCACAGAGAAGGTGCTAGCAAGGAATTCTCTGCCTGCCTTTCCCCAGTGCTCTGCAAGCTCTCCAGGTCAACATAAAATCTGGGGCTCTGTGCTTTCTTTCCTTCTGAACAAGTGTTACTGTTTTCTGCACAAAAGCGATTCTGCGAAGCAATGTGAACACTTCTGCTTCCCAGGCACAGAGAAGGTGCTAGCAGGGAATTCTCTGCCTGCCTTTCCCCAGTGCTCTGCAAGCTCTCCAGGACAACATAAAATCTGGGGCTCTGTGCTTTCTTTCCTTCTGAACAAGTGTTACTGTTTTCTGCACAAAAGCGATTCTTGCGAAGCAATGTGAACACATCTGCTTCCCAGGCACAGAGAAGGTGCTAGCAAGGAATTCTCTGCCTGCCTTTCCCCAGTGCTCTGCAAGCTCTCCAGGACAACATAGAATCTGGGGCTCTGTGCTTTCTTTCCTTCTGAACAAGTGTTACTGTTTTCTGCACAAAAGCGATTCTGCGAAGCAATGTGAACACTTCTGCTTCCCAGGCACAGAGAAGGTGCTAGCAAGGAATTCTCTGCCTGCCTTTCCCCAGTGCTCTGCAAGCTCTCCAGGACAACATAGAATCTGGGGCTCTGTGCTTTCTTTCCTTCTGAACAAGTGTTACTGTTTTCTGCACAAAAGCGATTCTGCGAAGCAATGTGAACACTTCTGCTTCCCAGGCACAGAGAAGGTGCTAGCAAGGAATTCTCTGCCTGCCTTTCCCCAGTGCTGTGCAAGCTCTCCAGGACAACATAGAATCTGGGGCTCTGTGCTTTCTTTCCTTCTGAACAAGTGTTACTGTTTTCTGCACAAAAGCGATTCTGCGAAGCAATGTGAACACTTCTGCTTCCCAGGCACAGAGAAGGTGCTAGCAAGGAATTCTATGCCTGCCTTTCCCCAGTGCTCTGCAAGCTCTCCAGGACAACATAAAATCTGGGGCTCTGTGCTTTCTTTCCTTCTGAACAAGTGTTACTGTTTTCTGCACAAAAGCGATTCTTGCGAAGCAATGTGAAGACTTCTGCTTCCCAGGCACAGAGAAGGTGCTAGCAAGGAATTCTCTGCCTGCCTTTCCCCAGTGCTCTGCAAGCTCTCCAGGACAACATAAAATCTGGGGCTCTGTGCTTTCTTTCCTTCTGAACAAGTGTTACTGTTTTCTGCACAAAAGCGATTCTGCGAAGCAATGTGAACACTTCTGCTTCCCAGGCACAGAGAAGGTGCTAGCAAGGAATTCTCTGCCTGCCTTTCCCCAGTGCTCTGCAAGCTCTCCAGGACAACATAAAATCTGGGGCTCTGTGCTTTCTTTCGTTCTGAACAAGTGTTACTGTTTTCTGCACAAAAGCGATTCTGCGAAGCAATGTGAACAGGCACAGAGAAGGTGCTAGCAGGGAATTCTCTGCCTGCCTTTCCCCAGTGCTCTGCAATCTCTCCAGGACAACATAAAATCTGGGGCTCTGTGCTTTCTTTCCTTCTGAACAAGTGTTACTGTTTTCTGCACAAAAGCGATTCTGCGAAGCAATGTGAACACTTCTGCTTCCCAGGCACAGAGAAGGTGCTAGCAAGGAATTCTCTGCCTGCCTTTCCCCAGTGCTCTGCAAGCTCTCCAGGACAACATAAAATCTGGGGCTCTGTGCTTTCTTTCCTTCTGAACAAGTGTTACTGTTTTCTGCACAAAAGCGATTCTGCGAAGCAATGTGAACACTTCTGCTTCCCAGGAACAGAGAAGGTGCTAGCAGGGAATTCTCTGCCTGCCTTTCCCCAGTGCTCTGCAAGCTCTCCAGGACAACATAAAATCTGGGGCTCTGTGCTTTCTTTCCTTCTGAACAAGTGTTACTGTTTTCTGCACAAAAGCGATTCTTGCGAAGCAATGTGAACACTTCTGCTTCCCAGGCACAGAGAAGGTGCTAGCAAGGAATTCTCTGCCTGCCTTTCCCCAGTGCTCTGCAAGCTCTCCAGGACAACATAGAATCTGGGGCTCTGTGCTTTCTTTCCTTCTGAACAAGTGTTACTGTTTTCTGCACAAAAGCGATTCTGCGAAGCAATGTGAACACTTCTGCTTCCCAGCCACAGAGAAGGTGCTAGCAAGGAATTCTCTGCCTGCCTTTCCCCAGTGCTCTGCAAGCTCTCCAGGACAACATAGAATCTGGGGCTCTGTGCTTTCTTTCCTTCTGAACAAGTGTTACTGTTTTCTGCACAAAAGCGATTCTGCGAAGCAATGTGAACACTTCTGCTTCCCAGGCACAGAGAAGGTGCTAGCAAGGAATTCTCTGCCTGCCTTTCCCCAGTGCTGTGCAAGCTCTCCAGGACAACATAGAATCTGGGGCTCTGTGCTTTCTTTCCTTCTGAACAAGTGTTACTGTTTTCTGCACAAAAGCGATTCTGCGAAGCAATGTGAACACTTCTGCTTCCCAGGCACAGAGAAGGTGCTAGCAAGGAATTCTATGCCTGCCTTTCCCCAGTGCTCTGCAAGCTCTCCAGGACAACATAAAATCTGGGGCTCTGTGCTTTCTTTCCTTCTGAACAAGTGTTACTGTTTTCTGCACAAAAGCGATTCTTGCGAAGCAATGTGAACACTTCTGCTTCCCAGGCACAGAGAAGGTGCTAGCAAGGAATTCTCTGCCTGCCTTTCCCCAGTGCTCTGCAAGCTCTCCAGGACAACATAAAATCTGGGGCTCTGTGCTTTCTTTCCTTCTGAACAAGTGTTACTGTTTTCTGCACAAAAGCGATTCTGCGAAGCAATGTGAACACTTCTGCTTCCCAGGCACAGAGAAGGTGCTAGCAAGGAATTCTCTGCCTGCCTTTCCCCAGTGCTCTGCAAGCTCTCCAGGACAACATAAAATCTGGGGCTCTGTGCTTTCTTTCGTTCTGAACAAGTGTTACTGTTTTCTGCACAAAAGCGATTCTGCGAAGCAATGTGAACAGGCACAGAGAAGGTGCTAGCAGGGAATTCTCTGCCTGCCTTTCCCCAGTGCTCTGCAATCTCTCCAGGACAACATAAAATCTGGGGCTCTGTGCTTTCTTTCCTTCTGAACAAGTGTTACTGTTTTCTGCACAAAAGCGATTCTGCGAAGCAATGTGAACACTTCTGCTTCCCAGGCACAGAGAAGGTGCTAGCAAGGAATTCTCTGCCTGACTTTCCCCAGTGCTCTGCAAGCTCTCCAGGACAACATAAAATCTGGGGCTCTGTGCTTTCTTTCCTTCTGAACAAGTGTTACTGTTTTCTGCACAAAAGCGATTCTGCGAAGCAATGTGAACACTTCTGCTTCCCAGGCACACAGAAGGTGCTATCAGGGAATTCTCTGCCTGCCTTTCCCCAGTGCTCTGCAAGCTCTCCAGGACAACATAGAATCTGGGGCTCTCTGCTTTCTTTCCTTCTGAACAAGTGTTACTGTTTTCTGCACAAAAGCGATTCTGCGAAGCAATGTGAACACTTCTGCTTCCCAGGCACAGAGAAGGTGCTAGCAAGGAATTCTCTGCCTGCCTTTCCCCAGTGCTCTGCAAGCTCTCCAGGACAACATAAAATCTGGGGCTCTGTGCTTTCTTTCCTTCTGAACAAGTGTTACTGTTTTCTGCACAAAAGCGATTCTTGCGAAGCAATGTGAACACTTCTGCTTCCCAGGCACAGAGAAGGTGCTATCAGGGAATTCTCTGCCTGCCTTTCCCCAGTGCTCTGCAAGCTCTCCAGGACAACATAAAATCTGGGGCTCTGTGCTTTCTTTCCTTCTGAACAAGTGTTACTGTTTTCTGCACAAAAGCGATTCTTGCGAAGCAATGTGAACACTTCTGCTTCCCAGGCACAGAGAAGGTGCTAGCAAGGAATTCTCTGCCTGCCTTTCCCCAGTGCTCTGCAAGCTCTCCAGGACAACATAGAATCTGGGGCTCTGTGCTTTCTTTCCTTCTGAACAACTGTTACTGTTTTCTGCACAAAAGCGATTCTGCGAAGCAATGTGAACACTTCTGCTTCCCAGCCACAGAGAAGGTGCTAGCAAGGAATTCTCTGCCTGCCTTTCCCCAGTGCTCTGCAAGCTCTCCAGGACAACATAAAATCTGGGGCTCTGTGCTTTCTTTCCTTCTGAACAAGTGTTACTGTTTTCTGCACAAAAGCGATTCTGCGAAGCAATGTGAACACTTCTGCTTCCCAGGCACAGAGAAGGTGCTAGCAAGGAATTCTCTGCCTGCCTTTCCCCAGTGCTCTGCAAGCTCTCCAGGACAACATAGAATCTGGGGCTCTGTGCTTTCTTTCCTTCTGAACAAGTGTTACTGTTTTCTGCACAAAAGCGATTCTGCGAAGCAATGTGAACACTTCTGCTTCCCAGGCACAGAGAAGGTGCTAGCAAGGAATTCTCTGCCTGCCTTTCCCCAGTGCTCTGCAAGCTCTCCAGGACAACATAAAATCTGGGGCTCTGTGCTTTCTTTCCTTCTGAACAAGTGTTACTGTTTTCTGCACAAAAGCGATTCTGCGAAGCAATGTGAACAGGCACAGAGAAGGTGCTAGCAGGGAATTCTCTGCCTGCCTTTCCCCAGTGCTCTGCAAGCTCTCCAGGACAACATAGAATCTGGGGTTCTGTGCTTTCTTTAGTTCTGAACAAGTGTTACTGTTTTCTGCACAAAAGCGATTCTTGCGAAGCAATTTGAACAGGCACAGAGAAGGTGCTATCAGGGAATTCTCTGCCTGCCTTTCCCCAGTGCTCTGCAAGCTCTCCAGGACAACATAGAATCTGGGGCTCTGTGCTTTCTTTCGTTCTGAACAAGTGTTAATGTTTTCTGCACAAAAGCGATTCTGCGAAGCAATGTGAACAGGCACAGAGAAGGTGCTAGCAGGGAATTCTCTACCTGCCTTTCCCCAGTGCTCTGCAAGCTCTCCAGGACAACATAGAATCTGGGGCTCTGTGCTTTCTTTCGTTCTGAACAAGTGTTACTGTTTTCTGCACAAAAGCGATTCTGCGAAGCAATGTGAACACTTCTGCTTCCCAGGCACAGAGAAGGTGCTAGCAAGGAATTCTCTTCCTGCCTTTCCCCAGTGCTCTGCAAGCTCTCCAGGACAACATAAAATCTGGGGCTCTGTGCTTTCTTTCCTTCTGAACAAGTGTTAGTGTTTTCTGCACAAAAGCGATTCTTGCGAAGCAATGTGAACACTTCTGCTTCCCAGGCACAGAGAAGGTGCTAGCAGGGAATTCTCTGCCTGCCTTTCCCCAGTGCTCTGCAAGCTCTCCAGGACAACATAGAATCTGGGGCTCTGTGCTTTCTTTAGTTCTGAACAAGTGTTACTGTTTTCTGCACAAAAGCGATTCTTGCGAAGCAATGTGAACAGGCACAGAGAAGGTGCTATCAGGGAATTCTCTGCCTGCCTTTCCCCAGTGCTCTGCAAGCTCTCCAGGACAACATAGAATCTGGGGCTCTGTGCTTTCTTTCGTTCTGAACAAGTGTTAATGTTTTCTGCACAAAAGCGATTCTGCGAAGCAATGTGAACAGGCACAGAGAAGGTGCTAGCAGGGAATTCTCTGCCTGCCTTTCCCCAGTGCTCTGCAAGCTCTCCAGGACAACATACAATCTGGGGCTCTGTGCTTTCTTTCGTTCTGAACAAGTGTTACTGTTTTCTGCACAAAAGCGATTCTGCGAAGCAATGTGAACACTTCTGCTTCCCAGGCACAGAGAAGGTGCTAGCAAGGAATTCTCTTCCTGCCTTTCCCCAGTGCTCTGCAAGCTCTCCAGGACAACATAAAATCTGGGGCTCTGTGCTTTCTTTCGTTCTGAACAAGTGTTACTGTTTTCTGCACAAAAGCGATTCTTGCGAAGCAATGTGAACACTTCTGCTTCCCAGGCACAGAGAAGGTGCTATCAGGGAATTCTCTGCCTGACTTTCCCCAGTGCTCTGCAAGCTCTCCAGGACAACATAAAATCTGGGGCTCTGTGCTTTCTTTCCTTCTGAACAAGTGTTACTGTTTTCTGCACAAAAGCGATTCTGCGAAGCAATGTGAACACTTCTGCTTCCCAGGCACACAGAAGGTGCTATCAGGGAATTCTCTGCCTGCCTTTCCCCAGTGCTCTGCAAGCTCTCCAGGACAACATAGAATCTGGGGCTCTGTGCTTTCTTTCCTTCTGAACAAGTGTTACTGTTTTCTGCACAAAAGCGATTCTGCGAAGCAATGTGAACACTTCTGCTTCCCAGGCACAGAGAAGGTGCTAGCAAGGAATTCTCTGCCTGCCTTTCCCCAGTGCTCTGCAAGCTCTCCAGGACAACATAAAATCTGGGGCTCTGTGCTTTCTTTCCTTCTGAACAAGTGTTACTGTTTTCTGCACAAAAGCGATTCTTGCGAAGCAATGTGAACACTTCTGCTTCCCAGGCACAGAGAAGGTGCTATCAGGGAATTCTCTGCCTGCCTTTCCCCAGTGCTCTGCAAGCTCTCCAGGACAACATAAAATCTGGGGCTCTGTGCTTTCTTTCCTTCTGAACAAGTGTTACTGTTTTCTGCACAAAAGCGATTCTTGCGAAGCAATGTGAACACTTCTGCTTCCCAGGCACAGAGAAGGTGCTAGCAAGGAATTCTCTGCCTGCCTTTCCCCAGTGCTCTGCAAGCTCTCCAGGACAACATAGAATCTGGGGCTCTGTGCTTTCTTTCCTTCTGAACAAGTGTTACTGTTTTCTGCACAAAAGCGATTCTGCGAAGCAATGTGAACACTTCTGCTTCCCAGCCACAGAGAAGGTGCTAGCAAGGAATTCTCTGCCTGCCTTTCCCCAGTGCTCTGCAAGCTCTCCAGGACAACATAGAATCTGGGGCTCTGTGCTTTCTTTCCTTCTGAACAAGTGTTACTGTTTTCTGCACAAAAGCGATTCTGCGAAGCAATGTGAACACTTCTGCTTCCCAGGCACAGAGAAGGTGCTAGCAAGGAATTCTCTGCCTGCCTTTCCCCAGTGCTCTGCAAGCTCTCCAGGACAACATAGAATCTGGGGCTCTGTGCTTTCTTTCCTTCTGAACAAGTGTTACTGTTTTCTGCACAAAAGCGATTCTGCGAAGCAATGTGAACACTTCTGCTTCCCAGGCACAGAGAAGGTGCTAGCAAGGAATTCTCTGCCTGCCTTTCCCCAGTGCTCTGCAAGCTCTCCAGGACAACATAAAATCTGGGGCTCTGTGCTTTCTTTCCTTCTGAACAAGTGTTACTGTTTTCTGCACAAAAGCAATTCTTGCGAAGCAATGTGAACACTTCTGCTTCCCAGGCACAGAGAAGGTGCTAGCAAGGAATTCTCTGCCTGCCTTTCCCCAGTGCTCTGCAAGCTCTCCAGGACAACATAAAATCTGGGGCTCTGTGCTTTCTTTCCTTCTGAACAAGTGTTACTGTTTTCTGCACAAAAGCGATTCTGCGAAGCAATGTGAACAGGCACAGAGAAGGTGCTAGCAGGGAATTCTCTGCCTGCCTTTCCCCAGTGCTCTGCAAGCTCTCCAGGACAACATAGAATCTGGGGCTCTGTGCTTTCTTTCGTTCTGAACAAGTGTTAATGTTTTCTGCACAAAAGCGATTCTGCGAAGCAATGTGAACAGGCACAGAGAAGGTGCTAGCAGGGAATTCTCTACCTGCCTTTCCCCAGTGCTCTGCAAGCTCTCCAGGACAACATAGAATCTGGGGCTCTGTGCTTTCTTTCGTTCTGAACAAGTGTTACTGTTTTCTGCACAAAAGCGATTCTTCGAAGCAATGTGAACACTTCTGCTTCCCAGGCACAGAGAAGGTGCTAGCAAGGAATTCTCTTCCTGCCTTTCCCCAGTGCTCTGCAAGCTCTCCAGGACAACATAAAATCTGGGGCTCTGTGCTTTCTTTCCTTCTGAACAACTGTTTCTGTTTTCTGCACAAAAGCGATTCTTGCGAAGCAATGTGAACACTTCTGCTTCCCAGGCACAGAGAAGGTGCTAGCAGGGAATTCTCTGCCTGCCTTTCCCCAGTGCTCTGCAAGCTCTCCAGGACAACATAGAATCTGGGGCTCTGTGCTTTCTTTAGTTCTGAACAAGTGTTACTGTTTTCTGCACAAAAGCGATTCTTGCGAAGCAATGTGAACAGGCACAGAGAAGGTGCTAGCAAGGAATTCTCTGCCTGCCTTTCCCCAGTGCTCTGCAAGCTGTCCAGGACAACATAAAATCTGGGGCTCTGTGCTTTCTTTTGTTCTGAACAAGTGTTAGTGTTTTCTGCACAAAAGCGATTCTGCGAAGCAATGTGAACACTTCTGCTTCCCAGGCACAGAGAAGGTGCTAGCAGGGAATTCTCTGCCTGCCTTTCCCCAGTGCTCTGCAAGCTCTCCAGAACAACAGCAAATCTGGGGCTCTGTGCTTTCTTTTGTTCTGAACAAGTGTTAGTGTTTTCTGCACAAAAGCGATTCTGCGAAGCAATGTGAACACTTCTGCTTCCCAGGCACAGAGAAGGTGCTAGCAGGGAATTCTCTGCCTGCCTTTCCCCAGTGCTCTGCAAGCTCTCCAGGACAACATAAAATCTGGGGCTCTGTGCTTTCTTTTGTTCTGAGCAAGTGTTACTGTTTTCTGCACAAAAGCGATTGTTGCGAAGTAATGTGAACACTTCTGCTGCCCAGGCACAGAGAAGGTCCTAGCAGGGAATTCTCTGCCTGCCTTTCCCCAGTGCTCTGCAAGCTCTCCAGGACAACATAAAATCTGGGGCTCTGTGCTTTCTTTTGTTCTGAACAAGTGTTAGTTTTTTCTGCAGAAAAGCGATTCTGCGAAGCAATGTGAACTCTTCTGCTTCCCAGGCACAGAGAAGGTGCTAGCAGGGAATTCTCTGCCTGCCTTTCCCCAGTGCTCTGCAAGCTCTCCAGAACAACAGCAAATCTGGGGCTCTGTGCTTTCTTTAGTTCTGAACAAGTGTTACTGTTTTCTGCACAAAAGCGATTCTTGCGAAGCAATGTGAACACTTCTGCTTCCCAGGCACAGAGAAGGTGCTATCAGGGAATTCTCTGCCTGCCTTTCCCCAGTGCTCTGCAAGCTCTCCAGGTCAACATAAAATCTGGGGCTCTGTGCTTTCTTTCGTTCTGAACAAGTGTTACTGTTTTCTGCACAAAAGCGATTCTGCGAAGCAATGTGAACACTTCTGCTTCCCAGGCACAGAGAAGGTGCTAGCAGGGAATTCTCTGCCTGCCTTTCCCCAGTGCTCTGCAAGCTCTCCAGGACAACATAAAATCTGGGGCTCTGTGCTTTCTTTCCTTCTGAACAAGTGTTACTGTTTTCTGCACAAAAGCGATTCTGCGAAGCAATGTGAACTCTTCTGCTTCCCAGGCACAGAGAAGGTGCTAGCAGGGAATTCTCTGCCTGCCTTTCCCCAGTGCTCTGCAAGCTCTCCAGAACAACAGCAAATCTGGGGCTCTGTGCTTTCTTTAGTTCTGAACAAGTGTTAGTGTTTTCTGCACAAAAGCGATTCTGCGAAGCAATGTGAACACTTCTGCTTCCCAGGCACAGAGAAGGTGCTAGCAGGGAATTCTCTGCCTGCCTTTCCCCAGTGCTCTGCAAGCTCTCAGGACAACATAGAATCTGGGGCTCTGTGCTTTCTTTTGTTCTGAACAAGTGTTAGTGTTTTCTGCACAAAGGCGATTCTGCGAAGCAATGTGAACACTTCTGCTTCCAAGGCTCAGAGAAGGTGCTAGCAGGGAATTCTCTGCCTGCCTTTCCCCAGTGCTCTGCAAGCTCTCCAGGACAACAGCAAATCTGGGGCTCTGTGCTTTCTTTTGTTCTGAACAAGTGTTACTGTTTTCTGCAGAAAAGCGATTCTGCGAAGCAATGTGAACACTTCTGCTTCCCAGGCACAGAGAAGGTGCTAGCAGGGAATTCTCTGCCTGCCTTTCCCCAGTGCTCTGCAAGCTCTCCAGGACAACATAAAATCTGGGGCTCTGTGCTTTCTTTCCTTCTGAAAAAGTGGTACTGTTTTCTGCACAAAAGCGATTCTTGCGAAGCAATGTGAACACTTCTGCTTCCCAGGCACAGAGAAGGTGCTAGCAAGGAATTCTCTGCCTGCCTTTCCCCAGTGCTCTGCAAGCTCTCCAGGACAACATAAAATCTGGGGCTCTGTGCTTTCTTTCGTTCTGAACAAGTGTTACTGTTTTCTGCACAAAAGCGATTCTGCGAAGCAATGTGAACAGGCACAGAGAAGGTGCTATCAGGGAATTCTCTGCCTGCCTTTCCCCAGTGCTCTGCAATCTCTCCAGGACAACATAAAATCTGGGGCTCTGTGCTTTCTTTCCTTCTGAACAAGTGTTACTGTTTTCTGCACAAAAGCGATTCTGCGAAGCAATGTGAACACTTCTGCTTCCCAGCCACAGAGAAGGTGCTAGCAAGGAATTCTCTGCCTGCCTTTCCCCAGTGCTCTGCAAGCTCTCCAGGACAACATAAAATCTGGGGCTCTGTGCTTTCTTTCCTTCTGAACAAGTGTTACTGTTTTCTGCACAAAAGCGATTCTTGCGAAGCAATGTGAACACTTCTGCTTCCCAGGCACAGAGAAGGTGCTAGCAAGGAATTCTCTGCCTGCCTTTCCCCAGTGCTCTGCAAGCTCTCCAGGACAACATAAAATCTGGGGCTCTGTGCTTTCTTTCGTTCTGAACAAGTGTTACTGTTTTCTGCACAAAAGCGATTCTTGCGAAGCAATGTGAACACTTCTGCTTCCCAGGCACAGAGAAGGTGCTAGCAAGGAATTCTCTGCCTGCCTTTCCCCAGTGCTCTGCAAGCTCTCCAGGACAACATAAAATCTGGGGCTCTGTGCTTTCTTTCGTTCTGAACAAGTGTTACTGTTTTCTGCACAAAAGCGATTCTGCGAAGCAATGTGAACACTTCTGCTTCCCAGGCACAGAGAAGGTGCTAGCAGGGAATTCTCTGCCTGCCTTTCCCCAGTGCTCTGCAAGCTCTCCAGAACAACAGCAAATCTGGGGCTCTGTGCTTTCTTTTGTTCTGAACAAGTGTTAGTGTTTTCTGCACAAAAGCGATTCTGCGAAGCAATGTGAACACTTCTGCTTCCCAGGCACAGAGAAGGTGCTAGCAGGGAATTCTCTGCCTGCCTTTCCCCAGTGCTCTGCAAGCTCTCCAGGACAACATAAAATCTGGGGCTCTGTGCTTTCTTTTGTTCTGAGCAAGTGTTACTGTTTTCTGCACAAAAGCGATTGTTGCGAAGTAATGTGAACACTTCTGCTGCCCAGGCACAGAGAAGGTCCTAGCAGGGAATTCTCTGCCTGCCTTTCCCCAGTGCTCTGCAAGCTCTCCAGGACAACATAAAATCTGGGGCTCTGTGCTTTCTTTTGTTCTGAACAAGTGTTAGTTTTTTCTGCAGAAAAGCGATTCTGCGAAGCAATGTGAACACTTCTGCTTCCCAGGCACAGAGAAGGTGCTAGCAGGGAATTCTCTGCCTGCCTTTCCCCAGTGCTCTGCAAGCTCTCCAGAACAACAGCAAATCTGGGGCTCTGTGCTTTCTTTAGTTCTGAACAAGTGTTACTGTTTTCTGCACAAAAGCGATTCTTGCGAAGCAATGTGAACACTTCTGCTTCCCAGGCACAGAGAAGGTGCTAGCAAGGAATTCTCTGCCTGCCTTTCCCCAGTGCTCTGCAAGCTCTCCAGGACAACATAAAATCTGGGGCTCTGTGCTTTCTTTCGTTCTGAACAAGTGTTACTGTTTTCTGCACAAAAGCGATTCTGCGAAGCAATGTGAACACTTCTGCTTCCCAGGCACAGAGAAGGTGCTAGCAGGGAATTCTCTGCCTGCCTTTCCCCAGTGCTCTGCAAGCTCTCCAGGACAACAAAAAATCTGGGGCTCTGTGCTTTCTTTCCTTCTGAACAAGTGTTACTGTTTTCTGCACAAAAGCGATTCTGCGAAGCAATGTGAACTCTTCTGCTTCCCAGGCACAGAGAAGGTGCTAGCAGGGAATTCTCTGCCTGCCTTTCCCCAGTGCTCTGCAAGCTTTCCAGAACAACAGCAAATCTGGGGCTCTGTGCTTTCTTTAGTTCTGAACAAGTGTTAGTGTTTTCTGCACAAAAGCGATTCTGCGAAGCAATGTGAACACTTCTGCTTCCCAGGCACAGAGAAGGTGCTAGCAGGGAATTCTCTGCCTGCCTTTCCCCAGTGCTCTGCAAGCTCTCAGGACAACATAGAATCTGGGGCTCTGTGCTTTCTTTTGTTCTGAACAAGTGTTAGTGTTTTCTGCACAAAGGCGATTCTGCGAAGCAATGTGAACACTTCTGCTTCCAAGGCTCAGAGAAGGTGCTAGCAGGGAATTCTCTGCCTGCCTTTCCCCAGTGCTCTGCAAGCTCTCCAGGACAACAGCAAATCTGGGGCTCTGTGCTTTCTTTTGTTCTGAACAAGTGTTACTGTTTTCTGCAGAAAAGCGATTCTGCGAAGCAATGTGAACACTTCTGCTTCCCAGGCACAGAGAAGGTGCTAGCAGGGAATTCTCTGCCTGCCTTTCCCCAGTGCTCTGCAAGCTCTCCAGGACAACATAAAATCTGGGGCTCTGTGCTTTCTTTCCTTCTGAAAAAGTGGTACTGTTTTCTGCACAAAAGCGATTCTTGCGAAGCAATGTGAACACTTCTGCTTCCCAGGCACAGAGAAGGTGCTAGCAAGGAATTCTCTGCCTGCCTTTCCCCAGTGCTCTGCAAGCTCTCCAGGACAACATAAAATCTGGGGCTCTGTGCTTTCTTTCCTTCTGAACAAGTGTTACTGTTTTCTGCACAAAAGCGATTCTGCGAAGCAATGTGAACAGGCACAGAGAAGGTGCTATCAGGGAATTCTCTGCCTGCCTTTCCCCAGTGCTCTGCAATCTCTCCAGGACAACATAAAATCTGGGGCTCTGTGCTTTCTTTCCTTCTGAACAAGTGTTACTGTTTTCTGCACAAAAGCGATTCTGCGAAGCAATGTGAACACTTCTGCTTCCCAGGCACAGAGAAGGTGCTAGCAAGGAATTCTCTGCCTGCCTTTCCCCAGTGCTCTGCAAGCTCTCCAGGACAACATAAAATCTGGGGCTCTGTGCTTTCTTTCGTTCTGAACAAGTGTTACTGTTTTCTGCACAAAAGCGATTCTTGCGAAGCAATGTGAACACTTCTGCTTCCCAGGCACAGAGAAGGTGCTAGCAAGGAATTCTCTGCCTGCCTTTCCCCAGTGCTCTGCAAGCTCTCCAGGACAACATAAAATCTGGGGCTCTGTGCTTTCTTTCGTTCTGAACAAGTGTTACTGTTTTCTGCACAAAAGCGATTCTTGCGAAGCAATGTGAACACTTCTGCTTCCCAGGCACAGAGAAGGTGCTAGCAAGGAATTCTCTGCCTGCCTTTCCCCAGTGCTCTGCAAGCTCTCCAGGACAACATAAAATCTGGGGCTCTGTGCTTTCTTTCCTTCTGAAAAAGTGGTACTGTTTTCTGCACAAAAGCGATTCTTGCGAAGCAATGTGAACACTTCTGCTTCCCAGGCACAGAGAAGGTGCTAGCAAGGAATTCTCTGCCTGCCTTTCCCCAGTGCTCTGCAAGCTCTCCAGGACAACATAAAATCTGGGGCTCTGTGCTTTCTTTCGTTCTGAACAAGTGTTACTGTTTTCTGCACAAAAGCGATTCTGCGAAGCAATGTGAACAGGCACAGAGAAGGTGCTATCAGGGAATTCTCTGCCTGCCTTTCCCCAGTGCTCTGCAATCTCTCCAGGACAACATAAAATCTGGGGCTCTGTGCTTTCTTTCCTTCTGAACAAGTGTTACTGTTTTCTGCACAAAAGCGATTCTGCGAAGCAATGTGAACACTTCTGCTTCCCAGCCACAGAGAAGGTGCTAGCAAGGAATTCTCTGCCTGCCTTTCCCCAGTGCTCTGCAAGCTCTCCAGGACAACATAAAATCTGGGGCTCTGTGCTTTCTTTCCTTCTGAACAAGTGTTACTGTTTTCTGCACAAAAGCGATTCTTGCGAAGCAATGTGAACACTTCTGCTTCCCAGGCACAGAGAAGGTGCTAGCAAGGAATTCTCTGCCTGCCTTTCCCCAGTGCTCTGCAAGCTCTCCAGGACAACATAAAATCTGGGGCTCTGTGCTTTCTTTCGTTCTGAACAAGTGTTACTGTTTTCTGCACAAAAGCGATTCTTGCGAAGCAATGTGAACACTTCTGCTTCCCAGGCACAGAGAAGGTGCTAGCAAGGAATTCTCTGCCTGCCTTTCCCCAGTGCTCTGCAAGCTCTCCAGGACAACATAAAATCTGGGGCTCTGTGCTTTCTTTCGTTCTGAACAAGTGTTACTGTTTTCTGCACAAAAGCGATTCTGCGAAGCAATGTGAACACTTCTGCTTCCCAGGCACAGAGAAGGTGCTAGCAGGGAATTCTCTGCCTGCCTTTCCCCAGTGCTCTGCAAGCTCTCCAGAACAACAGCAAATCTGGGGCTCTGTGCTTTCTTTTGTTCTGAACAAGTGTTAGTGTTTTCTGCACAAAAGCGATTCTGCGAAGCAATGTGAACACTTCTGCTTCCCAGGCACAGAGAAGGTGCTAGCAGGGAATTCTCTGCCTGCCTTTCCCCAGTGCTCTGCAAGCTCTCCAGGACAACATAAAATCTGGGGCTCTGTGCTTTCTTTTGTTCTGAGCAAGTGTTACTGTTTTCTGCACAAAAGCGATTGTTGCGAAGTAATGTGAACACTTCTGCTGCCCAGGCACAGAGAAGGTCCTAGCAGGGAATTCTCTGCCTGCCTTTCCCCAGTGCTCTGCAAGCTCTCCAGGACAACATAAAATCTGGGGCTCTGTGCTTTCTTTTGTTCTGAACAAGTGTTAGTTTTTTCTGCAGAAAAGCGATTCTGCGAAGCAATGTGAACACTTCTGCTTCCCAGGCACAGAGAAGGTGCTAGCAGGGAATTCTCTGCCTGCCTTTCCCCAGTGCTCTGCAAGCTCTCCAGAACAACAGCAAATCTGGGGCTCTGTGCTTTCTTTAGTTCTGAACAAGTGTTACTGTTTTCTGCACAAAAGCGATTCTTGCGAAGCAATGTGAACACTTCTGCTTCCCAGGCACAGAGAAGGTGCTAGCAAGGAATTCTCTGCCTGCCTTTCCCCAGTGCTCTGCAAGCTCTCCAGGACAACATAAAATCTGGGGCTCTGTGCTTTCTTTCGTTCTGAACAAGTGTTACTGTTTTCTGCACAAAAGCGATTCTGCGAAGCAATGTGAACACTTCTGCTTCCCAGGCACAGAGAAGGTGCTAGCAGGGAATTCTCTGCCTGCCTTTCCCCAGTGCTCTGCAAGCTCTCCAGGACAACATAAAATCTGGGGCTCTGTGCTTTCTTTCCTTCTGAACAAGTGTTACTGTTTTCTGCACAAAAGCGATTCTGCGAAGCAATGTGAACTCTTCTGCTTCCCAGGCACAGAGAAGGTGCTAGCAGGGAATTCTCTGCCTGCCTTTCCCCAGTGCTCTGCAAGCTTTCCAGAACAACAGCAAATCTGGGGCTCTGTGCTTTCTTTAGTTCTGAACAAGTGTTAGTGTTTTCTGCACAAAAGCGATTCTGCGAAGCAATGTGAACACTTCTGCTTCCCAGGCACAGAGAAGGTGCTAGCAGGGAATTCTCTGCCTGCCTTTCCCCAGTGCTCTGCAAGCTCTCAGGACAACATAGAATCTGGGGCTCTGTGCTTTCTTTTGTTCTGAACAAGTGTTAGTGTTTTCTGCACAAAGGCGATTCTGCGAAGCAAGGTGAACACTTCTGCTTCCAAGGCTCAGAGAAGGTGCTAGCAGGGAATTCTCTGCCTGCCTTTCCCCAGTGCTCTGCAAGCTCTCCAGGACAACAGCAAATCTGGGGCTCTGTGCTTTCTTTTGTTCTGAACAAGTGTTACTGTTTTCTGCAGAAAAGCGATTCTGCGAAGCAATGTGAACACTTCTGCTTCCCAGGCACAGAGAAGGTGCTAGCAGGGAATTCTCTGCCTGCCTTTCCCCAGTGCTCTGCAAGCTCTCCAGGACAACATAAAATCTGGGGCTCTGTGCTTTCTTTCCTTCTGAAAAAAGTGGTACTGTTTTCTGCACAAAAGCGATTCTTGCGAAGCAATGTGAACACTTCTGCTTCCCAGGCACAGAGAAGGTGCTAGCAAGGAATTCTCTGCCTGCCTTTCCCCAGTGCTCTGCAAGCTCTCCAGGACAACATAAAATCTGGGGCTCTGTGCTTTCTTTCCTTCTGAACAAGTGTTACTGTTTTCTGCACAAAAGCGATTCTGCGAAGCAATGTGAACAGGCACAGAGAAGGTGCTATCAGGGAATTCTCTGCCTGCCTTTCCCCAGTGCTCTGCAATCTCTCCAGGACAACATAAAATCTGGGGCTCTGTGCTTTCTTTCCTTCTGAACAAGTGTTACTGTTTTCTGCACAAAAGCGATTCTGCGAAGCAATGTGAACACTTCTGCTTCCCAGGCACAGAGAAGGTGCTAGCAAGGAATTCTCTGCCTGCCTTTCCCCAGTGCTCTGCAAGCTCTCCAGGACAACATAAAATCTGGGGCTCTGTGCTTTCTTTCGTTCTGAACAAGTGTTACTGTTTTCTGCACAAAAGCGATTCTTGCGAAGCAATGTGAACACTTCTGCTTCCCAGGCACAGAGAAGGTGCTAGCAAGGAATTCTCTGCCTGCCTTTCCCCAGTGCTCTGCAAGCTCTCCAGGACAACATAAAATCTGGGGCTCTGTGCTTTCTTTCGTTCTGAACAAGTGTTACTGTTTTCTGCACAAAAGCGATTCTGCGAAGCAATGTGAACACTTCTGCTTCCCAGGCACAGAGAAGGTGCTAGCAAGGAATTCTCTGCCTGCCTTTCCCCAGTGCTCTGCAAGCTCTCCAGGACCACATAAAATCTGGGGCTCTGTGCTTTCTTTCGTTCTGAACAAGTGTTACTGTTTTCTGCACAAAAGCGATTCTGCGAAGCAATGTGAACACTTCTGCTTCCCAGGCACAGAGAAGGTGCTAGCAGGGAATTCTCTGCCTGCCTTTCCCCAGTGCTCTGCAAGCTCTCCAGGACAACATAGAATCTGGGGCTCTGTGCTTTCTTTCCTTCTGAACAAGTGTTACTGTTTTCTGCACAAAAGCGATTCTTGCGAAGCAATGTGAACACTTCTGCTTCCCAGGCACAGAGAAGGTGCTAGCAAGGAATTCTCTGCCTGCCTTTCCCCAGTGCTCTGCAAGCTCTCCAGGACAACATAGAATCTGGGGCTCTGTGCTTTCTTTCGTTCTGAACAAGTGTTACTGTTTTCTGCACAAAAGCGATTCTGCGAAGCAATGTGAACACTTCTGCTTCCCAGCCACAGAGAAGGTGCTAGCAAGGAATTCTCTGCCTGCCTTTCCCCAGTGCTCTGCAAGCTCTCCAGGACAACATAGAATCTGGGGCTCTGTGCTTTCTTTCCTTCTGAACAAGTGTTACTGTTTTCTGCACAAAAGCGATTCTGCGAAGCAATGTGAACACTTCTGCTTCCCAGGCACAGAGAAGGTGCTAGCAAGGAATTCTCTGCCTGCCTTTCCCCAGTGCTCTGCAAGCTCTCCAGGACAACATAGAATCTGGGGCTCTGTGCTTTCTTTCCTTCTGAACAAGTGTTACTGTTTTCTGCACAAAAGCGATTCTGCGAAGCAATGTGAACACTTCTGCTTCCCAGGCACAGAGAAGGTGCTAGCAAGGAATTCTATGCCTGCCTTTCCCCAGTGCTCTGCAAGCTCTCCAGGACAACATAAAATCTGGGGCTCTGTGCTTTCTTTCCTTCTGAACAAGTGTTACTGTTTTCTGCACAAAAGCGATTCTTGCGAAGCAATGTGAACACTTCTGCTTCCCAGGCACAGAGAAGGTGCTAGCAAGGAATTCTCTGCCTGCCTTTCCCCAGTGCTCTGCAAGCTCTCCAGGACAACATAAAATCTGGGGCTCTGTGCTTTCTTTCCTTCTGAACAAGTGTTACTGTTTTCTGCACAAAAGCGAATCTGCGAAGCAATGTGAACACTTCTGCTTCCCAGGCACAGAGAAGGTGCTAGCAAGGAATTCTCTGCCTGCCTTTCCCCAGTGCTCTGCAAGCTCTCCAGGACAACATAAAATCTGGGGCTCTGTGCTTTCTTTCGTTCTGAACAAGTGTTACTGTTTTCTGCACAAAAGCGATTCTGCGAAGCAATGTGAACAGGCACAGAGAAGGTGCTTGCAGGGAATTCTCTGCCTGCCTTTCCCCAGTGCTCTGCAATCTCTCCAGGACAACATAAAATCTGGGGCTCTGTGCTTTCTTTCCTTCTGAACAAGTGTTACTGTTTTCTGCACAAAAGCGATTCTGCGAAGCAATGTGAACACTTCTGCTTCCCAGGCACAGAGAAGGTGCTAGCAAGGAATTCTCTGCCTGCCTTTCCCCAGTGCTCTGCAAGCTCTCCAGGACAACATAAAATCTGGGGCTCTGTGCTTTCTTTCGTTCTGAACAAGTGTTACTGTTTTCTGCACAAAAGCGATTCTTGCGAAGCAATGTGAACACTTCTGCTTCCCAGGCACAGAGAAGGTGCTATCAGGGAATTCTCTGCCTGACTTTCCCCAGTGCTCTGCAAGCTCTCCAGGACAACATAAAATCTGGGGCTCTGTGCTTTCTTTCCTTCTGAACAAGTGTTACTGTTTTCTGCACAAAAGCGATTCTGCGAAGCAATGTGAACACTTCTGCTTCCCAGGCACAGAGAAGGTGCTATCAGGGAATTCTCTGCCTGCCTTTCCCCAGTGCTCTGCAAGCTCTCCAGGACAACATAGAATCTGGGGCTCTGTGCTTTCTTTCCTTCTGAACAAGTGTTACTGTTTTCTGCACAAAAGCGATTCTGCGAAGCAATGTGAACACTTCTGCTTCCCAGGCACAGAGAAGGTGCTAGCAAGGAATTCTCTGCCTGCCTTTCCCCAGTGCTCTGCAAGCTCTCCAGGACAACATAAAATCTGGGACTCTGTGCTTTCTTTCCTTCTGAACAAGTGTTACTGTTTTCTGCACAAAAGCGATTCTTGCGAAGCAATGTGAACACTTCTGCTTCCCAGGCACAGAGAAGGTGCTATCAGGGAATTCTCTGCCTGCCTTTCCCCAGTGCTCTGCAAGCTCTCCAGGACAACATAAAATCTGGGGCTCTGTGCTTTCTTTCCTTCTGAACAAGTGTTACTGTTTTCTGCACAAAAGCGATTCTGCGAAGCAATGTGAACACTTCTGCTTCCCAGGCACAGAGAAGGTGCTAGCAAGGAATTCTCTGCCTGCCTTTCCCCAGTGCTCTGCAAGCTCTCCAGGACAACATAGAATCTGGGGCTCTGTGCTTTCTTTCGTTCTGAACAAGTGTTACTGTTTTCTGCACAAAAGCGATTCTGCGAAGCAATGTGAACAGGCACAGAGAAGGTGCTATCAGGGAATTCTCTGCCTGCCTTTCCCCAGTGCTCTGCAAGCTCTCCAGGACAACATAGAATCTGGGGCTCTGTGCTTTCTTTCGTTCTGAACAAGTGTTACTGTTTTCTGCACAAAAGCGATTCTGCGAAGCAATGTGAACAGGCACAGAGAAGGTGCTATCAGGGAATTCTCTGCCTGCCTTTCCCCAGTGCTCTGCAAGCTCTCCAGGACAACATAGAATCTGGGGCTCTGTGCTTTCTTTCGTTCTGAACAAGTGTTACTGTTTTCTGCACAAAAGCGATTCTGCGAAGCAATGTGAACACTTCTGCTTCCCAGGCACAGAGAAGGTGCTATCAGGGAATTCTCTGCCTGCCTTTCCCCAGTGCTCTGCAAGCTCTCCAGGACAACATAAAATCTGGGGCTCTGTGCTTTCTTTCCTTCTGAACAAGTGTTACTGTTTTCTGCACAAAAGCGATTCTTGCGAAGCAATGTGAACACTTCTGCTTCCCAGGCACAGAGAAGGTGCTAGCAAGGAATTCTCTGCCTGCCTTTCCCCAGTGCTCTGCAAGCTCTCCAGGACAACATAGAATCTGGGGCTCTGTGCTTTCTTTCCTTCTGAACAAGTGTTACTGTTTTCTGCACAAAAGCGATTCTGCGAAGCAATGTGAACACTTCTGCTTCCCAGCCACAGAGAAGGTGCTAGCAAGGAATTCTCTGCCTGCCTTTCCCCAGTGCTCTGCAAGCTCTCCAGGACAACATAGAATCTGGGGCTCTGTGCTTTCTTTCCTTCTGAACAAGTGTTACTGTTTTCTGCACAAAAGCGATTCTGCGAAGCAATGTGAACACTTCTGCTTCCCAGGCACAGAGAAGGTGCTAGCAAGGAATTCTCTGCCTGCCTTTCCCCAGTGCTCTGCAAGCTCTCCAGGACAACATAGAATCTGGGGCTCTGTGCTTTCTTTCCTTCTGAACAAGTGTTACTGTTTTCTGCACAAAAGCGATTCTGCGAAGCAATGTGAACACTTCTGCTTCCCAGGCACAGAGAAGGTGCTAGCAAGGAATTCTCTGCCTGCCTTTCCCCAGTGCTCTGCAAGCTCTCCAGGACAACATAAAATCTGGGGCTCTGTGCTTTCTTTCCTTCTGAACAAGTGTTACTGTTTTCTGCACAAAAGCGATTCTGCGAAGCAATGTGAACACTTCTGCTTCCCAGGCACAGAGAAGGTGCTAGCAAGGAATTCTCTGCCTGACTTTCCCCAGTGCTCTGCAAGCTCTCCAGGACAACATAAAATCTGGGGCTCTGTGCTTTCTTTCGTTCTGAACAAGTGTTACTGTTTTCTGCACAAAAGCGATTCTGCGAAGCAATGTGAACAGGCACAGAGAAGGTGCTATCAGGGAATTCTCTGCCTGCCTTTCCCCAGTGCTCTGCAATCTCTCCAGGACAACATAAAATCTGGGGCTCTGTGCTTTCTTTCCTTCTGAACAAGTGTTACTGTTTTCTGCACAAAAGCGATTCTGCGAAGCAATGTGAACACTTCTGCTTCCCAGGCACAGAGAAGGTGCTAGCAAGGAATTCTCTGCCTGCCTTTCCCCAGTGCTCTGCAAGCTCTCCAGGACAACATAAAATCTGGGGCTCTGTGCTTTCTTTCGTTCTGAACAAGTGTTACTGTTTTCTGCACAAAAGCGATTCTTGCGAAGCAATGTGAACACTTCTGCTTCCCAGGCACAGAGAAGGTGCTATCAGGGAATTCTCTGCCTGACTTTCCCCAGTGCTCTGCAAGCTCTCCAGGACAACATAAAATCTGGGGCTCTGTGCTTTCTTTCCTTCTGAACAAGTGTTACTGTTTTCTGCACAAAAGCGATTCTGCGAAGCAATGTGAACACTTCTGCTTCCCAGGCACAGAGAAGGTGCTATCAGGGAATTCTCTGCCTGCCTTTCCCCAGTGCTCTGCAAGCTCTCCAGGACAACATAGAATCTGGGGCTCTGTGCTTTCTTTCCTTCTGAACAAGTGTTACTGTTTTCTGCACAAAAGCGATTCTGCGAAGCAATGTGAACACTTCTGCTTCCCAGGCACAGAGAAGGTGCTAGCAAGGAATTCTCTGCCTGCCTTTCCCCAGTGCTCTGCAAGCTCTCCAGGACAACATAAAATCTGGGGCTCTGTGCTTTCTTTCCTTCTGAACAAGTGTTACTGTTTTCTGCACAAAAGCGATTCTTGCGAAGCAATGTGAACACTTCTGCTTCCCAGGCACAGAGAAGGTGCTATCAGGGAATTCTCTGCCTGCCTTTCCCCAGTGCTCTGCAAGCTCTCCAGGACAACATAAAATCTGGGGCTCTGTGCTTTCTTTCCTTCTGAACAAGTGTTACTGTTTTCTGCACAAAAGCGATTCTGCGAAGCAATGTGAACACTTCTGCTTCCCAGGCACAGAGAAGGTGCTAGCAAGGAATTCTCTGCCTGCCTTTCCCCAGTGCTCTGCAAGCTCTCCAGGACAACATAGAATCTGGGGCTCTGTGCTTTCTTTCGTTCTGAACAAGTGTTACTGTTTTCTGCACAAAAGCGATTCTGCGAAGCAATGTGAACAGGCACAGAGAAGGTGCTATCAGGGAATTCTCTGCCTGCCTTTCCCCAGTGCTCTGCAAGCTCTCCAGGACAACATAAAATCTGGGGCTCTGTGCTTTCTTTCGTTCTGAACAAGTGTTACTGTTTTCTGCACAAAAGCGATTCTGCGAAGCAATGTGAACAGGCACAGAGAAGGTGCTATCAGGGAATTCTCTGCCTGCCTTTCCCCAGTGCTCTGCAAGCTCTCCAGGACAACATAAAATCTGGGGCTCTGTGCTTTCTTTCCTTCTGAACAAGTGTTAGTGTTTTCTGCACAAAAGCGATTCTTGCGAAGCAATGTGAACACTTCTGCTTCCCAGGCACAGAGAAGGTGCTAGCAGGGAATTCTCTGCCTGCCTTTCCCCAGTGCTCTGCAAGCTCTCCAGGACAACATAGAATCTGGGGCTCTGTGCTTTCTTTAGTTCTGAACAAGTGTTACTGTTTTCTGCACAAAAGCGATTCTGCGAAGCAATGTGAACAGGCACAGAGAAGGTGCTATCAGGGAATTCTCTGCCTGCCTTTCCCCAGTGCTCTGCAAGCTCTCCAGGACAACATAGAATCTGGGGCTCTGTGCTTTCTTTCGTTCTGAACAAGTGTTACTGTTTTCTGCACAAAAGCGATTCTGCGAAGCAATGTGAACAGGCACAGAGAAGGTGCTATCAGGGAATTCTCTGCCTGCCTTTCCCCAGTGCTCTGCAAGCTCTCCAGGACAACATAAAATCTGGGGCTCTGTGCTTTCTTTCCTTCTGAACAAGTGTTAGTGTTTTCTGCACAAAAGCGATTCTTGCGAAGCAATGTGAACACTTCTGCTTCCCAGGCACAGAGAAGGTGCTAGCAGGGAATTCTCTGCCTGCCTTTCCCCAGTGCTCTGCAAGCTCTCCAGGACAACATAGAATCTGGGGCTCTGTGCTTTCTTTAGTTCTGAACAAGTGTTACTGTTTTCTGCACAAAAGCGATTCTGCGAAGCAATGTGAACAGGCACAGAGAAGGTGCTATCAGGGAATTCTCTGCCTGCCTTTCCCCAGTGCTCTGCAAGCTCTCCAGGACAACATAGAATCTGGGGCTCTGTGCTTTCTTTCGTTCTGAACAAGTGTTACTGTTTTCTGCACAAAAGCGATTCTGCGAAGCAATGTGAACAGGCACAGAGAAGGTGCTATCAGGGAATTCTCTGCCTGCCTTTCCCCAGTGCTCTGCAAGCTCTCCAGGACAACATAAAATCTGGGGCTCTGTGCTTTCTTTCCTTCTGAACAAGTGTTAGTGTTTTCTGCACAAAAGCGATTCTTGCGAAGCAATGTGAACACTTCTGCTTCCCAGGCACAGAGAAGGTGCTAGCAGGGAATTCTCTGCCTGCCTTTCCCCAGTGCTCTGCAAGCTCTCCAGGACAACATAGAATCTGGGGCTCTGTGCTTTCTTTAGTTCTGAACAAGTGTTACTGTTTTCTGCACAAAAGCGATTCTGCGAAGCAATGTGAACAGGCACAGAGAAGGTGCTAGCAAGGAATTCTCTGCCTGCCTTTCCCCAGTGCTCTGCAAGCTCTCCAGGACAACATAAAATCTGGGGCTCTGTGCTTTCTTTCGTTCTGAACAAGTGTTACTGTTTTCTGCACAAAAGCGATTCTGCGAAGCAATGTGAACAGGCACAGAGAAGGTGCTATCAGGGAATTCTCTGCCTGCCTTTCCCCAGTGCTCTGCAATCTCTCCAGGACAACATAAAATCTGGGGCTCTGTGCTTTCTTTCCTTCTGAACAAGTGTTAGTGTTTTCTGCACAAAAGCGATTCTGCGAAGCAATGTGAACACTTCTGCTTCCCAGGCACAGAGAAGGTGCTAGCAAGGAATTCTCTGCCTGATTTTCCCCAGTGCTCTGCAAGCTCTCCAGGACAACATAGAATCTGGGGCTCTGTGCTTTCTTTCCTTCTGAACAAGTGTTACTGTTTTCTGCACAAAAGCGATTCTTGAGAAGCAATGTGAACACTTCTGCTTCCCAGGCACAGAGAAGGTGCTAGCAAGGAATTCTCTGCCTGCCTTTCCCCAGTGCTCTGCAAGCTCTCCAGGACAACATAAAATCTGGGGCTCTGTGCTTTCTTTCCTTCTGAACAAGTGTTACTGTTTTCTGCACAAAAGCGATTCTACGAAGCAATGTGAACACTTCTGCTTCCCAGGCACAGAGAAGGTGCTAGCAAGGAATTCTCTACCTGCCTTTCCCCAGTGCTCTGCAAGCTCTCCAGGACAACATAAAATCTGGGGCTCTGTGCTTTCTTTCCTTCTGAACAAGTGTTAATGTTTTCTGCACAAAAGCGATTCTGCGAAGCAATGTGAACAGTCACAGAGAAGGTGCTAGCAGGGAATTCTCTGCCTGCCTTTCCCCAGTGCTCTGCAATCTCTCCAGGACAACATAAAATCTGGGGCTCTGTGCTTTCTTTCCTTCTGAACAAGTGTTACTGTTTTCTGCACAAAAGCGATTCTGCGAAGCAATGTGAACACTTCTGCTTCCCAGCCACAGAGAAGGTGCTAGCAAGGAATTCTCTGCCTGCCTTTCCCCAGTGCTCTGCAAGCTCTCCAGGACAACATAAAATCTGGGGCTCTGTGCTTTCTTTCCTTCTGAACAAGTGTTACTGTTTTCTGCACAAAAGCGATTCTGCGAAGCAATGTGAACACTTCTGCTTCCCAGGCACAGAGAAGGTGCTAGCAAGGAATTCTCTGCCTGCCTTTCCCCAGTGCTCTGCAAGCTCTCCAGGACAACATAAAATCTGGGGCTCTGTGCTTTCTTTCGTTCTGAACAAGTGTTACTGTTTTCTGCACAAAAGCGATTCTGCGAAGCAATGTGAACAGGCACAGAGAAGGTGCTATCAGGGAATTCTCTGCCTGCCTTTCCCCAGTGCTCTGCAATCTCTCCAGGACAACATAAAATCTGGGGCTCTGTGCTTTCTTTCCTTCTGAACAAGTGTTACTGTTTTCTGCACAAAAGCGATTCTGCGAAGCAATGTGAACACTTCTGCTTCCCAGGCACAGAGAAGGTGCTATCAGGGAATTCTCTGCCTGACTTTCCCCAGTGCTCTGCAAGCTCTCCAGGACAACATAGAATCTGGGGCTCTGTGCTTTCTTTAGTTCTGAACAAGTGTTACTGTTTTCTGCACAAAAGCGATTCTGCGAAGCAATGTGAACAGGCACAGAGAAGGTGCTATCAGGGAATTCTCTGCCTGCCTTTCCCCAGTGCTCTGCAATCTCTCCAGGGCAACATAAATTCTGGGGCTCTGTGCTTTCTTTCCTTCTGAACAAGTGTTACTGTTTTCTGCACAAAAGCGATTCTTGCGAAGCAATGTGAACACTTCTGCTTCCCAGGCACAGAGAAGGTGCTAGCAAGGAATTCTCTGCCTGCCTTTCCCCAGTGCTCTGCCAGCTCTCCAGGACAACATAGAATCTGGGGCTCTGTGCTTTCTTTCCTTCTGAACAAGTGTTAGTGTTTTCTGCACAAAAGCGATTCTGCGAAGCAATGTGAACACTTCTGCTTCCCAGGCACAGAGAAGGTGCTAGCAAGGAATTCTCTGCCTGCCTTTCCCCAGTGCTCTGCAAGCTCTCCAGGACAACATAGAATCTGGGGCTCTGTGCTTTCTTTCCTTCCGAACAAGTGTTACTGTTTTCTGCACAAAAGCGATTCTGTGAAGCAATGTGAACAGGCACAGAGAAAGTGCTATCAGGGAATTCTCTGCCTGCCTTTCCCCAGTGCTCTGCAAGCTCTCCAGGACAACATAGAATCTGGGGCTCTGTGCTTTCTTTCCTTCTGAACAAGTGTTACTGTTTTCTGCACAAAAGCGATTCTTGCGAAGCAATGTGAACACTTCTGCTTCCCAGGCACAGAGAAGGTGCTAGCAAGGAATTCTCTGCCTGCCTTTCCCCAGTGCTCTGCAAGCTCTCCAGGACAACATAAAATCTGGGGCTCTGTGCTTTCTTTCGTTCTGAACAAGTGTTACTGTTTTCTGCACAAAAGCGATTCTTGCGAAGCAATGTGAACAGGCACAGAGAAGGTGCTATCAGGGAATTCTCTGCCTGCCTTTCCCCAGTGCTCTGCAAGCTCTCCAGGACAACATAGAATCTGGGGCTCTGTGCTTTCTTTCGTTCTGAACAAGTGTTACTGTTTTCTGCACAAAAGCGATTCTGCGAAGCAATGTGAACAGGCACAGAGAAGGTGCTATCAGGGAATTCTCTGCCTGCCTTTCCCCAGTGCTCTGCAAGCTCTCCAGGGCAACATAGAATCTGGGGCTCTGTTCTTTCTTTCGTTCTGAACAACTGTTACTGTTTTCTGCACAAAAGCGATTCTTGCGAAGCAATGTGAACACTTCTGCTTCCCAGGCACAGAGAAGGTGCTAGCAGGGAATTCTCTGCCTGCCTTTCCCCAGTGCTCTGCAAGCTCTCCAGGACAACATAGAATCTGGGGCTCTGTGCTTTCTTTCGTTCTGAACAAGTGTTACTGTTTTCTGCACAAAAGCGATTCTGCGAAGCAATGTGAACAGGCACAGAGAAGGTGCTAGCAGGGAATTCTCTGCCTGCCTTTCCCCAGTGCTCTGCAAGCTCTCCAGGACAACATAAAATCTGGGGCTCTGTGCTTTCTTTCCTTCTGAACAAGTGTTAGTGTTTTCTGCACAAAAGCGATTCTGCGAAGCAATGTGAACACTTCTGCTTCCCAGGCACAGAGAAGGTGCTAGCAGGGAATTCTCTGCCTGCCTTTCCCCAGTGCTCTGCAAGCTCTCCAGGACAACATAGAATCTGGGGCTCTGTGCTTTCTTTCGTTCTGAACAAGTGTTACTGTTTTCTGCACAAAAGCGATTCTGCGAAGCAATGTGAACAGGCACAGAGAAGGTGCTAGCAGGGAATTCTCTGCCTGCCTTTCCCCAGTGCTCTGCAATCTCTCCAGGACAACATAGAATCTGGGGCTCTGTGCTTTCTTTCCTTCTGAACAAGTGTTACTGTTTTCTGCACAAAAGCGATTCTGCGAAGCAATGTGAACACTTCTGCTTCCCAGGCACAGAGAAGGTGCTAGCAAGGAATTCTCTGCCTGCCTTTCCCCAGTGCTCTGCAAGCTCTCCAGGACAACATAAAATCTGGGGCTCTGTGCTTTCTTTCGTTCTGAACAAGTGTTAGTGTTTTCTGCACAAAAGCGATTCTGCGAAGCAATGTGAACACTTCTGCTTCCCAGGCACAGAGAAGGTGCTAGCAAGGAATTCTCTTCCTGCCTTTCCCCAGTGCTCTGCAAGCTCTCCAGGACAACATAAAATCTGGGGCTCTGTGCTTTCTTTCCTTCCGAACAAGTGTTACTGTTTTCTGCACAAAAGCGATTCTGCGAAGCAATGTGAACAGGCACAGAGAAGGTGCTATCAGGGAATTCTCTGCCTGCCTTTCCCCAGTGCTCTGCAATCTCTCCAGGACAACATAGAATCTGGGGCTCTGTGCTTTCTTTCCTTCTGAACAAGTGTTACTGTTTTCTGCACAAAAGCGATTCTTGCGAAGCAATGTGAACACTTCTGCTTCCCAGGCACAGAGAAGGTGCTAGCAAGGAATTCTCTGCCTGCCTTTCCCCAGTGCTCTGCAAGCTCTCCAGGACAACATAAAATCTGGGGCTCTGTGCTTTCTTTCGTTCTGAACAAGTGTTAGTGTTTTCTGCACAAAAGCGATTCTGCGAAGCAATGTGAACACTTCTGCTTCCCAGGCACAGAGAAGGTGCTAGCAAGGAATTCTCTGCCTGCCTTTCCCCAGTGCTCTGCAAGCTCTCCAGGACAACATAAAATCTGGGGCTCTGTGCTTTCTTTCGTTCTGAACAAGTGTTAGTGTTTTCTGCACAAAAGCGATTCTGCGAAGCAATGTGAACACTTCTGCTTCCCAGGCACAGAGAAGGTGCTAGCAATGAATTCTCTGCCTGCCTTTCCCCAGTGCTCTGCAAGCTCTCCAGGACAACATAAAATCTGGGGCTCTGTGCTTTCTTTCCTTCTGAACAAGTGTTACTGTTTTCTGCACAAAAGCGATTCTTGCGAAGCAATGTGAACACTTCTGCTTCCCAGGCACAGAGAAGGTGCTATCAAGGAATTCTCTGCCTGCCTTTCCCCAGTGCTCTGCAAGCTCTCCAGGACAACATAAAATCTGGGGCTCTGTGCTTTCTTTCCTTCTGAACAAGTGTTACTGTTTTCTGCACAAAAGCGATTCTGCGAAGCAATGTGAACAGGCACAGAGAAGGTGCTATCAGGGAATTCTCTGCCTGCCTTTCCCCAGTGCTCTGCAAGCTCTCCAGGACAACATAGAATCTGGGGCTCTGTGCTTTCTTTCGTTCTGAACAAGTGTTACTGTTTTCTGCACAAAAGCGATTCTGCGAAGCAATGTGAACAGGCACAGAGAAGGTGCTATCAGGGAATTCTCTGCCTGCCTTTCCCCAGTGCTCTGCAAGCTCTCCAGGGCAACATAGAATCTGGGGCTCTGTGCTTTCTTTCCTTCTGAACAAGTGTTACTGTTTTCTGCACAAAAGCGATTCTTGCGAAGCAATGTGAACACTTCTGCTTCCCAGGCACAGAGAAGGTGCTAGCAGGGAATTCTCTGCCTGCCTTTCCCCAGTGCTCTGCAAGCTCTCCAGGACAACATAGAATCTGGGGCTCTGTGCTTTCTTTCGTTCTGAACAAGTGTTACTGTTTTCTGCACAAAAGCGATTCTTGCGAAGCAATGTGAACAGGCACAGAGAAGGTGCTAGCAGGGAATTCTCTGCCTGCCTTTCCCCAGTGCTCTGCAAGCTCTCCAGGACAACATAAAATCTGGGGCTCTGTGCTTTCTTTCCTTCTGAACAAGTGTTAGTGTTTTCTGCACAAAAGCGATTCTTGCGAAGCAATGTGAACACTTCTGCTTCCCAGGGACAGAGAAGGTGCTAGCAGGGAATTCTCTGCCTGCCTTTCCCCAGTGCTCTGCAAGCTCTCCAGGACAACATAAAATCTGGGGCTCTGTGCTTTCTTTCGTTCTGAACAAGTGTTAGTGTTTTCTGCACAAAAGCGATTCTGCGAAGCAATGTGAACACTTCTGCTTCCCAGGCACAGAGAAGGTGCTAGCAGGGAATTCTCTGCCTGCCTTTCCCCAGTGCTCTGCAAGCTCTCCAGGACAACATAAAATCTGGGGCTCTGTGCTTTCTTTCCTTCTGAACAAGTGTTACTGTTTTCTGCACAAAAGCGATTCTGTGAAGCAATGTGAACAGGCACAGAGAAAGTGCTATCAGGGAATTCTCTGCCTGCCTTTCCCCAGTGCTCTGCAAGCTCTCCAGAACAACAGCAAATCTGTGGCTCTGTGCTTTCTTTAGTTCTGAACAAGTGTTAGTGTTTTCTGCACAAAAGCGATTCTGCGAAGCAATGTGAACACTTCTGCTTCCCAGGCACAGAGAAGGTGCTAGCAGGGAATTCTCTGCCTGCCTTTCCCCAGTGCTCTGCAAGCTCTCAGGACAACATAGAATCTGGGGCTCTGTGCTTTCTTTTGTTCTGAACAAGTGTTAGTGTTTTCTGCACAAAGGCGATTCTGCGAAGCAATGTGAACACTTCTGCTTCCAAGGCTCAGAGAAGGTGCTAGCAGGGAATTCTCTGCCTGCCTTACCCCAGTGCTCTGCAAGCTCTCCAGGACAACAGCAAATCTGGGGCTCTGTGCTTTCTTTCCTTCTGAACAAGTGTTAGTGTTTTCTGCACAAAAGCGATTCTGCGAAGCAATGTGAACACTTCTGCTTCCCAGGCACAGAGAAGGTGCTAGCAGGGAATTCTCTGCCTGCCTTTCCCCAGTGCTCTGCAAGCTCTCCAGGACAACATAAAATCTGGGGCTCTGTGCTTTCTTTCCTTCTGAACAAGTGTTACTGTTTTCTGCACAAAAGCGATTCTGCGAAGCAATGTGAACACTTCTGCTTCCCAGGCACAGAGAAGGTGCTAGCAAGGAATTCTCTGCCTGCCTTTCCCCAGTGCTCTGCAAGCTCTCCAGGACAACATAAAATCTGGGGCTCTGTGCTTTCTTTCGTTCTGAACAAGTGTTACTGTTTTCTGCACAAAAGCGATTCTGCGAAGCAATGTGAACAGGCACAGAGAAGGTGCTAGCAGGGAATTCTCTGCCTGCCTTTCCCCAGTGCTCTGCAATCTCTCCAGGACAACATAAAATCTGGGGCTCTGTGCTTTCTTTCCTTCTGAACAAGTGTTACTGTTTTCTGCACAAAAGCGATTCTGCGAAGCAATGTGAACACTTCTGCTTCCCAGGCACAGAGAAGGTGCTAGCAAGGAATTCTCTGCCTGCCTTTCCCCAGTGCTCTGCAAGCTCTCCAGGACAACATAAAATCTGGGGTCTGTGCTTTCTTTCCTTCTGAACAAGTGTTACTGTTTTCTGCACAAAAGCGATTCTTGCGAAGCAATGTGAACACTTCTGCTTCCCAGGCACAGAGAAGGTGCTAGCAAGGAATTCTCTGCCTGCCTTTCCCCAGTGCTCTGCAAGCTCTCCAGGACAACATAAAATCTGGGGCTCTGTGCTTTCTTTCCTTCTGAACAAGTGTTACTGTTTTCTGCACAAAAGCGATTCTTGCGAAGCAATGTGAACACTTCTGCTTCCCAGGCACAGAGAAGGTGCTAGCAAGGAATTCTCTGCCTGCCTTTCCCCAGTGCTCTGCAAGCTCTCCAGGTCAACATAAAATCTGGGGCTCTGTGCTTTCTTTCCTTCTGAACAAGTGTTACTGTTTTCTGCACAAAAGCGATTCTGCGAAGCAATGTGAACACTTCTGCTTCCCAGGCACAGAGAAGGTGCTAGCAGGGAATTCTCTGCCTGCCTTTCCCCAGTGCTCTGCAAGCTCTCCAGGACAACATAAAATCTGGGGCTCTGTGCTTTCTTTCCTTCTGAACAAGTGTTACTGTTTTCTGCACAAAAGCGATTCTTGCGAAGCAATGTGAACACTTCTGCTTCCCAGGCACAGAGAAGGTGCTAGCAAGGAATTCTCTGCCTGCCTTTCCCCAGTGCTCTGCAAGCTCTCCAGGACAACATAGAATCTGGGGCTCTGTGCTTTCTTTCCTTCTGAACAAGTGTTACTGTTTTCTGCACAAAAGCGATTCTGCGAAGCAATGTGAACACTTCTGCTTCCCAGCCACAGAGAAGGTGCTAGCAAGGAATTCTCTGCCTGCCTTTCCCCAGTGCTCTGCAAGCTCTCCAGGACAACATAGAATCTGGGGCTCTGTGCTTTCTTTCCTTCTGAACAAGTGTTACTGTTTTCTGCACAAAAGCGATTCTGCGAAGCAATGTGAACAGGCACAGAGAAGGTGCTATCAGGGAATTCTCTGCCTGCCTTTCCCCAGTGCTCTGCAATCTCTCCAGGACAACATAAAATCTGGGGCTCTGTGCTTTCTTTCCTTCTGAACAAGTGTTACTGTTTTCTGCACAAAAGCGATTCTGCGAAGCAATGTGAACACTTCTGCTTCCCAGGCACAGAGAACGTGCTAGCAAGGAATTCTCTGCCTGCCTTTCCCCAGTGCTCTGCAAGCTCTCCAGGACAACATAAAATCTGGGGCTCTGTGCTTTCTTTCGTTCTGAACAAGTGTTACTGTTTTCTGCACAAAAGCGATTCTTGCGAAGCAATGTGAACACTTCTGCTTCCCAGGCACAGAGAAGGTGCTATCAGGGAATTCTCTGCCTGACTTTCCCCAGTGCTCTGCAAGCTCTCCAGGACAACATAAAGTCTGGGGCTCTGTGCTTTCTTTCCTTCTGAACAAGTGTTACTGTTTTCTGCACAAAAGCGATTCTGCGAAGCAATGTGAACACTTCTGCTTCCCAGGCACAGAGAAGGTGCTAGCAGGGAATTCTCTGCCTGCCTTTCCCCAGTGCTCTGCAAGCTCTCCAGGACAACATAAAATCTGGGGCTCTGTGCTTTCTTTCCTTCTGAACAAGTGTTACTGTTTTCTGCACAAAAGCGATTCTGTGAAGCAATGTGAACAGGCACAGAGAAAGTGCTATCAGGGAATTCTCTGCCTGCCTTTCCCCAGTGCTCTGCAAGCTCTCCAGAACAACAGCAAATCTGTGGCTCTGTGCTTTCTTTAGTTCTGAACAAGTGTTAGTGTTTTCTGCACAAAAGCGATTCTGCGAAGCAATGTGAACACTTCTGCTTCCCAGGCACAGAGAAGGTGCTAGCAGGGAATTCTCTGCCTGCCTTTCCCCAGTGCTCTGCAAGCTCTCAGGACAACATAGAATCTGGGGCTCTGTGCTTTCTTTTGTTCTGAACAAGTGTTAGTGTTTTCTGCACAAAGGCGATTCTGCGAAGCAATGTGAACACTTCTGCTTCCAAGGCTCAGAGAAGGTGCTAGCAGGGAATTCTCTGCCTGCCTTTCCCCAGTGCTCTGCAAGCTCTCCAGGACAACAGCAAATCTGGGGCTCTGTGCTTTCTTTCCTTCTGAACAAGTGTTACTGTTTTCTGCAGAAAAGCGATTCTGCGAAGCAATGTGAACACTTCTGCTTCCCAGGCACAGAGAAGGTGCTAGCAGGGAATTCTCTGCCTGCCTTTCCCCAGTGCTCTGCAAGCTCTCCAGGACAACATAAAATCTGGGGCTCTGTGCTTTCTTTCCTTCTGAACAAGTGTTACTGTTTTCTGCACAAAAGCGATTCTGCGAAGCAATGTGAACACTTCTGCTTCCCAGGCACAGAGAAGGTGCTAGCAAGGAATTCTCTGCCTGCCTTTCCCCAGTGCTCTGCAAGCTCTCCAGGACAACATAAAATCTGGGGCTCTGTGCTTTCTTTCGTTCTGAACAAGTGTTACTGTTTTCTGCACAAAAGCGATTCTGCGAAGCAATGTGAACAGGCACAGAGAAGGTGCTAGCAGGGAATTCTCTGCCTGCCTTTCCCCAGTGCTCTGCAATCTCTCCAGGACAACATAAAATCTGGGGCTCTGTGCTTTCTTTCCTTCTGAACAAGTGTTACTGTTTTCTGCACAAAAGCGATTCTGCGAAGCAATGTGAACACTTCTGCTTCCCAGGCACAGAGAAGGTGCTAGCAAGGAATTCTCTGCCTGCCTTTCCCCAGTGCTCTGCAAGCTCTCCAGGACAACATAAAATCTGGGGTCTGTGCTTTCTTTCCTTCTGAACAAGTGTTACTGTTTTCTGCACAAAAGCGATTCTTGCGAAGCAATGTGAACACTTCTGCTTCCCAGGCACAGAGAAGGTGCTATCAAGGAATTCTCTGCCTGCCTTTCCCCAGTGCTCTGCAAGCTCTCCAGGTCAACATAAAATCTGGGGCTCTGTGCTTTCTTTCCTTCTGAACAAGTGTTACTGTTTTCTGCACAAAAGCGATTCTGCGAAGCAATGTGAACACTTCTGCTTCCCAGGCACAGAGAAGGTGCTAGCAGGGAATTCTCTGCCTGCCTTTCCCCAGTGCTCTGCAAGCTCTCCAGGACAACATAAAATCTGGGGCTCTGTGCTTTCTTTCCTTCTGAACAAGTGTTACTGTTTTCTGCACAAAAGCGATTCTTGCGAAGCAATGTGAACACTTCTGCTTCCCAGGCACAGAGAAGGTGCTAGCAAGGAATTCTCTGCCTGCCTTTCCCCAGTGCTCTGCAAGCTCTCCAGGACAACATAGAATCTGGGGCTCTGTGCTTTCTTTCCTTCTGAACAAGTGTTACTGTTTTCTGCACAAAAGCGATTCTGCGAAGCAATGTGAACACTTCTGCTTCCCAGCCACAGAGAAGGTGCTAGCAAGGAATTCTCTGCCTGCCTTTCCCCAGTGCTCTGCAAGCTCTCCAGGACAACATAGAATCTGGGGCTCTGTGCTTTCTTTCCTTCTGAACAAGTGTTACTGTTTTCTGCACAAAAGCGATTCTGCGAAGCAATGTGAACAGGCACAGAGAAGGTGCTATCAGGGAATTCTCTGCCTGCCTTTCCCCAGTGCTCTGCAATCTCTCCAGGACAACATAAAATCTGGGGCTCTGTGCTTTCTTTCCTTCTGAACAAGTGTTACTGTTTTCTGCACAAAAGCGATTCTGCGAAGCAATGTGAACACTTCTGCTTCCCAGGCACAGAGAACGTGCTAGCAAGGAATTCTCTGCCTGCCTTTCCCCAGTGCTCTGCAAGCTCTCCAGGACAACATAAAATCTGGGGCTCTGTGCTTTCTTTCGTTCCGAACAAGTGTTACTGTTTTCTGCACAAAAGCGATTCTTGCGAAGCAATGTGAACACTTCTGCTTCCCAGGCACAGAGAAGGTGCTAGCAGGGAATTCTCTGCCTGACTTTCCCCAGTGCTCTGCAAGCTCTCCAGGACAACATAAAGTCTGGGGCTCTGTGCTTTCTTTCCTTCTGAACAAGTGTTACTGTTTTCTGCACAAAAGCGATTCTGCGAAGCAATGTGAACACTTCTGCTTCCCAGGCACAGAGAAGGTGCTATCAGGGAATTCTCTGCCTGCCTTTCCCCAGTGCTCTGCAAGCTCTCCAGGACAACATAGAATCTGGGGCTCTGTGCTTTCTTTCCTTCTGAACAAGTGTTACTGTTTTCTGCACAAAAGCGATTCTTGCGAAGCAATGTGAACACTTCTGCTTCCCAGGCACAGAGAAGGTGCTATCAGGGAATTCTCTGCCTGCCTTTCCCCAGTGCTCTGCAAGCTCTCCAGGACAACATAAAATCTGGGGCTCTGTGCTTTCTTTCCTTCTGAACAAGTGTTACTGTTTTCTGCACAAAAGCGATTCTGCGAAGCAATGTGAACACTTCTGCTTCCCAGGCACAGAGAAGGTGCTAGCAGGGAATTCTCTGCCTGCCTTTCCCCAGTGCTCTGCAAGCTCTCCAGGACAACATAGAATCTGGGGCTCTGTGCTTTCTTTCGTTCTGAACAAGTGTTACTGTTTTCTGCACAAAAGCGATTCAGCGAAGCAATGTGAACAGGCACAGAGAAGGTGCTAGCAGGGAATTCTCTGCCTGCCTTTCCCCAGTGCTCTGCAAGCTCTCCAGGACAACATAAAATCTGGGGCTCTGTGCTTTCTTTCCTTCTGAACAAGTGTTAGTGTTTTCTGCACAAAAGCGATTCTTGCGAAGCAATGTGAACACTTCTGCTTCCCAGGCACAGAGAAGGTGCTAGCAGGGAATTCTCTGCCTGCCTTTCCCCAGTGCTCTGCAAGCTCTCCAGGACAACATAGAATCTGGGGCTCTGTGCTTTCTTTAGTTCTGAACAAGTGTTACTGTTTTCTGCACAAAAGCGATTCTTGCGAAGCAATGTGAACAGGCACAGAGAAGGTGCTATCAGGGAATTCTCTGCCTGCCTTTCCCCAGTGCTCTGCAAGCTCTCCAGGACAACATAGAATCTGGGGCTCTGTGCTTTCTTTCCTTCTGAACAAGTGTTACTGTTTTCTGCACAAAAGCGATTCTGCGAAGCAATGTGAACACTTCTGCTTCCCAGGCACAGAGAAGGTGCTAGCAGGGAATTCTCTGCCTGCCTTTCCCCAGTGCTCTGCAAGCTCTCCAGGACAACATAAAATCTGGGGCTCTGTGCTTTCTTTCCTTCTGAACAAGTGTTACTGTTTTCTGCACAAAAGCAATTCTTGCGAAGCAATGTGAACACTTCTGCTTCCCAGGCACAGAGAAGGTGCTAGCAGGGAATTCTCTGCCTGCCTTTCCCCAGTGCTCTGCAAGCTCTCCAGGACAACATAAAATCTGGGGCTCTGTGCTTTCTTTCCTTCTGAACAAGTGTTACTGTTTTCTGCACAAAAGCGATTCTGCGAAGCAATGTGAATACTTCTGCTTCCCAGGCACAGAGAAGGTGCTAGCAAGGAATTCTCTGCCTGCCTTTCCCCAGTGCTCTGCAAGCTCTCCAGGACAACATAAAATCTGGGGCTCTGTGCTTTCTTTCGTTCTGAGCAAGTGTTACTGTTTTCTGCACAAAAGCGATTCTGCGAAGCAATGTGAACAGGCACAGAGAAGGTGCTATCAGGGAATTCTCTGCCTGCCTTTCCCCAGTGCTCTGCAATCTCTCCAGGACAACATAAAATCTGGGGCTCTGTGCTTTCTTTCGTTCTGAACAAGTGTTACTGTTTTCTGCACAAAAGCGATTCTGCGAAGCAATGTGAACACTTCTGCTTCCCAGGCACAGAGAAGGTGCTAGCAAGGAATTCTCTGCCTGCCTTTCCCCAGTGCTCTGCAAGCTCTCCAGGACAACATAAAATCTGGGGCTCTGTGCTTTCTTTCCTTCTGAACAAGTGTTAGTGTTTTCTGCACAAAAGCGATTCTTGCGAAGCAATGTGAACACTTCTGCTTCCCAGGCACAGAGAAGGTGCTATCAGGGAATTCTCTGCCTGACTTTCCCCAGTGCTCTGCAAGCTCTCCAGGACAACATAGAATCTGGGGCTCTGTGCTTTCTTTAGTTCTGAACAAGTGTTAATGTTTTCTGCACAAAAGCGATTCTGCGAAGCAATGTGAACAGGCACAGAGAAGGTGCTAGCAGGGAATTCTCTGCCTGCCTTTCCCCAGTGCTCTGCAAGCTCTCCAGGACAACATAAAATCTGGGGCTCTGTGCTTTCTTTCCTTCTGAACAAGTGTTAGTGTTTTCTGCACAAAAGCGATTCTGCGAAGCAATGTGAACACTTCTGCTTCCCAGGCACAGAGAAGGTGCTATCAAGGAATTCTCTGCCTGCCTTTCCCCAGTGCTCTGCAAGCTCTCCAGGACAACATAAAATCTGGGGCTCTGTGCTTTCTTTCCTTCCGAACAAGTGTTACTGTTTTCTGCACAAAAGCGATTCTGCGAAGCAATGTGAACAGGCACAGAGAAGGTGCTATCAGGGAATTCTCTGCCTGCCTTTCCCCAGTGCTCTGCAAGCTCTCCAGGACAACATAAAATCTGGGGCTCTGTGCTTTCTTTCCTTCTGAACAAGTGTTAGTGTTTTCTGCACAAAAGCGATTCTTGCGAAGCAATGTGAACACTTCTGCTTCCCAGGCACAGAGAAGGTGCTAGCAGGGAATTCTCTGCCTGCCTTTCCCCAGTGCTCTGCAAGCTCTCCAGGACAACATAGAATCTGGGGCTCTGTGCTTTCTTTAGTTCTGAACAAGTGTTACTGTTTTCTGCACAAAAGCGATTCTTGCGAAGCAATGTGAACAGGCACAGAGAAGGTGCTATCAGGGAATTCTCTGCCTGCCTTTCCCCAGTGCTCTGCAAGCTCTCCAGGACAACATAGAATCTGGGGCTCTGTGCTTTCTTTCCTTCTGAACAAGTGTTAGTGTTTTCTGCACAAAAGCGATTCTGCGAAGGAATGTGAACACTTCTGCTTCCCAGGCACAGAGAAGGTGCTATCAGGGAATTCTCTGCCTGCCTTTCCCCAGTGCTCTGCAAGCTCTCCAGGACAACATAAAATCTGGGGCTCTGTGCTTTCTTTCCTTCTGAACAAGTGTTACTGTTTTCTGCACAAAAGCGATTCTTGCGAAGCAATGTGAACACTTCTGCTTCCCAGGCACAGAGAAGGTGCTAGCAAGGAATTCTCTGCCTGCCTTTCCCCAGTGCTCTGCAAGCTCTCCAGGACAACATAAAATCTGGGGCTCTGTGCTTTCTTTCCTTCTGAACAAGTGTTACTGTTTTCTGCACAAAAGCGATTCTGCGAAGCAATGTGAACACTTCTGCTTCCCAGGCACAGAGAAGGTGCTAGCAAGGAATTCTCTGCCTGCCTTTCCCCAGTGCTCTGCAAGCCCTCCAGGACAACATAAAATCTGGGGCTCTGTGCTTTCTTTCCTTCTGAACAAGTGTTAATGTTTTCTGCACAAAAGCGATTCTGCGAAACAATGTGAACAGGCACAGAGAAGGTGCTATCAGGGAATTCTCTGCCTGCCTTTCCCCAGTGCTCTGCAATCTCTCCAGGACAACATAAAATCTGGGGCTCTGTGCTTTCTTTCCTTCTGAACAAGTGTTACTGTTTTCTGCACAAAAGCGATTCTGCGAAGCAATGTGAACACTTCTGCTTCCCAGGCACAGAGAAGGTGCTAGCAAGGAATTCTCTGCCTGCCTTTCCCCAGTGCTCTGCAAGCTCTCCAGGACAACATAAAATCTGGGGCTCTGTGCTTTCTTTCCTTCTGAACAAGTGTTACTGTTTTCTGCACAAAAGCGATTCTTGCGAAGCAATGTGAACACTTCTGCTTCCCAGGCACAGAGAAGGTGCTAGCAGGGAATTCTCTGCCTGCCTTTCCCCAGTGCTCTGCAAGCTCTCCAGGACAACATAGAATCTGGGGCTCTGTGCTTTCTTTAGTTCTGAACAAGTGTTACTGTTTTCTGCACAAAAGCGATTCTGCGAAGCAATGTGAACAGGCACAGAGAAGGTGCTATCAGGGAATTCTCTGCCTGCCTTTCCCCAGTGCTCTGCAAGCTCTCCAGGACAACATAAAATCTGGGGCTCTGTGCTTTCTTTCCTTCTGAACAAGTGTTAGTGTTTTCTGCACAAAAGCGATTCTTGCGAAGCAATGTGAACACTTCTGCTTCCCAGGCACAGAGAAGGTGCTAGCAAGGAATTCTCTGCCTGCCTTTCCCCAGTGCTCTGCAAGCTCTCCAGGACAACATAAAATCTGGGGCTCTGTGCTTTCTTTCCTTCTGAACAAGTGTTACTGTTTTCTGCACAAAAGTGATTCTTGCGAAGCAATGTGAACACTTCTGCTTCCCAGGCACAGAGAAGGTGCTATCAGGGAATTCTCTGCCTGACTTTCCCCAGTGCTCTGCAAGCTCTCCAGGACAACATAGAATCTGGGGCTCTGTGCTTTCTTTAGTTCTGAACAAGTGTTAATGTTTTCTGCACAAAAGCGATTCTGCGAAGCAATGTGAACAGGCACAGAGAAGGTGCTATCAGGGAATTCTCTGCCTGCCTTTCCCCAGTGCTCTGCAAGCTCTCCAGGACAACATAGAATCTGGGGCTCTGTGCTTTCTTTCCTTCTGAACAAGTGTTAGTGTTTTCTGCACAAAAGCGATTCTTGCGAAGCAATGTGAACACTTCTGCTTCCCAGGCACAGAGAAGGTGCTAGCAGGGAATTCTCTGCCTGCCTTTCCCCAGTGCTCTGCAAGCTCTCCAGGACAACATAGAATCTGGGGCTCTGTGCTTTCTTTAGTTCTGAACAAGTGTTACTGTTTTCTGCACAAAAGCGATTCTTGCGAAGCAATGTGAACAGGCACAGAGAAGGTGCTATCAGGGAATTCTCTGCCTGCCTTTCCCCAGTGCTCTGCAAGCTCTCCAGGACAACATAGAATCTGGGGCTCTGTGCTTTCTTTCCTTCTGAACAAGTGTTAGTGTTTTCTGCACAAAAGCGATTCTGCGAAGCAATGTGAACACTTCTGCTTCCCAGGCACAGAGAAGGTGCTATCAGGGAATTCTCTGCCTGCCTTTCCCCAGTGCTCTGCAAGCTCTCCAGGACAACATAAAATCTGGGGCTCTGTGCTTTCTTTCCTTCTGAACAAGTGTTACTGTTTTCTGCACAAAAGCGATTCTTGCGAAGCAATGTGAACACTTCTGCTTCCCAGGCACAGAGAAGGTGCTAGCAAGGAATTCTCTGCCTGCCTTTCCCCAGTGCTCTGCAAGCTCTCCAGGACAACATAAAATCTGGGGCTCTGTGCTTTCTTTCCTTCTGAACAAGTGTTACTGTTTTCTGCACAAAAGCGATTCTGCGAAGCAATGTGAACACTTCTGCTTCCCAGGCACAGAGAAGGTGCTAGCAAGGAATTCTCTGCCTGCCTTTCCCCAGTGCTCTGCAAGCTCTCCAGGACAACATAAAATCTGGGGCTCTGTGCTTTCTTTCCTTCTGAACAAGTGTTAATGTTGTCTGCACAAAAGCGATTCTTGCGAAGCAATGTGAACAGGCACAGAGAAGGTGCTATCAGGGAATTCTCTGCCTGCCTTTCCCCAGTGCTCTGCAAGCTCTCCAGGACAACATAAAATCTGGGGCTCTGTGCTTTCTTTCGTTCTGAACAAGTGTTACTGTTTTCTGCACAAAAGCGATTCTGCGAAGCAATGTGAACACTTCTGCTTCCCAGGCACAGAGAAGGTGCTAGCAAGGAATTCTCTGCCTGCCTTTCCCCAGTGCTCTGCAATCTCTCCAGGACAACATAAAATCTGGGGCTCTGTGCTTTCTTTCCTTCTGAACAAGTGTTAGTGTTTTCTGCACAAAAACGATTCTGCGAAGCAATGTGAACACTTCTGCTTCCCAGGCACAGAGAAGGTGCTATCAGGGAATTCTCTGCCTGACTTTCCCCAGTGCTCTGCAAGCTCTCCAGGACAACATAGAATCTGGGGCTCTGTGCTTTCTTTCCTTCTGAACAAGTGTTACTGTTTTCTGCAGAAAAGCGATTCTTGCGAAGCAATGTGAACACTTCTGCTTCCCAGGCACAGAGAAGGTGCTAGCAAGGAATTCTCTGCCTGCCTTTCCCCAGTGCTCTGCAAGCTCTCCAGGACAACATAAAATCTGGGGCTCTGTGCTTTCTTTCCTTCTGAACAAGTGTTACTGTTTTCTGCACAAAAGCGATTCTACGAAGCAATGTGAACACTTCTGCTTCCCAGGCACAGAGAAGGTGCTAGCAAGGAATTCTCTACCTGCCTTTCCCCAGTGCTCTGCAAGCTCTCCAGGACAACATAAAATCTGGGGCTCTGTGCTTTCTTTCCTTCTGAACAAGTGTTACTGTTTTCTGCACAAAAGCGATTCTTGCGAAGCAATGTGAACACTTCTGCTTCCCAGGGACAGAGAAGGTGCTAGCAAGGAATTCTCTGCCTGCCTTTCCCCAGTGCTCTGCAAGCTCTCCAGGACAACATAAAATCTGGGGCTCTGTGCTTTCTTTCGTTCTGAACAAGTGTTACTGTTTTCTGCACAAAAGCGATTCTGCGAAGCAATGTGAACAGGCACAGAGAAGGTGCTATCAGGGAATTCTCTGCCTGCCTTTCCCCAGTGCTCTGCAATCTCTCCAGGACAACATAAAATCTGGGGCTCTGTGCTTTCTTTCCTTCTGAACAAGTGTTACTGTTTTCTGCACAAAAGCGATTCTGCGAAGCAATGTGAACACTTCTGCTTCCCAGGCACAGAGAAGGTGCTATCAGGGAATTCTCTGCCTGACTTTCCCCAGTGCTCTGCAAGCTCTCCAGGACAACATAGAATCTGGGGCTCTGTGCTTTCTTTAGTTCTGAACAAGTGTTACTGTTTTCTGCACAAAAGCGATTCTGCGAAGCAATGTGAACAGGCACAGAGAAGGTGCTATCAGGGAATTCTCTGCCTGCCTTTCCCCAGTGCTCTGCAATCTCTCCAGGGCAACATAAAATCTGGGGCTCTGTGCTTTCTTTCCTTCTGAACAAGTGTTAGTGTTTTCTGCACAAAAGCGATTCTGCGAAGCAATGTGAACACTTCTGCTTCCCAGGCACACAGAAGGTGCTAGCAAGGAATTCTCTGCCTGCCTTTCCCCAGTGCTCTGCAAGCTCTCCAGGACAACATAAAATCTGGGGCTCTGTGCTTTCTTTCCTTCTGAACAAGTGTTACTGTTTTCTGCACAAAAGCGATTCTGCGAAGCAATGTGAACAGGCACAGAGAAGGTGCTATCAGGGAATTCTCTGCCTGCCTTTCCCCAGTGCTCTGCAAGCTCTCCAGGACAACATAGAATCTGGGGCTCTGTGCTTTCTTTCGTTCTGAACAAGTGTTACTGTTTTCTGCACAAAAGCGATTCTGCGAAGCAATGTGAACAGGCACAGAGAAGGTGCTATCAGGGAATTCTCTGCCTGCCTTTCCCCAGTGCTCTGCAAGCTCTCCAGGGCAACATAGAATCTGGGGCTCTGTGCTTTCTTTCGTTCTGAACAACTGTTACTGTTTTCTGCACAAAAGCGATTCTTGCGAAGCAATGTGAACACTTCTGCTTCCCAGGCACAGAGAAGGTGCTAGCAGGGAATTCTCTGCCTGCCTTTCCCCAGTGCTCTGCAAGCTCTCCAGGACAACATAGAATCTGGGGCTCTGTGCTTTCTTTCCTTCTGAACAAGTGTTACTGTTTTCTGCACAAAAGCGATTCTGCGAAGCAATGTGAACAGGCACAGAGAAGGTGCTAGCAGGGAATTCTCTGCCTGCCTTTCCCCAGTTCTCTGCAAGCTCTCCAGGACAACATAAAATCTGGGGCTCTGTGCTTTCTTTCCTTCTGAACAAGTGTTAGTGTTTTCTGCACAAAAGCGATTCTGCGAAGCAATGTGAACACTTCTGCTTCCCAGGCACAGAGAAGGTGCTAGCAGGGAATTCTCTGCCTGCCTTTCCCCAGTGCTCTGCAAGCTCTCCAGGACAACATAGAATCTGGGGCTCTGTGCTTTCTTTCGTTCTGAACAAGTGTTACTGTTTTCTGCACAAAAGCGATTCTGCGAAGCAATGTGAACAGGCACAGAGAAGGTGCTAGCAGGGAATTCTCTGCCTGCCTTTCCCCAGTGCTCTGCAATCTCTCCAGGATAACATAAAATCTGGGGCTCTGTGCTTTCTTTCCTTCTGAACAAGTGTTACTGTTTTCTGCACAAAAGCGATTCTGCGAAGCAATGTGAACACTTCTGCTTCCCAGGCACAGAGAAGGTGCTATCAGGGAATTCTCTGCCTGACTTTCCACAGTGCTCTGCAAGCTCTCCAGGACAACATAGAATCTGGGGCTCTGTGCTTTCTTTCGTTCTGAACAAGTGTTAGTGTTTTCTGCACAAAAGCGATTCTGCGAAGCAATGTGAACACTTCTGCTTCCCAGGCACAGAGAAGGTGCTAGCAAGGAATTCTCTGCCTGCCTTTCCCCAGTGCTCTGCAAGCTCTCCAGGACAACATAGAATCTGGGGCTCTGTGCTTTCTTTCCTTCCGAACAAGTGTTACTGTTTTCTGCACAAAAGCAATTCTGTTAGGCAATGTGAACAGGCACAGAGAAAGTGCTATCAGGGAATTCTCTGCCTGCCTTTCCCCAGTGCTCTGCAAGCTCTCCAGGACAACATAGAATCTGGGGCTCTGTGCTTTCTTTCCTTCTGAACAAGTGTTAGTGTTTTCTGCACAAAAGCGATTCTGCGAAGCAATGTGAACACTTCTGCTTCCCAGGCACAGAGAAGGTGCTAGCAAGGAATTCTCTGCCTGCCTTTCCCCAGTGCTCTGCAAGCTCTCCAGGACAACATAAAATCTGGGGCTCTGTGCTTTCTTTCCTTCTGAACAAGTGTTACTGTTTTCTGCACAAAAGCGATTCTGCGAAGCAATGTGAACAGGCACAGAGAAGGTGCTATCAGGGAATTCTCTGCCTGCCTTTCCCCAGTGCTCTGCAAGCTCTCCAGGACAACATAGAATCTGGGGCTCTGTGCTTTCTTTCGTTCTGAACAAGTGTTACTGTTTTCTGCACAAAAGCGATTCTGCGAAGCAATGTGAACAGGCACAGAGAAGGTGCTATCAGGGAATTCTCTGCCTGCCTTTCCCCAGTGCTCTGCAAGCTCTCCAGGGCAACATAGAATCTGGGGCTCTGTGCTTTCTTTCGTTCTGAACAACTGTTACTGTTTTCTGCACAAAAGCGATTCTTGCGAAGCAATGTGAACACTTCTGCTTCCCAGGCACAGAGAAGGTGCTAGCAGGGAATTCTCTGCCTGCCTTTCCCCAGTGCTCTGCAAGCTCTCCAGGACAACATAGAATCTGGGGCTCTGTGCTTTCTTTCGTTCTGAACAAGTGTTAGTGTTTTCTGCACAAAAGCGATTCTGCGAAGCAATGTGAACAGGCACAGAGAAGGTGCTAGCAGGGAATTCTCTGCCTGCCTTTCCCCAGTGCTCTGCAAGCTCTCCAGGACAACATAAAATCTGGGGCTCTGTGCTTTCTTTCCTTCTGAACAAGTGTTACTGTTTTCTGCACAAAAGCGATTCTGCGAAGCAATGTGAACACTTCTGCTTCCCAGGCACAGAGAAGGTGCTAGCAAGGAATTCTCTGCCTGCCTTTCCCCAGTGCTCTGCAATCTCTCCAGGACAACATAAAATCTGGGGCTCTGTGCTTTCTTTCCTTCTGAACAAGTGTTAGTGTTTTCTGCACAAAAACGATTCTGCGAAGCAATGTGAACACTTCTGCTTCCCAGGCACAGAGAAGGTGCTATCAGGGAATTCTCTGCCTGCCTTTCCCCAGTGCTCTGCAAGCTCTCCAGGACAACATAGAATCTGGGGCTCTGTGCTTTCTTTCGTTCTGAACAAGTGTTACTGTTTTCTGCACAAAAGCGATTCTTGCGAAGCAATGTGAACACTTCTGCTTCCCAGGCACAGAGAAGGTGCTAGCAAGGAATTCTCTGCCTGCCTTTCCCCAGTGCTCTGCAAGCTCTCCAGGACAACATAAAATCTGGGGCTCTGTGCTTTCTTTCCTTCTGAACAAGTGTTACTGTTTTCTGCACAAAAGCGATTCTACGAAGCAATGTGAACACTTCTGCTTCCCAGGCACAGAGAAGGTGCTAGCAAGGAATTCTCTACCTGCCTTTCCCCAGTGCTCTGCAAGCTCTCCAGGACAACATAAAATCTGGGGCTCTGTGCTTTCTTTCCTTCTGAACAAGTGTTACTGTTTTCTGCACAAAAGCGATTCTTGCGAAGCAATGTGAACACTTCTGCTTCCCAGGGACAGAGAAGGTGCTAGCAAGGAATTCTCTGCCTGCCTTTCCCCAGTGCTCTGCAAGCTCTCCAGGACAACATAAAATCTGGGGCTCTGTGCTTTCTTTCGTTCTGAACAAGTGTTACTGTTTTCTGCACAAAAGCGATTCTGCGAAGCAATGTGAACAGGCACAGAGAAGGTGCTATCAGGGAATTCTCTGCCTGCCTTTCCCCAGTGCTCTGCAATCTCTCCAGGACAACATAAAATCTGGGGCTCTGTGCTTTCTTTCCTTCTGAACAAGTGTTACTGTTTTCTGCACAAAAGCGATTCTGCGAAGCAATGTGAACACTTCTGCTTCCCAGGCACAGAGAAGGTGCTATCAGGGAATTCTCTGCCTGACTTTCCACAGTGCTCTGCAAGCTCTCCAGGACAACATAGAATCTGGGGCTCTGTGCTTTCTTTAGTTCTGAACAAGTGTTACTGTTTTCTGCACAAAAGCGATTCTGCGAAGCAATGTGAACAGGCACAGAGAAGGTGCTATCAGGGAATTCTCTGCCTGCCTTTCCCCAGTGCTCTGCAATCTCTCCAGGGCAACATAAAATCTGGGGCTCTGTGCTTTCTTTCCTTCTGAAAAGGTGTTACTGTTTTCTGCACAAAAGCGATTCTTGCGAAGCAATGTGAACACTTCTGATTCCCAGGCACAGAGAAGGTGCTAGCAAGGAATTCTCTGCCTGCCTTTCCCCAGTGCTCTGCAAGCTCTCCAGGACAACATAGAATCTGGGGCTCTGTGCTTTCTTTCGTTCTGAACAAGTGTTACTGTTTTCTGCACAAAAGCGATTCTGCGAAGCAATGTGAACACTTCTGCTTCCCAGGCACAGAGAAGGTGCTAGCAAGGAATTCTCTGCCTGCCTTTCCCCAGTGCTCTGCAAGCTCTCCAGGACAACATAAAATCTGGGGCTCTGTGCTTTCTTTCCTTCTGAACAAGTGTTACTGTTTTCTGCACAAAAGCGATTCTGTGAAGCAATGTGAACAGGCACAGAGAAAGTGCTATCAGGGAATTCTCTGCCTGCCTTTCCCCAGTGCTCTGCAAGCTCTCCAGGACAACATAGAATCTGGGGCTCTGTGCTTTCTTTCCTTCTGAACAAGTGTTAGTGTTTTCTGCACAAAAGCGATTCTGCGAAGCAATGTGAACACTTCTGCTTCCCAGGCACAGAGAAGGTGCTAGCAAGGAATTCTCTGCCTGCCTTTCCCCAGTGCTCTGCAAGCTCTCCAGGACAACATAAAATCTGGGGCTCTGTGCTTTCTTTCCTTCTGAACAAGTGTTACTGTTTTCTGCACAAAAGCGATTCTGCGAAGCAATGTGAACAGGCACAGAGAAGGTGCTATCAGGGAATTCTCTGCCTGCCTTTCCCCAGTGCTCTGCAAGCTCTCCAGGACAACATAGAATCTGGGGCTCTGTGCTTTCTTTCGTTCTGAACAAGTGTTACTGTTTTCTGCACAAAAGCGATTCTGCGAAGCAATGTGAACAGGCACAGAGAAGGTGCTATCAGGGAATTCTCTGCCTGCCTTTCCCCAGTGCTCTGCAAGCTCTCCAGGGCAACATAGAATCTGGGGCTCTGTGCTTTCTTTCGTTCTGAACAACTGTTACTGTTTTCTGCACAAAAGCGATTCTTGCGAAGCAATGTGAACACTTCTGCTTCCCAGGCACAGAGAAGGTGCTAGCAGGGAATTCTCTGCCTGCCTTTCCCCAGTGCTCTGCAAGCTCTCCAGGACAACATAGAATCTGGGGCTCTGTGCTTTCTTTCGTTCTGAACAAGTGTTAGTGTTTTCTGCACAAAAGCGATTCTGCGAAGCAATGTGAACAGGCACAGAGAAGGTGCTAGCAGGGAATTCTCTGCCTGCCTTTCCCCAGTGCTCTGCAAGCTCTCCAGGACAACATAAAATCTGGGGCTCTGTGCTTTCTTTCCTTCTGAACAAGTGTTAGTGTTTTCTGCACAAAAGCGATTCTGCGAAGCAATGTGAACACTTCTGCTTCCCAGGCACAGAGAAGGTGCTAGCAGGGAATTCTCTGCCTGCCTTTCCCCAGTGCTCTGCAAGCTCTCCAGGACAACATAGAATCTGGGGCTCTGTGCTTTCTTTCGTTCTGAACAAGTGTTACTGTTTTCTGCACAAAAGCGATTCTGCGAAGCAATGTGAACAGGCACAGAGAAGGTGCTAGCAGGGAATTCTCTGCCTGCCTTTCCCCAGTGCTCTGCAAGCTCTCCAGGACAACAGCAAATCTGGGGCTCTGTGCTTTCTTTCCTTCTGAACAAGTGTTAGTGTTTTCTGCACAAAAGCGATTCTGCGAAGCAATGTGAACACTTCTGCTTCCCAGGGACAGAGAAGGTGCTAGCAAGGAATTCTCTGCCTGCCTTTCCCCAGTGCTCTGCAAGCTCTCCAGGGCAACATAAAATCTGGGGCTCTGTGCTTTCTTTCCTTCTGAACAAGTGTTACTGTTTTCTGCACAAAAGCGATTCTTGCGAAGCAATGTGAACACTTCTGCTTCCCAGGGACAGAGAAGGTGCTAGCAAGGAATTCTCTGCCTGCCTTTCCCCAGTGCTCTGCAAGCTCTCCAGGACAACATAAAATCTGGGGCTCTGTGCTTTCTTTCGTTCTGAACAAGTGTTAGTGTTTTCTGCACAAAAGCGATTCTGCGAAGCAATGTGAACACTTCTGCTTCCCAGGCACAGAGAAGGTGCTAGCAAGGAATTCTCTGCCTGCCTTTCCCCAGTGCTCTGCAAGCTCTCCAGGACAACATAAAATCTGGGGCTCTGTGCTTTCTTTCCTTCCGAACAAGTGTTACTGTTTTCTGCACAAAAGCGATTCTGTGAAGCAATGTGAACAGGCACAGAGAAAGTGCTATCAGGGAATTCTCTGCCTGCCTTTCCCCAGTGCTCTGCAAGCTCTCCAGGACAACATAGAATCTGGGGCTCTGTGCTTTCTTTAGTTCTGAACAAGTGTTACTGTTTTCTGCACAAAAGCGATTCTGCGAAGCAATGTGAACAGGCACAGAGAAGGTGCTATCAGGGAATTCTCTGCCTGCCTTTCCCCAGTGCTCTGCAATCTCTCCAGGACAACATAGAATCTGGGGCTCTGTGCTTTCTTTCCTTCTGAACAAGTGTTACTGTTTTCTGCACAAAAGCGATTCTGCGAAGCAATGTGAACACTTCTGCTTCCCAGGCACAGAGAAGGTGCTAGCAAGGAATTCTCTGCCTGCCTTTCCCCAGTGCTCTGCAAGCTCTCCAGGGCAACATAAAATCTGGGGCTCTGTGCTTTCTTTCCTTCTGAACAAGTGTTACTGTTTTCTGCACAAAAGCGATTCTTGCGAAGCAATGTGAACACTTCTGCTTCCCAGGGACAGAGAAGGTGCTAGCAAGGAATTCTCTGCCTGCCTTTCCCCAGTGCTCTGCAAGCTCTCCAGGACAACATAAAATCTGGGGCTCTGTGCTTTCTTTCGTTCTGAACAAGTGTTAGTGTTTTCTGCACAAAAGCGATTCTGCGAAGCAATGTGAACACTTCTGCTTCCCAGGCACAGAGAAGGTGCTAGCAAGGAATTCTCTGCCTGCCTTTCCCCAGTGCTCTGCAAGCTCTCCAGGACAACATAAAATCTGGGGCTCTCTGCTTTCTTTCGTTCTGAACAAGTGTTAGTGTTTTCTGCACAAAAGCGATTCTGCGAAGCAATGTGAACACTTCTGCTTCCCAGGCACAGAGAAGGTGCTAGCAAGGAATTCTCTGCCTGCCTTTCCCCAGTGCTCTGCAAGCTCTCCAGGACAACATAAAATCTGGGGCTCTGTGCTTTCTTTCCTTCTGAACAAGTGTTACTGTTTTCTGCACAAAAGCGATTCTTGCGAAGCAATGTGAACACTTCTGCTTCCCAGGCACAGAGAAGGTGCTATCAAGGAATTCTCTGCCTGCCTTTCCCCAGTGCTCTGCAAGCTCTCCAGGACAACATAAAATCTGGGGCTCTGTGCTTTCTTTCCTTCTGAACAAGTGTTACTGTTTTCTGCACAAAAGCGATTCTGCGAAGCAATGTGAACAGGCACAGAGAAGGTGCTATCAGGGAATTCTCTGCCTGCCTTTCCCCAGTGCTCTGCAAGCTCTCCAGGACAACACAGAATCTGGGGCTCTGTGCTTTCTTTCGTTCTGAACAAGTGTTACTGTTTTCTGCACAAAAGCGATTCTGCGAAGCAATGTGAACAGGCACAGAGAAGGTGCTATCAGGGAATTCTCTGCCTGCCTTTCCCCAGTGCTCTGCAAGCTCTCCAGGGCAACATAGAATCTGGGGCTCTGTGCTTTCTTTCGTTCTGAACAACTGTTACTGTTTTCTGCACAAAAGCGATTCTTGCGAAGCAATGTGAACACTTCTGCTTCCCAGGCACAGAGAAGGTGCTAGCAGGGAATTCTCTGCCTGCCTTTCCCCAGTGCTCTGCAAGCTCTCCAGGACAACATAGAATCTGGGGCTCTGTGCTTTCTTTCGTTCTGAACAAGTGTTACTGTTTTCTGCACAAAAGCGATTCTGCGAAGCAATGTGAACAGGCACAGAGAAGGTGCTAGCAGGGAATTCTCTGCCTGCCTTTCCCCAGTGCTCTGCAAGCTCTCCAGGACAACATAAAATCTGGGGCTCTGTGCTTTCTTTCCTTCTGAACAAGTGTTAGTGTTTTCTGCACAAAAGCGATTCTGCGAAGCAATGTGAACACTTCTGCTTCCCAGGCACAGAGAAGGTGCTAGCAAGGAATTCTCTGCCTGCCTTTCCCCAGTGCTCTGCAAGCTCTCCAGGACAACATAAAATCTGGGGCTCTGTGCTTTCTTTCCTTCCGAACAAGTGTTACTGTTTTCTGCACAAAAGCGATTCTGTGAAGCAATGTGAACAGGCACAGAGAAAGTGCTATCAGGGAATTCTCTGCCTGCCTTTCCCCAGTGCTCTGCAAGCTCTCCAGGACAACATAGAATCTGGGGCTCTGTGCTTTCTTTCCTTCTGAACAAGTGTTACTGTTTTCTGCACAAAAGCGATTCTGCGAAGCAATGTGAACAGGCACAGAGAAGGTGCTATCAGGGAATTCTCTGCCTGCCTTTCCCCAGTGCTCTGCAATCTCTCCAGGACAACATAGAATCTGGGGCTCTGTGCTTTCTTTCCTTCTGAACAAGTGTTACTGTTTTCTGCACAAAAGCGATTCTGCGAAGCAATGTGAACACTTCTGCTTCCCAGGCACAGAGAAGGTGCTAGCAAGGAATTCTCTGCCTGCCTTTCCCCAGTGCTCTGCAAGCTCTCCAGGGCAACATAAAATCTGGGGCTCTGTGCTTTCTTTCCTTCTGAACAAGTGTTACTGTTTTCTGCACAAAAGCGATTCTTGCGAAGCAATGTGAACACTTCTGCTTCCCAGGGACAGAGAAGGTGCTAGCAAGGAATTCTCTGCCTGCCTTTCCCCAGTGCTCTGCAAGCTCTCCAGGACAACATAAAATCTGGGGCTCTGTGCTTTCTTTCGTTCTGAACAAGTGTTAGTGTTTTCTGCACAAAAGCGATTCTGCGAAGCAATGTGAACACTTCTGCTTCCCAGGCACAGAGAAGGTGCTAGCAAGGAATTCTCTGCCTGCCTTTCCCCAGTGCTCTGCAAGCTCTCCAGGACAACATAAAATCTGGGGCTCTGTGCTTTCTTTCGTTCTGAACAAGTGTTAGTGTTTTCTGCACAAAAGCGATTCTGCGAAGCAATGTGAACACTTCTGCTTCCCAGGCACAGAGAAGGTGCTAGCAAGGAATTCTCTGCCTGCCTTTCCCCAGTGCTCTGCAAGCTCTCCAGGACAACATAAAATCTGGGGCTCTGTGCTTTCTTTCCTTCTGAACAAGTGTTACTGTTTTCTGCACAAAAGCGATTCTTGCGAAGCAATGTGAACACTTCTGCTTCCCAGGCACAGAGAAGGTGCTATCAAGGAATTCTCTGCCTGCCTTTCCCCAGTGCTCTGCAAGCTCTCCAGGACAACATAAAATCTGGGGCTCTGTGCTTTCTTTCCTTCTGAACAAGTGTTACTGTTTTCTGCACAAAAGCGATTCTGCGAAGCAATGTGAACAGGCACAGAGAAGGTGCTATCAGGGAATTCTCTGCCTGCCTTTCCCCAGTGCTCTGCAAGCTCTCCAGGACAACATAGAATCTGGGGCTCTGTGCTTTCTTTCGTTCTGAACAAGTGTTACTGTTTTCTGCACAAAAGCGATTCTGCGAAGCAATGTGAACAGGCACAGAGAAGGTGCTATCAGGGAATTCTCTGCCTGCCTTTCCCCAGTGCTCTGCAAGCTCTCCAGGACAACATAGAATCTGGGGCTCTGTGCTTTCTTTCGTTCTGAACAAGTGTTACTGTTTTCTGCACAAAAGCGATTCTGCGAAGCAATGTGAACAGGCACAGAGAAGGTGCTATCAGGGAATTCTCTGCCTGCCTTTCCCCAGTGCTCTGCAAGCTCTCCAGGACAACATAGAATCTGGGGCTCTGTGCTTTCTTTCGTTCTGAACAACTGTTACTGTTTTCTGCACAAAAGCGATTCTTGCGAAGCAATGTGAACACTTCTGCTTCCCAGGCACAGAGAAGGTGCTAGCAGGGAATTCTCTGCCTGCCTTTCCCCAGTGCTCTGCAAGCTCTCCAGGACAACATAGAATCTGGGGCTCTGTGCTTTCTTTCCTTCTGAACAAGTGTTACTGTTTTCTGCACAAAAGCGATTCTGCGAAGCAATGTGAACAGGCACAGAGAAGGTGCTAGCAGGGAATTCTCTGCCTGCCTTTCCCCAGTGCTCTGCAAGCTCTCCAGGACAACATAAAATCTGGGGCTCTGTGCTTTCTTTCCTTCTGAACAAGTGTTAGTGTTTTCTGCACAAAAGCGATTCTGCGAAGCAATGTGAACACTTCTGCTTCCCAGGCACAGAGAAGGTGCTATCAGGGAATTCTCTGCCTGCCTTTCCCCAGTGCTCTGCAAGCTCTCCAGGACAACATAAAATCTGGGGCTCTGTGCTTTCTTTCCTTCTGAACAAGTGTTACTGTTTTCTGCACAAAAGCGATTCTGTGAAGCAATGTGAACAGGCACAGAGAAAGTGCTATCAGGGAATTCTCTGCCTGCCTTTCCCCAGTGCTCTGCAAGCTCTCCAGGACAACATAGAATCTGGGGCTCTGTGCTTTCTTTCCTTCTGAACAAGTGTTACTGTTTTCTGCACAAAAGCGATTCTGCGAAGCAATGTGAACACTTCTGCTTCCCAGGCACAGAGAAGGTGCTAGCAAGGAATTCTCTGCCTGCCTTTCCCCAGTGCTCTGCAAGCTCTCCAGGACAACATAAAATCTGGGGCTCTGTGCTTTCTTTCGTTCTGAACAAGTGTTACTGTTTTCTGCACAAAAGCGATTCTTGCGAAGCAATGTGAACACTTCTGCTTCCCAGGCACAGAGAAGGTGCTATCAAGGAATTCTCTGCCTGCCTTTCCCCAGTGCTCTGCAAGCTCTCCAGGACAACATAGAATCTGGGGCTCTGTGCTTTCTTTCCTTCTGAACAAGTGTTACTGTTTTCTGCACAAAAGCGATTCTGCGAAGCAATGTGAACAGGCACAGAGAAGGTGCTATCAGGGAATTCTCTGCCTGCCTTTCCCCAGTGCTCTGCAAGCTCTCCAGGACAACATAAAATCTGGGGCTCTCTGCTTTCTTTCCTTCTGAACAAGTGTTACTGTTTTCTACACAAAAGCGATTCTGCGAAGCAATGTGAACACTTCTGCTTCCCAGGCACAGAGAAGGTGCTAGCAAGGAATTCTCTGCCTGCCTTTCCCCAGTGCTCTGCAAGCTCTCCAGGACAACATAGAATCTGGGGCTCTGTGCTTTCTTTCCTTCTGAACAAGTGTTACTGTTTTCTGCACAAAAGCGATTCTTGCGAAGCAATGTGAACACTTCAGCTTCCCAGGCACAGAGAAGGTGCTAGCAGGGAATTCTCTTCCTGCCTTTCCCCAGTGCTCTGCAAGCTCTCCAGGACAACATAGAATCTGGGGCTCTGTGCTTTCTTTCGTTCTGAACAAGTGTTACTGTTTTCTGCACAAAAGCGATTCTGCGAAGCAATGTGAACAGGCACAGAGAAGGTGCTATCAGGGAATTCTCTGCCTGCCTTTCCCCAGTGCTCTGCAAGCTCTCCAGGGCAACATAGAATCTGGGGCTCTGTGCTTTCTTTCGTTCTGAACAACTGTTACTGTTTTCTGCACAAAAGCGATTCTTGCGAAGCAATGTGAACACTTCTGCTTCCCAGGCACAGAGAAGGTGCTAGCAAGGAATTCTCTGCCTGCCTTTCCCCAGTGCTCTGCAAGCTCTCCAGGACAACATAGAATCTGGGGCTCTGTGCTTTCTTTCGTTCTGAACAAGTGTTACTGTTTTCTGCACAAAAGCGATTCTGCGAAGCAATGTGAACAGGCACAGAGAAGGTGCTATCAGGGAATTCTCTGCCTGCCTTTCCCCAGTGCTCTGCAAGCTCTCCAGGACAACATAGAATCTGGGGCTCTGTGCTTTCTTTCCTTCTGAACAAGTGTTAGTGTTTTCTGCACAAAAGCGATTCTTGCGAAGCAATGTGAACACTTCTGCTTCCCAGGCACAGAGAAGGTGCTAGCAGGGAATTCTCTGCCTGCCTTTCCCCAGTGCTCTGCAAGCTCTCCAGGACAACATAGAATCTGGGGCTCTGTGCTTTCTTTCGTTCTGAACAACTGTTACTGTTTTCTGCACAAAAGCGATTCTGCGAAGCAATGTGAACAGGCACAGAGAAGGTGCTAGCAGGGAATTCTCTGCCTGCCTTTCCCCAGTGCTCTGCAAGCTCTCCAGGACAACATAAAATCTGGGGCTCTGTGCTTTCTTTCCTTCTGAACAAGTGTTACTGTTTTCTGCACAAAAGCGATTCTTGCGAAGCAATGTGAACACTTCTGCTTCCCAGGGACAGAGAAGGTGCTATCAGGGAATTCTCTGCCTGCCTTTCCCCAGTGCTCTGCAAGCTCTCCAGGACAACATAGAATCTGGGGCTCTGTGCTTTCTTTCCTTCTGAACAAGTGTTACTGTTTTCTGCACAAAAGCGATTCTGCGAAGCAATGTGAACACTTCTGCTTCCCAGCCACAGAGAAGGTGCTAGCAAGGAATTCTCTGCCTGCCTTTCCCCAGTGCTCTGCAAGCTCTCCAGGACAACATAAAATCTGGGGCTCTGTGCTTTCTTTCGTTCTGAACAAGTGTTACTGTTTTCTGCACAAAAGCGATTCTTGCGAAGCAATGTGAACACTTCTGCTTCCCAGGCACAGAGAAGGTGCTATCAAGGAATTCTCTGCCTGCCTTTCCCCAGTGCTCTGCAAGCTCTCCAGGACAACATAAAATCTGGGGCTCTGTGCTTTCTTTCCTTCTGAACAAGTGTTACTGTTTTCTGCACAAAAGCGATTCTGCGAAGCAATGTGAACAGGCACAGAGAAGGTGCTATCAGGGAATTCTCTGCCTGCCTTTCCCCAGTGCTCTGCAAGCTCTCCAGGACAACATAAAATCTGGGGCTCTCTGCTTTCTTTCCTTCTGAACAAGTGTTACTGTTTTCTACACAAAAGCGATTCTGCGAAGCAATGTGAACACTTCTGCTTCCCAGGCACAGAGAAGGTGCTAGCAAGGAATTCTCTGCCTGCCTTTCCCCAGTGCTCTGCAAGCTCTCCAGGACAACATAGAATCTGGGGCTCTGTGCTTTCTTTCATTCTGAACAAGTGTTACTGTTTTCTGCACAAAAGCGATTCTTGCGAAGCAATGTGAACACTTCAGCTTCCCAGGCACAGAGAAGGTGCTAGCAGGGAATTCTCTTCCTGCCTTTCCCCAGTGCTCTGCAAGCTCTCCAGGACAACATAGAATCTGGGGCTCTGTGCTTTCTTTCGTTCTGAACAAGTGTTACTGTTTTCTGCACAAAAGCGATTCTGCGAAGCAATGTGAACAGGCACAGAGAAGGTGCTATCAGGGAATTCTCTGCCTGCCTTTCCCCAGTGCTCTGCAAGCTCTCCAGGACAACATAGAATCTGGGGCTCTGTGCTTTCTTTCCTTCTGAAAAACTGTTACTGTTTTCTGCACAAAAGCGATTCTTGCGAAGCAATGTGAACACTTCTGCTTCCCAGGCACAGAGAAGGTGCTAGCAGGGAATTCTCTGCCTGCCTTTCCCCAGTGCTCTGCAAGCTCTCCAGGACAACATAGAATCTGGGGCTCTGTGCTTTCTTTCATTCTGAACAAGTGTTACTGTTTTCTGCACAAAAGCGATTCTGCGAAGCAATGTGAACAGGCACAGAGAAGGTGCTAGCAGGGAATTCTCTGCCTGCCTTTCCCCAGTGCTCTGCAAGCTCTCCAGGACAACATAAAATCTGGGGCTCTGTGCTTTCTTTCCTTCTGAACAAGTGTTAGTGTTTTCTGCACAAAAGCGATTCTTGCGAAGCAATGTGAACACTTCTGCTTCCCAGGCACAGAGAAGGTGCTAGCAAGGAATTCTCTGCCTGCCTTTCCCCAGTGCTCTGCAAGCTCTCCAGGACAACATAGAATCTGGGGCTCTGTGCTTTCTTTAGTTCTGAACAAGTGTTACTGTTTTCTGCACAAAAGCGATTCTTGCGAAGCAATGTGAATAGGAACAGAGAAGGTGCTATCAGGGAATTCTCTGCCTGCCTTTCCCCAGTGCTCTGCAAGCTCTCCAGGACAACATAGAATCTGGGGCTCTGTGCTTTCTTTCCTTCTGAACAAGTGTTAGTGTTTTCTGCACAAAAGCGATTCTTGCGAAGCAATGTGAACACTTCTGCTTCCCAGGCACAGAGAAGGTGCTAGCAAGGAATTCTCTGCCTGCCTTTCCCCAGTGCTCTGCAAGCTCTCCAGGACAACATAGAATCTGGGGCTCTGTGCTTTCTTTCATTCTGAACAAGTGTTACTGTTTTCTGCACAAAAGCGATTCTTGCGAAGCAATGTGAACACTTCAGCTTCCCAGGCACAGAGAAGGTGCTAGCAGGGAATTCTCTTCCTGCCTTTCCCCAGTGCTCTGCAAGCTCTCCAGGACAACATAGAATCTGGGGCTCTGTGCTTTCTTTCGTTCTGAACAAGTGTTACTGTTTTCTGCACAAAAGCGATTCTGCGAAGCAATGTGAACAGGCACAGAGAAGGTGCTATCAGGGAATTCTCTGCCTGCCTTTCCCCAGTGCTCTGCAAGCTCTCCAGGACAACATAAAATCTGGGGCTCTCTGCTTTCTTTCGTTCTGAACAAGTGTTAGTGTTTTCTGCACAAAAGCGATTCTGCGAAGCAATGTGAACACTTCTGCTTCCCAGGCACAGAGAAGGTGCTAGCAAGGAATTCTCTGCCTGCCTTTCCCCAGTGCTCTGCAAGCTCTCCAGGACAACATAAAATCTGGGGCTCTGTGCTTTCTTTCCTTCTGAACAAGTGTTACTGTTTTCTGCACAAAAGCGATTCTTGCGAAGCAATGTGAACACTTCTGCTTCCCAGGCACAGAGAAGGTGCTATCAAGGAATTCTCTGCCTGCCTTTCCCCAGTGCTCTGCAAGCTCTCCAGGACAACATAAAATCTGGGGCTCTGTGCTTTCTTTCCTTCTGAACAAGTGTTACTGTTTTCTGCACAAAAGCGATTCTGCGAAGCAATGTGAACAGGCACAGAGAAGGTGCTATCAGGGAATTCTCTGCCTGCCTTTCCCCAGTGCTCTGCAAGCTCTCCAGGACAACACAGAATCTGGGGCTCTGTGCTTTCTTTCGTTCTGAACAAGTGTTACTGTTTTCTGCACAAAAGCGATTCTGCGAAGCAATGTGAACAGGCACAGAGAAGGTGCTATCAGGGAATTCTCTGCCTGCCTTTCCCCAGTGCTCTGCAAGCTCTCCAGGGCAACATAGAATCTGGGGCTCTGTGCTTTCTTTCGTTCTGAACAACTGTTACTGTTTTCTGCACAAAAGCGATTCTTGCGAAGCAATGTGAACACTTCTGCTTCCCAGGCACAGAGAAGGTGCTAGCAGGGAATTCTCTGCCTGCCTTTCCCCAGTGCTCTGCAAGCTCTCCAGGACAACATAGAATCTGGGGCTCTGTGCTTTCTTTCGTTCTGAACAAGTGTTACTGTTTTCTGCACAAAAGCGATTCTGCGAAGCAATGTGAACAGGCACAGAGAAGGTGCTAGCAGGGAATTCTCTGCCTGCCTTTCCCCAGTGCTCTGCAAGCTCTCCAGGACAACATAAAATCTGGGGCTCTGTGCTTTCTTTCCTTCTGAACAAGTGTTAGTGTTTTCTGCACAAAAGCGATTCTGCGAAGCAATGTGAACACTTCTGCTTCCCAGGCACAGAGAAGGTGCTAGCAAGGAATTCTCTGCCTGCCTTTCCCCAGTGCTCTGCAAGCTCTCCAGGACAACATAAAATCTGGGGCTCTGTGCTTTCTTTCCTTCCGAACAAGTGTTACTGTTTTCTGCACAAAAGCGATTCTGTGAAGCAATGTGAACAGGCACAGAGAAAGTGCTATCAGGGAATTCTCTGCCTGCCTTTCCCCAGTGCTCTGCAAGCTCTCCAGGACAACATAGAATCTGGGGCTCTGTGCTTTCTTTCCTTCTGAACAAGTGTTACTGTTTTCTGCACAAAAGCGATTCTGCGAAGCAATGTGAACAGGCACAGAGAAGGTGCTATCAGGGAATTCTCTGCCTGCCTTTCCCCAGTGCTCTGCAATCTCTCCAGGACAACATAGAATCTGGGGCTCTGTGCTTTCTTTCCTTCTGAACAAGTGTTACTGTTTTCTGCACAAAAGCGATTCTGCGAAGCAATGTGAACACTTCTGCTTCCCAGGCACAGAGAAGGTGCTAGCAAGGAATTCTCTGCCTGCCTTTCCCCAGTGCTCTGCAAGCTCTCCAGGGCAACATAAAATCTGGGGCTCTGTGCTTTCTTTCCTTCTGAACAAGTGTTACTGTTTTCTGCACAAAAGCGATTCTTGCGAAGCAATGTGAACACTTCTGCTTCCCAGGGACAGAGAAGGTGCTAGCAAGGAATTCTCTGCCTGCCTTTCCCCAGTGCTCTGCAAGCTCTCCAGGACAACATAAAATCTGGGGCTCTGTGCTTTCTTTCGTTCTGAACAAGTGTTAGTGTTTTCTGCACAAAAGCGATTCTGCGAAGCAATGTGAACACTTCTGCTTCCCAGGCACAGAGAAGGTGCTAGCAAGGAATTCTCTGCCTGCCTTTCCCCAGTGCTCTGCAAGCTCTCCAGGACAACATAAAATCTGGGGCTCTGTGCTTTCTTTCGTTCTGAACAAGTGTTAGTGTTTTCTGCACAAAAGCGATTCTGCGAAGCAATGTGAACACTTCTGCTTCCCAGGCACAGAGAAGGTGCTAGCAAGGAATTCTCTGCCTGCCTTTCCCCAGTGCTCTGCAAGCTCTCCAGGACAACATAAAATCTGGGGCTCTGTGCTTTCTTTCCTTCTGAACAAGTGTTACTGTTTTCTGCACAAAAGCGATTCTTGCGAAGCAATGTGAACACTTCTGCTTCCCAGGCACAGAGAAGGTGCTATCAAGGAATTCTCTGCCTGCCTTTCCCCAGTGCTCTGCAAGCTCTCCAGGACAACATAAAATCTGGGGCTCTGTGCTTTCTTTCCTTCTGAACAAGTGTTACTGTTTTCTGCACAAAAGCGATTCTGCGAAGCAATGTGAACAGGCACAGAGAAGGTGCTATCAGGGAATTCTCTGCCTGCCTTTCCCCAGTGCTCTGCAAGCTCTCCAGGACAACATAGAATCTGGGGCTCTGTGCTTTCTTTCGTTCTGAACAAGTGTTACTGTTTTCTGCACAAAAGCGATTCTGCGAAGCAATGTGAACAGGCACAGAGAAGGTGCTATCAGGGAATTCTCTGCCTGCCTTTCCCCAGTGCTCTGCAAGCTCTCCAGGACAACATAGAATCTGGGGCTCTGTGCTTTCTTTCGTTCTGAACAACTGTTACTGTTTTCTGCACAAAAGCGATTCTTGCGAAGCAATGTGAACACTTCTGCTTCCCAGGCACAGAGAAGGTGCTAGCAGGGAATTCTCTGCCTGCCTTTCCCCAGTGCTCTGCAAGCTCTCCAGGACAACATAGAATCTGGGGCTCTGTGCTTTCTTTCCTTCTGAACAAGTGTTACTGTTTTCTGCACAAAAGCGATTCTGCGAAGCAATGTGAACAGGCACAGAGAAGGTGCTAGCAGGGAATTCTCTGCCTGCCTTTCCCCAGTGCTCTGCAAGCTCTCCAGGACAACATAAAATCTGGGGCTCTGTGCTTTCTTTCCTTCTGAACAAGTGTTAGTGTTTTCTGCACAAAAGCGATTCTGCGAAGCAATGTGAACACTTCTGCTTCCCAGGCACAGAGAAGGTGCTATCAGGGAATTCTCTGCCTGCCTTTCCCCAGTGCTCTGCAAGCTCTCCAGGACAACATAAAATCTGGGGCTCTGTGCTTTCTTTCCTTCTGAACAAGTGTTACTGTTTTCTGCACAAAAGCGATTCTGTGAAGCAATGTGAACAGGCACAGAGAAAGTGCTATCAGGGAATTCTCTGCCTGCCTTTCCCCAGTGCTCTGCAAGCTCTCCAGGACAACATAGAATCTGGGGCTCTGTGCTTTCTTTCCTTCTGAACAAGTGTTACTGTTTTCTGCACAAAAGCGATTCTGCGAAGCAATGTGAACACTTCTGCTTCCCAGGCACAGAGAAGGTGCTAGCAAGGAATTCTCTGCCTGCCTTTCCCCAGTGCTCTGCAAGCTCTCCAGGACAACATAAAATCTGGGGCTCTGTGCTTTCTTTCGTTCTGAACAAGTGTTACTGTTTTCTGCACAAAAGCGATTCTTGCGAAGCAATGTGAACACTTCTGCTTCCCAGGCACAGAGAAGGTGCTATCAAGGAATTCTCTGCCTGCCTTTCCCCAGTGCTCTGCAAGCTCTCCAGGACAACATAGAATCTGGGGCTCTGTGCTTTCTTTCCTTCTGAACAAGTGTTACTGTTTTCTGCACAAAAGCGATTCTGCGAAGCAATGTGAACAGGCACAGAGAAGGTGCTATCAGGGAATTCTCTGCCTGCCTTTCCCCAGTGCTCTGCAAGCTCTCCAGGACAACATAAAATCTGGGGCTCTCTGCTTTCTTTCCTTCTGAACAAGTGTTACTGTTTTCTACACAAAAGCGATTCTGCGAAGCAATGTGAACACTTCTGCTTCCCAGGCACAGAGAAGGTGCTAGCAAGGAATTCTCTGCCTGCCTTTCCCCAGTGCTCTGCAAGCTCTCCAGGACAACATAGAATCTGGGGCTCTGTGCTTTCTTTCCTTCTGAACAAGTGTTACTGTTTTCTGCACAAAAGCGATTCTTGCGAAGCAATGTGAACACTTCAGCTTCCCAGGCACAGAGAAGGTGCTAGCAGGGAATTCTCTTCCTGCCTTTCCCCAGTGCTCTGCAAGCTCTCCAGGACAACATAGAATCTGGGGCTCTGTGCTTTCTTTCGTTCTGAACAAGTGTTACTGTTTTCTGCACAAAAGCGATTCTGCGAAGCAATGTGAACAGGCACAGAGAAGGTGCTATCAGGGAATTCTCTGCCTGCCTTTCCCCAGTGCTCTGCAAGCTCTCCAGGGCAACATAGAATCTGGGGCTCTGTGCTTTCTTTCCTTCTGAACAAGTGTTACTGTTTTCTGCACAAAAGCGATTCTTGCGAAGCAATGTGAACACTTCTGCTTCCCAGGGACAGAGAAGGTGCTAGCAAGGAATTCTCTGCCTGCCTTTCCCCAGTGCTCTGCAAGCTCTCCAGGACAACATAGAATCTGGGGCTCTGTGCTTTCTTTCGTTCTGAACAAGTGTTAATGTTTTCTGCACAAAAGCGATTCTGCGAAGCAATGTGAACAGGCACAGAGAAGGTGCTAGCAGGGAATTCTCTGCCTGCCTTTCCCCAGTGCTCTGCAAGCTCTCCAGGACAACATAAAATCTGGGGCTCTGTGCTTTCTTTCCTTCTGAACAAGTGTTAGTGTTTTCTGCACAAAAGCGATTCTTGCGAAGCAATGTGAACACTTCTGCTTCCCAGGCACAGAGAAGGTGCTAGCAGGGAATTCTCTGCCTGCCTTTCCCCAGTGCTCTGCAAGCTCTCCAGGACAACATAGAATCTGGGGCTCTGTGCTTTCTTTCGTTCTGAACAACTGTTACTGTTTTCTGCACAAAAGCGATTCTGCGAAGCAATGTGAACAGGCACAGAGAAGGTGCTAGCAGGGAATTCTCTGCCTGCCTTTCCCCAGTGCTCTGCAAGCTCTCCAGGACAACATAAAATCTGGGGCTCTGTGCTTTCTTTCCTTCTGAACAAGTGTTACTGTTTTCTGCACAAAAGCGATTCTTGCGAAGCAATGTGAACACTTCTGCTTCCCAGGGACAGAGAAGGTGCTATCAGGGAATTCTCTGCCTGCCTTTCCCCAGTGCTCTGCAAGCTCTCCAGGACAACATAGAATCTGGGGCTCTGTGCTTTCTTTCCTTCTGAACAAGTGTTACTGTTTTCTGCACAAAAGCGATTCTGCGAAGCAATGTGAACACTTCTGCTTCCCAGCCACAGAGAAGGTGCTAGCAAGGAATTCTCTGCCTGCCTTTCCCCAGTGCTCTGCAAGCTCTCCAGGACAACATAAAATCTGGGGCTCTGTGCTTTCTTTCGTTCTGAACAAGTGTTACTGTTTTCTGCACAAAAGCGATTCTTGCGAAGCAATGTGAACACTTCTGCTTCCCAGGCACAGAGAAGGTGCTATCAAGGAATTCTCTGCCTGCCTTTCCCCAGTGCTCTGCAAGCTCTCCAGGACAACATAAAATCTGGGGCTCTGTGCTTTCTTTCCTTCTGAACAAGTGTTACTGTTTTCTGCACAAAAGCGATTCTGCGAAGCAATGTGAACAGGCACAGAGAAGGTGCTATCAGGGAATTCTCTGCCTGCCTTTCCCCAGTGCTCTGCAAGCTCTCCAGGACAACATAAAATCTGGGGCTCTCTGCTTTCTTTCCTTCTGAACAAGTGTTACTGTTTTCTACACAAAAGCGATTCTGCGAAGCAATGTGAACACTTCTGCTTCCCAGGCACAGAGAAGGTGCTAGCAAGGAATTCTCTGCCTGCCTTTCCCCAGTGCTCTGCAAGCTCTCCAGGACAACATAGAATCTGGGGCTCTGTGCTTTCTTTCATTCTGAACAAGTGTTACTGTTTTCTGCACAAAAGCGATTCTTGCGAAGCAATGTGAACACTTCAGCTTCCCAGGCACAGAGAAGGTGCTAGCAGGGAATTCTCTTCCTGCCTTTCCCCAGTGCTCTGCAAGCTCTCCAGGACAACATAGAATCTGGGGCTCTGTGCTTTCTTTCGTTCTGAACAAGTGTTACTGTTTTCTGCACAAAAGCGATTCTGCGAAGCAATGTGAACAGGCACAGAGAAGGTGCTATCAGGGAATTCTCTGCCTGCCTTTCCCCAGTGCTCTGCAAGCTCTCCAGGACAACATAGAATCTGGGGCTCTGTGCTTTCTTTCCTTCTGAAAAACTGTTACTGTTTTCTGCACAAAAGCGATTCTTGCGAAGCAATGTGAACACTTCTGCTTCCCAGGCACAGAGAAGGTGCTAGCAGGGAATTCTCTGCCTGCCTTTCCCCAGTGCTCTGCAAGCTCTCCAGGACAACATAGAATCTGGGGCTCTGTGCTTTCTTTCATTCTGAACAAGTGTTACTGTTTTCTGCACAAAAGCGATTCTGCGAAGCAATGTGAACAGGCACAGAGAAGGTGCTAGCAGGGAATTCTCTGCCTGCCTTTCCCCAGTGCTCTGCAAGCTCTCCAGGACAACATAAAATCTGGGGCTCTGTGCTTTCTTTCCTTCTGAACAAGTGTTAGTGTTTTCTGCACAAAAGCGATTCTTGCGAAGCAATGTGAACACTTCTGCTTCCCAGGCACAGAGAAGGTGCTAGCAAGGAATTCTCTGCCTGCCTTTCCCCAGTGCTCTGCAAGCTCTCCAGGACAACATAGAATCTGGGGCTCTGTGCTTTCTTTAGTTCTGAACAAGTGTTACTGTTTTCTGCACAAAAGCGATTCTTGCGAAGCAATGTGAATAGGAACAGAGAAGGTGCTATCAGGGAATTCTCTGCCTGCCTTTCCCCAGTGCTCTGCAAGCTCTCCAGGACAACATAGAATCTGGGGCTCTGTGCTTTCTTTCCTTCTGAACAAGTGTTAGTGTTTTCTGCACAAAAGCGATTCTTGCGAAGCAATGTGAACACTTCTGCTTCCCAGGCACAGAGAAGGTGCTAGCAAGGAATTCTCTGCCTGCCTTTCCCCAGTGCTCTGCAAGCTCTCCAGGACAACATAGAATCTGGGGCTCTGTGCTTTCTTTCATTCTGAACAAGTGTTACTGTTTTCTGCACAAAAGCGATTCTTGCGAAGCAATGTGAACACTTCAGCTTCCCAGGCACAGAGAAGGTGCTAGCAGGGAATTCTCTTCCTGCCTTTCCCCAGTGCTCTGCAAGCTCTCCAGGACAACATAGAATCTGGGGCTCTGTGCTTTCTTTCGTTCTGAACAAGTGTTACTGTTTTCTGCACAAAAGCGATTCTGCGAAGCAATGTGAACAGGCACAGAGAAGGTGCTATCAGGGAATTCTCTGCCTGCCTTTCCCCAGTGCTCTGCAAGCTCTCCAGGACAACATAGAATCTGGGGCTCTGTGCTTTCTTTCCTTCTGAAAAACTGTTACTGTTTTCTGCACAAAAGCGATTCTTGCGAAGCAATGTGAACACTTCTGCTTCCCAGGCACAGAGAAGGTGCTAGCAGGGAATTCTCTGCCTGCCTTTCCCCAGTGCTCTGCAAGCTCTCCAGGACAACATAGAATCTGGGGCTCTGTGCTTTCTTTCATTCTGAACAAGTGTTACTGTTTTCTGCACAAAAGCGATTCTGCGAAGCAATGTGAACAGGCACAGAGAAGGTGCTAGCAGGGAATTCTCTGCCTGCCTTTCCCCAGTGCTCTGCAAGCTCTCCAGGACAACATAGAATCTGGGGCTCTGTGCTTTCTTTCCTTCTGAACAAGTGTTAGTGTTTTCTGCACAAAAGCGATTCTTGCGAAGCAATGTGAACACTTCTGCTTCCCAGGCACAGAGAAGGTGCTAGCAGGGAATTCTCTGCCTGCCTTTCCCCAGTGCTCTGCAAGCTCTCCAGGACAACATAGAATCTGGGGCTCTGTGCTTTCTTTAGTTCTGAACAAGTGTTACTGTTTTCTGCACAGAAGCGATTCTTGCGAAGCAATGTGAATAGGAACAGAGAAGGTGCTATCAGGGAATTCTCTGCCTGCCTTTCCCCAGTGCTCTGCAAGCTCTCCAGGACAACATAGAATCTGGGGCTCTGTGCTTTCTTTCCTTCTGAACAAGTGTTAGTGTTTTCTGCACAAAAGCGATTCTTGCGAAGCAATGTGAACACTTCTGCTTCCCAGGCACAGAGAAGGTGCTAGCAAGGAATTCTCTGCCTGCCTTTCCCCAGTGCTCTGCAAGCTCTCCAGGACAACATAAAATCTGGGGCTCTGTGCTTTCTTTCCTTCTGAACAAGTGTTAGTGTTTTCTGCACAAAAGCGATTCTGCGAAGCAATGTGAACACTTCTGCTTCCCAGGCACAGAGAAGGTGCTAGCAAGGAATTCTCTGCCTGCCTTTCCCCAGTGCTCTGCAAGCTCTCCAGGGCAACATAAAATCTGGGGCTCTGTGCTTTCTTTCCTTCTGAACAAGTGTTACTGTTTTCTGCACAAAAGCGATTCTTGCGAAGCAATGTGAACACTTCTGCTTCCCAGGGACAGAGAAGGTGCTAGCAAGGAATTCTCTGCCTGCCTTTCCCCAGTGCTCTGCAAGCTCTCCAGGACAACATAAAATCTGGGGCTCTGTGCTTTCTTTCGTTCTGAACAAGTGTTAGTGTTTTCTGCACAAAAGCGATTCTGCGAAGCAATGTGAACACTTCTGCTTCCCAGGCACAGAGAAGGTGCTAGCAAGGAATTCTCTGCCTGCCTTTCCCCAGTGCTCTGCAAGCTCTCCAGGACAACATAAAATCTGGGGCTCTGTGCTTTCTTTCGTTCCGAACAAGTGTTACTGTTTTCTGCACAAAAGCGATTCTGTGAAGCAATGTGAACAGGCACAGAGAAGGTGCTATCAGGGAATTCTCTGCCTGCCTTTCCCCAGTGCTCTGCAAGCTCTCCAGGACAACATACAATCTGGGGCTCTGTGCTTTCTTTCGTTCTGAACAAGTGTTAGTGTTTTCTGCACAAAAGCGATTCTGCGAAGCAATGTGAACACTTCTGCTTCCCAGGCACAGAGAAGGTGCTAGCAGGGAATTCTCTGCCTGCCTTTCCCCAGTGCTCTGCAAGCTCTCCAGGACAACATAAAATCTGGGGCTCTGTGCTTTCTTTCCTTCTGAACAAGTGTTACTGTTTTCTGCACAAAAGCGATTCTGCGAAGCAATGTGAACAGGCACAGAGAAGGTGCTATCAGGGAATTCTCTGCCTGCCTTTCCCCAGTGCTCTGCAAGCTCTCCAGGGCAACATAGAATCTGGGGCTCTGTGCTTTCTTTCGTTCTGAACAACTGTTACTGTTTTCTGCACAAAAGCGATTCTTGCGAAGCAATGTGAACACTTCTGCTTCCCAGGCACAGAGAAGGTGCTAGCAGGGAATTCTCTGCCTGCCTTTCCCCAGTGCTCTGCAAGCTCTCCAGGACAACATAGAATCTGGGGCTCTGTGCTTTCTTTCCTTCTGAACAAGTGTTACTGTTTTCTGCACAAAAGCGATTCTGCGAAGCAATGTGAACAGGCACAGAGAAGGTGCTAGAAGGGAATTCTCTGCCTGCCTTTCCCCAGTGCTCTGCAAGCTCTCCAGGACAACATAAAATCTGGGGCTCTGTGCTTTCTTTCCTTCTGAACAAGTGTTAGTGTTTTCTGCACAAAAGCGATTCTTGCGAAGCAATGTGAACAGGCACAGAGAAGGTGCTATCAGGGAATTCTCTGCCTGCCTTTCCCCAGTGCTCTGCAAGCTCTCCAGGACAACATAGAATCTGGGGCTCTGTGCTTTCTTTCCTTCTGAACAAGTGTTACTGTTTTCTGCACAAAAGCGATTCTGCGAAGCAATGTGAACAGGCACAGAGAAGGTGCTATCAGGGAATTCTCTGCCTGCCTTTCCCCAGTGCTCTGCAAGCTCTCCAGGGCAACATAGAATCTGGGGCTCTGTGCTTTCTTTCGTTCTGAACAACTGTTACTGTTTTCTGCACAAAAGCGATTCTTGCGAAGCAATGTGAACACTTCTGCTTCCCAGGCACAGAGAAGGTGCTAGCAAGGAATTCTCTGCCTGCCTTTCCCCAGTGCTCTGCAAGCTCTCCAGGACAACATAGAATCTGGGGCTCTGTGCTTTCTTTCGTTCTGAACAAGTGTTACTGTTTTCTGCACAAAAGCGATTCTGCGAAGCAATGTGAACAGGCACAGAGAAGGTGCTAGCAGGGAATTCTCTGCCTGCCTTTCCCCAGTGCTCTGCAAGCTCTCCAGGACAACATAAAATCTGGGGCTCTGTGCTTTCTTTCCTTCTGAACAAGTGTTAGTGTTTTCTGCACAAAAGCGATTCTTGCGAAGCAATGTGAACACTTCTGCTTCCCAGGCACAGAGAAGGTGCTAGCAGGGAATTCTCTGCCTGCCTTTCCCCAGTGCTCTGCAAGCTCTCCAGGACAACATAGAATCTGGGGCTCTGTGCTTTCTTTCGTTCTGAACAAGTGTTACTGTTTTCTGCACAAAAGCGATTCTGCGAAGCAATGTGAACAGGCACAGAGAAGGTGCTAGCAGGGAATTCTCTGCCTGCCTTTCCCCAGTGCTCTGCAAGCTCTCCAGGACAACATAAAATCTGGGGCTCTGTGCTTTCTTTCCTTCTGAACAAGTGTTACTGTTTTCTGCACAAAAGCGATTCTTGCGAAGCAATGTGAACACTTCTGCTTCCCAGGCACAGAGAAGGTGCTATCAGGGAATTCTCTGCCTGCCTTTCCCCAGTGCTCTGCAAGCTCTCCAGGACAACATAAAATCTGGGGCTCTGTGCTTTCTTTCCTTCTGAACAAGTGTTACTGTTTTCTGCACAAAAGCGATTCTGCGAAGCAATGTGAACACTTCTGCTTCCCAGCCACAGAGAAGGTGCTAGCAAGGAATTCTCTGCCTGCCTTTCCCCAGTGCTCTGCAAGCTCTCCAGGACAACATAAAATCTGGGGCTCTGTGCTTTCTTTCGTTCTGAACAAGTGTTACTGTTTTCTGCACAAAAGCGATTCTTGCGAAGCAATGTGAACACTTCTGCTTCCCAGGCACAGAGAAGGTGCTATCAAGGAATTCTCTGCCTGCCTTTCCCCAGTGCTCTGCAAGCTCTCCAGGACAACATAAAATCTGGGGCTCTGTGCTTTCTTTCCTTCTGAACAAGTGTTACTGTTTTCTGCACAAAAGCGATTCTGCGAAGCAATGTGAACAGGCACAGAGAAGGTGCTATCAGGGAATTCTCTGCCTGCCTTTCCCCAGTGCTCTGCAAGCTCTCCAGGACAACATAAAATCTGGGGCTCTCTGCTTTCTTTCCTTCTGAACAAGTGTTACTGTTTTCTACACAAAAGCGATTCTGCGAAGCAATGTGAACACTTCTGCTTCCCAGGCACAGAGAAGGTGCTAGCAAGGAATTCTCTGCCTGCCTTTCCCCAGTGCTCTGCAAGCTCTCCAGGACAACATAGAATCTGGGGCTCTGTGCTTTCTTTCGTTCTGAACAACTGTTACTGTTTTCTGCACAAAAGCGATTCTTGCGAAGCAATGTGAACACTTCTGCTTCCCAGGCACAGAGAAGGTGCTAGCAGGGAATTCTCTGCCTGCCTTTCCCCAGTGCTCTGCAAGCTCTCCAGGACAACATAGAATCTGGGGCTCTGTGCTTTCTTTCATTCTGAACAAGTGTTACTGTTTTCTGCACAAAAGCGATTCTGCGAAGCAATGTGAACAGGCACAGAGAAGGTGCTAGCAGGGAATTCTCTGCCTGCCTTTCCCCAGTGCTCTGCAAGCTCTCCAGGACAACATAAAATCTGGGGCTCTGTGCTTTCTTTCCTTCTGAACAAGTGTTAGTGTTTTCTGCACAAAAGCGATTCTTGCGAAGCAATGTGAACACTTCTGCTTCCCAGGCACAGAGAAGGTGCTAGCAGGGAATTCTCTGCCTGCCTTTCCCCAGTGCTCTGCAAGCTCTCCAGGACAACATAGAATCTGGGGCTCTGTGCTTTCTTTAGTTCTGAACAAGTGTTACTGTTTTCTGCACAGAAGCGATTCTTGCGAAGCAATGTGAATAGGAACAGAGAAGGTGCTATCAGGGAATTCTCTGCCTGCCTTTCCCCAGTGCTCTGCAAGCTCTCCAGGACAACATAGAATCTGGGGCTCTGTGCTTTCTTTCCTTCTGAACAAGTGTTAGTGTTTTCTGCACAAAAGCGATTCTTGCGAAGCAATGTGAACACTTCTGCTTCCCAGGCACAGAGAAGGTGCTAGCAAGGAATTCTCTGCCTGCCTTTCCCCAGTGCTCTGCAAGCTCTCCAGGACAACATAAAATCTGGGGCTCTGTGCTTTCTTTCCTTCTGAACAAGTGTTAGTGTTTTCTGCACAAAAGCGATTCTGCGAAGCAATGTGAACACTTCTGCTTCCCAGGCACAGAGAAGGTGCTAGCAAGGAATTCTCTGCCTGCCTTTCCCCAGTGCTCTGCAAGCTCTCCAGGGCAACATAAAATCTGGGGCTCTGTGCTTTCTTTCCTTCTGAACAAGTGTTACTGTTTTCTGCACAAAAGCGATTCTTGCGAAGCAATGTGAACACTTCTGCTTCCCAGGGACAGAGAAGGTGCTAGCAAGGAATTCTCTGCCTGCCTTTCCCCAGTGCTCTGCAAGCTCTCCAGGACAACATAAAATCTGGGGCTCTGTGCTTTCTTTCGTTCTGAACAAGTGTTAGTGTTTTCTGCACAAAAGCGATTCTGCGAAGCAATGTGAACACTTCTGCTTCCCAGGCACAGAGAAGGTGCTAGCAAGGAATTCTCTGCCTGCCTTTCCCCAGTGCTCTGCAAGCTCTCCAGGACAACATAAAATCTGGGGCTCTGTGCTTTCTTTCGTTCCGAACAAGTGTTACTGTTTTCTGCACAAAAGCGATTCTGTGAAGCAATGTGAACAGGCACAGAGAAGGTGCTATCAGGGAATTCTCTGCCTGCCTTTCCCCAGTGCTCTGCAAGCTCTCCAGGACAACATACAATCTGGGGCTCTGTGCTTTCTTTCGTTCTGAACAAGTGTTAGTGTTTTCTGCACAAAAGCGATTCTGCGAAGCAATGTGAACACTTCTGCTTCCCAGGCACAGAGAAGGTGCTAGCAGGGAATTCTCTGCCTGCCTTTCCCCAGTGCTCTGCAAGCTCTCCAGGACAACATAAAATCTGGGGCTCTGTGCTTTCTTTCCTTCTGAACAAGTGTTACTGTTTTCTGCACAAAAGCGATTCTGCGAAGCAATGTGAACAGGCACAGAGAAGGTGCTATCAGGGAATTCTCTGCCTGCCTTTCCCCAGTGCTCTGCAAGCTCTCCAGGGCAACATAGAATCTGGGGCTCTGTGCTTTCTTTCGTTCTGAACAACTGTTACTGTTTTCTGCACAAAAGCGATTCTTGCGAAGCAATGTGAACACTTCTGCTTCCCAGGCACAGAGAAGGTGCTAGCAGGGAATTCTCTGCCTGCCTTTCCCCAGTGCTCTGCAAGCTCTCCAGGACAACATAGAATCTGGGGCTCTGTGCTTTCTTTCCTTCTGAACAAGTGTTACTGTTTTCTGCACAAAAGCGATTCTGCGAAGCAATGTGAACAGGCACAGAGAAGGTGCTAGAAGGGAATTCTCTGCCTGCCTTTCCCCAGTGCTCTGCAAGCTCTCCAGGACAACATAAAATCTGGGGCTCTGTGCTTTCTTTCCTTCTGAACAAGTGTTAGTGTTTTCTGCACAAAAGCGATTCTTGCGAAGCAATGTGAACAGGCACAGAGAAGGTGCTATCAGGGAATTCTCTGCCTGCCTTTCCCCAGTGCTCTGCAAGCTCTCCAGGACAACATAGAATCTGGGGCTCTGTGCTTTCTTTCCTTCTGAACAAGTGTTACTGTTTTCTGCACAAAAGCGATTCTGCGAAGCAATGTGAACAGGCACAGAGAAGGTGCTATCAGGGAATTCTCTGCCTGCCTTTCCCCAGTGCTCTGCAAGCTCTCCAGGGCAACATAGAATCTGGGGCTCTGTGCTTTCTTTCGTTCTGAACAACTGTTACTGTTTTCTGCACAAAAGCGATTCTTGCGAAGCAATGTGAACACTTCTGCTTCCCAGGCACAGAGAAGGTGCTAGCAAGGAATTCTCTGCCTGCCTTTCCCCAGTGCTCTGCAAGCTCTCCAGGACAACATAGAATCTGGGGCTCTGTGCTTTCTTTCGTTCTGAACAAGTGTTACTGTTTTCTGCACAAAAGCGATTCTGCGAAGCAATGTGAACAGGCACAGAGAAGGTGCTAGCAGGGAATTCTCTGCCTGCCTTTCCCCAGTGCTCTGCAAGCTCTCCAGGACAACATAAAATCTGGGGCTCTGTGCTTTCTTTCCTTCTGAACAAGTGTTAGTGTTTTCTGCACAAAAGCGATTCTTGCGAAGCAATGTGAACACTTCTGCTTCCCAGGGACAGAGAAGGTGCTAGCAGGGAATTCTCTGCCTGCCTTTCCCCAGTGCTCTGCAAGCTCTCCAGGACAACATAGAATCTGGGGCTCTGTGCTTTCTTTCGTTCTGAACAAGTGTTACTGTTTTCTGCACAAAAGCGATTCTGCGAAGCAATGTGAACAGGCACAGAGAAGGTGCTATCAGGGAATTCTCTGCCTGCCTTTCCCCAGTGCTCTGCAAGCTCTCCAGGACAACATAAAATCTGGGGCTCTCTGCTTTCTTTCCTTCTGAACAAGTGTTACTGTTTTCTACACAAAAGCGATTCTGCGAAGCAATGTGAACACTTCTGCTTCCCAGGCACAGAGAAGGTGCTAGCAAGGAATTCTCTGCCTGCCTTTCCCCAGTGCTCTGCAAGCTCTCCAGGACAACATAGAATCTGGGGCTCTGTGCTTTCTTTCATTCTGAACAAGTGTTACTGTTTTCTGCACAAAAGCGATTCTTGCGAAGCAATGTGAACACTTCAGCTTCCCAGGCACAGAGAAGGTGCTAGCAGGGAATTCTCTTCCTGCCTTTCCCCAGTGCTCTGCAAGCTCTCCAGGACAACATAGAATCTGGGGCTCTGTGCTTTCTTTCGTTCTGAACAAGTGTTACTGTTTTCTGCACAAAAGCGATTCTGCGAAGCAATGTGAACAGGCACAGAGAAGGTGCTATCAGGGAATTCTCTGCCTGCCTTTCCCCAGTGCTCTGCAAGCTCTCCAGGACAACATAGAATCTGGGGCTCTGTGCTTTCTTTCCTTCTGAAAAACTGTTACTGTTTTCTGCACAAAAGCGATTCTTGCGAAGCAATGTGAACACTTCTGCTTCCCAGGCACAGAGAAGGTGCTAGCAGGGAATTCTCTGCCTGCCTTTCCCCAGTGCTCTGCAAGCTCTCCAGGACAACATAGAATCTGGGGCTCTGTGCTTTCTTTCATTCTGAACAAGTGTTACTGTTTTCTGCACAAAAGCGATTCTGCGAAGCAATGTGAACAGGCACAGAGAAGGTGCTAGCAGGGAATTCTCTGCCTGCCTTTCCCCAGTGCTCTGCAAGCTCTCCAGGACAACATAGAATCTGGGGCTCTGTGCTTTCTTTCCTTCTGAACAAGTGTTAGTGTTTTCTGCACAAAAGCGATTCTTGCGAAGCAATGTGAACACTTCTGCTTCCCAGGCACAGAGAAGGTGCTAGCAGGGAATTCTCTGCCTGCCTTTCCCCAGTGCTCTGCAAGCTCTCCAGGACAACATAGAATCTGGGGCTCTGTGCTTTCTTTAGTTCTGAACAAGTGTTACTGTTTTCTGCACAGAAGCGATTCTTGCGAAGCAATGTGAATAGGAACAGAGAAGGTGCTATCAGGGAATTCTCTGCCTGCCTTTCCCCAGTGCTCTGCAAGCTCTCCAGGACAACATAGAATCTGGGGCTCTGTGCTTTCTTTCCTTCTGAACAAGTGTTAGTGTTTTCTGCACAAAAGCGATTCTTGCGAAGCAATGTGAACACTTCTGCTTCCCAGGCACAGAGAAGGTGCTAGCAAGGAATTCTCTGCCTGCCTTTCCCCAGTGCTCTGCAAGCTCTCCAGGACAACATAAAATCTGGGGCTCTGTGCTTTCTTTCCTTCTGAACAAGTGTTAGTGTTTTCTGCACAAAAGCGATTCTGCGAAGCAATGTGAACACTTCTGCTTCCCAGGCACAGAGAAGGTGCTAGCAAGGAATTCTCTGCCTGCCTTTCCCCAGTGCTCTGCAAGCTCTCCAGGGCAACATAAAATCTGGGGCTCTGTGCTTTCTTTCCTTCTGAACAAGTGTTACTGTTTTCTGCACAAAAGCGATTCTTGCGAAGCAATGTGAACACTTCTGCTTCCCAGGGACAGAGAAGGTGCTAGCAAGGAATTCTCTGCCTGCCTTTCCCCAGTGCTCTGCAAGCTCTCCAGGACAACATAAAATCTGGGGCTCTGTGCTTTCTTTCGTTCTGAACAAGTGTTAGTGTTTTCTGCACAAAAGCGATTCTGCGAAGCAATGTGAACACTTCTGCTTCCCAGGCACAGAGAAGGTGCTAGCAAGGAATTCTCTGCCTGCCTTTCCCCAGTGCTCTGCAAGCTCTCCAGGACAACATAAAATCTGGGGCTCTGTGCTTTCTTTCCTTCTGAACAAGTGTTACTGTTTTCTGCACAAAAGCGATTCTGCGAAGCAATGTGAACAGGCACAGAGAAGGTGCTATCAGGGAATTCTCTGCCTGCCTTTCCCCAGTGCTCTGCAAGCTCTCCAGGGCAACATAGAATCTGGGGCTCTGTGCTTTCTTTCGTTCTGAACAACTGTTACTGTTTTCTGCACAAAAGCGATTCTTGCGAAGCAATGTGAACACTTCTGCTTCCCAGGCACAGAGAAGGTGCTAGCAGGGAATTCTCTGCCTGCCTTTCCCCAGTGCTCTGCAAGCTCTCCAGGACAACATAGAATCTGGGGCTCTGTGCTTTCTTTCCTTCTGAACAAGTGTTACTGTTTTCTGCACAAAAGCGATTCTGCGAAGCAATGTGAACAGGCACAGAGAAGGTGCTAGAAGGGAATTCTCTGCCTGCCTTTCCCCAGTGCTCTGCAAGCTCTCCAGGACAACATAAAATCTGGGGCTCTGTGCTTTCTTTCCTTCTGAACAAGTGTTAGTGTTTTCTGCACAAAAGCGATTCTTGCGAAGCAATGTGAACAGGCACAGAGAAGGTGCTATCAGGGAATTCTCTGCCTGCCTTTCCCCAGTGCTCTGCAAGCTCTCCAGGACAACATAGAATCTGGGGCTCTGTGCTTTCTTTCCTTCTGAACAAGTGTTACTGTTTTCTGCACAAAAGCGATTCTGCGAAGCAATGTGAACAGGCACAGAGAAGGTGCTATCAGGGAATTCTCTGCCTGCCTTTCCCCAGTGCTCTGCAAGCTCTCCAGGGCAACATAGAATCTGGGGCTCTGTGCTTTCTTTCGTTCTGAACAACTGTTACTGTTTTCTGCACAAAAGCGATTCTTGCGAAGCAATGTGAACACTTCTGCTTCCCAGGCACAGAGAAGGTGCTAGCAAGGAATTCTCTGCCTGCCTTTCCCCAGTGCTCTGCAAGCTCTCCAGGACAACATAGAATCTGGGGCTCTGTGCTTTCTTTCGTTCTGAACAAGTGTTACTGTTTTCTGCACAAAAGCGATTCTGCGAAGCAATGTGAACAGGCACAGAGAAGGTGCTAGCAGGGAATTCTCTGCCTGCCTTTCCCCAGTGCTCTGCAAGCTCTCCAGGACAACATAAAATCTGGGGCTCTGTGCTTTCTTTCCTTCTGAACAAGTGTTAGTGTTTTCTGCACAAAAGCGATTCTTGCGAAGCAATGTGAACACTTCTGCTTCCCAGGCACAGAGAAGGTGCTAGCAGGGAATTCTCTGCCTGCCTTTCCCCAGTGCTCTGCAAGCTCTCCAGGACAACATAGAATCTGGGGCTCTGTGCTTTCTTTCGTTCTGAACAAGTGTTACTGTTTTCTGCACAAAAGCGATTCTGCGAAGCAATGTGAACAGGCACAGAGAAGGTGCTAGCAGGGAATTCTCTGCCTGCCTTTCCCCAGTGCTCTGCAAGCTCTCCAGGACAACATAAAATCTGGGGCTCTGTGCTTTCTTTCCTTCTGAACAAGTGTTACTGTTTTCTGCACAAAAGCGATTCTTGCGAAGCAATGTGAACACTTCTGCTTCCCAGGCACAGAGAAGGTGCTATCAGGGAATTCTCTGCCTGCCTTTCCCCAGTGCTCTGCAAGCTCTCCAGGACAACATAAAATCTGGGGCTCTGTGCTTTCTTTCCTTCTGAACAAGTGTTACTGTTTTCTGCACAAAAGCGATTCTGCGAAGCAATGTGAACACTTCTGCTTCCCAGCCACAGAGAAGGTGCTAGCAAGGAATTCTCTGCCTGCCTTTCCCCAGTGCTCTGCAAGCTCTCCAGGACAACATAAAATCTGGGGCTCTGTGCTTTCTTTCGTTCTGAACAAGTGTTACTGTTTTCTGCACAAAAGCGATTCTTGCGAAGCAATGTGAACACTTCTGCTTCCCAGGCACAGAGAAGGTGCTATCAAGGAATTCTCTGCCTGCCTTTCCCCAGTGCTCTGCAAGCTCTCCAGGACAACATAAAATCTGGGGCTCTGTGCTTTCTTTCCTTCTGAACAAGTGTTACTGTTTTCTGCACAAAAGCGATTCTGCGAAGCAATGTGAACAGGCACAGAGAAGGTGCTATCAGGGAATTCTCTGCCTGCCTTTCCCCAGTGCTCTGCAAGCTCTCCAGGACAACATAAAATCTGGGGCTCTCTGCTTTCTTTCCTTCTGAACAAGTGTTACTGTTTTCTACACAAAAGCGATTCTGCGAAGCAATGTGAACACTTCTGCTTCCCAGGCACAGAGAAGGTGCTAGCAAGGAATTCTCTGCCTGCCTTTCCCCAGTGCTCTGCAAGCTCTCCAGGACAACATAGAATCTGGGGCTCTGTGCTTTCTTTCGTTCTGAACAACTGTTACTGTTTTCTGCACAAAAGCGATTCTTGCGAAGCAATGTGAACACTTCTGCTTCCCAGGCACAGAGAAGGTGCTAGCAGGGAATTCTCTGCCTGCCTTTCCCCAGTGCTCTGCAAGCTCTCCAGGACAACATAGAATCTGGGGCTCTGTGCTTTCTTTCATTCTGAACAAGTGTTACTGTTTTCTGCACAAAAGCGATTCTGCGAAGCAATGTGAACAGGCACAGAGAAGGTGCTAGCAGGGAATTCTCTGCCTGCCTTTCCCCAGTGCTCTGCAAGCTCTCCAGGACAACATAAAATCTGGGGCTCTGTGCTTTCTTTCCTTCTGAACAAGTGTTAGTGTTTTCTGCACAAAAGCGATTCTTGCGAAGCAATGTGAACACTTCTGCTTCCCAGGCACAGAGAAGGTGCTAGCAGGGAATTCTCTGCCTGCCTTTCCCCAGTGCTCTGCAAGCTCTCCAGGACAACATAGAATCTGGGGCTCTGTGCTTTCTTTAGTTCTGAACAAGTGTTACTGTTTTCTGCACAGAAGCGATTCTTGCGAAGCAATGTGAATAGGAACAGAGAAGGTGCTATCAGGGAATTCTCTGCCTGCCTTTCCCCAGTGCTCTGCAAGCTCTCCAGGACAACATAGAATCTGGGGCTCTGTGCTTTCTTTCCTTCTGAACAAGTGTTAGTGTTTTCTGCACAAAAGCGATTCTTGCGAAGCAATGTGAACACTTCTGCTTCCCAGGCACAGAGAAGGTGCTAGCAAGGAATTCTCTGCCTGCCTTTCCCCAGTGCTCTGCAAGCTCTCCAGGACAACATAAAATCTGGGGCTCTGTGCTTTCTTTCCTTCTGAACAAGTGTTAGTGTTTTCTGCACAAAAGCGATTCTGCGAAGCAATGTGAACACTTCTGCTTCCCAGGCACAGAGAAGGTGCTAGCAAGGAATTCTCTGCCTGCCTTTCCCCAGTGCTCTGCAAGCTCTCCAGGGCAACATAAAATCTGGGGCTCTGTGCTTTCTTTCCTTCTGAACAAGTGTTACTGTTTTCTGCACAAAAGCGATTCTTGCGAAGCAATGTGAACACTTCTGCTTCCCAGGGACAGAGAAGGTGCTAGCAAGGAATTCTCTGCCTGCCTTTCCCCAGTGCTCTGCAAGCTCTCCAGGACAACATAAAATCTGGGGCTCTGTGCTTTCTTTCGTTCTGAACAAGTGTTAGTGTTTTCTGCACAAAAGCGATTCTGCGAAGCAATGTGAACACTTCTGCTTCCCAGGCACAGAGAAGGTGCTAGCAAGGAATTCTCTGCCTGCCTTTCCCCAGTGCTCTGCAAGCTCTCCAGGACAACATAAAATCTGGGGCTCTGTGCTTTCTTTCGTTCCGAACAAGTGTTACTGTTTTCTGCACAAAAGCGATTCTGTGAAGCAATGTGAACAGGCACAGAGAAGGTGCTATCAGGGAATTCTCTGCCTGCCTTTCCCCAGTGCTCTGCAAGCTCTCCAGGACAACATACAATCTGGGGCTCTGTGCTTTCTTTCGTTCTGAACAAGTGTTAGTGTTTTCTGCACAAAAGCGATTCTGCGAAGCAATGTGAACACTTCTGCTTCCCAGGCACAGAGAAGGTGCTAGCAGGGAATTCTCTGCCTGCCTTTCCCCAGTGCTCTGCAAGCTCTCCAGGACAACATAAAATCTGGGGCTCTGTGCTTTCTTTCCTTCTGAACAAGTGTTACTGTTTTCTGCACAAAAGCGATTCTGCGAAGCAATGTGAACAGGCACAGAGAAGGTGCTATCAGGGAATTCTCTGCCTGCCTTTCCCCAGTGCTCTGCAAGCTCTCCAGGGCAACATAGAATCTGGGGCTCTGTGCTTTCTTTCGTTCTGAACAACTGTTACTGTTTTCTGCACAAAAGCGATTCTTGCGAAGCAATGTGAACACTTCTGCTTCCCAGGCACAGAGAAGGTGCTAGCAGGGAATTCTCTGCCTGCCTTTCCCCAGTGCTCTGCAAGCTCTCCAGGACAACATAGAATCTGGGGCTCTGTGCTTTCTTTCCTTCTGAACAAGTGTTACTGTTTTCTGCACAAAAGCGATTCTGCGAAGCAATGTGAACAGGCACAGAGAAGGTGCTAGAAGGGAATTCTCTGCCTGCCTTTCCCCAGTGCTCTGCAAGCTCTCCAGGACAACATAAAATCTGGGGCTCTGTGCTTTCTTTCCTTCTGAACAAGTGTTAGTGTTTTCTGCACAAAAGCGATTCTTGCGAAGCAATGTGAACAGGCACAGAGAAGGTGCTATCAGGGAATTCTCTGCCTGCCTTTCCCCAGTGCTCTGCAAGCTCTCCAGGACAACATAGAATCTGGGGCTCTGTGCTTTCTTTCCTTCTGAACAAGTGTTACTGTTTTCTGCACAAAAGCGATTCTGCGAAGCAATGTGAACAGGCACAGAGAAGGTGCTATCAGGGAATTCTCTGCCTGCCTTTCCCCAGTGCTCTGCAAGCTCTCCAGGGCAACATAGAATCTGGGGCTCTGTGCTTTCTTTCGTTCTGAACAACTGTTACTGTTTTCTGCACAAAAGCGATTCTTGCGAAGCAATGTGAACACTTCTGCTTCCCAGGCACAGAGAAGGTGCTAGCAAGGAATTCTCTGCCTGCCTTTCCCCAGTGCTCTGCAAGCTCTCCAGGACAACATAGAATCTGGGGCTCTGTGCTTTCTTTCGTTCTGAACAAGTGTTACTGTTTTCTGCACAAAAGCGATTCTGCGAAGCAATGTGAACAGGCACAGAGAAGGTGCTAGCAGGGAATTCTCTGCCTGCCTTTCCCCAGTGCTCTGCAAGCTCTCCAGGACAACATAAAATCTGGGGCTCTGTGCTTTCTTTCCTTCTGAACAAGTGTTAGTGTTTTCTGCACAAAAGCGATTCTTGCGAAGCAATGTGAACACTTCTGCTTCCCAGGCACAGAGAAGGTGCTAGCAGGGAATTCTCTGCCTGCCTTTCCCCAGTGCTCTGCAAGCTCTCCAGGACAACATAGAATCTGGGGCTCTGTGCTTTCTTTCGTTCTGAACAAGTGTTACTGTTTTCTGCACAAAAGCGATTCTGCGAAGCAATGTGAACAGGCACAGAGAAGGTGCTAGCAGGGAATTCTCTGCCTGCCTTTCCCCAGTGCTCTGCAAGCTCTCCAGGACAACATAAAATCTGGGGCTCTGTGCTTTCTTTCCTTCTGAACAAGTGTTACTGTTTTCTGCACAAAAGCGATTCTTGCGAAGCAATGTGAACACTTCTGCTTCCCAGGGACAGAGAAGGTGCTATCAGGGAATTCTCTGCCTGCCTTTCCCCAGTGCTCTGCAAGCTCTCCAGGACAACATAGAATCTGGGGCTCTGTGCTTTCTTTCCTTCTGAACAAGTGTTACTGTTTTCTGCACAAAAGCGATTCTGCGAAGCAATGTGAACACTTCTGCTTCCCAGCCACAGAGAAGGTGCTAGCAAGGAATTCTCTGCCTGCCTTTCCCCAGTGCTCTGCAAGCTCTCCAGGACAACATAAAATCTGGGGCTCTGTGCTTTCTTTCGTTCTGAACAAGTGTTACTGTTTTCTGCACAAAAGCGATTCTTGCGAAGCAATGTGAACACTTCTGCTTCCCAGGCACAGAGAAGGTGCTATCAAGGAATTCTCTGCCTGCCTTTCCCCAGTGCTCTGCAAGCTCTCCAGGACAACATAAAATCTGGGGCTCTGTGCTTTCTTTCCTTCTGAACAAGTGTTACTGTTTTCTGCACAAAAGCGATTCTGCGAAGCAATGTGAACAGGCACAGAGAAGGTGCTATCAGGGAATTCTCTGCCTGCCTTTCCCCAGTGCTCTGCAAGCTCTCCAGGACAACATAAAATCTGGGGCTCTCTGCTTTCTTTCCTTCTGAACAAGTGTTACTGTTTTCTACACAAAAGCGATTCTGCGAAGCAATGTGAACACTTCTGCTTCCCAGGCACAGAGAAGGTGCTAGCAAGGAATTCTCTGCCTGCCTTTCCCCAGTGCTCTGCAAGCTCTCCAGGACAACATAGAATCTGGGGCTCTGTGCTTTCTTTCGTTCTGAACAACTGTTACTGTTTTCTGCACAAAAGCGATTCTTGCGAAGCAATGTGAACACTTCTGCTTCCCAGGCACAGAGAAGGTGCTAGCAGGGAATTCTCTGCCTGCCTTTCCCCAGTGCTCTGCAAGCTCTCCAGGACAACATAGAATCTGGGGCTCTGTGCTTTCTTTCATTCTGAACAAGTGTTACTGTTTTCTGCACAAAAGCGATTCTGCGAAGCAATGTGAACAGGCACAGAGAAGGTGCTAGCAGGGAATTCTCTGCCTGCCTTTCCCCAGTGCTCTGCAAGCTCTCCAGGACAACATAAAATCTGGGGCTCTGTGCTTTCTTTCCTTCTGAACAAGTGTTAGTGTTTTCTGCACAAAAGCGATTCTTGCGAAGCAATGTGAACACTTCTGCTTCCCAGGCACAGAGAAGGTGCTAGCAGGGAATTCTCTGCCTGCCTTTCCCCAGTGCTCTGCAAGCTCTCCAGGACAACATAGAATCTGGGGCTCTGTGCTTTCTTTAGTTCTGAACAAGTGTTACTGTTTTCTGCACAAAAGCGATTCTTGCGAAGCAATGTGAATAGGCACAGAGAAGGTGCTATCAGGGAATTCTCTGCCTGCCTTTCCCCAGTGCTCTGCAAGCTCTCCAGGACAACATAGAATCTGGGGCTCTGTGCTTTCTTTCCTTCTGAACAAGTGTTAGTGTTTTCTGCACAAAAGCGATTCTTGCGAAGCAATGTGAACACTTCTGCTTCCCAGGCACAGAGAAGGTGCTAGCAAGGAATTCTCTGCCTGCCTTTCCCCAGTGCTCTGCAAGCTCTCCAGGACAACATAAAATCTGGGGCTCTGTGCTTTCTTTCCTTCTGAACAAGTGTTAGTGTTTTCTGCACAAAAGCGATTCTGCGAAGCAATGTGAACACTTCTGCTTCCCAGGCACAGAGAAGGTGCTAGCAAGGAATTCTCTGCCTGCCTTTCCCCAGTGCTCTGCAAGCTCTCCAGGACAACATAGAATCTGGGGCTCTGTGCTTTCTTTCCTTCTGAACAAGTGTTACTGTTTTCTGCACAAAAGCGATTCTGCGAAGCAATGTGAACACTTCTGCTTCCCAGGCACAGAGAAGGTGCTAGCAAGGAATTCTCTGCCTGCCTTTCCCCAGTGCTCTGCAAGCTCTCCAGGACAACATAAAATCTGGGGCTCTGTGCTTTCTTTCGTTCTGAACAAGTGTTACTGTTTTCTGCACAAAAGCGATTCTTGCGAAGCAATGTGAACACTTCTGCTTCCCAGGCACAGAGAAGGTGCTATCAGGGAATTCTCTGCCTGCCTTTCCCCAGTGCTCTGCAAGCTCTCCAGGACAACATACAATCTGGGGCTCTGTGCTTTCTTTCCTTCTGAACAAGTGTTACTGTTTTCTGCACAAAAGCGATTCTGCGAAGCAATGTGAACACTTCTGCTTCCCAGGCACAGAGAAGGTGCTAGCAAGGAATTCTCTGCCTGCCTTTCCCCAGTGCTCTGCAAGCTCTCCAGGACAACATAAAATCTGGGGCTCTGTGCTTTCTTTCCTTCTGAACAAGTGTTAGTGTTTTCTGCACAAAAGCGATTCTTGCGAAGCAATGTGAACACTTCTGCTTCCCAGGCACAGAGAAGGTGCTAGCAGGGAATTCTCTGCCTGCCTTTCCCCAGTGCTCTGCAAGCTCTCCAGGACAACATAGAATCTGGGGCTCTGTGCTTTCTTTCGTTCTGAACAAGTGTTAGTGTTTTCTGCACAAAAGCGATTCTGCGAAGCAATGTGAACACTTCTGCTTCCCAGGCACAGAGAAGGTGCTAGCAGGGAATTCTCTGCCTGCCTTTCCCCAGTGCTCTGCAAGCTCTCCAGGACAACATAAAATCTGGGGCTCTGTGCTTTCTTTCCTTCTGAACAATTGTGACTGTTTTCTGCACAAAAGCGATTCTGCGAAGCAATGTGAACAGGCACAGAGAAGGTGCTATCAGGGAATTCTCTGCCTGCCTTTCCCCAGTGCTCTGCAAGCTCTCCAGGGCAACATAGAATCTGGGGCTCTGTGCTTTCTTTCGTTCTGAACAACTGTTACTGTTTTCTGCACAAAAGCGATTCTTGCGAAGCAATGTGAACACTTCTGCTTCCCAGGCACAGAGAAGGTGCTAGCAGGGAATTCTCTGCCTGCCTTTCCCCAGTGCTCTGCAAGCTCTCCAGGACAACATAGAATCTGGGGCTCTGTGCTTTCTTTCCTTCTGAACAAGTGTTACTGTTTTCTGCACAAAAGCGATTCTGCGAAGCAATGTGAACAGGCACAGAGAAGGTGCTAGAAGGGAATTCTCTGCCTGCCTTTCCCCAGTGCTCTGCAAGCTCTCCAGGACAACATAAAATCTGGGGCTCTGTGCTTTCTTTCCTTCTGAACAAGTGTTAGTGTTTTCTGCACAAAAGCGATTCTTGCGAAGCAATGTGAACACTTCTGCTTCCCAGGCACAGAGAAGGTGCTAGCAGGGAATTCTCTGCCTGCCTTTCCCCAGTGCTCTGCAAACTCTCCAGGACAACATAGAATCTGGGGCTCTGTGCTTTCTTTAGTTCTGAACAAGTGTTACTGTTTTCTGCACAAAAGCGATTCTTGCGAAGCAATGTGAACAGGCACAGAGAAGGTGCTATCAGGGAATTCTCTGCCTGCCTTTCCCCAGTGCTCTGCAAGCTCTCCAGGACAACATAGAATCTGGGGCTCTGTGCTTTCTTTCCTTCTGAACAAGTGTTACTGTTTTCTGCACAAAAGCGATTCTGCGAAGCAATGTGAACACTTCTGCTTCCCAGGCACAGAGAAGGTGCTAGCAGGGAATTCTCTGCCTGCCTTTCCCCAGTGCTCTGCAAGCTCTCCAGGGCAACATAAAATCTGGGGCTCTGTGCTTTCTTTCCTTCTGAACAAGTGTTACTGTTTTCTGCACAAAAGCGATTCTTGCGAAGCAATGTGAACACTTCTGCTTCCCAGGGACAGAGAAGGTGCTAGCAAGGAATTCTCTGCCTGCCTTTCCCCAGTGCTCTGCAAGCTCTCCAGGACAACATAAAATCTGGGGCTCTGTGCTTTCTTTCGTTCTGAACAAGTGTTAGTGTTTTCTGCACAAAAGCGATTCTGCGAAGCAATGTGAACACTTCTGCTTCCCAGGCACAGAGAAGGTGCTAGCAAGGAATTCTCTGCCTGCCTTTCCCCAGTGCTCTGCAAGCTCTCCAGGACAACATAAAATCTGGGGCTCTGTGCTTTCTTTCGTTCCGAACAAGTGTTACTGTTTTCTGCACAAAAGCGATTCTTGCGAAGCAATGTGAACAGGCACAGAGAAGGTGCTATCAGGGAATTCTCTGCCTGCCTTTCCCCAGTGCTCTGCAAGCTCTCCAGGACAACATAGAATCTGGGGCTCTGTGCTTTCTTTCCTTCTGAACAAGTGTTACTGTTTCCTGCACAAAAGCGATTCTGCGAAGCAATGTGAACACTTCTGCTTCCCAGGGACAGAGAAGGTGCTATCAGGGAATTCTCTGCCTGCCTTTCCCCAGTGCTCTGCAAGCTCTCCAGGACAACATAAAATCTGGGGCTCTGTGCTTTCTTTCCTTCTGAACAAGTGTTACTGTTTTCTGCACAAAAGCGATTCTTGCGAAGCAATGTGAACACTTCTGCTTCCCAGGCACAGAGAAGGTGCTAGCAGGGAATTCTCTGCCTGCCTTTCCCCAGTGCTCTGCAATCTCTCCAGGACAACATAAAATCTGGGGCTCTGTGCTTTCTTTCGTTCTGAACAAGTGTTACTGTTTTCTGCACAAAAGCGATTCTTGCGAAGCAATGTGAACAGGCACAGAGAAGGTGCTAGCAGGGAATTCTCTGCCTGCCTTTCCCCAGTGCTCTGCAAGCTCTCCAGGACAACATAAAATCTGGGGCTCTGTGCTTTCTTTCCTTCTGAACAAGTGTTACTGTTTTCTGCACAAAAGCGATTCTGCGAAGCAATGTGAACACTTCTGCTTCCCAGGCACAGAGAAGGTGCTAGCAAGGAATTCTCTGCCTGCCTTTCCCCAGTGCTCTGCAAGCTCTCCAGGACAACATAGAATCTGGGGCTCTGTACTTTCTTTCGTTCTGAACAACTGTTACTGTTTTCTGCACAAAAGCGATTCTGCGAAGCAATGTGAACAGGCACAGAGAAGGTGCTAGCAAGGAATTCTCTGCCTGCCTTTCCCCAGTGCTCTGCAAGCTCTCCAGGACAACATAGAATCTGGGGCTCTGTGCTTTCTTTCGTTCTGAACAAGTGTTACTGTTTTCTGCACAAAAGCGATTCTGCGAAGCAATGTGAACACTTCTGCTTCCCAGGCACAGAGAAGGTGCTAGCAGGGAATTCTCTGCCTGCCTTTCCCCAGTGCTCTGCAAGCTCTCCAGGACAACATAAAATCTGGGGCTCTGTGCTTTCTTTCCTTCTGAACAAGTGTTACTGTTTTCTGCACAAAAGCGATTCTGCGAAGCAATGTGAACAGGCACAGAGAAGGTGCTATCAGGGAATTCTCTGCCTGCCTTTCCCCAGTGCTCTGCAAGCTCTCCAGGGCAACATAGAATCTGGGGCTCTGTGCTTTCTTTCGTTCTGAACAACTGTTACTGTTTTCTGCACAAAAGCGATTCTTGCGAAGCAATGTGAACACTTCTGCTTCCCAGGCACAGAGAAGGTGCTAGCAGGGAATTCTCTGCCTGCCTTTCCCCAGTGCTCTGCAAGCTCTCCAGGACAACATAGAATCTGGGGCTCTGTGCTTTCTTTCCTTCTGAACAAGTGTTACTGTTTTCTGCACAAAAGCGATTCTGCGAAGCAATGTGAACAGGCACAGAGAAGGTGCTAGAAGGGAATTCTCTGCCTGCCTTTCCCCAGTGCTCTGCAAGCTCTCCAGGACAACATAAAATCTGGGGCTCTGTGCTTTCTTTAGTTCTGAACAAGTGTTACTGTTTTCTGCACAAAAGCGATTCTTGCGAAGCAAAGTGAACAGGCACAGAGAAGGTGCTATCAGGGAATTCTCTGCCTGCCTTTCCCCAGTGCTCTGCAAGCTCTCCAGGACAACATAGAATCTGGGGCTCTGTGCTTTCTTTCCTTCTGAACAAGTGTTACTGTTTTCTGCACAAAAGCGATTCTGCGAAGCAATGTGAACACTTCTGCTTCCCAGGCACAGAGAAGGTGCTATCAGGGAATTCTCTGCCTGCCTTTCCCCAGTGCTCTGCAAGCTCTCCAGGACAACATAAAATCTGGGGCTCTGTGCTTTCTTTCCTTCTGAACAAGTGTTACTGTTTTCTGCACAAAAGCGATTCTTGCGAAGCAATGTGAACACTTCTGCTTCCCAGGCACAGAGAAGGTGCTAGCAAGGAATTCTCTGCCTGCCTTTCCCCAGTGCTCTGCAAGCTCTCCAGGACAACATAAAATCTGGGGCTCTGTGCTTTCTTTCCTTCTGAACAAGTGTTAGTGTTTTCTGCACAAAAGCGGTTCTGCGAAGCAATGTGAACACTTCTGCTTCCCAGGCACAGAGAAGGTGCTAGCAAGGAATTCTCTGCCTGCCTTTCCCCAGTGCTCTGCAAGCTCTCCAGGACAACATAAAATCTGGGGCTCTGTGCTTTCTTTCGTTCCGAACAAGTGTTACTGTTTTCTGCACAAAAGCGATTCTTGCGAAGCAATGTGAACAGGCACAGAGAAGGTGCTAGCAGGGAATTCTCTGCCTGCCTTTCCCCAGTGCTCTGCAAGCTCTCCAGGACAACATAAAATCTGGGGCTCTGTGCTTTCTTTCCTTCTGAACAAGTGTTACTGTTTTCTGCACAAAAGCGATTCTGCGAAGCAATGTGAACACTTCTGCTTCCCAGGCACAGAGAAGGTGCTAGCAAGGAATTCTCTGCCTGCCTTTCCCCAGTGCTCTGCAAGCTCTCCAGGACAACATAGAATCTGGGGCTCTGTACTTTCTTTCGTTCTGAACAACTGTTACTGTTTTCTGCACAAAAGCGATTCTGCGAAGCAATGTGAACAGGCACAGAGAAGGTGCTAGCAAGGAATTCTCTGCCTGCCTTTCCCCAGTGCTCTGCAAGCTCTCCAGGACAACATAGAATCTGGGGCTCTGTGCTTTCTTTCGTTCTGAACAAGTGTTAGTGTTTTCTGCACAAAAGCGATTCTGCGAAGCAATGTGAACACTTCTGCTTCCCAGGCACAGAGAAGGTGCTAGCAGGGAATTCTCTGCCTGCCTTTCCCCAGTGCTCTGCAAGCTCTCCAGGACAACATAAAATCTGGGGCTCTGTGCTTTCTTTCCTTCTGAACAAGTGTTACTGTTTTCTGCACAAAAGCGATTCTGCGAAGCAATGTGAACAGGCACAGAGAAGGTGCTATCAGGGAATTCTCTGCCTGCCTTTCCCCAGTGCTCTGCAAGCTCTCCAGGGCAACATAGAATCTGGGGCTCTGTGCTTTCTTTCGTTCTGAACAACTGTTACTGTTTTCTGCACAAAAGCGATTCTTGCGAAGCAATGTGAACACTTCTGCTTCCCAGGCACAGAGAAGGTGCTAGCAGGGAATTCTCTGCCTGCCTTTCCCCAGTGCTCTGCAAGCTCTCCAGGACAACATAGAATCTGGGGCTCTGTGCTTTCTTTCCTTCTGAACAAGTGTTACTGTTTTCTGCACAAAAGCGATTCTGCGAAGCAATGTGAACAGGCACAGAGAAGGTGCTAGAAGGGAATTCTCTGCCTGCCTTTCCCCAGTGCTCTGCAAGCTCTCCAGGACAACATAAAATCTGGGGCTCTGTGCTTTCTTTCCTTCTGAACAAGTGTTAGTGTTTTCTGCACAAAAGCGATTCTTGCGAAGCAATGTGAACACTTCTGCTTCCCAGGCACAGAGAAGGTGCTAGCAGGGAATTCTCTGCCTGCCTTTCTCCAGTGCTCTGCAAACTCTCCAGGACAACATAGAATCTGGGGCTCTGTGCTTTCTTTCCTTCTGAACAAGTGTTACTGTTTTCTGCACAAAAGCGATTCTTGCGAAGCAATGTGAACAGGCACAGAGAAGGTGCTATCAGGGAATTCTCTGCCTGCCTTTCCCCAGTGCTCTGCAAGCTCTCCAGGACAACATAGAATCTGGGCTCTGTGCTTTCTTTCCTTCTGAACAAGTGTTACTGTTTTCTGCACAAAAGCGATTCTGCGAAGCAATGTGAACACTTCTGCTTCCCAGGGACAGAGAAGGTGCTAGCAAGGAATTCTCTGCCTGCCTTTCCCCAGTGCTCTGCAAGCTCTCCAGGACAACATAAAATCTGGGGCTCTGTGCTTTCTTTCATTCTGAACAAGTGTTAGTGTTTTCTGCACAAAAGCGATTCTGCGAAGCAATGTGAACACTTCTGCTTCCCAGGCACAGAGAAGGTGCTAGCAAGGAATTCTCTGCCTGCCTTTCCCCAGTGCTCTGCAAGCTCTCCAGGACAACATAAAATCTGGGGCTCTGTGCTTTCTTTCGTTCCGAACAAGTGTTACTGTTTTCTGCACAAAAGCGATTCTTGCGAAGCAATGTGAACAGGCACAGAGAAGGTGCTATCAGGGAATTCTCTGCCTGCCTTTCCCCAGTGCTCTGCAAGCTCTCCAGGACAACATAGAATCTGGGGCTCTGTGCTTTCTTTCCTTCTGAACAAGTGTTAGTGTTTTCTGCACAAAAGCGATTCTTGCGAAGCAATGTGAACACTTCTGCTTCCCAGGGACAGAGAAGGTGCTAGCAAGGAATTCTCTGCCTGCCTTTCCCCAGTGCTCTGCAAGCTCTCCAGGACAACATAAAATCTGGGGCTCTGTGCTTTCTTTCCTTCTGAACAAGTTTTACTGTTTTCTGCACAAAAGCGATTCTTGCGAAGCAATGTGAACACTTCTGCTTCCCAGGCACAGAGAAGGTGCTAGCAGGGAATTCTCTGCCTGCCTTTCCCCAGTGCTCTGCAATCTCTCCAGGACAACATAAAATCTGGGGCTCTGTGCTTTCTTTCGTTCTGAACAAGTGTTACTGTTTTCTGCACAAAAGCGATTCTTGCGAAGCAATGTGAACAGGCACAGAGAAGGTGCTAGCAGGGAATTCTCTGCCTGCCTTTCCCCAGTGCTCTGCAAGCTCTCCAGGACAACATAAAATCTGGGGCTCTGTGCTTTCTTTCCTTCTGAACAAGTGTTACTGTTTTCTACACAAAAGCGATTCTGCGAAGCAATGTGAACACTTCTGCTTCCCAGGCACAGAGAAGGTGCTAGCAAGGAATTCTCTGCCTGCCTTTCCCCAGTGCTCTGCAAGCTCTCCAGGACAACATAGAATCTGGGGCTCTGTACTTTCTTTCGTTCTGAACAACTGTTACTGTTTTCTGCACAAAAGCGATTCTGCGAAGCAATGTGAACAGGCACAGAGAAGGTGCTATCAGGGAATTCTCTGCCTGCCTTTCCCCAGTGCTCTGCAAGCTCTCCAGGGCAACATAGAATCTGGGGCTCTGTGCTTTCTTTCGTTCTGAACAACTGTTACTGTTTTCTGCACAAAAGCGATTCTTGCGAAGCAATGTGAACACTTCTGCTTCCCAGGCACAGAGAAGGTGCTAGCAGGGAATTCTCTGCCTGCCTTTCCCCAGTGCTCTGCAAGCTCTCCAGGACAACATAGAATCTGGGGCTCTGTGCTTTCTTTCGTTCTGAACAAGTGTTACTGTTTTCTGCACAAAAGCGATTCTGCGAAGCAATGTGAACAGGCACAGAGAAGGTGCTAGCAGGGAATTCTCTGCCTGCCTTTCCCCAGTGCTCTGCAAGCTCTCCAGGACAACATAAAATCTGGGGCTCTGTGCTTTCTTTCCTTCTGAACAAGTGTTAGTGTTTTCTGCACAAAAGCGAATCTTGCGAAGCAATGTGAACACTTCTGCTTCCCAGGCACAGAGAAGGTGCTAGCAGGGAATTCTCTGCCTGCCTTTCCCCAGTGCTCTGCAAGCTCTCCAGGACAACATAGAATCTGGGCTCTGTGCTTTCTTTCCTTCTGAACAAGTGTTACTGTTTTCTGCACAAAAGCGATTCTGCGAAGCAATGTGAACACTTCTGCTTCCCAGGGACAGAGAAGGTGCTAGCAAGGAATTCTCTGCCTGCCTTTCCCCAGTGCTCTGCAAGCTCTCCAGGACAACATAAAATCTGGGGCTCTGTGCTTTCTTTCATTCTGAACAAGTGTTAGTGTTTTCTGCACAAAAGCGATTCTGCGAAGCAATGTGAACACTTCTGCTTCCCAGGCACAGAGAAGGTGCTAGCAAGGAATTCTCTGCCTGCCTTTCCCCAGTGCTCTGCAAGCTCTCCAGGACAACATAAAATCTGGGGCTCTGTGCTTTCTTTCGTTCCGAACAAGTGTTACTGTTTTCTGCACAAAAGCGATTCTTGCGAAGCAATGTGAACAGGCACAGAGAAGGTGCTATCAGGGAATTCTCTGCCTGCCTTTCCCCAGTGCTCTGCAAGCTCTCCAGGACAACATAGAATCTGGGGCTCTGTGCTTTCTTTCCTTCTGAACAAGTGTTAGTGTTTTCTGCACAAAAGCGATTCTTGCGAAGCAATGTGAACACTTCTGCTTCCCAGGGACAGAGAAGGTGCTAGCAAGGAATTCTCTGCCTGCCTTTCCCCAGTGCTCTGCAAGCTCTCCAGGACAACATAAAATCTGGGGCTCTGTGCTTTCTTTCCTTCTGAACAAGTGTTACTGTTTTCTGCACAAAAGCGATTCTTGCGAAGCAATGTGAACACTTCTGCTTCCCAGGCACAGAGAAGGTGCTAGCAGGGAATTCTCTGCCTGCCTTTCCCCAGTGCTCTGCAATCTCTCCAGGACAACATAAAATCTGGGGCTCTGTGCTTTCTTTCGTTCTGAACAAGTGTTACTGTTTTCTGCACAAAAGCGATTCTTGCGAAGCAATGTGAACAGGCACAGAGAAGGTGCTAGCAGGGAATTCTCTGCCTGCCTTTCCCCAGTGCTCTGCAAGCTCTCCAGGACAACATAAAATCTGGGGCTCTGTGCTTTCTTTCCTTCTGAACAAGTGTTACTGTTTTCTACACAAAAGCGATTCTGCGAAGCAATGTGAACACTTCTGCTTCCCAGGCACAGAGAAGGTGCTAGCAAGGAATTCTCTGCCTGCCTTTCCCCAGTGCTCTGCAAGCTCTCCAGGACAACATAGAATCTGGGGCTCTGTACTTTCTTTCGTTCTGAACAACTGTTACTGTTTTCTGCACAAAAGCGATTCTGCGAAGCAATGTGAACAGGCACAGAGAAGGTGCTATCAGGGAATTCTCTGCCTGCCTTTCCCCAGTGCTCTGCAAGCTCTCCAGGGCAACATAGAATCTGGGGCTCTGTGCTTTCTTTCGTTCTGAACAACTGTTACTGTTTTCTGCACAAAAGCGATTCTTGCGAAGCAATGTGAACACTTCTGCTTCCCAGGCACAGAGAAGGTGCTAGCAGGGAATTCTCTGCCTGCCTTTCCCCAGTGCTCTGCAAGCTCTCCAGGACAACATAGAATCTGGGGCTCTGTGCTTTCTTTCGTTCTGAACAAGTGTTACTGTTTTCTGCACAAAAGCGATTCTGCGAAGCAATGTGAACAGGCACAGAGAAGGTGCTAGCAGGGAATTCTCTGCCTGCCTTTCCCCAGTGCTCTGCAAGCTCTCCAGGACAACATAAAATCTGGGGCTCTGTGCTTTCTTTCCTTCTGAACAAGTGTTAGTGTTTTCTGCACAAAAGCGAATCTTGCGAAGCAATGTGAACACTTCTGCTTCCCAGGCACAGAGAAGGTGCTAGCAGGGAATTCTCTGCCTGCCTTTCCCCAGTGCTCTGCAAGCTCTCCAGGACAACATAGAATCTGGGGCTCTGTGCTTTCTTTCCTTCTGAACAAGTGTTAGTGTTTTCTGCACAAAAGCGATTCTGCGAAGCAATGTGAACACTTCTGCTTCCCAGGCACAGAGAAGGTGCTAGCAGGGAATTCTCTGCCTGCCTTTCCCCAGTGCTCTGCAAGCTCTCCAGGACAACATAAAATCTGGGGCTCTGTGCTTTCTTTCCTTCTGAACAAGTGTTACTGTTTTCTGCACAAAAGCGATTCTGCGAAGCAATGTGAACACTTCTGCTTCCCAGGCACAGAGAAGGTGCTAGCAAGGAATTCTCTGCCTGCCTTTCCCCAGTGCTCTGCAAGCTCTCCAGGACAACATAAAATCTGGGGCTCTGTGCTTTCTTTCCTTCTGAACAAGTGTTAGTGTTTTCTGCACAAAAGCGATTCTGCGAAGTAATGTGAACAGGCACAGAGAAGGTGCTATCAGGGAATTCTCTGCCTGCCTTTCCCCAGTGCTCTGCAATCTCTCCAGGACAACATAAAATCTGGGGCTCTGTGCTTTCTTTCATTCTGAACAAGTGTTACTGTTCTCTGCACAAAAGCGATTCTGCGAAGCAATGTGAACACTTCTGCTTCCCAGGCACAGAGAAGGTGCTAGCAAGGAATTCTCTGCCTGCCTTTCCCCAGTGCTCTGCAAGCTCTCCAGGACAACATAAAATCTGGGGCTCTGTGCTTTCTTTCCTTCTGAACAAGTGTTACTGTTTTCTGCACAAAAGCGATTCTTGCGAAGGAATGTGAACACTTCTGCTTCCCAGCCACAGAGAAGGTGCTAGCAGGGAATTCTCTGCCTGCCTTTCCCCAGTGCTCTGCAAGCTCACCAGGATAACATAGAATCTGGGGCTCTGTGCTTTCTTTCGTTCTGAACAAGTGTTACTGTTTTCTGCACAAAAGCGATTCTGCGAAGCAATGTGAACAGGCACAGAGAAGGTGCTAGCAGGGAATTCTCTGCCTGCCTTTCCCCAGTGCTCTGCAAGCTCTCCAGGACAACATAAAATCTGGGGCTCTGTGCTTTCTTTCCTTCTGAACAAGTGTTACTGTTTTCTGCACAAAAGCGAATCTTGCGAAGCAATGTGAACAGGCACAGAGAAGGTGCTATCAGGGAATTCTCTGCCTGCCTTTCCCCAGTGCTCTGCAAGCTCTCCAGGACAACATAGAATCTGGGGCTCTGTGCTTTCTTTCCTTCTGAACAAGTGTTACTGTTTTCTACACAAAAGCGATTCTGCGAAGCAATGTGAACACTTCTGCTTCCCAGGCACAGAGAAGGTGCTAGCAAGGAATTCTCTGCCTGCCTTTCCCCAGTGCTCTGCAAGCTCTCCAGGACAACATAGAATCTGGGGCTCTGTGCTTTCTTTCCTTCCGAACAAGTGTTACTGTTTTCTGCACAAAAGCGATTCTGCGAAGCAATGTGAACAGGCACAGAGAAGGTGCTAGCAGGGAATTCTCTGCCTGCCTTTCCCCAGTGCTCTGCAAGCTCTCCAGGACAACATAGAATCTGGGGCTCTGTGCTTTCTTTCCTTCTGAACAAGTGTTACTGTTTTCTGCACAAAAGCGAATCTTGCGAAGCAATGTGAACACTTCTGCTTCCCAGGCACAGAGAAGGTGCTAGCAGGGAATTCTCTGCCTGCCTTTCCCCAGTGCTCTGCAAACTCTCCAGGACAACATAGAATCTGGGGCTCTGTGCTTTCTTTAGTTCTGAACAAGTGTTACTGTTTTCTGCACAAAAGCGATTCTTGCGAAGCAATGTGAACAGGCACAGAGAAGGTGCTATCAGGGAATTCTCTGCCTGCCTTTCCCCAGTGCTCTGCAAGCTCTCCAGGACAACATAGAATCTGGGGCTCTGTGCTTTCTTTCCTTCTGAACAAGTGTTAGTGTTTTCTGCACAAAAGCGATTTTGCGAGGCAATGTGAACACTTCTGCTTCCCAGGCACAGAGAAGGTGCTAGCAGGGAATTCTCTGCCTGCCTTTCCCCAGTGCTCTGCAAGCTCTCCAGGACAACATAGAATCTGGGGCTCTCTGCTTTCTTTCGTTCTGAACAAGTGTTAGTGTTTTCTGCACAAAAGCGATTCTGAGAAGCCATATGAACACTTCTGCTTCCCCGGCACAGAGAAGGTGCTAGCAGGGAATTCTCTGCCTGCCTTTCCCCAGTGCTCTGCAAGCTCTCCAGGACAACATAGAATCTGTTGCTCTCTGCTTTCTTTCATTCTGAACAAGTGTTAGTGTTTTCTGCACAAAAGCGATTCTTGCGAAGCAATGTGAACACTTCTGCTTCCCAGGCACAGAGAAGGTGCTATCAGGGAATTCTCTGCCTGCCTTTCCCCAGTGCTCTGCAAGCTCTCCAGGACAACATAGAATCTGGGGCTCTGTGCTTTCTTTCGTTCTGAACAAGTGTTACTGTTTTCTGCACAAAAGCGATTCTGCGAAGCAATGTGAACACTTCTGATTCCCAGGCACAGAGAAGGTGCTAGCAGGGAATTCTCTGCCTGCCTTTCCCCAGTGCTCTGCAAGCTCTCCAGGACAACAGCAAATCTGGGGCTCTGTGCTTTCTTTCATTCTGAACAAGTGTTAGTGTTTTCTGCAAAAAAGCGATTCTGTGAAGCAATGTGAACACTCTGCTTCCCAGGCACAGAGAAGGTGCTAGCAGGGAATTCTCTGCCTGCCTTTCTCCAGTGCTCTGCAAGCTCTCCAGGACAACATAGAATCTGGGGCTCTGTGCTTTCTTTCGTTCTGAACAAGTGTTGCTGTTTTCTGCACAAAAGTGATTCTGAGAAGCAATATGAACACTTCTGCTTCCCAGGCACAGAGAAGGTGCTAGCAGGGAATTCTCTGCCTGCCTTTCCCCAGTGCTGTGCAAGCTCTCCAGGACAACATAAAATCTGGGGCTCTGTGCTTTCTTTCCTTCTGAACAAGTGTTAGTGTTTTCTGCACAAAAGCGATTCTGCGAGGCAATGTGAACACTTCTGCTTCCCAGGCACAGAGAAGGTGCTAGCAGGGAATTCTCTGCCTGCCTTATCCCAGTGCTCTGCAAGCTCTCCAGGACAACATAGAATCTGGGGCTCTGTGCTTTCTTTCGTTCTAACAAGTGTTACTGTTTTCTGCACAAAAGCTATTCTTGAGAAGCAATGTGAACACTTCTGCTTCCCAGGCACAGAGAAGGTGCTAGCAGGGAATTCTCTGCCTGCCTTTCCCCAGTGCTCTGCAAGCTCTCCAGGACAACATAGAATCTGGGGCTCTGTGCTTTCTTTCGTTCTGAACAAGTGTTAGTGTTTTCTGCACAAAAGCGATTCTGCGAAGCAATGTGAACACTTCTGCTTCCCAGGCACAGAGAAGGTGCTAGCAGGGAATTCTCTGCCTGCCTTTCCCCAGTGCTCTGCAAGCTCTCCAGGACAACAGCAAATCTGGGGCTCTGTGCTTTCTTTCATTCTGAACAAGTGTTACTGTTTTCTGCACAAAAGAGATTCTGCGAAGCAATGTGAACACTTCTGCTTCCCAGGCACAGAGAAGGTGCTAGCAGGGAATTCTCTGCCTGCCTTTCCCCAGTGCTCTGCAAGCTCTCCAGGACAACATAGAATCTGGGGCTCTCTGCTTTCTTTCGTTCTGAACAAGTGTTACTGTTTTCTGCACAAAAGCGATTCTGCGAAGCAATGTGAACACTTCTGGTTCCCAGGCACAGAGAAGGTGCTAGCAGGGAATTCTCTGCCTGCCTTTCCCCAGTGCTCTGCAAGCTCTCCAGGACAACATAGAATCTGGGGCTCTGTGCTTTCTTTCGTTCTGAACAAGTGTTACTGTTTTCTGCACAAAAGCGATTCTGAGAAGCAATATGAACACTTCTGCTTCCCAGGCACAGAGAAGGTGCTAGCAGGGAATTCTCTGCCTGCCTTTCCCCAGTGCTCTGCAAGCTCTCCAGGACAACATAAAATCTGGGGCTCTGTGCTTTCTTTCATTCTGAACAAGTGTTACTGTTTTCTGCACAAAACCGATTCTGCGAAGCAATGTAAACACTTCTGCTTCCCAGGCACAGAGAAGGTGCTAGCAGGGAATTCTCTGCCTGCCTTTCCCCAGTGCTCTGCAAGCTCTCCAGGACAACATAGAATCTGGGGCTCTGTGCTTTCTTTCGTTCTGAACAAGTGTTGCTGTTTTCTGCACAAAAGCGATTCTGAGAAGCAATATGAACACTTCTGCTTCCCAGGCACAGAGAAGGTGCTAGCAGGGAATTCTCTGCCTGCCTTTCCCCAGTGCTCTGCAAGCTCTCCAGGACAACATAGAATCTGGGGCTCTGTGCTTTCTTTCCTTCTGAACAAGTGTTACTGTTTTCTGCACAAAAGCGATTCTGCGAAGCAATGTGAACACTTCTGGTTCCCAGGCACAGAGAAGGTGCTAGCAGGGAATTCTCTGCCTGCCTTTCCCCAGTGCTCTGCAAGCTCTCCAGGACAACAGCAAATCTGGGGCTCTGTGCTTTCTTTCGTTCTGAACAAGTGTTACTGTTTTCTGCACAAAAGCGATTTTGCGAAGCAATGGGAACACTTCTGCTTCCCAGGCACAGAGAAGGTGCTAGCAGGGAATTCTCTGCCTGCCTTTCCCCAGTGCTCTGCAAGCTCTCCAGGACAACATCAAATCTGGGGCTCTGTGCTTTCTTTCGTTCTGAACAAGTGTTACTGTTTTCTGCACAAAAGCGATTCTTGCGAAGCAATGTGAACACTTCTGCTTCCCAGGCACAGAGAAGGTGCTAGCAGGGAATTCTCTGCCTGCCTTTCCCCAGTGCTCTGCAAGCTCTCCAGGACAACATAGAATCTGGGGCTCTGTGCTTTCTTTCGTTCTGAACAAGTGTTAGTGTTTTCTGCACAAAAGCGATTCTGCGAGGCAATGTGAACACTTCTGCTTCCCAGGCACAGAGAAGGTGCTAGCAGGGAATTCTCTGCCTGCCTTTCCCCAGTGCTCTGCAAGCTCTCCAGGACAACATAGAATCTGGGGCTCTGTGCTTTCTTTCGTTCTAACAAGTGTTACTGTTTTCTGCACAAAAGCTATTCTTGCGAAGCAATGTGAACACTTCTGCTTCCCAGGCACAGAGAAGGTGCTAGCAGGGAATTCTCTGCCTGCCTTTCCCCAGTGCTCTGCAAGCTCTCCAGGACAATAGCAAATCTGGGGCTCTGTGCTTTCTTTCGTTCTGAACAAGTGTTACTGTTTTCTGCACAAAAGCGATTCTGCGAAGCAATGTGAACACTTCTGATTCCCAGGCACAGAGAAGGTGCTAGCAGGGAATTCTCTGCCTGCCTTTCCCCAGTGCTCTGCAAGCTCTCCAGGACAACAGCAAATCTGGGGCTCTGTGCTTTCTTTCATTCTGAACAAGTGTTACTGTTTTCTGCACAAAAGAGATTCTGCGAAGCAATGTGAACACTTCTGCTTCCCAGGCACAGAGAAGGTGCTAGCAGGGAATTCTCTGCCTGCCTTTCCCCAGTGCTCTGCAAGCTCTCCAGGACAACATAGAATCTGGGGCTCTCTGCTTTCTTTCGTTCTGAACAAGTGTTACTGTTTTCTGCACAAAAGCGATTCTGAGAAGCAATATGAACACTTCTGCTTCCCAGGCACAGAGAAGGTGCTAGCAGGGAATTCTCTGCCTGCCTTTCCCCAGTGCTCTGCAAGCTCTCCAGGACAACATAAAATCTGGGGCTCTGTGCTTTCTTTCATTCTGAACAAGTGTTACTGTTTTCTGCACAAAACCGATTCTGCGAAGCAATGTAAACACTTCTGCTTCCCAGGCACAGAGAAGGTGCTAGCAGGGAATTCTCTGCCTGCCTTTCCCCAGTGCTCTGCAAGCTCTCCAGGACAACATAGAATCTGGGGCTCTGTGCTTTCTTTCGTTCTGAACAAGTGTTGCTGTTTTCTGCACAAAAGCGATTCTGAGAAGCAATATGAACACTTCTGCTTCCCAGGCACAGAGAAGGTGCTAGCAGGGAATTCTCTGCCTGCCTTTCCCCAGTGCTCTGCAAGCTCTCCAGGACAACATAGAATCTGGGGCTCTGTGCTTTCTTTCCTTCTGAACAAGTGTTACTGTTTTCTGCACAAAAGCGATTCTGCGAAGCAATGTGAACACTTCTGGTTCCCAGGCACAGAGAAGGTGCTAGCAGGGAATTCTCTGCCTGCCTTTCCCCAGTGCTCTGCAAGCTCTCCAGGACAACAGCAAATCTGGGGCTCTGTGCTTTCTTTCGTTCTGAACAAGTGTTACTGTTTTCTGCACAAAAGCGATTTTGCGAAGCAATGGGAACACTTCTGCTTCCCAGGCACAGAGAAGGTGCTAGCAGGGAATTCTCTGCCTGCCTTTCCCCAGTGCTCTGCAAGCTCTCCAGGACAACATCAAATCTGGGGCTCTGTGCTTTCTTTCGTTCTGAACAAGTGTTACTGTTTTCTGCACAAAAGCGATTCTTGCGAAGCAATGTGAACACTTCTGCTTCCCAGGCACAGAGAAGGTGCTAGCAGGGAATTCTCTGCCTGCCTTTCCCCAGTGCTCTGCAAGCTCTCCAGGACAACATAGAATCTGGGGCTCTGTGCTTTCTTTCGTTCTGAACAAGTGTTAGTGTTTTCTGCACAAAAGCGATTCTGCGAGGCAATGTGAACACTTCTGCTTCCCAGGCACAGAGAAGGTGCTAGCAGGGAATTCTCTGCCTGCCTTTCCCCAGTGCTCTGCAAGCTCTCCAGGACAACATAGAATCTGGGGCTCTGTGCTTTCTTTCGTTCTAATAACTGTTAGTGTTTTCTGCACAAAAGCTGTTCTTGCGAAGCAATGTGAACACTTCTGCTTCCCAGGCACAGAGAAGGTGCTAGCAGGGAATTCTCTGCCTGCCTTTCCCCAGTGCTCTGCAAGCTCTCCAGGACAATAGCAAATCTGGGGCTCTGTGCTTTCTTTCGTTCTGAACAAGTGTTACTGTTTTCTGCACAAAAGCGATTCTGCGAAGCAATGTGAACACTTCTGATTCCCAGGCACAGAGAAGGTGCTAGCAGGGAATTCTCTGCCTGCCTTTCCCCAGTGCTCTGCAAGCTCTCCAGGACAACATAGAATCTGGGGCTCTCTGCTTTCTTTCGTTCTGAACAAGTGTTAGTGTTTTCTGCACAAAAGCGATTCTTGCGAAGCAATATGAACACTTCTGCTTCCCAGGCACAGAGAAGGTGCTATCAGGGAATTCTCTGCCTGCCTTTCCCCAGTGCTCTGCAAGCTCTCCAGGACAACATAGAATCTGGGGCTCTGTGCTTTCTTTCGTTCTGAACAAGTGTTAGTGTTTTCTGCACAAAAGCGATTCTGCGAAGCAATGTGAACACTTCTGCTTCCCAGGCACAGAGAAGGTGCTAGCAGGGAATTCTCTGCCTGCCTTTCCCCAGTGCTCTGCAAGCTCTCCAGGACAACATAAAATCTGGGGCTCTGTGCTTTCTTTCCTTCTGAACAAGTGTTAGTGTTTTCTGCACAAAAGCGATTCTGCGAAGCAATGTGAACACTCTGCTTCCCAGGCACAGAGAAGGTGCTAGCAGGGAATTCTCTGCCTGCCTTTCCCCAGTGCTCTGCAAGCTCTCCAGGACAACATAGAATCTGGGGCTCTGTGCTTTCTTTCGTTCTGAACAAGTGTTGCTGTTTTCTGCACAAAAGCGATTCTGAGAAGCAATATGAACACTTCTGCTTCCCAGGCACAGAGAAGGTGCTAGCAGGGAATTCTCTGCCTGCCTTTCCCCAGTGCTCTGCAAGCTCTCCAGGACAACATAGAATCTGGGGCTCTCTGCTTTCTTTCGTTCTGAACAAGTGTTAGTGTTTTCTGCACAAAAGCGATTCTGCGAGGCAATGTGAACACTTCTGCTTCCCAGGCACAGAGAAGGTGCTAGCAGGGAATTCTCTGCCTGCCTTTCCCCAGTGCTCTGCAAGCTCTCCAGGACAACATAGAATCTGGGGCTCTGTGCTTTCTTTCGTTCTAACAAGTGTTAGTGTTTTCTGCACAAAAGCTATTCTTGCGAAGCAATGTGAACACTTCTGCTTCCCAGGCACAGAGAAGGTGCTAGCAGGGAATTCTCTGCCTGCCTTTCCCCAGTGCTCTGCAAGCTCTCCAGGACAACAGCAAATCTGGGGCTCTGTGCTTTCTTTCATTCTGAACAAGTGTTACTGTTTTCTGCACAAAAGCGATTCTGCGAAGCAATGTGAACACTTCTGCTTCCCAGGCACAGAGAAGGTGCTAGCAGGGAATTCTCTGCCTGCCTTTCCCCAGTGCTCTGCAAGCTCTCCAGGACAACATAGAATCTGGGGCTCTGTGCTTTCTTTCGTTCTAACAAGTGTTAGTGTTTTCTGCACAAAGCGATTCTGAGAAGCAATATGAACACCATGCTTCCCAGGCACAGAGAAGGTGCTAGCAGGGAATTCTCTGCCTGCCTTTCCCCAGTGCTCTGCAAGCTCTCCAGGACAACATAGAATCTGGGGCTCTGTGCTTTCTTTCGTTCTGAACAAGTGTTAGTGTTTTCTGCACAAAAGCGATTCTGCGAAGCAATGTGAACACTTCTGCTTCCCAGGCACAGAGAAGGTGCTATCAGGGAATTCTCTGCCTGCCTTTCCCCAGTGCTCTGCAAGCTCTCCAGGACAACATCAAATCTGGGGCTCTGTGCTTTCTTTCGTTCTAACAAGTGTTAGTGTTTTCTGCACAAAAGCTATTCTTGCGAAGCAATGTGAACACTTCTGCTTCCCAGGCACAGAGAAGGTGCTAGCAGGGAATTCTCTGCCTGCCTTTCCCCAGTGCTCTGCAAGCTCTCCAGGACAACATAGAATCTGGGGCTCTGTGCTTTCTTTCGTTCTGAACAAGTGTTAGTGTTTTCTGCACAAAAGCGATTCTGCGAAGCAATGTGAACACTTCTGCTTCCCAGGCACAGAGAAGGTGCTAGCAGGGAATTCTCTGCCTGCCTTTCCCCAGTGCTCTGCAAGCTCTCCAGGACAACATAGAATCTGGGGCTCTGTGCTTTCTTTCGTTCTGAACAAGTGTTAGTGTTTTCTGCACAAAAGCGATTCTGCGAAGCAATGTGAACACTTCTGCTTCCCAGGCACAGAGAAGGTGCTAGCAAGGAATTCTCTGCCTGCCTTTCCCCAGTGCTCTGCAAGGTCTCCAGGACTACATAGAATCTGGTGCTCTCTGCTTTCTTTCGTTCTGAGCAAGTGTTACTGTTTTCTGCACAAAAGCGATTCTGCGAAGCAATGTGAACACTTCTGGTTCCCAGGCACAGAGAAGGTGCTAGCAGGGAATTCTCTGCCTGCCTTTCCCCAGTGCTCTGCAAGCTCTCCAGGACAACATAGAATCTGGGGCTCTCTGCTTTCTTTCGTTCTGAACAAGTGTTACTGTTTTCTGCACAAAAGCGATTCTGAGAAGCAATATGAACACTTCTGATTCCCAGGCACAGAGAAGGTGCTAGCAGGGAATTCTCTGCCTGCCTTTCCCCAGTGCTCTGCAAGCTCTCCAGGACAACATAAAATCTGGGGCTCTGTGCTTTCTTTCCTTCTGAACAAGTGTTAGTGTTTTCTGCACAAAAGCGATTCTGCGAAGCAATGTGAACACTTCTGCTTCCCAGGCACAGAGAAGGTGCTAGCAGGGAATTCTCTGCCTGCCTTTCCCCAGTGCTCTGCAAGCTCTCCAGGACAACATAAAATCTGGGGCTCTGTGCTTTCTTTCCTTCTGAACAAGTGTTAGTGTTTTCTGCACAAAAGCGATTCTGCGAAGCAATGTGAACACTCTGCTTCCCAGGCACAGAGAAGGTGCTAGCAGGGAATTCTCTGCCTGCCTTTCTCCAGTGCTCTGCAAGCTCTCCAGGACAACATAGAATCTGGGGCTCTGTGCTTTCTTTCGTTCTGAACAAGTGTTGCTGTTTTCTGCACAAAAGCGATTCTCAGAAGCAATATGAACACTTCTGCTTCCCAGGCACAGAGAAGGTGCTAGCAGGGAATTCTCTGCCTGCCTTTCCCCAGTGCTCTGCAAGCTCTCCAGGACAACATAGAATCTGGGGCTCTGTGCTTTCTTTCGTTCTGAACAAGTGTTAGTGTTTTCTGCACAAAAGCGATTTTGCGAGGCAATGTGAACACTTCTGCTTCCCAGGCACAGAGAAGGTGCTAGCAGGGAATTCTCTGCCTGCCTTTCCCCAGTGCTCTGCAAGCTCTCCAGGACAACATAGAATCTGGGGCTCTCTGCTTTCTTTCGTTCTGAACAAGTGTTAGTGTTTTCTGCACAAAAGCGATTCTGAGAAGCCATATGAACACTTCTGCTTCCCCGGCACAGAGAAGGTGCTAGCAGGGAATTCTCTGCCTGCCTTTCCCCAGTGCTCTGCAAGCTCTCCAGGACAACATAGAATCTGTTGCTCTCTGCTTTCTTTCATTCTGAACAAGTGTTAGTGTTTTCTGCACAAAAGCGATTCTTGCGAAGCAATGTGAACACTTCTGCTTCCCAGGCACAGAGAAGGTGCTATCAGGGAATTCTCTGCCTGCCTTTCCCCAGTGCTCTGCAAGCTCTCCAGGACAACATAGAATCTGGGGCTCTGTGCTTTCTTTCGTTCTGAACAAGTGTTACTGTTTTCTGCACAAAAGCGATTCTGCGAAGCAATGTGAACACTTCTGATTCCCAGGCACAGAGAAGGTGCTAGCAGGGAATTCTCTGCCTGCCTTTCCCCAGTGCTCTGCAAGCTCTCCAGGACAACAGCAAATCTGGGGCTCTGTGCTTTCTTTCATTCTGAACAAGTGTTAGTGTTTTCTGCAAAAAAGCGATTCTGTGAAGCAATGTGAACACTCTGCTTCCCAGGCACAGAGAAGGTGCTAGCAGGGAATTCTCTGCCTGCCTTTCTCCAGTGCTCTGCAAGCTCTCCAGGACAACATAGAATCTGGGGCTCTGTGCTTTCTTTCGTTCTGAACAAGTGTTGCTGTTTTCTGCACAAAAGTGATTCTGAGAAGCAATATGAACACTTCTGCTTCCCAGGCACAGAGAAGGTGCTAGCAGGGAATTCTCTGCCTGCCTTTCCCCAGTGCTCTGCAAGCTCTCCAGGACAACATAAAATCTGGGGCTCTGTGCTTTCTTTCCTTCTGAACAAGTGTTAGTGTTTTCTGCACAAAAGCGATTCTGCGAGGCAATGTGAACACTTCTGCTTCCCAGGCACAGAGAAGGTGCTAGCAGGGAATTCTCTGCCTGCCTTATCCCAGTGCTCTGCAAGCTCTCCAGGACAACATAGAATCTGGGGCTCTGTGCTTTCTTTCGTTCTAACAAGTGTTACTGTTTTCTGCACAAAAGCTATTCTTGCGAAGCAATGTGAACACTTCTGCTTCCCAGGCACAGAGAAGGTGCTAGCAGGGAATTCTCTGCCTGCCTTTCCCCAGTGCTCTGCAAGCTCTCCAGGACAACATAGAATCTGGGGCTCTGTGCTTTCTTTCGTTCTGAACAAGTGTTAGTGTTTTCTGCACAAAAGCGATTCTGCGAAGCAATGTGAACACTTCTGCTTCCCAGGCACAGAGAAGGTGCTAGCAGGGAATTCTCTGCCTGCCTTTCCCCAGTGCTCTGCAAGCTCTCCAGGACAACAGCAAATCTGGGGCTCTGTGCTTTCTTTCATTCTGAACAAGTGTTACTGTTTTCTGCACAAAAGAGATTCTGCGAAGCAATGTGAACACTTCTGCTTCCCAGGCACAGAGAAGGTGCTAGCAGGGAATTCTCTGCCTGCCTTTCCCCAGTGCTCTGCAAGCTCTCCAGGACAACATAGAATCTGGGGCTCTCTGCTTTCTTTCGTTCTGAACAAGTGTTACTGTTTTCTGCACAAAAGCGATTCTGCGAAGCAATGTGAACACTTCTGGTTCCCAGGCACAGAGAAGGTGCTAGCAGGGAATTCTCTGCCTGCCTTTCCCCAGTGCTCTGCAAGCTCTCCAGGACAACATAGAATCTGGGGCTCTGTGCTTTCTTTCGTTCTGAACAAGTGTTACTGTTTTCTGCACAAAAGCGATTCTGAGAAGCAATATGAACACTTCTGATTCCCAGGCACAGAGAAGGTGCTAGCAGGGAATTCTCTGCCTGCCTTTCCCCAGTGCTCTGCAAGCTCTCCAGGACAACATAAAATCTGGGGCTCTGTGCTTTCTTTCATTCTGAACAAGTGTTACTGTTTTCTGCACAAAACCGATTCTGCGAAGCAATGTAAACACTTCTGCTTCCCAGGCACAGAGAAGGTGCTAGCAGGGAATTCTCTGCCTGCCTTTCCCCAGTGCTCTGCAAGCTCTCCAGGACAACATAGAATCTGGGGCTCTGTGCTTTCTTTCGTTCTGAACAAGTGTTGCTGTTTTCTGCACAAAAGCGATTCTGAGAAGCAATATGAACACTTCTGCTTCCCAGGCACAGAGAAGGTGCTAGCAGGGAATTCTCTGCCTGCCTTTCCCCAGTGCTCTGCAAGCTCTCCAGGACAACATAGAATCTGGGGCTCTGTGCTTTCTTTCCTTCTGAACAAGTGTTACTGTTTTCTGCACAAAAGCGATTCTGCGAAGCAATGTGAACACTTCTGGTTCCCAGGCACAGAGAAGGTGCTAGCAGGGAATTCTCTGCCTGCCTTTCCCCAGTGCTCTGCAAGCTCTCCAGGACAACAGCAAATCTGGGGCTCTGTGCTTTCTTTCGTTCTGAACAAGTGTTACTGTTTTCTGCACAAAAGCGATTTTGCGAAGCAATGGGAACACTTCTGCTTCCCAGGCACAGAGAAGGTGCTAGCAGGGAATTCTCTGCCTGCCTTTCCCCAGTGCTCTGCAAGCTCTCCAGGACAACATCAAATCTGGGGCTCTGTGCTTTCTTTCGTTCTGAACAAGTGTTACTGTTTTCTGCACAAAAGCGATTCTTGCGAAGCAATGTGAACACTTCTGCTTCCCAGGCACAGAGAAGGTGCTAGCAGGGAATTCTCTGCCTGCCTTTCCCCAGTGCTCTGCAAGCTCTCCAGGACAACATAGAATCTGGGGCTCTGTGCTTTCTTTCGTTCTGAACAAGTGTTAGTGTTTTCTGCACAAAAGCGATTCTGCGAGGCAATGTGAACACTTCTGCTTCCCAGGCACAGAGAAGGTGCTAGCAGGGAATTCTCTGCCTGCCTTTCCCCAGTGCTCTGCAAGCTCTCCAGGACAACATAGAATCTGGGGCTCTGTGCTTTCTTTCGTTCTAATAACTGTTAGTGTTTTCTGCACAAAAGCTATTCTTGCGAAGCAATGTGAACACTTCTGCTTCCCAGGCACAGAGAAGGTGCTAGCAGGGAATTCTCTGCCTGCCTTTCCCCAGTGCTCTGCAAGCTCTCCAGGACAATAGCAAATCTGGGGCTCTGTGCTTTCTTTCGTTCTGAACAAGTGTTACTGTTTTCTGCACAAAAGCGATTCTGCGAAGCAATGTGAACACTTCTGATTCCCAGGCACAGAGAAGGTGCTAGCAGGGAATTCTCTGCCTGCCTTTCCCCAGTGCTCTGCAAGCTCTCCAGGACAACATAGAATCTGGGGCTCTGTGCTTTCTTTCGTTCTGAACAAGTGTTGCTGTTTTCTGCACAAAAGCGATTCTGAGAAGCAATATGAACACTTCTGCTTCCCAGGCACAGAGAAGGTGCTAGCAGGGAATTCTCTGCCTGCCTTTCCCCAGTGCTCTGCAAGCTCTCCAGGACAACATAGAATCTGGGGCTCTGTGCTTTCTTTCCTTCTGAACAAGTGTTACTGTTTTCTGCACAAAAGCGATTCTGCGAAGCAATGTGAACACTTCTGGTTCCCAGGCACAGAGAAGGTGCTAGCAGGGAATTCTCTGCCTGCCTTTCCCCAGTGCTCTGCAAGCTCTCCAGGACAACAGCAAATCTGGGGCTCTGTGCTTTCTTTCGTTCTGAACAAGTGTTACTGTTTTCTGCACAAAAGCGATTTTGCGAAGCAATGGGAACACTTCTGCTTCCCAGGCACAGAGAAGGTGCTAGCAGGGAATTCTCTGCCTGCCTTTCCCCAGTGCTCTGCAAGCTCTCCAGGACAACATAGAATCTGGGGCTCTGTGCTTTCTTTCGTTCTGAACAAGTGTTAGTGTTTTCTGCACAAAAGCGATTCTGCGAGGCAATGTGAACACTTCTGCTTCCCAGGCACAGAGAAGGTGCTAGCAGGGAATTCTCTGCCTGCCTTTCCCCAGTGCTCTGCAAGCTCTCCAGGACAACATAGAATCTGGGGCTCTCTGCTTTCTTTCGTTCTGAACAAGTGTTACTGTTTTCTGCACAAAAGCGATTCTGAGAAGCAATATGAACACTTCTGATTCCCAGGCACAGAGAAGGTGCTAGCAGGGAATTCTCTGCCTGCCTTTCCCCAGTGCTCTGCAAGCTCTCCAGGACAACATAAAATCTGGGGCTCTGTGCTTTCTTTCCTTCTGAACAAGTGTTAGTGTTTTCTGCACAAAAGCGATTCTGCGAAGCAATGTGAACACTTCTGCTTCCCAGGCACAGAGAAGGTGCTAGCAGGGAATTCTCTGCCTGCCTTTCCCCAGTGCTCTGCAAGCTCTCCAGGACAACATAAAATCTGGGGCTCTGTGCTTTCTTTCCTTCTGAACAAGTGTTACTGTTTTCTGCACAAAAGCGATTCTGCGAAGCAATGTGAACACTCTGCTTCCCAGGCACAGAGAAGGTGCTAGCAGGGAATTCTCTGCCTGCCTTTCTCCAGTGCTCTGCAAGCTCTCCAGGACAACATAGAATCTGGGGCTCTGTGCTTTCTTTCGTTCTGAACAAGTGTTGCTGTTTTCTGCACAAAAGCGATTCTCAGAAGCAATATGAACACTTCTGCTTCCCAGGCACAGAGAAGGTGCTAGCAGGGAATTCTCTGCCTGCCTTTCCCCAGTGCTCTGCAAGCTCTCCAGGACAACATAGAATCTGGGGCTCTGTGCTTTCTTTCGTTCTGAACAAGTGTTAGTGTTTTCTGCACAAAAGCGATTTTGCGAGGCAATGTGAACACTTCTGCTTCCCAGGCACGGAGAAGGTGCTAGCAGGGAATTCTCTGCCTGCCTTTCCCCAGTGCTCTGCAAGCTCTCCAGGACAACATAGAATCTGGGGCTCTCTGCTTTCTTTCGTTCTGAACAAGTGTTAGTGTTTTCTGCACAAAAGCGATTCTGAGAAGCCATATGAACACTTCTGCTTCCCCGGCACAGAGAAGGTGCTAGCAGGGAATTCTCTGCCTGCCTTTCCCCAGTGCTCTGCAAGCTCTCCAGGACAACATAGAATCTGTTGCTCTCTGCTTTCTTTCATTCTGAACAAGTGTTAGTGTTTTCTGCACAAAAGCGATTCTTGCGAAGCAATGTGAACACTTCTGCTTCCCAGGCACAGAGAAGGTGCTATCAGGGAATTCTCTGCCTGCCTTTCCCCAGTGCTCTGCAAGCTCTCCAGGACAACATAGAATCTGGGGCTCTGTGCTTTCTTTCGTTCTGAACAAGTGTTACTGTTTTCTGCACAAAAGCGATTCTGCGAAGCAATGTGAACACTTCTGATTCCCAGGCACAGAGAAGGTGCTAGCAGGGAATTCTCTGCCTGCCTTTCCCCAGTGCTCTGCAAGCTCTCCAGGACAACAGCAAATCTGGGGCTCTGTGCTTTCTTTCATTCTGAACAAGTGTTAGTGTTTTCTGCAAAAAAGCGATTCTGTGAAGCAATGTGAACACTCTGCTTCCCAGGCACAGAGAAGGTGCTAGCAGGGAATTCTCTGCCTGCCTTTCTCCAGTGCTCTGCAAGCTCTCCAGGACAACATAGAATCTGGGGCTCTGTGCTTTCTTTCGTTCTGAACAAGTGTTGCTGTTTTCTGCACAAAAGTGATTCTGAGAAGCAATATGAACACTTCTGCTTCCCAGGCACAGAGAAGGTGCTAGCAGGGAATTCTCTGCCTGCCTTTCCCCAGTGCTCTGCAAGCTCTCCAGGACAACATAAAATCTGGGGCTCTGTGCTTTCTTTCCTTCTGAACAAGTGTTAGTGTTTTCTGCACAAAAGCGATTCTGCGAGGCAATGTGAACACTTCTGCTTCCCAGGCACAGAGAAGGTGCTAGCAGGGAATTCTCTGCCTGCCTTATCCCAGTGCTCTGCAAGCTCTCCAGGACAACATAGAATCTGGGGCTCTGTGCTTTCTTTCGTTCTAACAAGTGTTACTGTTTTCTGCACAAAAGCTATTCTTGCGAAGCAATGTGAACACTTCTGCTTCCCAGGCACAGAGAAGGTGCTAGCAGGGAATTCTCTGCCTGCCTTTCCCCAGTGCTCTGCAAGCTCTCCAGGACAACATAGAATCTGGGGCTCTGTGCTTTCTTTCGTTCTGAACAAGTGTTAGTGTTTTCTGCACAAAAGCGATTCTGCGAAGCAATGTGAACACTTCTGCTTCCCAGGCACAGAGAAGGTGCTAGCAGGGAATTCTCTGCCTGCCTTTCCCCAGTGCTCTGCAAGCTCTCCAGGACAACAGCAAATCTGGGGCTCTGTGCTTTCTTTCATTCTGAACAAGTGTTACTGTTTTCTGCACAAAAGAGATTCTGCGAAGCAATGTGAACACTTCTGCTTCCCAGGCACAGAGAAGGTGCTAGCAGGGAATTCTCTGCCTGCCTTTCCCCAGTGCTCTGCAAGCTCTCCAGGACAACATAGAATCTGGGGCTCTCTGCTTTCTTTCGTTCTGAACAAGTGTTACTGTTTTCTGCACAAAAGCGATTCTGCGAAGCAATGTGAACACTTCTGCTTCCCAGGCACAGAGAAGGTGCTAGCAGGGAATTCTCTGCCTGCCTTTCCCCAGTGCTCTGCAAGCTCTCCAGGACAACATAGAATCTGGGGCTCTGTGCTTTCTTTCGTTCTGAACAAGTGTTACTGTTTTCTGCACAAAAGCGATTCTGAGAAGCAATATGAACACTTCTGATTCCCAGGCACAGAGAAGGTGCTAGCAGGGAATTCTCTGCCTGCCTTTCCCCAGTGCTCTGCAAGCTCTCCAGGACAACATAAAATCTGGGGCTCTGTGCTTTCTTTCATTCTGAACAAGTGTTACTGTTTTCTGCACAAAACCGATTCTGCGAAGCAATGTAAACACTTCTGCTTCCCAGGCACAGAGAAGGTGCTAGCAGGGAATTCTCTGCCTGCCTTTCCCCAGTGCTCTGCAAGCTCTCCAGGACAACATAGAATCTGGGGCTCTGTGCTTTCTTTCGTTCTGAACAAGTGTTGCTGTTTTCTGCACAAAAGCGATTCTGAGAAGCAATATGAACACTTCTGCTTCCCAGGCACAGAGAAGGTGCTAGCAGGGAATTCTCTGCCTGCCTTTCCCCAGTGCTCTGCAAGCTCTCCAGGACAACATAGAATCTGGGGCTCTGTGCTTTCTTTCCTTCTGAACAAGTGTTACTGTTTTCTGCACAAAAGCGATTCTGCGAAGCAATGTGAACACTTCTGGTTCCCAGGCACAGAGAAGGTGCTAGCAGGGAATTCTCTGCCTGCCTTTCCCCAGTGCTCTGCAAGCTCTCCAGGACAACAGCAAATCTGGGGCTCTGTGCTTTCTTTCGTTCTGAACAAGTGTTACTGTTTTCTGCACAAAAGCGATTTTGCGAAGCAATGGGAACACTTCTGCTTCCCAGGCACAGAGAAGGTGCTAGCAGGGAATTCTCTGCCTGCCTTTCCCCAGTGCTCTGCAAGCTCTCCAGGACAACATCAAATCTGGGGCTCTGTGCTTTCTTTCGTTCTGAACAAGTGTTACTGTTTTCTGCACAAAAGCGATTCTTGCGAAGCAATGTGAACACTTCTGCTTCCCAGGCACAGAGAAGGTGCTAGCAGGGAATTCTCTGCCTGCCTTTCCCCAGTGCTCTGCAAGCTCTCCAGGACAACATAGAATCTGGGGCTCTGTGCTTTCTTTCGTTCTGAACAAGTGTTAGTGTTTTCTGCACAAAAGCGATTCTGCGAGGCAATGTGAACACTTCTGCTTCCCAGGCACAGAGAAGGTGCTAGCAGGGAATTCTCTGCCTGCCTTTCCCCAGTGCTCTGCAAGCTCTCCAGGACAACATAGAATCTGGGGCTCTGTGCTTTCTTTCGTTCTGAACAAGTGTTAGTGTTTTCTGCACAAAAGCGATTCTGCGAAGCAATGTGAACACTTCTGCTTCCCAGGCACAGAGAAGGTGCTAGCAGGGAATTCTCTGCCTGCCTTTCCCCAGTGCTCTGCAAGCTCTCCAGGACAACATAAAATCTGGGGCTCTGTGCTTTCTTTCCTTCTGAACAAGTGTTAGTGTTTTCTGCACAAAAGCGATTCTGCGAAGCAATGTGAACACTCTGCTTCCCAGGCACAGAGAAGGTGCTAGCAGGGAATTCTCTGCCTGCCTTTCCCCAGTGCTCTGCAAGCTCTCCAGGACAACATAGAATCTGGGGCTCTGTGCTTTCTTTCGTTCTGAACAAGTGTTGCTGTTTTCTGCACAAAAGCGATTCTGAGAAGCAATATGAACACTTCTGCTTCCCAGGCACAGAGAAGGTGCTAGCAGGGAATTCTCTGCCTGCCTTTCCCCAGTGCTCTGCAAGCTCTCCAGGACAACATAGAATCTGGGGCTCTGTGCTTTCTTTCGTTCTGAACAAGTGTTAGTGTTTTCTGCACAAAAGCGATTCTGCGAGGCAATGTGAACACTTCTGCTTCCCAGGCACAGAGAAGGTGCTAGCAGGGAATTCTCTGCCTGCCTTTCCCCAGTGCTCTGCAAGCTCTCCAGGACAACATAGAATCTGGGGCTCTGTGCTTTCTTTCGTTCTAACAAGTGTTAGTGTTTTCTGCACAAAAGCTATTCTTGCGAAGCAATGTGAACACTTCTGCTTCCCAGGCACAGAGAAGGTGCTAGCAGGGAATTCTCTGCCTGCCTTTCCCCAGTGCTCTGCAAGCTCTCCAGGACAACAGCAAATCTGGGGCTCTGTGCTTTCTTTCATTCTGAACAAGTGTTACTGTTTTCTGCACAAAAGCGATTCTGCGAAGCAATGTGAACACTTCTGCTTCCCAGGCACAGAGAAGGTGCTAGCAGGGAATTCTCTGCCTGCCTTTCCCCAGTGCTCTGCAAGCTCTCCAGGACAACATAGAATCTGGGGCTCTGTGCTTTCTTTCGTTCTAACAAGTGTTAGTGTTTTCTGCACAAAGCGATTCTGAGAAGCAATATGAACACCATGCTTCCCAGGCACAGAGAAGGTGCTAGCAGGGAATTCTCTGCCTGCCTTTCCCCAGTGCTCTGCAAGCTCTCCAGGACAACATAGAATCTGGGGCTCTGTGCTTTCTTTCGTTCTGAACAAGTGTTACTGTTTTCTGCACAAAAGCGATTCTGCGAAGCAATGTGAACACTTCTGCTTCCCAGGCACAGAGAAGGTGCTAGCAAGGAATTGTCTGCCTGCCTTTCCCCAGTGCTCTGCAAGCTCTCCAGGACAACATAGAATCTGTTGCTCTCTGCTTTCTTTCATTCTGAACAAGTGTTAGTGTTTTCTGCACAAAAGCGATTCTTGCGAAGCAATGTGAACACTTCTGCTTCCCAGGCACAGAGAAGGTGCTATCAGGGAATTCTCTGCCTGCCTTTCCCCAGTGCTCTGCAAGCTCTCCAGGACAACATAGAATCTGGGGCTCTGTGCTTTCTTTCGTTCTGAACAAGTGTTACTGTTTTCTGCACAAAAGCGATTCTGCGAAGCAATGTGAACACTTCTGATTCCCAGGCACAGAGAAGGTGCTAGCAGGGAATTCTCTGCCTGCCTTTCCCCAGTGCTCTGCAAGCTCTCCAGGACAACAGCAAATCTGGGGCTCTGTGCTTTCTTTCATTCTGAACAAGTGTTACTGTTTTCTGCACAAAAGAGATTCTGCGAAGCAATGTGAACACTCTGCTTCCCAGGCACAGAGAAGGTGCTAGCAGGGAATTCTCTGCCTGCCTTTCTCCAGTGCTCTGCAAGCTCTCCAGGACAACATAGAATCTGGGGCTCTGTGCTTTCTTTCGTTCTGAACAAGTGTTGCTGTTTTCTGCACAAAAGTGATTCTGAGAAGCAATATGAACACTTCTGCTTCCCAGGCACAGAGAAGGTGCTAGCAGGGAATTCTCTGCCTGCCTTTCCCCAGTGCTCTGCAAGCTCTCCAGGACAACATAAAATCTGGGGCTCTGTGCTTTCTTTCCTTCTGAACAAGTGTTAGTGTTTTCTGCACAAAAGCGATTCTGCGAGGCAATGTGAACACTTCTGCTTCCCAGGCACAGAGAAGGTGCTAGCAGGGAATTCTCTGCCTGCCTTATCCCAGTGCTCTGCAAGCTCTCCAGGACAACATAGAATCTGGGGCTCTGTGCTTTCTTTCGTTCTAACAAGTGTTACTGTTTTCTGCACAAAAGCTATTCTTGCGAAGCAATGTGAACACTTCTGCTTCCCAGGCACAGAGAAGGTGCTAGCAGGGAATTCTCTGCCTGCCTTTCCCCAGTGCTCTGCAAGCTCTCCAGGACAACATAGAATCTGGGGCTCTGTGCTTTCTTTCGTTCTGAACAAGTGTTAGTGTTTTCTGCACAAAAGCGATTCTGCGAAGCAATGTGAACACTTCTGCTTCCCAGGCACAGAGAAGGTGCTAGCAGGGAATTCTCTGCCTGCCTTTCCCCAGTGCTCTGCAAGCTCTCCAGGACAACAGCAAATCTGGGGCTCTGTGCTTTCTTTCATTCTGAACAAGTGTTACTGTTTTCTGCACAAAAGAGATTCTGCGAAGCAATGTGAACACTTCTGCTTCCCAGGCACAGAGAAGGTGCTAGCAGGGAATTCTCTGCCTGCCTTTCCCCAGTGCTCTGCAAGCTCTCCAGGACAACATAGAATCTGGGGCTCTCTGCTTTCTTTCGTTCTGAACAAGTGTTACTGTTTTCTGCACAAAAGCGATTCTGAGAAGCAATATGAACACTTCTGATTCCCAGGCACAGAGAAGGTGCTAGCAGGGAATTCTCTGCCTGCCTTTCCCCAGTGCTCTGCAAGCTCTCCAGGACAACATAAAATCTGGGGCTCTGTGCTTTCTTTCATTCTGAACAAGTGTTACTGTTTTCTGCACAAAACCGATTCTGCGAAGCAATGTAAACACTTCTGCTTCCCAGGCACAGAGAAGGTGCTAGCAGGGAATTCTCTGCCTGCCTTTCCCCAGTGCTCTGCAAGCTCTCCAGGACAACATAGAATCTGGGGCTCTGTGCTTTCTTTCGTTCTGAACAAGTGTTGCTGTTTTCTGCACAAAAGCGATTCTGAGAAGCAATATGAACACTTCTGCTTCCCAGGCACAGAGAAGGTGCTAGCAGGGAATTCTCTGCCTGCCTTTCCCCAGTGCTCTGCAAGCTCTCCAGGACAACATAGAATCTGGGGCTCTGTGCTTTCTTTCCTTCTGAACAAGTGTTACTGTTTTCTGCACAAAAGCGATTCTGCGAAGCAATGTGAACACTTCTGGTTCCCAGGCACAGAGAAGGTGCTAGCAGGGAATTCTCTGCCTGCCTTTCCCCAGTGCTCTGCAAGCTCTCCAGGACAACAGCAAATCTGGGGCTCTGTGCTTTCTTTCGTTCTGAACAAGTGTTACTGTTTTCTGCACAAAAGCGATTTTGCGAAGCAATGGGAACACTTCTGCTTCCCAGGCACAGAGAAGGTGCTAGCAGGGAATTCTCTGCCTGCCTTTCCCCAGTGCTCTGCAAGCTCTCCAGGACAACATCAAATCTGGGGCTCTGTGCTTTCTTTCGTTCTGAACAAGTGTTACTGTTTTCTGCACAAAAGCGATTCTTGCGAAGCAATGTGAACACTTCTGCTTCCCAGGCACAGAGAAGGTGCTAGCAGGGAATTCTCTGCCTGCCTTTCCCCAGTGCTCTGCAAGCTCTCCAGGACAACATAGAATCTGGGGCTCTGTGCTTTCTTTCGTTCTGAACAAGTGTTAGTGTTTTCTGCACAAAAGCGATTCTGCGAGGCAATGTGAACACTTCTGCTTCCCAGGCACAGAGAAGGTGCTAGCAGGGAATTCTCTGCCTGCCTTTCCCCAGTGCTCTGCAAGCTCTCCAGGACAACATAGAATCTGGGGCTCTGTGCTTTCTTTCGTTCTAATAACTGTTAGTGTTTTCTGCACAAAAGCTATTCTTGCGAAGCAATGTGAACACTTCTGCTTCCCAGGCACAGAGAAGGTGCTAGCAGGGAATTCTCTGCCTGCCTTTCCCCAGTGCTCTGCAAGCTCTCCAGGACAATAGCAAATCTGGGGCTCTGTGCTTTCTTTCGTTCTGAACAAGTGTTACTGTTTTCTGCACAAAAGCGATTCTGCGAAGCAATGTGAACACTTCTATTCCCAGGCACAGAGAAGGTGCTAGCAGGGAATTCTCTGCCTGCCTTTCCCCAGTGCTCTGCAAGCTCTCCAGGACAACATAGAATCTGGGGCTCTCTGCTTTCTTTCGTTCTGAACAAGTGTTAGTGTTTTCTGCACAAAAGCGATTCTTGCGAAGCAATATGAACACTTCTGCTTCCCAGGCACAGAGAAGGTGCTATCAGGGAATTCTCTGCCTGCCTTTCCCCAGTGCTCTGCAAGCTCTCCAGGACAACATAGAATCTGGGGCTCTGTGCTTTCTTTCGTTCTGAACAAGTGTTAGTGTTTTCTGCACAAAAGCGATTCTGCGAAGCAATGTGAACACTTCTGCTTCCCAGGCACAGAGAAGGTGCTAGCAGGGAATTCTCTGCCTGCCTTTCCCCAGTGCTCTGCAAGCTCTCCAGGACAACATAAAATCTGGGGCTCTGTGCTTTCTTTCCTTCTGAACAAGTGTTACTGTTTTCTGCACAAAAGCGATTCTGTGAAGCAATGTGAACACTTCTGCTTCCCAGGCACAGAGAAGGTGCTAGCAGGGAATTCTCTGCCTGCCTTTCCCCAGTGCTCTGCAAGCTCTCCAGGACAACATAGAATCTGGGGCTCTGTGCTTTCTTTCGTTCTGAACAAGTGTTGCTGTTTTCTGCACAAAAGCGATTCTGAGAAGCAATATGAACACTTCTGCTTCCCAGGCACAGAGAAGGTGCTAGCAGGGAATTCTCTGCCTGCCTTTCCCCAGTGCTCTGCAAGCTCTCCAGGACAACATAGAATCTGGGGCTCTGTGCTTTCTTTCGTTCTGAACAAGTGTTAGTGTTTTCTGCACAAAAGCGATTCTGCGAGGCAATGTGAACACTTCTGCTTCCCAGGCACAGAGAAGGTGCTAGCAGGGAATTCTCTGCCTGCCTTTCCCCAGTGCTCTGCAAGCTCTCCAGGACAACATAGAATCTGGGGCTCTGTGCTTTCTTTCGTTCTAACAAGTGTTAGTGTTTTCTGCACAAAAGCTATTCTTGCGAAGCAATGTGAACACTTCTGCTTCCCAGGCACAGAGAAGGTGCTAGCAGGGAATTCTCTGCCTGCCTTTCCCCAGTGCTCTGCAAGCTCTCCAGGACAACAGCAAATCTGGGGCTCTGTGCTTTCTTTCATTCTGAACAAGTGTTACTGTTTTCTGCACAAAAGCGATTCTGCGAAGCAATGTGAACACTTCTGCTTCCCAGGCACAGAGAAGGTGCTAGCAGGGAATTCTCTGCCTGCCTTTCCCCAGTGCTCTGCAAGCTCTCCAGGACAACATAGAATCTGGGGCTCTGTGCTTTCTTTCGTTCTGAACAAGTGTTAGTGTTTTCTGCACAAAGCGATTCTGCGAAGCAATGTGAACACTTCTGCTTCCCAGGCACAGAGAAGGTGCTAGCAAGGAATTCTCTGCCTGCCTTTCCCCAGTGCTCTGCAAGCTCTCCAGGACAACATAGAATCTGGGGCTCTGTGCTTTCTTTCGTTCTGAACAAGTGTTACTGTTTTCTGCACAAAAGCGATTCTGCGAAGCAATGTGAACACTTCTGCTTCCCAGGCACAGAGAAGGTGCTAGCAAGGAATTGTCTGCCTGCCTTTCCCCAGTGCTCTGCAAGCTCTCCAGGACAACATAGAATCTGTTGCTCTCTGCTTTCTTTCGTTCTGAACAAGTGTTACTGTTTTCTGCACAAAAGCGATTCTGCGAAGCAATGTGAACACTTCTGCTTCCCAGGCACAGAGAAGGTGCTAGCAGGGAATTCTCTGCCTGCCTTTCCCCAGTGCTCTGCAAGCTCTCCAGGACAACATAGAATCTGGGGCTCTGTGCTTTCTTTCCTTCTGAACAAGTGTTACTGTTTTCTGCACAAAAGCGATTCTGAGAAGCAATATGAACACTTCTGCTTCCCAGGCACAGAGAAGGTGCTAGCAGGGAATTCTCTGCCTGCCTTTCCCCAGTGCTCTGCAAGCTCTCCAGGACAACAGCAAATCTGGGGCTCTGTGCTTTCTTTCATTCTGAACAAGTGTTACTGTTTTCTGCACAAAAGAGATTCTGCGAAGCAATGTGAACACTTCTGCTTCCCAGGCACAGAGAAGGTGCTAGCAGGGAATTCTCTGCCTGCCTTTCCCCAGTGCTCTGCAAGCTCTCCAGGACAACATAGAATCTGGGGCTCTGTGCTTTCTTTCGTTCTGAACAAGTGTTAGTGTTTTCTGCACAAAAGCGATTCTGCGAGGCAATGTGAACACTTCTGCTTCCCAGGCACAGAGAAGGTGCTAGCAGGGAATTCTCTGCCTGCCTTATCCCAGTGCTCTGCAAGCTCTCCAGGACAACATAGAATCTGGGGCTCTGTGCTTTCTTTCGTTCTAACAAGTGTTACTGTTTTCTGCACAAAAGCTATTCTTGCGAAGCAATGTGAACACTTCTGCTTCCCAGGCACAGAGAAGGTGCTAGCAGGGAATTCTCTGCCTGCCTTTCCCCAGTGCTCTGCAAGCTCTCCAGGACAACATAGAATCTGGGGCTCTGTGCTTTCTTTCGTTCTGAACAAGTGTTAGTGTTTTCTGCACAAAAGCGATTCTGCGAAGCAATGTGAACACTTCTGCTTCCCAGGCACAGAGAAGGTGCTAGCAGGGAATTCTCTGCATGCCTTTCCCCAGTGCTCTGCAAGCTCTCCAGGACAACAGCAAATCTGGGGCTCTGTGCTTTCTTTCATTCTGAACAAGTGTTACTGTTTTCTGCACAAAAGAGATTCTGCGAAGCAATGTGAACACTTCTGCTTCCCAGGCACAGAGAAGGTGCTAGCAGGGAATTCTCTGCCTGCCTTTCCCCAGTGCTCTGCAAGCTCTCCAGGACAACATAGAATCTGGGGCTCTCTGCTTTCTTTCGTTCTGAACAAGTGTTACTGTTTTCTGCACAAAAGCGATTCTGCGAAGCAATGTGAACACTTCTGCTTCCCAGGCACAGAGAAGGTGCTAGCAGGGAATTCTCTGCCTGCCTTTCCCCAGTGCTCTGCAAGCTCTCCAGGACAACATAGAATCTGGGGCTCTGTGCTTTCTTTCGTTCTGAACAAGTGTTACTGTTTTCTGCACAAAAGCGATTCTGAGAAGCAATATGAACACTTCTGATTCCCAGGCACAGAGAAGGTGCTAGCAGGGAATTCTCTGCCTGCCTTTCCCCAGTGCTCTGCAAGCTCTCCAGGACAACATAAAATCTGGGGCTCTGTGCTTTCTTTCATTCTGAACAAGTGTTACTGTTTTCTGCACAAAACCGATTCTGCGAAGCAATGTAAACACTTCTGCTTCCCAGGCACAGAGAAGGTGCTAGCAGGGAATTCTCTGCCTGCCTTTCCCCAGTGCTCTGCAAGCTCTCCAGGACAACATAGAATCTGGGGCTCTGTGCTTTCTTTCGTTCTGAACAAGTGTTACTGTTTTCTGCACAAAAGCGATTCTGAGAAGCAATATGAACACTTCTGCTTCCCAGGCACAGAGAAGGTGCTAGCAGGGAATTCTCTGCCTGCCTTTCCCCAGTGCTCTGCAAGCTCTCCAGGACAACAGCAAATCTGGGGCTCTGTGCTTTCTTTCATTCTGAACAAGTGTTACTGTTTTCTGCACAAAAGAGATTCTGCGAAGCAATGTGAACACTTCTGCTTCCCAGGCACAGAGAAGGTGCTAGCAGGGAATTCTCTGCCTGCCTTTCCCCAGTGCTCTGCAAGCTCTCCAGGACAACATAGAATCTGGGGCTCTGTGCTTTCTTTCGTTCTGAACAAGTGTTAGTGTTTTCTGCACAAAAGCGATTCTGCGAGGCAATGTGAACACTTCTGCTTCCCAGGCACAGAGAAGGTGCTAGCAGGGAATTCTCTGCCTGCCTTATCCCAGTGCTCTGCAAGCTCTCCAGGACAACATAGAATCTGGGGCTCTGTGCTTTCTTTCGTTCTAACAAGTGTTACTGTTTTCTGCACAAAAGCTATTCTTGCGAAGCAATGTGAACACTTCTGCTTCCCAGGCACAGAGAAGGTGCTAGCAGGGAATTCTCTGCCTGCCTTTCCCCAGTGCTCTGCAAGCTCTCCAGGACAACATAGAATCTGGGGCTCTGTGCTTTCTTTCGTTCTGAACAAGTGTTACTGTTTTCTGCACAAAAGCGATTCTGAGAAGCAATATGAACACTTCTGATTCCCAGGCACAGAGAAGGTGCTAGCAGGGAATTCTCTGCCTGCCTTTCCCCAGTGCTCTGCAAGCTCTCCAGGACAACATAAAATCTGGGGCTCTGTGCTTTCTTTCATTCTGAACAAGTGTTACTGTTTTCTGCACAAAACCGATTCTGCGAAGCAATGTAAACACTTCTGCTTCCCAGGCACAGAGAAGGTGCTAGCAGGGAATTCTCTGCCTGCCTTTCCCCAGTGCTCTGCAAGCTCTCCAGGACAACATAGAATCTGGGGCTCTGTGCTTTCTTTCGTTCTGAACAAGTGTTACTGTTTTCTGCACAAAAGCGATTCTGAGAAGCAATATGAACACTTCTGCTTCCCAGGCACAGAGAAGGTGCTAGCAGGGAATTCTCTGCCTGCCTTTCCCCAGTGCTCTGCAAGCTCTCCAGGACAACAGCAAATCTGGGGCTCTGTGCTTTCTTTCATTCTGAACAAGTGTTACTGTTTTCTGCACAAAAGAGATTCTGCGAAGCAATGTGAACACTTCTGCTTCCCAGGCACAGAGAAGGTGCTAGCAGGGAATTCTCTGCCTGCCTTTCCCCAGTGCTCTGCAAGCTCTCCAGGACAACATAGAATCTGGGGCTCTGTGCTTTCTTTCGTTCTGAACAAGTGTTAGTGTTTTCTGCACAAAAGCGATTCTGCGAGGCAATGTGAACACTTCTGCTTCCCAGGCACAGAGAAGGTGCTAGCAGGGAATTCTCTGCCTGCCTTATCCCAGTGCTCTGCAAGCTCTCCAGGACAACATAGAATCTGGGGCTCTGTGCTTTCTTTCGTTCTAACAAGTGTTACTGTTTTCTGCACAAAAGCTATTCTTGCGAAGCAATGTGAACACTTCTGCTTCCCAGGCACAGAGAAGGTGCTAGCAGGGAATTCTCTGCCTGCCTTTCCCCAGTGCTCTGCAAGCTCTCCAGGACAACATAGAATCTGGGGCTCTGTGCTTTCTTTCGTTCTGAACAAGTGTTAGTGTTTTCTGCACAAAAGCGATTCTGCGAAGCAATGTGAACACTTCTGCTTCCCAGGCACAGAGAAGGTGCTAGCAGGGAATTCTCTGCATGCCTTTCCCCAGTGCTCTGCAAGCTCTCCAGGACAACAGCAAATCTGGGGCTCTGTGCTTTCTTTCATTCTGAACAAGTGTTACTGTTTTCTGCACAAAAGAGATTCTGCGAAGCAATGTGAACACTTCTGCTTCCCAGGCACAGAGAAGGTGCTAGCAGGGAATTCTCTGCCTGCCTTTCCCCAGTGCTCTGCAAGCTCTCCAGGACAACATAGAATCTGGGGCTCTCTGCTTTCTTTCGTTCTGAACAAGTGTTACTGTTTTCTGCACAAAAGCGATTCTGCGAAGCAATGTGAACACTTCTGCTTCCCAGGCACAGAGAAGGTGCTAGCAGGGAATTCTCTGCCTGCCTTTCCCCAGTGCTCTGCAAGCTCTCCAGGACAACATAGAATCTGGGGCTCTGTGCTTTCTTTCGTTCTGAACAAGTGTTACTGTTTTCTGCACAAAAGCGATTCTGAGAAGCAATATGAACACTTCTGATTCCCAGGCACAGAGAAGGTGCTAGCAGGGAATTCTCTGCCTGCCTTTCCCCAGTGCTCTGCAAGCTCTCCAGGACAACATAAAATCTGGGGCTCTGTGCTTTCTTTCATTCTGAACAAGTGTTACTGTTTTCTGCACAAAACCGATTCTGCGAAGCAATGTAAACACTTCTGCTTCCCAGGCACAGAGAAGGTGCTAGCAGGGAATTCTCTGCCTGCCTTTCCCCAGTGCTCTGCAAGCTCTCCAGGACAACATAGAATCTGGGGCTCTGTGCTTTCTTTCGTTCTGAACAAGTGTTACTGTTTTCTGCACAAAAGCGATTCTGAGAAGCAATATGAACACTTCTGATTCCCAGGCACAGAGAAGGTGCTAGCAGGGAATTCTCTGCCTGCCTTTCCCCAGTGCTCTGCAAGCTCTCCAGGACAACAGCAAATCTGGGGCTCTGTGCTTTCTTTCGTTCTGAACAAGTGTTACTGTTTTCTGCACAAAAGCGATTTTGCGAAGCAATGGGAACACTTCTGCTTCCCAGGCACAGAGAAGGTGCTAGCAGGGAATTCTCTGCCTGCCTTTCCCCAGTGCTCTGCAAGCTCTCCAGGACAACATAGAATCTGGGGCTCTGTGCTTTCTTTCGTTCTAATAACTGTTAGTGTTTTCTGCACAAAACCGATTCTGCGAAGCAATGTAAACACTTCTGCTTCCCAGGCACAGAGAAGGTGCTAGCAGGGAATTCTCTGCCTGCCTTTCCCCAGTGCTCTGCAAGCTCTCCAGGACAACATAGAATCTGGGGCTCTGTGCTTTCTTTCGTTCTGAACAAGTGTTGCTGTTTTCTGCACAAAAGCGATTCTGAGAAGCAATATGAACACTTCTGCTTCCCAGGCACAGAGAAGGTGCTAGCAGGGAATTCTCTGCCTGCCTTTCCCCAGTGCTCTGCAAGCTCTCCAGGACAACATAGAATCTGGGGCTCTCTGCTTTCTTTCCTTCTGAACAAGTGTTACTGTTTTCTGCACAAAAGCGATTCTGCGAAGCAATGTGAACACTTCTGCTTCCCAGGCACAGAGAAGGTGCTAGCAGGGAATTCTCTGCCTGCCTTTCCCCAGTGCTCTGCAAGCTCTCCAGGACAACAGCAAATCTGGGGCTCTGTGCTTTCTTTCGTTCTGAACAAGTGTTACTGTTTTCTGCACAAAAGCGATTTTGCGAAGCAATGGGAACACTTCTGCTTCCCAGGCACAGAGAAGGTGCTAGCAGGGAATTCTCTGCCTGCCTTTCCCCAGTGCTCTGCAAGCTCTCCAGGACAACATCAAATCTGGGGCTCTGTGCTTTCTTTCGTTCTGAACAAGTGTTACTGTTTTCTGCACAAAAGCGATTCTTGCGAAGCAATGTGAACACTTCTGCTTCCCAGGCACAGAGAAGGTGCTAGCAGGGAATTCTCTGCCTGCCTTTCCCCAGTGCTCTGCAAGCTCTCCAGGACAACATAGAATCTGGGGCTCTGTGCTTTCTTTCCTTCTGAACAAGTGTTAGTGTTTTCTGCACAAAAGCGATTCTGCGAAGCAATGTGAACACTTCTGCTTCCCAGGCACAGAGAAGGTGCTAGCAGGGAATTCTCTGCCTGCCTTTCCCCAGTGCTCTGCAAGCTCTCCAGGACAACATAGAATCTGGGGCTCTGTGCTTTCTTTCGTTCTAATAACTGTTAGTGTTTTCTGCACAAAAGCTATTCTTGCGAAGCAATGTGAACACTTCTGCTTCCCAGGCACAGAGAAGGTGCTAGCAGGGAATTCTCTGCCTGCCTTTCCCCAGTGCTCTGCAAGCTCTCCAGGACAATAGCAAATCTGGGGCTCTGTGCTTTCTTTCGTTCTGAACAAGTGTTACTGTTTTCTGCACAAAAGTGATTCTGCGAAGCAATGTGAACACTTCTGCTTCCCAGGCACAGAGAAGGTGCTAGCAGGGAATTCTCTGCCTGCCTTTCCCCAGTGCTCTGCAAGCTCTCCAGGACAACATAGAATCTGGGGCTCTCTGCTTTCTTTCGTTCTGAACAAGTGTTAGTGTTTTCTGCACAAAAGCGATTCTTGCGAAGCAATATGAACACTTCTGCTTCCCAGGCACAGAGAAGGTGCTATCAGGGAATTCTCTGCCTGCCTTTCCCCAGTGCTCTGCAAGCTCTCCAGGACAACATAGAATGTGGGGCTCTGTGCTTTCTTTCGTTCTGAACAAGTGTTAGTGTTTTCTGCACAAAAGCGATTCTGCGAAGCAATGTGAACACTTCTGCTTCCCAGGCACAGAGAAGGTGCTAGCAGGGAATTCTCTGCCTGCCTTTCCCCAGTGCTCTGCAAGCTCTCCAGGACAACATAAAATCTGGGGCTCTGTGCTTTCTTTCCTTCTGAACAAGTGTTAGTGTTTTCTGCACAAAAGCGATTCTGCGAAGCAATGTGAACACTCTGCTTCCCAGGCACAGAGAAGGTGCTAGCAGGGAATTCTCTGCCTGCCTTTCCCCAGTGCTCTGCAAGCTCTCCAGGACAACATAGAATCTGGGGCTCTGTGCTTTCTTTCGTTCTGAGCAAGTGTTGCTGTTTTCTGCACAAAAGCGATTCTGAGAAGCAATATGAACACTTCTGCTTCCCAGGCACAGAGAAGGTGCTAGCAGGGAATTCTCTGCCTGCCTTTCCCCAGTGCTCTGCAAGCTCTCCAGGACAACATAGAATCTGGGGCTCTGTGCTTTCTTTCGTTCTGAACAAGTGTTAGTGTTTTCTGCACAAAAGCGATTCTGCGAGGCAATGTGAACACTTCTGCTTCCCAGGCACAGAGAAGGTGCTAGCAGGGAATTCTCTGCCTGCCTTTCCCCAGTGCTCTGCAAGCTCTCCAGGACAACATAGAATCTGGGGCTCTGTGCTTTCTTTCGTTCTAACAAGTGTTAGTGTTTTCTGCACAAAAGCTATTCTTGCGAAGCAATGTGAACACTTCTGCTTCCCAGGCACAGAGAAGGTGCTAGCAGGGAATTCTCTGCCTGCCTTTCCCCAGTGCTCTGCAAGCTCTCCAGGACAACAGCAAATCTGGGGCTCTGTGCTTTCTTTCATTCTGAACAAGTGTTACTGTTTTCTGCACAAAAGCGATTCTGCGAAGCAATGTGAACACTTCTGCTTCCCAGGCACAGAGAAGGTGCTAGCAGGGAATTCTCTGCCTGCCTTTCCCCAGTGCTCTGCAAGCTCTCCAGGACAACATAGAATCTGGGGCTCTGTGCTTTCTTTCGTTCTGAACAAGTGTTAGTGTTTTCTGCACAAAGCGATTCTGAGAAGCAATATGAACACCATGCTTCCCAGGCACAGAGAAGGTGCTAGCAGGGAATTCTCTGCCTGCCTTTCCCCAGTGCTCTGCAAGCTCTCCAGGACAACATAGAATCTGGGGCTCTGTGCTTTCTTTCGTTCTGAACAAGTGTTACTGTTTTCTGCACAAAAGCGATTCTGCGAAGCAATGTGAACACTTCTGCTTCTCAGGCACAGAGAAGGTGCTAGCAAGGAATTGTCTGCCTGCCTTTCCCCAGTGCTCTGCAAGTTCTCCAGGACAACATAGAATCTGTTGCTCTCTGCTTTCTTTCGTTGTGAACAAGTGTTACTGTTTTCTGCACAAAAGCGATTCTGCGAAGCAATGTGAACACTTCTGCTTCCCAGGCACAGAGAAGGTGCTAGCAGGGAATTCTCTGCCTGCCTTTCCCCAGTGCTCTGCAAGCTCTCCAGGACAACATAGAATCTGGGGCTCTGTGCTTTCTTTCGTTCTGAACAAGTGTTACTGTTTTCTGCACAAAAGCGATTCTGAGAAGCAATATGAACACTTCTGCTTCCCAGGCACAGAGAAGGTGCTAGCAGGGAATTCTCTGCCTGCCTTTCCCCAGTGCTCTGCAAGCTCTCCAGGACAACAGCAAATCTGGGGCTCTGTGCTTTCTTTCATTCTGAACAAGTGTTACTGTTTTCTGCACAAAAGAGATTCTGCGAAGCAATGTGAACACTTCTGCTTCCCAGGCACAGAGAAGGTGCTAGCAGGGAATTCTCTGCCTGCCTTTCCCCAGTGCTCTGCAAGCTCTCCAGGACAACATAGAATCTGGGGCTCTGTGCTTTCTTTCGTTCTGAACAAGTGTTACTGTTTTCTGCACAAAAGCGATTCTGAGAAGCAATATGAACACTTCTGATTCCCAGGCACAGAGAAGGTGCTAGCAGGGAATTCTCTGCCTGCCTTTCCCCAGTGCTCTGCAAGCTCTCCAGGACAACATAAAATCTGGGGCTCTGTGCTTTCTTTCATTCTGAACAAGTGTTACTGTTTTCTGCACAAAACCGATTCTGCGAAGCAATGTAAACACTTCTGTTTCCCAGGCACAGAGAAGGTGCTAGCAGGGAATTCTCTGCCTGCCTTTCCCCAGTGCTCTGCAAGCTCTCCAGGACAACATAGAATCTGGGGCTCTGTGCTTTCTTTCGTTCTGAACAAGTGTTACTGTTTTCTGCACAAAAGTGATTCTGAGAAGCAATATGAACACTTCTGATTCCCAGGCACAGAGAAGGTGCTAGCAGGGAATTCTCTGCCTGCCTTTCCCCAGTGCTCTGCAAGCTCTCCAGGACAACAGCAAATCTGGGGCTCTGTGCTTTCTTTCATTCTGAACAAGTGTTAGTGTTTTCTGCACAAAAGCGATTCTGCGAAGCAATGGGAACACTTCTGTTTCCCAGGCACAGAGAAGGTGCTAGCAGGGAATTCTCTGCCTGCCTTTCCCCAGTGCTCTGCAAGCTCTCCAGGACAACATAGAATCTGGGGCTCTGTGCTTTCTTTCGTTCTGAACAAGTGTTACTGTTTTCTGCACAAAAGCGATTCTGCGAAGCAATGTGAACACTTCTGCTTCCCCGGCACAGAGAAGGTGCTAGCAGGGAATTCTCTGCCTGCCTTTCCCCAGTGCTCTGCAAGCTCTCCAGGACAACATAGAATCTGGGGCTCTGTGCTTTCTTTCCTTCTGAACAAGTGTTACTGTTTTCTGCACAAAAGCGATTCTGCGAAGCAATGTGAACACTTCTGTTTCCCAGGCACAGAGAAGGTGCTAGCAGGGAATTCTCTGCCTGCCTTTCCCCAGTGCTCTGCAAGCTCTCCAGGACAACATAGAATCTGGGGCTCTGTGCTTTCTTTCGTTCTGAACAAGTGTTGCTGTTTTCTGCACAAAAGCGATTCTGAGAAGCAATATGAACACTTCTGCTTCCCAGGCACAGAGAAGGTGCTAGCAGGGAATTCTCTGCCTGCCTTTCCCCAGTGCTCTGCAAGCTCTCCAGGACAACATAGAATCTGGGGCTCTGTGCTTTCTTTCGTTCTGAACAAGTGTTAGTGTTTTCTGCACAAAAGCGATTCTGCGAGGCAATGTGAACACTTCTGCTTCCCAGGCACAGAGAAGGTGCTAGCAGGGAATTCTCTGCCTGCCTTTCCCCAGTGCTCTGCAAGCTCTCCAGGACAACATAGAATCTGGGGCTCTGTGCTTTCTTTCGTTCTAACAAGTGTTAGTGTTTTCTGCACAAAAGCTATTCTTGCGAAGCAATGTGAACACTTCTGCTTCCCAGGCACAGAGAAGGTGCTAGCAGGGAATTCTCTGCCTGCCTTTCCCCAGTGCTCTGCAAGCTCTCCAGGACAACAGCAAATCTGGGGCTCTGTGCTTTCTTTCATTCTGAACAAGTGTTACTGTTTTCTGCACAAAAGCGATTCTGCGAAGCAATGTGAACACTTCTGCTTCCCAGGCACAGAGAAGGTGCTAGCAGGGAATTCTCTGCCTGCCTTTCCCCAGTGCTCTGCAAGCTCTCCAGGACAACATAGAATCTGGGGCTCTGTGCTTTCTTTCGTTCTGAACAAGTGTTAGTGTTTTCTGCACAAAGCGATTCTGAGAAGCAATATGAACACCATGCTTCCCAGGCACAGAGAAGGTGCTAGCAGGGAATTCTCTGCCTGCCTTTCCCCAGTGCTCTGCAAGCTCTCCAGGACAACATAGAATCTGGGGCTCTGTGCTTTCTTTCGTTCTGAACAAGTGTTACTGTTTTCTGCACAAAAGCGATTCTGCGAAGCAATGTGAACACTTCTGCTTCCCAGGCACAGAGAAGGTGCTAGCAAGGAATTGTCTGCCTGCCTTTCCCCAGTGCTCTGCAAGCTCTCCAGGACAACATAGAATCTGTTGCTCTCTGCTTTCTTTCGTTCTGAACAAGTGTTACTGTTTTCTGCACAAAAGCGATTCTGCGAAGCAATGTGAACACTTCTGCTTCCCAGGCACAGAGAAGGTGCTAGCAGGGAATTCTCTGCCTGCCTTTCCCCAGTGCTCTGCAAGCTCTCCAGGACAACATAGAATCTGGGGCTCTGTGCTTTCTTTCGTTCTGAACAAGTGTTACTGTTTTCTGCACAAAAGCGATTCTGAGAAGCAATATGAACACTTCTGCTTCCCAGGCACAGAGAAGGTGCTAGCAGGGAATTCTCTGTCTGCCTTTCCCCAGTGCTCTGCAAGCTCTCCAGGACAACAGCAAATCTGGGGCTCTGTGCTTTCTTTCATTCTGAACAAGTGTTACTGTTTTCTGCACAAAAGAGATTCTGCGAAGCAATGTGAACACTTCTGCTTCCCAGGCACAGAGAAGGTGCTAGCAGGGAATTCTCTGCCTGCCTTTCCCCAGTGCTCTGCAAGCTCTCCAGGACAACATAGAATCTGGGGCTCTGTGCTTTCTTTCGTTCTGAACAAGTGTTACTGTTTTCTGCACAAAAGCGATTCTGCGAAGCAATGTGAACACTTCTGGTTCCCAGGCACAGAGAAGGTGCTAGCAGGGAATTCTCTGCCTGCCTTTCCCCAGTGCTCTGCAAGCTCTCCAGGACAACATAGAATCTGGGGCTCTGTGCTTTCTTTCGTTCTGAACAAGTGTTAATGTTTTCTGCACAAAAGCGATTCTGAGAAGCAATATGAACACTTCTGATTCCCAGGCACAGAGAAGGTGCTAGCAGGGAATTCTCTGCCTGCCTTTCCCCAGTGCTCTGCAAGCTCTCCAGGACAACATAAAATCTGGGGCTCTGTGCTTTCTTTCATTCTGAACAAGTGTTACTGTTTTCTGCACAAAACCGATTCTGCGAAGCAATGTAAACACTTCTGTTTCCCAGGCACAGAGAAGGTGCTAGCAGGGAATTCTCTGCCTGCCTTTCCCCAGTGCTCTGCAAGCTCTCCAGGACAACATAGAATCTGGGGCTCTGTGCTTTCTTTCGTTCTGAACAAGTGTTGCTGTTTTCTGCACAAAAGCGATTCTGTGAAGCAATGTGAACACTTCTGCTTCCCAGGCACAGAGAAGGTGCTAGCAGGGAATTCTCTGCCTGCCTTTCCTCAGTGCTCTGCAAGCTCTCCAGGACAACATAGAATCTGGGGCTCTCTGCTTTCTTTCGTTCTGAACAAGTGTTACTGTTTTCTGCACAAAAGCGATTCTGAGAAGCGATATGAACACTTCTGCTTCCCCGGCACAGAGAAGGTGCTAGCAGGGAATTCTCTGCCTGCCTTTCCCCAGTGCTCTGCAAGCTCTCCAGGACAACAGCAAATCTGGGGCTCTGTGCTTTCTTTCATTCTGAACAAGTGTTACTGTTTTCTGCACAAAAGCGATTCTGCGAAGCAATGTGAACACTTCTGCTTCCCAGGCACAGAGAAGGTGCTAGCAGGGAATTCTCTGCCTGCCTTTCCCCAGTGCTCTGCAAGCTCTCCAGGACAACATAGAATCTGGGGCTCTGTGCTTTCTTTCGTTCTGAACAAGTGTTAGTGTTTTCTGCACAAAAGCGATTCTGAGAAGCAATATGAACACCATGCTTCCCAGGCACAGAGAAGGTGCTAGCAGGGAATTCTCTGCCTGCCTTTCCCCAGTGCTCTGCAAGCTCTCCAGGACAACATAGAATCTGGGGCTCTGTGCTTTCTTTCGTTCTGAACAAGTGTTACTGTTTTCTGCACAAAAGTGATTCTGAGAAGCAATATGAACACTTCTGATTCCCAGGCACAGAGAAGGTGCTAGCAGGGAATTCTCTGCCTGCCTTTCCCCAGTGCTCTGCAAGCTCTCCAGGACAACATAGAATCTGTTGCTCTCTGCTTTCTTTCATTCTGAACAAGTGTTAGTGTTTTCTGCACAAAAGCGATTCTGCGAAGCAATGTGAACACTACTGCTTCCCAGGCACAGAGAAGGTGCTAGCAGGGAATTCTCTGCCTGCCTTTCCCCAGTGCTCTGCAAGCTCTCCAGGACAACATAGAATCTGGGGCTCTGTGCTTTCTTTCGTTCTGAACAAGTGTTACTGTTTTCTGCACAAAAGCGATTCTGAGAAGCAATATGAACACTTCTGCTTCCCAGGCACAGAGAAGGTGCTAGCAGGGAATTCTCTGCCTGCCTTTCCCCAGTGCTCTGCAAGCTCTCCAGGACAACAGCAAATCTGGGGCTCTGTGCTTTCTTTCATTCTGAACAAGTGTTACTGTTTTCTGCACAAAAGCGATTCTTGCGAAGCAATGTGAACACTCTGCTTCCCAGGCACAGAGAAGGTGCTAGCAGGGAATTCTCTGCCTGCCTTTCCCCAGTGCTCTGCAAGCTCTCCAGGACAACATAAAATCTGGGGCTCTGTGCTTTCTTTCATTCTGAACAAGTGTTACTGTTTTCTGCACAAAAGCGATTCTGCGAAGCAATGTGAACACTCTGCTTCCCAGGCACAGAGAAGGTGCTAGCAGGGAATTCTCTGCCTGCCTTTCCCCAGTGCTCTGCAAGCTCTCCAGGACAACATAAAATCTGGGGCTCTGTGCTTTCTTTCATTCTGAACAAGTGTTACTGTTTTCTGCACAAAAGCGATTCTGCGAAGCAATGTGAACACTCTGCTTCCCAGGCACAGAGAAGGTGCTAGCAGGGAATTCTCTGCCTGCCTTTCCCCAGTGCTCTGCAAGCTCTCCAGGACAACATAGAATCTGGGGCTCTGTGCTTTCTTTCGTTCTGAACAAGTGTTGCTGTTTTCTGTACAAAAGCGATTCTGAGAAGCAATATGAACACTTCTGCTTCCCAGGCACAGAGAAGGTGCTAGCAGGGAATTCTCTGCCTGCCTTTCCCCAGTGCTCTGCAAGCTCTCCAGGACAACATAGAATCTGGGGCTCTGTGCTTTCTTTCGTTCTGAACAAGTGTTGCTGTTTTCTGCACAAAAGCGATTCTGTGAAGCAATGTGAACACTTCTGCTTCCCAGGCACAGAGAAGGTGCTAGCAGGGAATTCTCTGCCTGCCTTTCCCCAGTGCTCTGCAAGCTCTCCAGGACAACATAGAATCTGGGGCTCTCTGCTTTCTTTCGTTCTGAACAAGTGTTACTGTTTTCTGCACAAAAGCGATTCAGAGAAGCGATATGAACACTTCTGCTTCCCCGGCACAGAGAAGGTGCTAGCAGGGAATTCTCTGCCTGCCTTTCCCCAGTGCTCTGCAAGCTCTCCAGGACAACAGCAAATCTGGGGCTCTGTGCTTTCTTTCATTCTGAACAAGTGTTACTGTTTTCTGCACAAAAGCGATTCTGCGAAGCAATGTGAACACTTCTGCTTCCCAGGCACAGAGAAGGTGCTAGCAGGGAATTCTCTGCCTGCCTTTCCCCAGTGCTCTGCAAGCTCTCCAGGACAACATAGAATCTGGGGCTCTGTGCTTTCTTTCGTTCTGAACAAGTGTTACTGTTTTCTGCACAAAAGCGATTCTGAGAAGCAATATGAACACCATGCTTCCCAGGCACAGAGAAGGTGCTAGCAGGGAATTCTCTGCCTGCCTTTCCCCAGTGCTCTGCAAGCTCTCCAGGACAACATAGAATCTGGGGCTCTGTGCTTTCTTTCGTTCTGAACAAGTGTTACTGTTTTCTGCACAAAAGTGATTCTGAGAAGCAATATGAACACTTCTGATTCCCAGGCACAGAGAAGGTGCTAGCAGGGAATTCTCTGCCTGCCATTCCCCAGTGCTCTGCAAGCTCTCCAGGACAACAGCAAATCTGGGGCTCTGTGCTTTCTTTCATTCTGAACAAGTGTTACTGTTTTCTGCACAAAAGCGATTCTGCGAAGCAATGGGAACACTTCTGTTTCCCAGGCACAGAGAAGGTGCTAGCAGGGAATTCTCTGCCTGCCTTTCCCCAGTGCTCTGCAAGCTCTCCAGGACAACATAGAATCTGGGGCTCTGTGCTTTCTTTCGTTCTGAACAAGTGTTGCTGTTTTCTGCACAAAAGCGATTTTGCGAAGCAATGTGAACACTTCTGCTTCCCCGGCACAGAGAAGGTGCTAGCAGGGAATTCTCTGCCTGCCTTTCCCCAGTGCTCTGCAAGCTCTCCAGGACAACAGCAAATCTGGGGCTCTGTGCTTTCTTTCATTCTGAACAAGTGTTACTGTTTTCTGCACAAAAGCGATTCTGCGAAGCAATGTGAACACTTCTGCTTCCCAGGCACAGAGAAGGTGCTAGCAGGGAATTCTCTGCCTGCCTTTCCCCAGTGCTCTGCAAGCTCTCCAGGACAACATAGAATCTGGGGCTCTGTGCTTTCTTTCGTTCTGAACAAGTGTTACTGTTTTCTGCACAAAAGCGATTCTGAGAAGCAATATGAACACCATGCTTCCCAGGCACAGAGAAGGTGCTAGCAGGGAATTCTCTGCCTGCCTTTCCCCAGTGCTCTGCAAGCTCTCCAGGACAACATAGAATCTGGGGCTCTGTGCTTTCTTTCGTTCTGAACAAGTGTTACTGTTTTCTGCACAAAAGTGATTCTGAGAAGCAATATGAACACTTCTGATTCCCAGGCACAGAGAAGGTGCTAGCAGGGAATTCTCTGCCTGCCTTTCCCCAGTGCTCTGCAAGCTCTCCAGGACAACAGCAAATCTGGGGCTCTGTGCTTTCTTTCATTCTGAACAAGTGTTACTGTTTTCTGCACAAAAGCGATTCTGCGAAGCAATGGGAACACTTCTGTTTCCCAGGCACAGAGAAGGTGCTAGCAGGGAATTCTCTGCCTGCCTTTCCCCAGTGCTCTGCAAGCTCTCCAGGACAACATAGAATCTGGGGCTCTGTGCTTTCTTTCGTTCTGAACAAGTGTTGCTGTTTTCTGCACAAAAGCGATTTTGCGAAGCAATGTGAACACTTCTGCTTCCCCGGCACAGAGAAGGTGCTAGCAGGGAATTCTCTGCCTGCCTTTCCCCAGTGCTCTGCAAGCTCTCCAGGACAACAGCAAATCTGGGGCTCTGTGCTTTCTTTCATTCTGAACAAGTGTTACTGTTTTCTGCACAAAAGCGATTCTGCGAAGCAATGTGAACACTTCTGCTTCCCAGGCACAGAGAAGGTGCTAGCAGGGAATTCTCTGCCTGCCTTTCCCCAGTGCTCTGCAAGCTCTCCAGGACAACATAAAATCTGGGGCTCTTTGCTTTCTTTCGTTCTGAACAAGTGTTACTGTTTTCTGCACAAAAGCGATTCTGAGAAGCAATATGAACACCATGCTTCCCAGGCACAGAGAAGGTGCTAGCAGGGAATTCTCTGCCTGCCTTTCCCCAGTGCTCTGCAAGCTCTCCAGGACAACATAGAATCTGGGGCTCTGTGCTTTCTTTCGTTCTGAACAAGTGTTACTGTTTTCTGCACAAAAGTGATTCTGAGAAGCAATATGAACACTTCTGATTCCCAGGCACAGAGAAGGTGCTAGCAGGGAATTCTCTGCCTGCCTTTCCCCAGTGCTCTGCAAGCTCTCCAGGACAACAGCAAATCTGGGGCTCTGTGCTTTCTTTCATTCTGAACAAGTGTTACTGTTTTCTGCACAAAAGCGATTCTGCGAAGCAATGGGAACACTTCTGTTTCCCAGGCACAGAGAAGGTGCTAGCAGGGAATTCTCTGCCTGCCTTTCCCCAGTGCTCTGCAAGCTCTCCAGGACAACATAGAATCTGGGGCTCTGTGCTTTCTTTCGTTCTGAACAAGTGTTACTGTTTTCTGCACAAAAGCGATTCTGCGAAGCAATGTGAACACTTCTGCTTCCCCGGCACAGAGAAGGTGCTATCAGGGAATTCTCTGCCTGCCTTTCCCCAGTGCTCTGCAAGCTCTCCAGGAGAACATAGAATCTGGGGCTCTGTGCTTTCTTTCGTTCTGAACAAGTGTTACTGTTTTCTGCACAAAAACGATTCTGCGAAGCAATGTGAACACTTCTGTTTCCCAGGCACAGAGAAGGTGCTAGCAGGGAATTCTCTGCCTGCCTTTCCCCAGTGCTCTGCAAGCTCTCCAGGACAACATAGAATCTGGGGCTCTGTGCTTTCTTTCGTTCTGAACAAGTGTTACTGTTTTCTGCACAAAAGCGATTCTGCGAAGCAATGTGAACACTTCTGCTTCCCCGGCACAGAGAAGGTGCTAGCAGGGAATTCTCTGCCTGCCTTTCCCCAGTGCTCTGCAAGATCTCCAGGAGAACATAGAATCTGGGGCTCTGTGCTTTCTTTCGTTCTGAACAAGTGTTACTGTTTTCTGCACAAAAGCGATTCTGCGAAGCAATGTGAACACTTCTGTTTCCCAGGCACAGAGAAGGTGCTAGCAGGGAATTCTCTGCCTGCCTTTCCCCAGTGCTCTGCAAGCTCTCCAGGACAACAGCAAACCTGGGGCTCTCTGCTTTCTTTCATTCTGAACAAGTGTTACTGTTTTCTGCACAAAAGCGATTCTTGCGAAGCTATGTGAACACTTCTGCTTCCCAGGCACAGAGAAGGTGCTAGCAGGGAATTCTCTGCCTGCCTTTCCCCAGTGCTCTGCAAGCTCTCCAGGACAACATAGAATCTGGGGCTCTGTGCTTTCTTTCGTTCTGAACAAGTGTTACTGTTTTCTGCACAAAAGCGATTCTGCGAAGCAATGTGAACACTTCTGCTTCCCAGGCACAGAGAAGGTGCTAGCAGGGAATTCTCTGCCTGCCTTTCCCCAGTGTTCTGCAAGCTCTCCAGGACAACATAGAATCTGGGGCTCTGTGCTTTCTTTCGTTCTGAACAAGTGTTACTGTTTTCTGCACAAAAGCGATTCTGCGAAGCAATGTGAACACTTCTGCTTCCCAGGCACAGAGAAGGTGCTAGCAAGGAATTGTCTGCCTGCCTTTCCCCAGTGCTCTGCAAGCTCTCCAGGACAACATAGAATCTGTTGCTCTCTGCTTTCTTTCATTCTGAACAAGTGTTACTGTTTTCTGCACAAAAGCGATTCTGCGAAGCAATGTGAACACTTCTGCTTCCCAGGCACAGAGAAGGTGCTAGCAGGGAATTCTCTGCCTGCCTTTCCCCAGTGCTCTGCAAGCTCTCCAGGACAACATAGAATGTGGGGCTCTGTGCTTTCTTTCGTTCTGAACAAGTGTTAGTGTTTTCTGCACAAAAGCGATTCTGAGAAGCAATATGAACACTTCTGCTTCCCAGGCACAGAGAAGGTGCTAGCAGGGAATTCTCTGCCTGCCTTTCCCCAGTGCTCTGCAAGCTCTCCAGGACAACAGCAAATCTGGGGCTCTGTGCTTTCTTTCATTCTGAACAAGTGTTACTGTTTTCTGCACAAAAGCGATTCTGCGAAGCAATGTGAACACTCTGCTTCCCAGGCACAGAGAAGGTGCTAGCAGGGAATTCTCTGCCTGCCTTTCCCCAGTGCTCTGCAAGCTCTCCAGGACAACAGCAAATCTGGGGCTCTGTGCTTTCTTTCATTCTGAACAAGTGTTACTGTTTTCTGCACAAAAGCGATTCTGCGAAGCAATGGGAACACTCTGCTTCCCAGGCACAGAGAAGGTGCTAGCAGGGAATTCTCTGCCTGCCTTTCCCCAGTGCTCTGCAAGCTCTCCAGGACAACATAAAATCTGGGGCTCTGTGCTTTCTTTCATTCTGAACAAGTGTTACTGTTTTCTGCACAAAAGCGATTCTGCGAAGCAATGTGAACACTCTGCTTCCCAGGCACAGAGAAGGTGCTAGCAGGGAATTCTCTGCCTGCCTTTCCCCAGTGCTCTGCAAGCTCTCCAGGACAACATAGAATCTGGGGCTCTGTGCTTTCTTTCGTTCTGAACAAGTGTTGCTGTTTTCTGCACAAAAGCGATTCTGTGAAGCAATGTGAACACTTCTGCTTCCCAGGCACAGAGAAGGTGCTAGCAGGGAATTCTCTGCCTGCCTTTCCCCAGTGCTCTGCAAGCTCTCCAGGACAACATAGAATCTGGGGCTCTCTGCTTTCTTTCGTTCTGAACAAGTGTTACTGTTTTCTGCACAAAAGCGATTCTGAGAAGCGATATGAACACTTCTGCTTCCCAGGCACAGAGAAGGTGCTAGCAGGGAATTCTCTGCCTGCCTTTCCCCAGTGCTCTGCAAGCTCTCCAGGACAACAGCAAATCTGGGGCTCTGTGCTTTCTTTCATTCTGAACAAGTGTTACTGTTTTCTGCACAAAAGCGATTTTGCTAAGCAATGGGAACACTTCTGCTTCCCAGGCACAGAGAAGGTGCTAGCAGGGAATTCTCTGCCTGCCTTTCCCCAGTGCTCTGCAAGCTCTCCAGGACAACATAGAATCTGGGGCTCTGTGCTTTCTTTCGTTCTGAACAAGTGTTACTGTTTTCTGCACAAAAGCGATTCTGAGAAGCAATATGAACACCATGCTTCCCAGGCACAGAGAAGGTGCTAGCAGGGAATTCTCTGCCTGCCTTTCCCCAGTGCTCTGCAAGCTCTCCAGGACAACACAGAATCTGGGGCTCTGTGCTTTCTTTCGTTCTGAACAAGTGTTACTGTTTTCTGCACAAAAGTGATTCTGAGAAGCAATGTGAACACTTCTGCTTCCCCGGCACAGAGAAGGTGCTAGCAGGGAATTCTCTGCCTGCCTTTCCCCAGTGCTCTGCAAGCTCTCCAGGACAACAGCAAACCTGGGGCTCTCTGCTTTCTTTCATTCTGAACAAGTGTTACTGTTTTCTGCACAAAAGCGATTCTGCGAAGCAATGTGAACACTTCTGCTTCCCAGGCACAGAGAAGGTGCTAGCAGGGAATTCTCTGCCTGCCTTTCCCCAGTGCTCTGCAAGCTCTCCAGGACAACATAGAATCTGGGGCTCTTTGCTTTCTTTCGTTCTGAACAAGTGTTACTGTTTTCTGCACAAAAGCGATTCTGAGAAGCAATATGAACACCATGCTTCCCAGGCACAGAGAAGGTGCTAGCAGGGAATTCTCTGCCTGCCTTTCCCCAGTGCTCTGCAAGCTCTCCAGGACAACAGCAAATCTGGGGCTCTGTGCTTTCTTTCGTTCTGAACAAGTGTTACTGTTTTCTGCACAAAAGCGATTCTGCGAAGCAATGTGAACACTTCTGCTTCCCCGGCACAGAGAAGGTGCTATCAGGGAATTCTCTGCCTGCCTTTCCCCAGTGCTCTGCAAGCTCTCCAGGAGAACATAGAATCTGGGGCTCTGTGCTTTCTTTCGTTCTGAACAAGTGTTACTGTTTTCTGCACAAAAACGATTCTGCGAAGCAATGTGAACACTTCTGTTTCCCAGGCACAGAGAAGGTGCTAGCAGGGAATTCTCTGCCTGCCTTTCCCCAGTGCTCTGCAAGCTCTCCAGGACAACAGCAAACCTGGGGCTCTCTGCTTTCTTTCATTCTGAACAAGTGTTACTGTTTTCTGCACAAAAGCGATTCTGCGAAGCAATGTGAACACTTCTGCTTCCCAGGCACAGAGAAGGTGCTAGCAGGGAATTGTCTGCCTGCCTTTCCCCAGTGCTCTGCAAGCTCTCCAGGACAACATAGAATCTGGGGCTCTGTGCTTTCTTTCGTTCTGAACAAGTGTTACTGTTTTCTGCACAAAAGCGATTCTGCGAAGCAATGGGAACACTTCTGTTTCCCAGGCACAGAGAAGGTGCTAGCAGGGAATTCTCTGCCTGCCTTTCCCCAGTGCTCTGCAAGCTCTCCAGGACAACATAGAATCTGGGGCTCTGTGCTTTCTTTCGTTCTGAACAAGTGTTACTGTTTTCTGCACAAAAGCGATTCTGCGAAGCAATGTGAACACTTCTGCTTCCCCGGCACAGAGAAGGTGCTAGCAGGGAATTCTCTGCCTGCCTTTCCCCAGTGCTCTGCAAGCTCTCCAGGAGAACATAGAATCTGGGGCTCTGTGCTTTCTTTCGTTCTGAACAAGTGTTACTGTTTTCTGCACAAAAACGATTCTGCGAAGCAATGTGAACACTTCTGTTTCCCAGGCACAGAGAAGGTGCTAGCAGGGAATTCTCTGCCTGCCTTTCCCCAGTGCTCTGCAAGCTCTCCAGGACAACAGCAAACCTGGGGCTCTCTGCTTTCTTTCATTCTGAACAAGTGTTACTGTTTTCTGCACAAAAGCGATTCTGCGAAGCAATGTGAACACTTCTGCTTCCCAGGCACAGAGAAGGTGCTAGCAGGGAATTCTCTGCCTGCCTTTCCCCAGTGCTCTGCAAGCTCTCCAGGACAACATAGAATCTGGGGCTCTGTGCTTTCTTTCGTTCTGAACAAGTGTTACTGTTTTCTGCACAAAAGCGATTCTGCGAAGCAATGGGAACACTTCTGTTTCCCAGGCACAGAGAAGGTGCTAGCAGGGAATTCTCTGCCTGCCTTTCCCCAGTGCTCTGCAAGCTCTCCAGGACAACATAGAATCTGGGGCTCTGTGCTTTCTTTCGTTCTGAACAAGTGTTACTGTTTTCTGCACAAAAGCGATTCTGCGAAGCAATGTGAACACTTCTGCTTCCCCGGCACAGAGAAGGTGCTAGCAGGGAATTCTCTGCCTGCCTTTCCCCAGTGCTCTGCAAGATCTCCAGGAGAACATAGAATCTGGGGCTCTGTGCTTTCTTTCGTTCTGAACAAGTGTTACTGTTTTCTGCACAAAAGCGATTCTGCGAAGCAATGTGAACACTTCTGTTTCCCAGGCACAGAGAAGGTGCTAGCAGGGAATTCTCTGCCTGCCTTTCCCCAGTGCTCTGCAAGCTCTCCAGGACAACAGCAAACCTGGGGCTCTCTGCTTTCTTTCATTCTGAACAAGTGTTACTGTTTTCTGCACAAAAGCGATTCTTGCGAAGCTATGTGAACACTTCTGCTTCCCAGGCACAGAGAAGGTGCTAGCAGGGAATTCTCTGCCTGCCTTTCCCCAGTGCTCTGCAAGCTCTCCAGGACAACATAGAATCTGGGGCTCTGTGCTTTCTTTCGTTCTGAACAAGTGTTACTGTTTTCTGCACAAAAGCGATTCTGCGAAGCAATGTGAACACTTCTGCTTCCCAGGCACAGAGAAGGTGCTAGCAGGGAATTCTCTGCCTGCCTTTCCCCAGTGTTCTGCAAGCTCTCCAGGACAACATAGAATCTGGGGCTCTGTGCTTTCTTTCGTTCTGAACAAGTGTTACTGTTTTCTGCACAAAAGCGATTCTGCGAAGCAATGTGAACACTTCTGCTTCCCAGGCACAGAGAAGGTGCTAGCAAGGAATTGTCTGCCTGCCTTTCCCCAGTGCTCTGCAAGCTCTCCAGGACAACATAGAATCTGTTGCTCTCTGCTTTCTTTCATTCTGAACAAGTGTTACTGTTTTCTGCACAAAAGCGATTCTGCGAAGCAATGTGAACACTTCTGCTTCCCAGGCACAGAGAAGGTGCTAGCAGGGAATTCTCTGCCTGCCTTTCCCCAGTGCTCTGCAAGCTCTCCAGGACAACATAGAATGTGGGGCTCTGTGCTTTCTTTCGTTCTGAACAAGTGTTAGTGTTTTCTGCACAAAAGCGATTCTGAGAAGCAATATGAACACTTCTGCTTCCCAGGCACAGAGAAGGTGCTAGCAGGGAATTCTCTGCCTGCCTTTCCCCAGTGCTCTGCAAGCTCTCCAGGACAACAGCAAATCTGGGGCTCTGTGCTTTCTTTCATTCTGAACAAGTGTTACTGTTTTCTGCACAAAAGCGATTCTGCGAAGCAATGTGAACACTCTGCTTCCCAGGCACAGAGAAGGTGCTAGCAGGGAATTCTCTGCCTGCCTTTCCCCAGTGCTCTGCAAGCTCTCCAGGACAACAGCAAATCTGGGGCTCTGTGCTTTCTTTCATTCTGAACAAGTGTTACTGTTTTCTGCACAAAAGCGATTCTGCGAAGCAATGTGAACACTCTGCTTCCCAGGCACAGAGAAGGTGCTAGCAGGGAATTCTCTGCCTGCCTTTCCCCAGTGCTCTGCAAGCTCTCCAGGACAACATAAAATCTGGGGCTCTGTGCTTTCTTTCATTCTGAACAAGTGTTACTGTTTTCTGCACAAAAGCGATTCTGCGAAGCAATGTGAACACTCTGCTTCCCAGGCACAGAGAAGGTGCTAGCAGGGAATTCTCTGCCTGCCTTTCCCCAGTGCTCTGCAAGCTCTCCAGGACAACATAGAATCTGGGGCTCTGTGCTTTCTTTCGTTCTGAACAAGTGTTGCTGTTTTCTGCACAAAAGCGATTCTGTGAAGCAATGTGAACACTTCTGCTTCCCAGGCACAGAGAAGGTGCTAGCAGGGAATTCTCTGCCTGCCTTTCCCCAGTGCTCTGCAAGATCTCCAGGACAACATAGAATCTGGGGCTCTCTGCTTTCTTTCGTTCTGAACAAGTGTTACTGTTTTCTGCACAAAAGCGATTCTGAGAAGCGATATGAACACTTCTGCTTCCCAGGCACAGAGAAGGTGCTAGCAGGGAATTCTCTGCCTGCCTTTCCCCAGTGCTCTGCAAGCTCTCCAGGACAACAGCAAATCTGGGGCTCTGTGCTTTCTTTCATTCTGAACAAGTGTTACTGTTTTCTGCACAAAAGCGATTTTGCTAAGCAATGGGAACACTTCTGCTTCCCAGGCACAGAGAAGGTGCTAGCAGGGAATTCTCTGCCTGCCTTTCCCCAGTGCTCTGCAAGCTCTCCAGGACAACATAGAATCTGGGGCTCTGTGCTTTCTTTCGTTCTGAACAAGTGTTACTGTTTTCTGCACAAAAGCGATTCTGAGAAGCAATATGAACACCATGCTTCCCAGGCACAGAGAAGGTGCTAGCAGGGAATTCTCTGCCTGCCTTTCCCCAGTGCTCTGCAAGCTCTCCAGGACAACACAGAATCTGGGGCTCTGTGCTTTCTTTCGTTCTGAACAAGTGTTACTGTTTTCTGCACAAAAGTGATTCTGAGAAGCAATGTGAACACTTCTGCTTCCCCGGCACAGAGAAGGTGCTAGCAGGGAATTCTCTGCCTGCCTTTCCCCAGTGCTCTGCAAGCTCTCCAGGACAACAGCAAACCTGGGGCTCTCTGCTTTCTTTCATTCTGAACAAGTGTTACTGTTTTCTGCACAAAAGCGATTCTGCGAAGCAATGTGAACACTTCTGCTTCCCAGGCACAGAGAAGGTGCTAGCAGGGAATTCTCTGCCTGCCTTTCCCCAGTGCTCTGCAAGCTCTCCAGGACAACATAGAATCTGGGGCTCTTTGCTTTCTTTCGTTCTGAACAAGTGTTACTGTTTTCTGCACAAAAGCGATTCTGAGAAGCAATATGAACACCATGCTTCCCAGGCACAGAGAAGGTGCTAGCAGGGAATTCTCTGCCTGCCTTTCCCCAGTGCTCTGCAAGCTCTCCAGGACAACAGCAAATCTGGGGCTCTGTGCTTTCTTTCGTTCTGAACAAGTGTTACTGTTTTCTGCACAAAAGCGATTCTGCGAAGCAATGTGAACACTTCTGCTTCCCCGGCACAGAGAAGGTGCTATCAGGGAATTCTCTGCCTGCCTTTCCCCAGTGCTCTGCAAGCTCTCCAGGAGAACATAGAATCTGGGGCTCTGTGCTTTCTTTCGTTCTGAACAAGTGTTACTGTTTTCTGCACAAAAACGATTCTGCGAAGCAATGTGAACACTTCTGTTTCCCAGGCACAGAGAAGGTGCTAGCAGGGAATTCTCTGCCTGCCTTTCCCCAGTGCTCTGCAAGCTCTCCAGGACAACAGCAAACCTGGGGCTCTCTGCTTTCTTTCATTCTGAACAAGTGTTACTGTTTTCTGCACAAAAGCGATTCTGCGAAGCAATGTGAACACTTCTGCTTCCCAGGCACAGAGAAGGTGCTAGCAGGGAATTGTCTGCCTGCCTTTCCCCAGTGCTCTGCAAGCTCTCCAGGACAACATAGAATCTGGGGCTCTGTGCTTTCTTTCGTTCTGAACAAGTGTTACTGTTTTCTGCACAAAAGCGATTCTGCGAAGCAATGGGAACACTTCTGTTTCCCAGGCACAGAGAAGGTGCTAGCAGGGAATTCTCTGCCTGCCTTTCCCCAGTGCTCTGCAAGCTCTCCAGGACAACATAGAATCTGGGGCTCTGTGCTTTCTTTCGTTCTGAACAAGTGTTACTGTTTTCTGCACAAAAGCGATTCTGCGAAGCAATGTGAACACTTCTGCTTCCCCGGCACAGAGAAGGTGCTAGCAGGGAATTCTCTGCCTGCCTTTCCCCAGTGCTCTGCAAGCTCTCCAGGAGAACATAGAATCTGGGGCTCTGTGCTTTCTTTCGTTCTGAACAAGTGTTACTGTTTTCTGCACAAAAGCGATTCTGCGGAGCAATGTGAACACTTCTGTTTCCCAGGCACAGAGAAGGTGCTAGCAGGGAATTCTCTGCCTGCCTTTCCCCAGTGCTCTGCAAGCTCTCCAGGACAACAGCAAACCTGGGGCTCTCTGCTTTCTTTCATTCTGAACAAGTGTTACTGTTTTCTGCACAAAAGCGATTCTTGCGAAGCTATGTGAACACTTCTGCTTCCCAGGCACAGAGAAGGTGCTAGTAGGGAATTCTCTGCCTGCCTTTCCCCAGTGCTCTGCAAGCTCTCCAGGACAACATAGAATCTGGGGCTCTGTGCTTTCTTTCGTTCTGAACAAGTGTTACTGTTTTCTGCACAAAAGCGATTCTGCGAAGCAATGTGAACACTTCTGCTTCCCAGGCACAGAGAAGGTGCTAGCAGGGAATTCTCTGCCTGCCTTTCCCCAGTGTTCTGCAAGCTCTCCAGGACAACATAGAATCTGGGGCTCTGTGCTTTCTTTCGTTCTGAACAAGTGTTACTGTTTTCTGCACAAAACCGATTCTGCGAAGCAATGTGAACACTTCTGCTTCCCAGGCACAGAGAAGGTGCTAGCAAGGAATTGTCTGCCTGCCTTTCCCCAGTGCTCTGCAAGCTCTCCAGGACAACATAGAATCTGTTGCTCTCTGCTTTCTTTCATTCTGAACAAGTGTTACTGTTTTCTGCACAAAAGCGATTCTGCGAAGCAATGTGAACACTTCTGCTTCCCAGGCACAGAGAAGGTGCTAGCAGGGAATTCTCTGCCTGCCTTTCCCCAGTGCTCTGCAAGCTCTCCAGGACAACATAGAATGTGGGGCTCTGTGCTTTCTTTCGTTCTGAACAAGTGTTAGTGTTTTCTGCACAAAAGCGATTCTGAGAAGCAATATGAACACTTCTGCTTCCCAGGCACAGAGAAGGTGCTAGCAGGGAATTCTCTGCCTGCCTTTCCCCAGTGCTCTGCAAGCTCTCCAGGACAACAGCAAATCTGGGGCTCTGTGCTTTCTTTCATTCTGAACAAGTGTTACTGTTTTCTGCACAAAAGCGATTCTGCGAAGCAATGTGAACACTCTGCTTCCCAGGCACAGAGAAGGTGCTAGCAGGGAATTCTCTGCCTGCCTTTCCCCAGTGCTCTGCAAGCTCTCCAGGACAACAGCAAATCTGGGGCTCTGTGCTTTCTTTCATTCTGAACAAGTGTTACTGTTTTCTGCACAAAAGCGATTCTGCGAAGCAATGTGAACACTCTGCTTCCCAGGCACAGAGAAGGTGCTAGCAGGGAATTCTCTGCCTGCCTTTCCCCAGTGCTCTGCAAGCTCTCCAGGACAACATAAAATCTGGGGCTCTGTGCTTTCTTTCATTCTGAACAAGTGTTACTGTTTTCTGCACAAAAGCGATTCTGCGAAGCAATGTGAACACTCTGCTTCCCAGGCACAGAGAAGGTGCTAGCAGGGAATTCTCTGCCTGCCTTTCCCCAGTGCTCTGCAAGCTCTCCAGGACAACATAGAATCTGGGGCTCTGTGCTTTCTTTCGTTCTGAACAAGTGTTGCTGTTTTCTGCACAAAAGCGATTCTGTGAAGCAATGTGAACACTTCTGCTTCCCAGGCACAGAGAAGGTGCTAGCAGGGAATTCTCTGCCTGCCTTTCCCCAGTGCTCTGCAAGCTCTCCAGGACAACATAGAATCTGGGGCTCTCTGCTTTCTTTCGTTCTGAACAAGTGTTACTGTTTTCTGCACAAAAGCGATTCTGAGAAGCGATATGAACACTTCTGCTTCCCAGGCACAGAGAAGGTGCTAGCAGGGAATTCTCTGCCTGCCTTTCCCCAGTGCTCTGCAAGCTCTCCAGGACAACAGCAAATCTGGGGCTCTGTGCTTTCTTTCATTCTGAACAAGTGTTACTGTTTTCTGCACAAAAGCGATTTTGCTAAGCAATGGGAACACTTCTGCTTCCCAGGCACAGAGAAGGTGCTAGCAGGGAATTCTCTGCCTGCCTTTCCCCAGTGCTCTGCAAGCTCTCCAGGACAACATAGAATCTGGGGCTCTGTGCTTTCTTTCGTTCTGAACAAGTGTTACTGTTTTCTGCACAAAAGCGATTCTGAGAAGCAATATGAACACCATGCTTCCCAGGCACAGAGAAGGTGCTAGCAGGGAATTCTCTGCCTGCCTTTCCCCAGTGCTCTGCAAGCTCTCCAGGACAACATAGAATCTGGGGCGCTGTGCTTTCTTTCGTTCTGAACAAGTGTTACTGTTTTCTGCACAAAAGTGATTCTGAGAAGCAATGTGAACACTTCTGCTTCCCCGGCACAGAGAAGGTGCTAGCAGGGAATTCTCTGCCTGCCTTTCCCCAGTGCTCTGCAAGCTCTCCAGGACAACAGCAAACCTGGGGCTCTGTGCTTTCTTTCATTCTGAACAAGTGTTACTGTTTTCTGCACAAAAGCGATTCTGCGAAGCAATGTGAACACTTCTGCTTCCCAGGCACAGAGAAGGTGCTAGCAGGGAATTCTCTGCCTGCCTTTCCCCAGTGCTCTGCAAGCTCTCCAGGACAACATAGAATCTGGGGCTCTGTGCTTTCTTTCGTTCTGAACAAGTGTTACTGTTTTCTGCACAAAAGCGATTCTGCGAAGCAATGTGAACACTTCTGCTTCCCAGGCACAGAGAAGGTGCTAGCAGGGAATTCTCTGCCTGCCTTTCCCCAGTGTTCTGCAAGCTCTCCAGGACAACATAGAATCTGGGGCTCTGTGCTTTCTTTCGTTCTGAACAAGTGTTACTGTTTTCTGCACAAAAGCGATTCTGCGAAGCAATGTGAACACTTCTGCTTCCCAGGCACAGAGAAGGTGCTAGCAAGGAATTGTCTGCCTGCCTTTCCCCAGTGCTCTGCAAGCTCTCCAGGACAACATAGAATCTGTTGCTCTCTGCTTTCTTTCATTCTGAACAAGTGTTACTGTTTTCTGCACAAAAGCGATTCTGCGAAGCAATGTGAACACTTCTGCTTCCCAGGCACAGAGAAGGTGCTAGCAGGGAATTCTCTGCCTGCCTTTCCCCAGTGCTCTGCAAGCTCTCCAGGACAACATAGAATGTGGGGCTCTGTGCTTTCTTTCGTTCTGAACAAGTGTTAGTGTTTTCTGCACAAAAGCGATTCTGAGAAGCAATATGAACACTTCTGCTTCCCAGGCACAGAGAAGGTGCTAGCAGGGAATTCTCTGCCTGCCTTTCCCCAGTGCTCTGCAAGCTCTCCAGGACAACAGCAAATCTGGGGCTCTGTGCTTTCTTTCATTCTGAACAAGTGTTACTGTTTTCTGCACAAAAGCGATTCTGCGAAGCAATGTGAACACTCTGCTTCCCAGGCACAGAGAAGGTGCTAGCAGGGAATTCTCTGCCTGCCTTTCCCCAGTGCTCTGCAAGCTCTCCAGGACAACAGCAAATCTGGGGCTCTGTGCTTTCTTTCATTCTGAACAAGTGTTACTGTTTTCTGCACAAAAGCGATTCTGCGAAGCAATGTGAACACTCTGCTTCCCAGGCACAGAGAAGGTGCTAGCAGGGAATTCTCTGCCTGCCTTTCCCCAGTGCTCTGCAAGCTCTCCAGGACAACATAAAATCTGGGGCTCTGTGCTTTCTTTCATTCTGAACAAGTGTTACTGTTTTCTGCACAAAAGCGATTCTGCGAAGCAATGTGAACACTCTGCTTCCCAGGCACAGAGAAGGTGCTAGCAGGGAATTCTCTGCCTGCCTTTCCCCAGTGCTCTGCAAGCTCTCCAGGACAACATAGAATGTGGGGCTCTGTGCTTTCTTTCGTTCTGAACAAGTGTTAGTGTTTTCTGCACAAAAGCGATTCTGAGAAGCAATATGAACACTTCTGCTTCCCAGGCACAGAGAAGGTGCTAGCAGGGAATTCTCTGCCTGCCTTTCCCCAGTGCTCTGCAAGCTCTCCAGGACAACAGCAAATCTGGGGCTCTGTGCTTTCTTTCATTCTGAACAAGTGTTACTGTTTTCTGCACAAAAGCGATTCTGCGAAGCAATGTGAACACTCTGCTTCCCAGGCACAGAGAAGGTGCTAGCAGGGAATTCTCTGCCTGCCTTTCCCCAGTGCTCTGCAAGCTCTCCAGGACAACAGCAAATCTGGGGCTCTGTGCTTTCTTTCATTCTGAACAAGTGTTACTGTTTTCTGCACAAAAGCGATTCTGCGAAGCAATGTGAACACTCTGCTTCCCAGGCACAGAGAAGGTGCTAGCAGGGAATTCTCTGCCTGCCTTTCCCCAGTGCTCTGCAAGCTCTCCAGGACAACATAAAATCTGGGGCTCTGTGCTTTCTTTCATTCTGAACAAGTGTTACTGTTTTCTGCACAAAAGCGATTCTGCGAAGCAATGTGAACACTCTGCTTCCCAGGCACAGAGAAGGTGCTAGCAGGGAATTCTCTGCCTGCCTTTCCCCAGTGCTCTGCAAGCTCTCCAGGACAACATAGAATCTGGGGCTCTGTGCTTTCTTTCGTTCTGAACAAGTGTTAATGTTTTCTGCACAAAAGCGATTCTGTGAAGCAATGTGAACACTTCTGCTTCCCAGGCACAGAGAAGGTGCTAGCAGGGAATTCTCTGCCTGCCTTTCCCCAGTGCTCTGCAAGCTCTCCAGGACAACATAGAATCTGGGGCTCTCTGCTTTCTTTCGTTCTGAACAAGTGTTACTGTTTTCTGCACAAAAGCGATTCTGAGAAGCGATATGAACACTTCTGCTTCCCAGGCACAGAGAAGGTGCTAGCAGGGAATTCTCTGCCTGCCTTTCCCCAGTGCTCTGCAAGCTCTCCAGGACAACAGCAAATCTGGGGCTCTGTGCTTTCTTTCATTCTGAACAAGTGTTACTGTTTTCTGCACAAAAGCGATTTTGCTAAGCAATGGGAACACTTCTGCTTCCCAGGCACAGAGAAGGTGCTAGCAGGGAATTCTCTGCCTGCCTTTCCCCAGTGCTCTGCAAGCTCTCCAGGACAACATAGAATCTGGGGCTCTGTGCTTTCTTTCGTTCTGAACAAGTGTTACTGTTTTCTGCACAAAAGCGATTCTGAGAAGCAATATGAACACCATGCTTCCCAGGCACAGAGAAGGTGCTAGCAGGGAATTCTCTGCCTGCCTTTCCCCAGTGCTCTGCAAGCTCTCCAGGACAACATAGAATCTGGGGCTCTGTGCTTTCTTTCGTTCTGAACAAGTGTTACTGTTTTCTGCACAAAAGTGATTCTGAGAAGCAATGTGAACACTTCTGCTTCCCCGGCACAGAGAAGGTGCTAGCAGGGAATTCTCTGCCTGCCTTTCCCCAGTGCTCTGCAAGCTCTCCAGGACAACAGCAAACCTGGGGCTCTGTGCTTTCTTTCATTCTGAACAAGTGTTACTGTTTTCTGCACAAAAGCGATTCTGCGAAGCAATGTGAACACTTCTGCTTCCCAGGCACAGAGAAGGTGCTAGCAGGGAATTCTCTGCCTGCCTTTCCCCAGTGCTCTGCAAGCTCTCCAGGACAACATAGAATCTGGGGCTCTGTGCTTTCTTTCGTTCTGAACAAGTGTTACTGTTTTCTGCACAAAAGCGATTCTGCGAAGCAATGTGAACACTTCTGCTTCCCAGGCACAGAGAGGGTGCTAGCAGGGAATTCTCTGCCTGCCTTTCCCCAGTGTTCTGCAAGCTCTCCAGGACAACATAGAATCTGGGGCTCTGTGCTTTCTTTCGTTCTGAACAAGTGTTACTGTTTTCTGCACAAAAGCGATTCTGCGAAGCAATGTGAACACTTCTGCTTCCCAGGCACAGAGAAGGTGCTAGCAAGGAATTGTCTGCCTGCCTTTCCCCAGTGCTCTGCAAGCTCTCCAGGACAACATAGAATCTGTTGCTCTCTGCTTTCTTTCATTCTGAACAAGTGTTACTGTTTTCTGCACAAAAGCGATTCTGCGAAGCAATGTGAACACTTCTGCTTCCCAGGCACAGAGAAGGTGCTAGCAGGGAATTCTCTGCCTGCCTTTCCCCAGTGCTCTGCAAGCTCTCCAGGACAACATAGAATGTGGGGCTCTGTGCTTTCTTTCGTTCTGAACAAGTGTTAGTGTTTTCTGCACAAAAGCGATTCTGAGAAGCAATATGAACACTTCTGCTTCCCAGGCACAGAGAAGGTGCTAGCAGGGAATTCTCTGCCTGCCTTTCCCCAGTGCTCTGCAAGCTCTCCAGGACAACAGCAAATCTGGGGCTCTGTGCTTTCTTTCATTCTGAACAAGTGTTACTGTTTTCTGCACAAAAGCGATTCTGCGAAGCAATGTGAACACTCTGCTTCCCAGGCACAGAGAAGGTGCTAGCAGGGAATTCTCTGCCTGCCTTTCCCCAGTGCTCTGCAAGCTCTCCAGGACAACAGCAAATCTGGGGCTCTGTGCTTTCTTTCATTCTGAACAAGTGTTACTGTTTTCTGCACAAAAGCGATTCTGCGAAGCAATGTGAACACTCTGCTTCCCAGGCACAGAGAAGGTGCTAGCAGGGAATTCTCTGCCTGCCTTTCCTCAGTGCTCTGCAAGCTCTCCAGGACAACATAAAATCTGGGGCTCTGTGCTTTCTTTCATTCTGAACAAGTGTTACTGTTTTCTGCACAAAAGCGATTCTGCGAAGCAATGTGAACACTCTGCTTCCCAGGCACAGAGAAGGTGCTAGCAGGGAATTCTCTGCCTGCCTTTCCCCAGTGCTCTGCAAGCTCTCCAGGACAACATAGAATCTGGGGCTCTGTGCTTTCTTTCGTTCTGAACAAGTGTTACTGTTTTCTGCACAAAAGCGATTCTGAGAAGCAATATGAACACCATGCTTCCCAGGCACAGAGAAGGTGCTAGCAGGGAATTCTCTGCCTGCCTTTCCCCAGTGCTCTGCAAGCTCTCCAGGACAACATAGAATCTGGGGCTCTGTGCTTTCTTTCGTTCTGAACAAGTGTTACTGTTTTCTGCACAAAAGCGATTCTGAGAAGCAATATGAACACTTCTGCTTCCCAGGCACAGAGAAGGTGCTAGCAGGGAATTCTCTGCCTGCCTTTCCCCAGTGCTCTGCAAGCTCTCCAGGACAACAGCAAATCTGGGGCTCTGTGCTTTCTTTCATTCTGAACAAGTGTTACTGTTTTCTGCACAAAAGCGATTCTGCGAAGCAATGTGAACACTCTGCTTCCCAGGCACAGAGAAGGTGCTAGCAGGGAATTCTCTGCCTGCCTTTCCCCAGTGCTCTGCAAGCTCTCCAGGACAACAGCAAATCTGGGGCTCTGTGCTTTCTTTCATTCTGAACAAGTGTTACTGTTTTCTGCACAAAAGCGATTCTGCGAAGCAATGTGAACACTCTGCTTCCCAGGCACAGAGAAGGTGCTAGCAGGGAATTCTCTGCCTGCCTTTCCCCAGTGCTCTGCAAGCTCTCCAGGACAACATAAAATCTGGGGCTCTGTGCTTTCTTTCATTCTGAACAAGTGTTACTGTTTTCTGCACAAAAGCGATTCTGCGAAGCAATGTGAACACTCTGCTTCCCAGGCACAGAGAAGGTGCTAGCAGGGAATTCTCTGCCTGCCTTTCCCCAGTGCTCTGCAAGCTCTCCAGGACAACATAGAATCTGGGGCTCTGTGCTTTCTTTCGTTCTGAACAAGTGTTGCTGTTTTCTGCACAAAAGCGATTCTGTGAAGCAATGTGAACACTTCTGCTTCCCAGGCACAGAGAAGGTGCTATCAGGGAATTCTCTGCCTGCCTTTCCCCAGTGCTCTGCAAGCTCTCCAGGACAACATAGAATCTGGGGCTCTCTGCTTTCTTTCGTTCTGAACAAGTGTTACTGTTTTCTGCACAAAAGCGATTCTGAGAAGCGATATGAACACTTCTGCTTCCCAGGCACAGAGAAGGTGCTAGCAGGGAATTCTCTGCCTGCCTTTCCCCAGTGCTCTGCAAGCTCTCCAGGACAACAGCAAATCTGGGGCTCTGTGCTTTCTTTCATTCTGAACAAGTGTTACTGTTTTCTGCACAAAAGCGATTTTGCTAAGCAATGGGAACACTTCTGCTTCCCAGGCACAGAGAAGGTGCTAGCAGGGAATTCTCTGCCTGCCTTTCCCCAGTGCTCTGCAAGCTCTCCAGGACAACATAGAATCTGGGGCTCTGTGCTTTCTTTCGTTCTGAACAAGTGTTACTGTTTTCTGCACAAAAGCGATTCTGAGAAGCAATATGAACACCATGCTTCCCAGGCACAGAGAAGGTGCTAGCAGGGAATTCTCTGCCTGCCTTTCCCCAGTGCTCTGCAAGCTCTCCAGGACAACATAGAATCTGGGGCTCTGTGCTTTCTTTCGTTCTGAACAAGTGTTACTGTTTTCTGCACAAAAGTGATTCTGAGAAGCAATGTGAACACTTCTGCTTCCCCGGCACAGAGAAGGTGCTAGCAGGGAATTCTCTGCCTGCCTTTCCCCAGTGCTCTGCAAGCTCTCCAGGACAACAGCAAACCTGGGGCTCTGTGCTTTCTTTCATTCTGAACAAGTGTTACTGTTTTCTGCACAAAAGCGATTCTGCGAAGCAATGTGAACACTTCTGCTTCCCAGGCACAGAGAAGGTGCTAGCAGGGAATTCTCTGCCTGCCTTTCCCCAGTGCTCTGCAAGCTCTCCAGGACAACATAGAATCTGGGGCTCTTTGCTTTCTTTCGTTCTGAACAAGTGTTACTGTTTTCTGCACAAAAGCGATTCTGAGAAGCAATATGAACACCATGCTTCCCAGGCACAGAGAAGGTGCTAGCAGGGAATTCTCTGCCTGCCTTTCCCCAGTGCTCTGCAAGCTCTCCAGGACAACATAGAATCTGGGGCTCTGTGCTTTCTTTCGTTCTGAACAAGTGTTACTGTTTTCTGCACAAAAGTGATTCTGAGAAGCAATATGAACACTTCTGATTCCCAGGCACAGAGAAGGTGCTAGCAGGGAATTCTCTGCCTGCCTTTCCCCAGTGCTCTGCAAGCTCTCCAGGACAACAGCAAATCTGGGGCTCTGTGCTTTCTTTCATTCTGAACAAGTGTTACTGTTTTCTGCACAAAAGCGATTCTGCGAAGCAATGGGAACACTTCTGTTTCCCAGGCACAGAGAAGGTGCTAGCAGGGAATTCTCTGCCTGCCTTTCCCCAGTGCTCTGCAAGCTCTCCAGGACAACAGCAAACCTGGGGCTCTCTGCTTTCTTTCATTCTGAACAAGTGTTACTGTTTTCTGCACAAAAGCGATTCTTGCGAAGCTATGTGAACACTTCTGCTTCCCAGGCACAGAGAAGGTGCTAGCAGGGAATTCTCTGCCTGCCTTTCCCCAGTGCTCTGCAAGCTCTCCAGGACAACATAGAATCTGGGGCTCTGTGCTTTCTTTCGTTCTGAACAAGTGTTACTGTTTTCTGCACAAAAGCGATTCTGCGAAGCAATGTGAACACTTCTGCTTCCCAGGCACAGAGAAGGTGCTAGCAGGGAATTCTCTGCCTGCCTTTCCCCAGTGTTCTGCAAGCTCTCCAGGACAATATAGAATCTGGGGCTCTGTGCTTTCTTTCGTTCTGAACAAGTGTTACTGTTTTCTGCACAAAAGCGATTCTGCGAAGCAATGGGAACACTTCTGTTTCCCAGGCACAGAGAAGGTGCTAGCAGGGAATTCTCTGCCTGCCTTTCCCCAGTGCTCTGCAAGCTCTCCAGGACAACATAGAATCTGGGGCTCTGTGCTTTCTTTCGTTCTGAACAAGTGTTAGTGTTTTCTGCACAAAAGCGATTCTGCGAAGCAATGTGAACACTTCTGCTTCCCAGGCACAGAGAAGGTGCTAGCAGGGAATTCTCTGCCTGCCTTTCCCCAGTGCTCTGCAAGCTCTCCAGGACAACATAGAATCTGGGGCTCTGTGCTTTCTTTCATTCTGAACAAGTGTTACTGTTTTCTGCACAAAAGCGATTTTGCGAAGCAATGGGAACACTTCTGCTTCCCAGGCACAGAGAAGGTGCTAGCAGGGAATTCTCTGCCTGCCTTTCCCCAGTGCTCTGCAAGCTCTCCAGGACAACATAGAATCTGGGGCTCTGTGCTTTCTTTCGTTCTGAACAAGTGTTACTGTTTTCTGCACAAAAGCGATTCTGAGAAGCAATATGAACACCATGCTTCCCAGGCACAGAGAAGGTGCTAGCAGGGAATTCTCTGCCTGCCTTTCCCCAGTGCTCTGCAAGCTCTCCAGGACAACATAGAATCTGGGGCTCTGTGCTTTCTTTCGTTCTGAACAAGTGTTACTGTTTTCTGCACAAAAGTGATTCTGAGAAGCAATATGAACACTTCTGATTCCCAGGCACAGAGAAGGTGCTAGCAGGGAATTCTCTGCCTGCCTTTCCCCAGTGCTCTGCAAGCTCTCCAGGACAACAGCAAATCTGGGGCTCTGTGCTTTCTTTCATTCTGAACAAGTGTTACTGTTTTCTGCACAAAAGCGATTCTGCGAAGCAATGGGAACACTTCTGTTTCCCAGGCACAGAGAAGGTGCTAGCAGGGAATTCTCTGCCTGCCTTTCCCCAGTGCTCTGCAAGCTCTCCAGGACAACAGCAAACCTGGGGCTCTCTGCTTTCTTTCATTCTGAACAAGTGTTACTGTTTTCTGCACAAAAGCGATTCTTGCGAAGCTATGTGAACACTTCTGCTTCCCAGGCACAGAGAAGGTGCTAGCAGGGAATTCTCTGCCTGCCTTTCCCCAGTGCTCTGCAAGCTCTCCAGGACAACATAGAATCTGGGGCTCTCTGCTTTCTTTCGTTCTGAACAAGTGTTACTGTTTTCTGCACAAAAGTGATTCTGCGAAGCAATGTGAACACTTCTGCTTCCCAGGCACAGAGAAGGTGCTAGCAGGGAATTCTCTGCCTGCCTTTCCCCAGTGTTCTGCAAGCTCTCCAGGACAATATAGAATCTGGGGCTCTGTGCTTTCTTTCGTTCTGAACAAGTGTTAGTGTTTTCTGCACAAAAGCGATTCTGCGAAGCAATGTGAACACTTCTGGTTCCCAGGCACAGAGAAGGTGCTAGCAGGGAATTCTCTGCCTGCCTTTCCCCAGTGCTCTGCAAGCTCTCCAGGACAACATAGAATCTGGGGCTCTGTGCTTTCTTTCATTCTGAACAAGTGTTACTGTTTTCTGCACAAAAGCGATTTTGCGAAGCAATGGGAACACTTCTGCTTCCCAGGCACAGAGAAGGTGCTAGCAGGGAATTCTCTGCCTGCCTTTCCCCAGTGCTCTGCAAGCTCTCCAGGACAACATAGAATCTGGGGCTCTGTGCTTTCTTTCGTTCTGAACAAGTGTTACTGTTTTCTGCACAAAAGCGATTCTGAGAAGCAATATGAACACCATGCTTCCCAGGCACAGAGAAGGTGCTAGCAGGGAATTCTCTGCCTGCCTTTCCCCAGTGCTCTGCAAGCTCTCCAGGACAACATAGAATCTGGGGCTCTGTGCTTTCTTTCGTTCTGAACAAGTGTTACTGTTTTCTGCACAAAAGTGATTCTGAGAAGCAATATGAACACTTCTGATTCCCAGGCACAGAGAAGGTGCTAGCAGGGAATTCTCTGCCTGCCTTTCCCCAGTGCTCTGCAAGCTCTCCAGGACAACAGCAAATCTGGGGCTCTGTGCTTTCTTTCATTCTGAACAAGTGTTACTGTTTTCTGCACAAAAGCGATTCTGCGAAGCAATGGGAACACTTCTGTTTCCCAGGCACAGAGAAGGTGCTAGCAGGGAATTCTCTGCCTGCCTTTCCCCAGTGCTCTGCAAGCTCTCCAGGACAACAGCAAACCTGGGGCTCTCTGCTTTCTTTCATTCTGAACAAGTGTTACTGTTTTCTGCACAAAAGCGATTCTTGCGAAGCTATGTGAACACTTCTGCTTCCCAGGCACAGAGAAGGTGCTAGCAGGGAATTCTCTGCCTGCCTTTCCCCAGTGCTCTGCAAGCTCTCCAGGACAACATCAAATCTGGGGCTCTGTGCTTTCTTTCGTTCTGAACAAGTGTTACTGTTTTCTGCACAAAAGCGATTCTGAGAAGCAATGTGAACACTTCTGCTTCCCAGGCACAGAGAAGGTGCTAGCAGGGAATTCTCTGCCTGCCTTTCCCCAGTGCTCTGCAAGCTCTCCAGGACAACATAAAATCTGGGGCTCTGTGCTTTCTTTCGTTCTGAACAAGTGTTACTGTTTTCTGCACAAAAGCGATTCTGCGAAGCAATGTGAACACTCTGCTTCCCAGGCACAGAGAAGGTGCTAGCAGGGAATTCTCTGCCTGCCTTTCCCCAGTGCTCTGCAAGCTCTCCAGGACAACATAGAATCTGGGGCTCTGTGCTTTCTTTCGTTCTGAACAAGTGTTGCTGTTTTCTGCACAAAAGCGATTCTGCGAAGCAATATGAACACTTCTGCTTCCCAGGCACAGAGAAGGTGCTAGCAGGGAATTCTCTGCCTGCCTTTCCCCAGTGCTCTGCAAGCTCTCCAGGACAACATAGAATCTGGGGCTCTGTGCTTTCTTTCGTTCTGAACAAGTGTTGCTGTTTTCTGCACAAAAGCGATTCTGCGAAGCAATGTGAACACTTCTGCTTCCCAGGCACAGAGAAGGTGCTAGCAGGGAATTCTCTGCCTGCCTTTCCCCAGTGCTCTGCAAGCTCTCCAGGACAACATAGAATCTGGGGCTCTGTGCTTTCTTTCGTTCTGAACAAGTGTTACTGTTTTCTGCACAAAAGTGATTCCGAGAAGCAATATGAACACTTCTGATTCCCAGGCACAGAGAAGGTGCTAGCAGGGAATTCTCTGCCTGCCTTTCCCCAGTGCTCTGCAAGCTCTCCAGGACAACAGCAAATCTGGGGCTCTGTGCTTTCTTTCCTTCTGAACAAGTGTTACTGTTTTCTGCACAAAAGCGATTCTGCGAAGCAATGTGAACACTTCTGTTTCCCAGGCACAGAGAAGGTGCTAGCAGGGAATTCTCTGCCTGCCTTTCCCCAGTGCTCTGCAAGCTCTCCAGGACAACAGCAAACCTGGGGCTCTCTGCTTTCTTTCATTCTGAACAAGTGTTACTGTTTTCTGCACAAAAGCGATTCTTGCGAAGCTATGTGAACACTTCTGCTTCCCAGGCACAGAGAAGGTGCTAGCAGGGAATTCTCTGCCTGCCTTTCCCCAGTGCTCTGCAAGCTCTCCAGGACAACATAGAATCTGGGGCTCTGTGCTTTCTTTCGTTCTGAACAAGTGTTACTGTTTTCTGCACAAAAGCGATTCTGCGAAGCAATGTGAACACTTCTGCTTCCCAGGCACAGAGAAGGTGCTAGCAGGGAATTCTCTGCCTGCCTTTCCCCAGTGTTCTGCAAGCTCTCCAGGACAACATAGAATCTGGGGCTCTGTGCTTTCTTTCATTCTGAACAAGTGTTACTGTTTTCTGCACAAAAGCGATTCTGCGAAGCAATGTGAACACTCTGCTTCCCAGGCACAGAGAAGGTGCTAGCAGGGAATTCTCTGCCTGCCTTTCCCCAGTGCTCTGCAAGCTCTCCAGGACAACATAAAATCTGGGGCTCTGTGCTTTCTTTCATTCTGAACAAGTGTTACTGTTTTCTGCACAAAAGCGATTCTGCGAAGCAATGTGAACACTCTGCTTCCCAGGCACAGAGAAGGTGCTAGCAGGGAATTCTCTGCCTGCCTTTCCCCAGTGCTCTGCAAGCTCTCCAGGACAACATAGAATCTGGGGCTCTGTGCTTTCTTTCGTTCTGAACAAGTGTTAATGTTTTCTGCACAAAAGCGATTCTGTGAAGCAATGTGAACACTTCTGCTTCCCAGGCACAGAGAAGGTGCTAGCAGGGAATTCTCTGCCTGCCTTTCCCCAGTGCTCTGCAAGCTCTCCAGGACAACATAGAATCTGGGGCTCTCTGCTTTCTTTCGTTCTGAACAAGTGTTACTGTTTTCTGCACAAAAGCGATTCTGAGAAGCGATATGAACACTTCTGCTTCCCAGGCACAGAGAAGGTGCTAGCAGGGAATTCTCTGCCTGCCTTTCCCCAGTGCTCTGCAAGCTCTCCAGGACAACAGCAAATCTGGGGCTCTGTGCTTTCTTTCATTCTGAACAAGTGTTACTGTTTTCTGCACAAAAGCGATTTTGCTAAGCAATGGGAACACTTCTGCTTCCCAGGCACAGAGAAGGTGCTAGCAGGGAATTCTCTGCCTGCCTTTCCCCAGTGCTCTGCAAGCTCTCCAGGACAACATAGAATCTGGGGCTCTGTGCTTTCTTTCGTTCTGAACAAGTGTTACTGTTTTCTGCACAAAAGCGATTCTGAGAAGCAATATGAACACCATGCTTCCCAGGCACAGAGAAGGTGCTAGCAGGGAATTCTCTGCCTGCCTTTCCCCAGTGCTCTGCAAGCTCTCCAGGACAACATAGAATCTGGGGCTCTGTGCTTTCTTTCGTTCTGAACAAGTGTTACTGTTTTCTGCACAAAAGTGATTCTGAGAAGCAATGTGAACACTTCTGCTTCCCCGGCACAGAGAAGGTGCTAGCAGGGAATTCTCTGCCTGCCTTTCCCCAGTGCTCTGCAAGCTCTCCAGGACAACAGCAAACCTGGGGCTCTGTGCTTTCTTTCATTCTGAACAAGTGTTACTGTTTTCTGCACAAAAGCGATTCTGCGAAGCAATGTGAACACTTCTGCTTCCCAGGCACAGAGAAGGTGCTAGCAGGGAATTCTCTGCCTGCCTTTCCCCAGTGCTCTGCAAGCTCTCCAGGACAACATAGAATCTGGGGCTCTGTGCTTTCTTTCGTTCTGAACAAGTGTTACTGTTTTCTGCACAAAAGCGATTCTGCGAAGCAATGTGAACACTTCTGCTTCCCAGGCACAGAGAAGGTGCTAGCAGGGAATTCTCTGCCTGCCTTTCCCCAGTGTTCTGCAAGCTCTCCAGGACAACATAGAATCTGGGGCTCTGTGCTTTCTTTCGTTCTGAACAAGTGTTACTGTTTTCTGCACAAAAGCGATTCTGCGAAGCAATGTGAACACTTCTGCTTCCCAGGCACAGAGAAGGTGCTAGCAAGGAATTGTCTGCCTGCCTTTCCCCAGTGCTCTGCAAGCTCTCCAGGACAACATAGAATCTGTTGCTCTCTGCTTTCTTTCATTCTGAACAAGTGTTACTGTTTTCTGCACAAAAGCGATTCTGCGAAGCAATGTGAACACTTCTGCTTCCCAGGCACAGAGAAGGTGCTAGCAGGGAATTCTCTGCCTGCCTTTCCCCAGTGCTCTGCAAGCTCTCCAGGACAACATAGAATGTGGGGCTCTGTGCTTTCTTTCGTTCTGAACAAGTGTTAGTGTTTTCTGCACAAAAGCGATTCTGAGAAGCAATATGAACACTTCTGCTTCCCAGGCACAGAGAAGGTGCTAGCAGGGAATTCTCTGCCTGCCTTTCCCCAGTGCTCTGCAAGCTCTCCAGGACAACAGCAAATCTGGGGCTCTGTGCTTTCTTTCATTCTGAACAAGTGTTACTGTTTTCTGCACAAAAGCGATTCTGCGAAGCAATGTGAACACTCTGCTTCCCAGGCACAGAGAAGGTGCTAGCAGGGAATTCTCTGCCTGCCTTTCCCCAGTGCTCTGCAAGCTCTCCAGGACAACAGCAAATCTGGGGCTCTGTGCTTTCTTTCATTCTGAACAAGTGTTACTGTTTTCTGCACAAAAGCGATTCTGCGAAGCAATGTGAACACTCTGCTTCCCAGGCACAGAGAAGGTGCTAGCAGGGAATTCTCTGCCTGCCTTTCCCCAGTGCTCTGCAAGCTCTCCAGGACAACATAAAATCTGGGGCTCTGTGCTTTCTTTCATTCTGAACAAGTGTTACTGTTTTCTGCACAAAAGCGATTCTGCGAAGCAATGTGAACACTCTGCTTCCCAGGCACAGAGAAGGTGCTAGCAGGGAATTCTCTGCCTGCCTTTCCCCAGTGCTCTGCAAGCTCTCCAGGACAACATAGAATCTGGGGCTCTGTGCTTTCTTTCGTTCTGAACAAGTGTTACTGTTTTCTGCACAAAAGCGATTCTGAGAAGCAATATGAACACCATGCTTCCCAGGCACAGAGAAGGTGCTAGCAGGGAATTCTCTGCCTGCCTTTCCCCAGTGCTCTGCAAGCTCTCCAGGACAACATAGAATCTGGGGCTCTCTGCTTTCTTTCGTTCTGAACAAGTGTTACTGTTTTCTGCACAAAAGCGATTCTGAGAAGCAATATGAACACTTCTGCTTCCCAGGCACAGAGAAGGTGCTAGCAGGGAATTCTCTGCCTGCCTTTCCCCAGTGCTCTGCAAGCTCTCCAGGACAACAGCAAATCTGGGGCTCTGTGCTTTCTTTCATTCTGAACAAGTGTTACTGTTTTCTGCACAAAAGCGATTCTGCGAAGCAATGTGAACACTCTGCTTCCCAGGCACAGAGAAGGTGCTAGCAGGGAATTCTCTGCCTGCCTTTCCCCAGTGCTCTGCAAGCTCTCCAGGACAACAGCAAATCTGGGGCTCTGTGCTTTCTTTCATTCTGAACAAGTGTTACTGTTTTCTGCACAAAAGCGATTCTGCGAAGCAATGTGAACACTCTGCTTCCCAGGCACAGAGAAGGTGCTAGCAGGGAATTCTCTGCCTGCCTTTCCCCAGTGCTCTGCAAGCTCTCCAGGACAACATAAAATCTGGGGCTCTGTGCTTTCTTTCATTCTGAACAAGTGTTACTGTTTTCTGCACAAAAGCGATTCTGCGAAGCAATGTGAACACTCTGCTTCCCAGGCACAGAGAAGGTGCTAGCAGGGAATTCTCTGCCTGCCTTTCCCCAGTGCTCTGCAAGCTCTCCAGGACAACATAGAATCTGGGGCTCTGTGCTTTCTTTCGTTCTGAACAAGTGTTGCTGTTTTCTGCACAAAAGCGATTCTGTGAAGCAATGTGAACACTTCTGCTTCCCAGGCACAGAGAAGGTGCTATCAGGGAATTCTCTGCCTGCCTTTCCCCAGTGCTCTGCAAGCTCTCCAGGACAACATAGAATCTGGGGCTCTCTGCTTTCTTTCGTTCTGAACAAGTGTTACTGTTTTCTGCACAAAAGCGATTCTGAGAAGCGATATGAACACTTCTGCTTCCCAGGCACAGAGAAGGTGCTAGCAGGGAATTCTCTGCCTGCCTTTCCCCAGTGCTCTGCAAGATCTCCAGGACAACAGCAAATCTGGGGCTCTGTGCTTTCTTTCATTCTGAACAAGTGTTACTGTTTTCTGCACAAAAGCGATTTTGCTAAGCAATGGGAACACTTCTGCTTCCCAGGCACAGAGAAGGTGCTAGCAGGGAATTCTCTGCCTGCCTTTCCCCAGTGCTCTGCAAGCTCTCCAGGACAACATAGAATCTGGGGCTCTGTGCTTTCTTTCGTTCTGAACAAGTGTTACTGTTTTCTGCACAAAAGCGATTCTGAGAAGCAATATGAACACCATGCTTCCCAGGCACAGAGAAGGTGCTAGCAGGGAATTCTCTGCCTGCCTTTCCCCAGTGCTCTGCAAGCTCTCCAGGACAACATAGAATCTGGGGCTCTGTGCTTTCTTTCGTTCTGAACAAGTGTTACTGTTTTCTGCACAAAAGTGATTCTGAGAAGCAATGTGAACACTTCTGCTTCCCAGGCACAGAGAAGGTGCTAGCAGGGAATTCTCTGCCTGCCTTTCCCCAGTGCTCTGCAAGCTCTCCAGGACAACAGCAAACCTGGGGCTCTGTGCTTTCTTTCATTCTGAACAAGTGTTACTGTTTTCTGCACAAAAGCGATTCTGCGAAGCAATGTGAACACTTCTGCTTCCCAGGCACAGAGAAGGTGCTAGCAGGGAATTCTCTGCCTGCCTTTCCCCAGTGCTCTGCAAGCTCTCCAGGACAACATAGAATCTGGGGCTCTTTGCTTTCTTTCGTTCTGAACAAGTGTTACTGTTTTCTGCACAAAAGCGATTCTGAGAAGCAATATGAACACCATGCTTCCCAGGCACAGAGAAGGTGCTAGCAGGGAATTCTCTGCCTGCCTTTCCCCAGTGCTCTGCAAGCTCTCCAGGACAACATAGAATCTGGGGCTCTGTGCTTTCTTTCGTTCTGAACAAGTGTTACTGTTTTCTGCACAAAAGTGATTCTGAGAAGCAATATGAACACTTCTGATTCCCAGGCACAGAGAAGGTGCTATCAGGGAATTCTCTGCCTGCCTTTCCCCAGTGCTCTGCAAGCTCTCCAGGACAACAGCAAATCTGGGGCTCTGTGCTTTCTTTCATTCTGAACAAGTGTTACTGTTTTCTGCACAAAAGCGATTCTGCGAAGCAATGGGAACACTTCTGTTTCCCAGGCACAGAGAAGGTGCTAGCAGGGAATTCTCTGCCTGCCTTTCCCCAGTGCTCTGCAAGCTCTCCAGGACAACAGCAAACCTGGGGCTCTCTGCTTTCTTTCATTCTGAACAAGTGTTACTGTTTTCTGCACAAAAGCGATTCTTGCGAAGCTATGTGAACACTTCTGCTTCCCAGGCACAGAGAAGGTGCTAGCAGGGAATTCTCTGCCTGCCTTTCCCCAGTGCTCTGCAAGCTCTCCAGGACAACATAGAATCTGGGGCTCTGTGCTTTCTTTCGTTCTGAACAAGTGTTACTGTTTTCTGCACAAAAGCGATTCTGCGAAGCAATGTGAACACTTCTGCTTCCCAGGCACAGAGAAGGTGCTAGCAGGGAATTCTCTGCCTGCCTTTCCCCAGTGTTCTGCAAGCTCTCCAGGACAATATAGAATCTGGGGCTCTGTGCTTTCTTTCGTTCTGAACAAGTGTTACTGTTTTCTGCACAAAAGCGATTCTGCGAAGCAATGGGAACACTTCTGTTTCCCAGGCACAGAGAAGGTGCTAGCAGGGAATTCTCTGCCTGCCTTTCCCCAGTGCTCTGCAAGCTCTCCAGGACAACATAGAATCTGGGGCTCTGTGCTTTCTTTCGTTCTGAACAAGTGTTAGTGTTTTCTGCACAAAAGCGATTCTGCGAAGCAATGTGAACACTTCTGCTTCCCAGGCACAGAGAAGGTGCTAGCAGGGAATTCTCTGCCTGCCTTTCCCCAGTGCTCTGCAAGCTCTCCAGGACAACATAGAATCTGGGGCTCTGTGCTTTCTTTCATTCTGAACAAGTGTTACTGTTTTCTGCACAAAAGCGATTTTGCGAAGCAATGGGAACACTTCTGCTTCCCAGGCACAGAGAAGGTGCTAGCAGGGAATTCTCTGCCTGCCTTTCCCCAGTGCTCTGCAAGCTCTCCAGGACAACATAGAATCTGGGGCTCTGTGCTTTCTTTCGTTCTGAACAAGTGTTACTGTTTTCTGCACAAAAGCGATTCTGAGAAGCAATATGAACACCATGCTTCCCAGGCACAGAGAAGGTGCTAGCAGGGAATTCTCTGCCTGCCTTTCCCCAGTGCTCTGCAAGCTCTCCAGGACAACATAGAATCTGGGGCTCTGTGCTTTCTTTCGTTCTGAACAAGTGTTACTGTTTTCTGCACAAAAGTGATTCTGAGAAGCAATATGAACACTTCTGATTCCCAGGCACAGAGAAGGTGCTAGCAGGGAATTCTCTGCCTGCCTTTCCCCAGTGCTCTGCAAGCTCTCCAGGACAACAGCAAATCTGGGGCTCTGTGCTTTCTTTCATTCTGAACAAGTGTTACTGTTTTCTGCACAAAAGCGATTCTGCGAAGCAATGGGAACACTTCTGTTTCCCAGGCACAGAGAAGGTGCTAGCAGGGAATTCTCTGCCTGCCTTTCCCCAGTGCTCTGCAAGCTCTCCAGGACAACAGCAAACCTGGGGCTCTCTGCTTTCTTTCATTCTGAACAAGTGTTACTGTTTTCTGCACAAAAGCGATTCTTGCGAAGCTATGTGAACACTTCTGCTTCCCAGGCACAGAGAAGGTGCTAGCAGGGAATTCTCTGCCTGCCTTTCCCCAGTGCTCTGCAAGCTCTCCAGGACAACATAGAATCTGGGGCTCTCTGCTTTCTTTCGTTCTGAACAAGTGTTACTGTTTTCTGCACAAAAGCGATTCTGCGAAGCAATGTGAACACTTCTGCTTCCCAGGCACAGAGAAGGTGCTAGCAGGGAATTCTCTGCCTGCCTTTCCCCAGTGTTCTGCAAGCTCTCCAGGACAATATAGAATCTGGGGCTCTGTGCTTTCTTTCGTTCTGAACAAGTGTTAGTGTTTTCTGCACAAAAGCGATTCTGCGAAGCAATGTGAACACTTCTGGTTCCCAGGCACAGAGAAGGTGCTAGCAGGGAATTCTCTGCCTGCCTTTCCCCAGTGCTCTGCAAGCTCTCCAGGACAACATAGAATCTGGGGCTCTGTGCTTTCTTTCATTCTGAACAAGTGTTACTGTTTTCTGCACAAAAGCGATTTTGCGAAGCAATGGGAACACTTCTGCTTCCCAGGCACAGAGAAGGTGCTAGCAGGGAATTCTCTGCCTGCCTTTCCCCAGTGCTCTGCAAGCTCTCCAGGACAACATAGAATCTGGGGCTCTGTGCTTTCTTTCGTTCTGAACAAGTGTTACTGTTTTCTGCACAAAAGCGATTCTGAGAAGCAATATGAACACCATGCTTCCCAGGCACAGAGAAGGTGCTAGCAGGGAATTCTCTGCCTGCCTTTCCCCAGTGCTCTGCAAGCTCTCCAGGACAACATAGAATCTGGGGCTCTGTGCTTTCTTTCGTTCTGAACAAGTGTTACTGTTTTCTGCACAAAAGTGATTCTGAGAAGCAATATGAACACTTCTGATTCCCAGGCACAGAGAAGGTGCTAGCAGGGAATTCTCTGCCTGCCTTTCCCCAGTGCTCTGCAAGCTCTCCAGGACAACAGCAAATCTGGGGCTCTGTGCTTTCTTTCATTCTGAACAAGTGTTACTGTTTTCTGCACAAAAGCGATTCTGCGAAGCAATGGGAACACTTCTGTTTCCCAGGCACAGAGAAGGTGCTAGCAGGGAATTCTCTGCCTGCCTTTCCCCAGTGCTCTGCAAGCTCTCCAGGACAACAGCAAACCTGGGGCTCTCTGCTTTCTTTCATTCTGAACAAGTGTTACTGTTTTCTGCACAAAAGCGATTCTTGCGAAGCTATGTGAACACTTCTGCTTCCCAGGCACAGAGAAGGTGCTAGCAGGGAATTCTCTGCCTGCCTTTCCCCAGTGCTCTGCAAGCTCTCCAGGACAACATCAAATCTGGGGCTCTGTGCTTTCTTTCGTTCTGAACAAGTGTTACTGTTTTCTGCACAAAAGCGATTCTGAGAAGCAATGTGAACACTTCTGCTTCCCAGGCACAGAGAAGGTGCTAGCAGGGAATTCTCTGCCTGCCTTTCCCCAGTGCTCTGCAAGCTCTCCAGGACAACATAAAATCTGGGGCTCTGTGCTTTCTTTCGTTCTGAACAAGTGTTACTGTTTTCTGCACAAAAGCGATTCTGCGAAGCAATGTGAACACTCTGCTTCCCAGGCACAGAGAAGGTGCTAGCAGGGAATTCTCTGCCTGCCTTTCCCCAGTGCTCTGCAAGCTCTCCAGGACAACATAGAATCTGGGGCTCTGTGCTTTCTTTCGTTCTGAACAAGTGTTGCTGTTTTCTGCACAAAAGCGATTCTGCGAAGCAATATGAACACTTCTGCTTCCCAGGCACAGAGAAGGTGCTAGCAGGGAATTCTCTGCCTGCCTTTCCCCAGTGCTCTGCAAGCTCTCCAGGACAACATAGAATCTGGGGCTCTGTGCTTTCTTTCGTTCTGAACAAGTGTTGCTGTTTTCTGCACAAAAGCGATTCTGCGAAGCAATGTGAACACTTCTGCTTCCCAGGCACAGAGAAGGTGCTAGCAGGGAATTCTCTGCCTGCCTTTCCCCAGTGCTCTGCAAGCTCTCCAGGACAACATAGAATCTGGGGCTCTGTGCTTTCTTTCGTTCTGAACAAGTGTTACTGTTTTCTGCACAAAAGTGATTCCGAGAAGCAATATGAACACTTCTGATTCCCAGGCACAGAGAAGGTGCTAGCAGGGAATTCTCTGCCTGCCTTTCCCCAGTGCTCTGCAAGCTCTCCAGGACAACAGCAAATCTGGGGCTCTGTGCTTTCTTTCCTTCTGAACAAGTGTTAGTGTTTTCTGCACAAAAGCGATTCTGCGAAGCAATGTGAACACTTCTGTTTCCCAGGCACAGAGAAGGTGCTAGCAGGGAATTCTCTGCCTGCCTTTCCCCAGTGCTCTGCAAGCTCTCCAGGACAACAGCAAACCTGGGGCTCTCTGCTTTCTTTCATTCTGAACAAGTGTTACTGTTTTCTGCACAAAAGCGATTCTTGCGAAGCTATGTGAACACTTCTGCTTCCCAGGCACAGAGAAGGTGCTAGCAGGGAATTCTCTGCCTGCCTTTCCCCAGTGCTCTGCAAGCTCTCCAGGACAACATAGAATCTGGGGCTCTGTGCTTTCTTTCGTTCTGAACAAGTGTTACTGTTTTCTGCACAAAAGCGATTCTGCGAAGCAATGTGAACACTTCTGCTTCCCAGGCACAGAGAAGGTGCTAGCAGGGAATTCTCTGCCTGCCTTTCCCCAGTGTTCTGCAAGCTCTCCAGGACAATATAGAATCTGGGGCTCTGTGCTTTCTTTCATTCTGAACAAGTGTTACTGTTTTCTGCACAAAAGCGATTCTGCGAAGCAATGGGAACACTTCTGTTTCCCAGGCACAGAGAAGGTGCTAGCAGGGAATTCTCTGCCTGCCTTTCCCCAGTGCTCTGCAAGCTCTCCAGGACAACATAGAATCTGGGGCTCTGTGCTTTCTTTCGTTCTGAACAAGTGTTAGTGTTTTCTGCACAAAAGCGATTCTGCGAAGCAATGTGAACACTTCTGCTTCCCAGGCACAGAGAAGGTGCTAGCAGGGAATTCTCTGCCTGCCTTTCCCCAGTGCTCTGCAAGCTCTCCAGGACAACATAGAATCTGGGGCTCTGTGCTTTCTTTCGTTCTAACAAGTGTTAGTGTTTTCTGCACAAAAGCGATTCTTGCGAAGCAATGTGAACACTTCTGGTTCCCAGGCACAGAGAAGGTGCTAGCAGGGAATTCTCTGCCTGCCTTTCCCCAGTGCTCTGCAAGCTCTCCAGGACAACAGCAAATCTGGGGCTCTGTGCTTTCTTTCGTTCTGAACAAGTGTTACTGTTTTCTGCACAAAAGAGATTCTGCGAAGCAATGGGAACACTTCTGCTTCCCAGGCACAGAGAAGGTGCTAGCAGGGAATTCTCTGCCTGCCTTTCCCCAGTGCTCTGCAAGCTCTCCAGGACAACATAGAATCTGGGGCTCTGTGCTTTCTTTCGTTCTGAACAAGTGTTACTGTTTTCTGCACAAAAGCAATTCTGCGAAGCAATGTGAACACTTCTGCTTCCCAGGCACAGAGAAGGTGCTAGCAGGGAATTCTCTGCCTGCCTTTCCCCAGTGCTCTGCAAGCTCTCCAGGACAACATAGAATCTGGGGCTCTGTGCTTTCTTTCATTCTGAACAATTGTTACTGTTTTCTGCACAAAAGCGATTTTGCGAAGCAATGGGAACACTTCTGCTTCCCAGGCACAGAGAAGGTGCTAGCAGGGAATTCTCTGCCTGCCTTTCCCCAGTGCTCTGCAAGCTCTCCAGGACAACATCAAATCTGGGGCTCTGTGCTTTCTTTCGTTCTGAACAAGTGTTACTGTTTTCTGCACAAAAGCGATTCTTGCGAAGCAATGTGAACACTTCTGCTTCCCAGGCACAGAGAAGGTGCTAGCAGGGAATTCTCTGCCTGCCTTTCCCCAGTGCTCTGCAAGCTCTCCAGGACAACATAGAATCTGGGGCTCTGTGCTTTCTTTCGTTCTGAACAAGTGTTGCTGTTTTCTGCACAAAAGCGATTCTGAGAAGCAATATGAACACTTCTGCTTCCCAGGCACAGAGAAGGTGCTAGCAGGGAATTCTCTGCCTGCCTTTCCCCAGTGCTCTGCAAGCTCTCCAGGACAACATAGAATCTGGGGCTCTGTGCTTTCTTTCATTCTGAACAAGTGTTGCTGTTTTCTGCACAAAAGCGATTCTGCGAAGCAATGTGAACACTTCTGCTTCCCAGGCACAGAGAAGGTGCTAGCAGGGAATTCTCTGCCTGCCTTTCCCCAGTGCTCTGCAAGCTCTCCAGGACAACATAGAATCTGGGGCTCTGTGCTTTCTTTCGTTCTGAACAAGTGTTACTGTTTTCTGCACAAAAGTGATTCTGCGAAGCAATATGAACACTTCTGATTCCCAGGCACAGAGAAGGTGCTAGCAGGGAATTCTCTGCCTGCCTTTCCCCAGTGCTCTGCAAGCTCTCCAGGACAACAGCAAATCTGGGGCTCTGTGCTTTCTTTCCTTCTGAACAAGTGTTACTGTTTTCTGCACAAAAGCGATTCTGCGAAGCAATGTGAACACTTCTGTTTCCCAGGCACAGAGAAGGTGCTAGCAGGGAATTCTCTGCCTGCCTTTCCCCAGTGCTCTGCAAGCTCTCCAGGACAACAGCAAACCTGGGGCTCTCTGCTTTCTTTCATTCTGAACAAGTGTTACTGTTTTCTGCACAAAAGCGATTCTTGCGAAGCTATGTGAACACTTCTGCTTCCCAGGCACAGAGAAGGTGCTAGCAGGGAATTCTCTGCCTGCCTTTCCCCAGTGCTCTGCAAGCTCTCCAGGACAACATAGAATCTGGGGCTCTGTGCTTTCTTTCGTTCTGAACAAGTGTTACTGTTTTCTGCACAAAAGCGATTCTGCGAAGCAATGTGAACACTTCTGCTTCCCAGGCACAGAGAAGGTGCTAGCAGGGAATTCTCTGCCTGCCTTTCCCCAGTGTTCTGCAAGCTCTCCAGGACAATACAGAATCTGGGGCTCTGTGCTTTCTTTCGTTCTGAACAAGTGTTACTGTTTTCTGCACAAAAGCGATTCTGCGAAGCAATGTGAACACTTCTGCTTCCCAGGCACAGAGAAGGTGCTAGCAGGGAATTCTCTGCCTGCCTTTCCCCAGTGCTCTGCAAGCTCTCCAGGACAACATAGAATCTGGGGCTCTGTGCTTTCTTTCGTTCTAACAAGTGTTAGTGTTTTCTGCACAAAAGCGATTCTTGCGAAGCAATGTGAACACTTCTGGTTCCCAGGCACAGAGAAGGTGCTAGCAGGGAATTCTCTGCCTGCCTTTCCCCAGTGCTCTGCAAGCTCTCCAGGACAACAGCAAATCTGGGGCTCTGTGCTTTCTTTCGTTCTGAACAAGTGTTACTGTTTTCTGCACAAAAGAGATTCTGCGAAGCAATGGGAACACTTCTGCTTCCCAGGCACAGAGAAGGTGCTAGCAGGGAATTCTCTGCCTGCCTTTCCCCAGTGCTCTGCAAGCTCTCCAGGACAACATAGAATCTGGGGCTCTGTGCTTTCTTTCGTTCTGAACAAGTGTTAGTGTTTTCTGCACAAAAGCAATTCTGCGAAGCAATGTGAACACTTCTGCTTCCCAGGCACAGAGAAGGTGCTAGCAGGGAATTCTCTGCCTGCCTTTCCCCAGTGCTCTGCAAGCTCTCCAGGACAACATAGAATCTGGGGCTCTGTGCTTTCTTTCATTCTGAACAATTGTTACTGTTTTCTGCACAAAAGCGATTTTGCGAAGCAATGTGAACACTTCTGGTTCCCAGGCACAGAGAAGGTGCTAGCAGGGAATTCTCTGCCTGCCTTTCCCCAGTGCTCTGCAAGCTCTCCAGGACAACGTCAAATCTGGGGCTCTGTGCTTTCTTTCGTTCTGAACAAGTGTTACTGTTTTCTGCACAAAAGCGATTCTTGCGAAGCAATGTGAACACTTCTGCTTCCCAGGCACAGAGAAGGTGCTAGCAGGGAATTCTCTGCCTGCCTTTCCCCAGTGCTCTGCAAGCTCTCCAGGACAACATAGAATCTGGGGCTCTGTGCTTTCTTTCCTTCTGAACAAGTGTTACTGTTTTCTGCACAAAAGCGATTCTGCGAAGCAATGTGAACACTTCTGCTTCCCAGGCACAGAGAAGGTGCTAGCAGGGAATTCTCTGCCTGCCTTTCCCCAGTGCTCTGCAAGCTCTCCAGGACAACATAGAATCTGGGGCTCTGTGCTTTCTTTCGTTCTAACAACTGTTAGATTTTTCTGCACAAAAGCTATTCTTGCGAAGCAATGTGAACACTTCTGCTTCCCAGGCACAGAGAAGGTGCTAGCAGGGAATTCTCTGCCTGCCTTTCCCCAGTGCTCTGCAAGCTCTCCAGGACAATAGCAAATCTGGGGCTCTGTGCTTTCTTTCGTTCTGAACAAGTGTTAGTGTTTTCTGCACAAAAGCGATTCTGCGAAGCAATGTGAACACTTCTGCTTCCCAGGCACAGAGAAGGTGCTAGCAGGGAATTCTCTGCCTGCCTTTCCCCAGTGCTCTGCAAGCTCTCCAGGACAACATAGAATCTGGGGCTCTGTGCTTTCTTTCGTTCTGAACAAGTGTTACTCTTTTCTTCACAAAAGCGATTCTGCGAAGCAATGGGAACACTTCTGTTTCCCAGGCACAGAGAAGGTGCTAGCAGGGAATTCTCTGCCTGCCTTTCCCCAGTGCTCTGCAAGCTCTCCAGGACAACATAGAATCTGGGGCTCTCTGCTTTCTTTCGTTCTGAACAAGTGTTACTGTTTTCTGCACAAAAGCGATTCTGCGAAGCAATGTGAACACTTCTGCTTCCCAGGCACAGAGAAGGTGCTAGCAGGGAATTCTCTGCCTGCCTTTCCCCAGTGTTCTGCAAGCTCTCCAGGACAATATAGAATCTGGGGCTCTGTGCTTTCTTTCGTTCTGAACAAGTGTTACTGTTTTCTGCACAAAAGCGATTCTGCGAAGCAATGGGAACACTTCTGTTTCCCAGGCACAGAGAAGGTGCTAGCAGGGAATTCTCTGCCTGCCTTTCCCCAGTGCTCTGCAAGCTCTCCAGGACAACATAGAATCTGGGGCTCTGTGCTTTCTTTCGTTCTGAACAAGTGTTAGTGTTTTCTGCACAAAAGCGATTCTGCGAAGCAATGTGAACACTTCTGCTTCCCAGGCACAGAGAAGGTGCTAGCAGGGAATTCTCTGCCTGCCTTTCCCCAGTGCTCTGCAAGCTCTCCAGGACAACATAGAATCTGGGGCTCTGTGCTTTCTTTCGTTCTAACAAGTGTTAGTGTTTTCTGCACAAAAGCGATTCTTGCGAAGCAATGTGAACACTTCTGGTTCCCAGGCACAGAGAAGGTGCTAGCAGGGAATTCTCTGCCTGCCTTTCCCCAGTGCTCTGCAAGCTCTCCAGGACAACAGCAAATCTGGGGCTCTGTGCTTTCTTTCGTTCTGAACAAGTGTTACTGTTTTCTGCACAAAAGAGATTCTGCGAAGCAATGGGAACACTTCTGCTTCCCAGGCACAGAGAAGGTGCTAGCAGGGAATTCTCTGCCTGCCTTTCCCCAGTGCTCTGCAAGCTCTCCAGGACAACATAGAATCTGGGGCTCTGTGCTTTCTTTCGTTCTGAACAAGTGTTACTGTTTTCTGCACAAAAGCAATTCTGCGAAGCAATGTGAACACTTCTGCTTCCCAGGCACAGAGAAGGTGCTAGCAGGGAATTCTCTGCCTGCCTTTCCCCAGTGCTCTGCAAGCTCTCCAGGACAACATAGAATCTGGGGCTCTGTGCTTTCTTTCATTCTGAACAATTGTTACTGTTTTCTGCACAAAAGCGATTTTGCGAAGCAATGGGAACACTTCTGCTTCCCAGGCACAGAGAAGGTGCTAGCAGGGAATTCTCTGCCTGCCTTTCCCCAGTGCTCTGCAAGCTCTCCAGGACAACATCAAATCTGGGGCTCTGTGCTTTCTTTCGTTCTGAACAAGTGTTACTGTTTTCTGCACAAAAGCGATTCTTGCGAAGCAATGTGAACACTTCTGCTTCCCAGGCACAGAGAAGGTGCTAGCAGGGAATTCTCTGCCTGCCTTTCCCCAGTGCTCTGCAAGCTCTCCAGGACAACATAGAATCTGGGGCTCTGTGCTTTCTTTCGTTCTGAACAAGTGTTGCTGTTTTCTGCACAAAAGCGATTCTGAGAAGCAATATGAACACTTCTGCTTCCCAGGCACAGAGAAGGTGCTAGCAGGGAATTCTCTGCCTGCCTTTCCCCAGTGCTCTGCAAGCTCTCCAGGACAACATAGAATCTGGGGCTCTGTGCTTTCTTTCATTCTGAACAAGTGTTGCTGTTTTCTGCACAAAAGCGATTCTGCGAAGCAATGTGAACACTTCTGCTTCCCAGGCACAGAGAAGGTGCTAGCAGGGAATTCTCTGCCTGCCTTTCCCCAGTGCTCTGCAAGCTCTCCAGGACAACATAGAATCTGGGGCTCTGTGCTTTCTTTCGTTCTGAACAAGTGTTACTGTTTTCTGCACAAAAGTGATTCTGCGAAGCAATATGAACACTTCTGATTCCCAGGCACAGAGAAGGTGCTAGCAGGGAATTCTCTGCCTGCCTTTCCCCAGTGCTCTGCAAGCTCTCCAGGACAACAGCAAATCTGGGGCTCTGTGCTTTCTTTCGTTCTGAACAAGTGTTACTGTTTTCTGCACAAAAGCGATTCTGCGAAGCAATGTGAACACTTCTGTTTCCCAGGCACAGAGAAGGTGCTAGCAGGGAATTCTCTGCCTGCCTTTCCCCAGTGCTCTGCAAGCTCTCCAGGACAACAGCAAACCTGGGGCTCTCTGCTTTCTTTCATTCTGAACAAGTGTTACTGTTTTCTGCACAAAAGCGATTCTTGCGAAGCTATGTGAACACTTCTGCTTCCCAGGCACAGAGAAGGTGCTAGCAGGGAATTCTCTGCCTGCCTTTCCCCAGTGCTCTGCAAGCTCTCCAGGACAACATAGAATCTGGGGCTCTGTGCTTTCTTTCGTTCTGAACAAGTGTTACTGTTTTCTGCACAAAAGCGATTCTGCGAAGCAATGTGAACACTTCTGCTTCCCAGGCACAGAGAAGGTGCTAGCAGGGAATTCTCTGCCTGCCTTTCCCCAGTGTTCTGCAAGCTCTCCAGGACAATACAGAATCTGGGGCTCTGTGCTTTCTTTCGTTCTGAACAAGTGTTACTGTTTTCTGCACAAAAGCGATTCTGCGAAGCAATGTGAACACTTCTGCTTCCCAGGCACAGAGAAGGTGCTAGCAGGGAATTCTCTGCCTGCCTTTCCCCAGTGCTCTGCAAGCTCTCCAGGACAACATAGAATCTGGGGCTCTGTGCTTTCTTTCGTTCTAACAAGTGTTAGTGTTTTCTGCACAAAAGCGATTCTTGCGAAGCAATGTGAACACTTCTGGTTCCCAGGCACAGAGAAGGTGCTAGCAGGGAATTCTCTGCCTGCCTTTCCCCAGTGCTCTGCAAGCTCTCCAGGACAACAGCAAATCTGGGGCTCTGTGCTTTCTTTCGTTCTGAACAAGTGTTACTGTTTTCTGCACAAAAGAGATTCTGCGAAGCAATGGGAACACTTCTGCTTCCCAGGCACAGAGAAGGTGCTAGCAGGGAATTCTCTGCCTGCCTTTCCCCAGTGCTCTGCAAGCTCTCCAGGACAACATAGAATCTGGGGCTCTGTGCTTTCTTTCGTTCTGAACAAGTGTTAGTGTTTTCTGCACAAAAGCAATTCTGCGAAGCAATGTGAACACTTCTGCTTCCCAGGCACAGAGAAGGTGCTAGCAGGGAATTCTCTGCCTGCCTTTCCCCAGTGCTCTGCAAGCTCTCCAGGACAACATAGAATCTGGGGCTCTGTGCTTTCTTTCATTCTGAACAATTGTTACTGTTTTCTGCACAAAAGCGATTTTGCGAAGCAATGTGAACACTTCTGGTTCCCAGGCACAGAGAAGGTGCTAGCAGGGAATTCTCTGCCTGCCTTTCCCCAGTGCTCTGCAAGCTCTCCAGGACAACGTCAAATCTGGGGCTCTGTGCTTTCTTTCGTTCTGAACAAGTGTTACTGTTTTCTGCACAAAAGCGATTCTTGCGAAGCAATGTGAACACTTCTGCTTCCCAGGCACAGAGAAGGTGCTAGCAGGGAATTCTCTGCCTGCCTTTCCCCAGTGCTCTGCAAGCTCTCCAGGACAACATAGAATCTGGGGCTCTGTGCTTTCTTTCCTTCTGAACAAGTGTTACTGTTTTCTGCACAAAAGCGATTCTGCGAAGCAATGTGAACACTTCTGCTTCCCAGGCACAGAGAAGGTGCTAGCAGGGAATTCTCTGCCTGCCTTTCCCCAGTGCTCTGCAAGCTCTCCAGGACAACATAGAATCTGGGGCTCTGTGCTTTCTTTCGTTCTAACAACTGTTAGATTTTTCTGCACAAAAGCTATTCTTGCGAAGCAATGTGAACACTTCTGCTTCCCAGGCACAGAGAAGGTGCTAGCAGGGAATTCTCTGCCTGCCTTTCCCCAGTGCTCTGCAAGCTCTCCAGGACAATAGCAAATCTGGGGCTCTGTGCTTTCTTTCGTTCTGAACAAGTGTTAGTGTTTTCTGCACAAAAGCGATTCTGCGAAGCAATGTGAACACTTCTGCTTCCCAGGCACAGAGAAGGTGCTAGCAGGGAATTCTCTGCCTGCCTTTCCCCAGTGCTCTGCAAGCTCTCCAGGACAACATAGAATCTGGGGCTCTGTGCTTTCTTTCGTTCTGAACAAGTGTTACTCTTTTCTTCACAAAAGCGATTCTTGCGAAGCAATGTGAACACTTCTGCTTCCCAGGCACAGAGAAGGTGCTAGCAAGGAATTGTATGCCTGCCTTTCCCCAGTGCTCTGCAAGCTCTCCAGGACAACATAGAATCTGGTGCTCTCTAGTTTCTTTCATTCTGAACAAGTGTTACTGTTTTCTGCACAAAAGCGATTCTGCGAAGCAATGTGAACACTTCTGCTTCCCAGGCACAGAGAAGGTGCTAGCAGGGAATTCTCTGCCTGCCTTTCCCCAGTGCTCTGCAAGCTCTCCAGGACAACATAGAATCTGGGGCTCTGTGCTTTCTTTCGTTCTGAACAAGTGTTAGTGTTTTCTGCACAAAAGCGATTCTGCGAAGCAATGTGAACACTTCTGCTTCCCAGGCACAGAGAAGGTGCTATCAGGGAATTCTCTGCCTGCCTTTCCCCAATGCTCTACAAGCTCTCCAGGACAACAGCAAATCTGGGGCTCTGTGCTTTCTTTCGTTCTGAACAAGTGTTACTGTTTTCTGCACAAAAGCGATTCTTGCGAAGCTATGTGAACACTTCTGCTTCCCAGGCACAGAGAAGGTGCTATCAGGGAATTCTCTGCCTGCCTTTCCCCAGTGCTCTGCAAGCTCTCCAGGACAACATAGAATCTGGGGCTCTGTGCTTTCTTTCGTTCTGAACAAGTGTTACTGTTTTCTGCACAAAAGCGATTCTGCGAAGCAATATGAACACTTCTGCTTCCCAGGCACAGAGAAGGTGCTAGCAGGGAATTCTCTGCCTGCCTTTCCCCAGTGCTCTGCAAGCTCTCCAGGACAACATAGAATCTGGGGCTCTGTGCTTTCTTTCGTTCTGAACAAGTGTTAGTGTTTTCTGCACAAAAGCGATTCTGCGAAGCAATGTGAACACTTCTGCTTCCCAGGCACAGAGAAGGTGCTAGCAGGGAATTCTCTGCCTGCCTTTCCCCAGTGCTCTGCAAGCTCTCCAGGACAACATAGAATCTGGGGCTCTGTGCTTTCTTTCGTTCTAACAAGTGTTAGTGTTTTCTGCACAAAAGCTATTCTTGCGAAGCAATGTGAACACTTCTGCTTCCCAGGCACAGAGAAGGTGCTAGCAGGGAATTCTCTGCCTGCCTTTCCCCAGTGCTCTGCAAGCTCTCCAGGACAACAGCAAATCTGGGGCTCTGTGCTTTCTTTCGTTCTGAACATGTGTTAGTGTTTTCTGCACAAAAGCGATTCTGCGAAGCAATGTGAACACTTCTGCTTCCCAGGCACAGAGAAGGTGCTAGCAGGGAATTCTCTGCCTGCCTTTCCCCAGTGCTCTGCAAGCTCTCCAGGACAACATAGAATCTGGGGCTCTGTGCTTTCTTTCGTTCTGAACAAGTGTTACTCTTTTCTTCACAAAAGCGATTCTTGCGAAGCAATGTGAACACTTCTGCTTCCCAGGCACAGAGAAGGTGCTAGCAAGGAATTCTCTGCCTGCCTTTCCCCAGTGCTCTGCAAGCTCTCCAGGACAACATAGAATCTGGTGCTCTCTAGTTTCTTTCATTCTGAACAAGTGTTACTGTTTTCTGCACAAAAGCGATTCTGCGAAGCAATGTGAACACTTCTGCTTCCCAGGCACAGAGAAGGTGCTAGCAGGGAATTCTCTGCCTGCCTTTCCCCAGTGCTCTGCAAGCTCTCCAGGACAACAGCAAATCTGGGGCTCTGTGCTTTCTTTCGTTCTGAACAAGTGTTAGTGTTTTCTGCACAAAAGCGATTCTGCGAAGCAATGTGAACACTTCTGCTTCCCAGGCACAGAGAAGGTGCTATCAGGGAATTCTTTGCCTGCCTTTCCCCAATGCTCTACAAGCTCTCCAGGACAACATAGAATCTGGGGCTCTGTGCTTTCTTTCGTTCTGAACAAGTGTTACTGTTTTCTGCACAAAAGCGATTCTTGCGAAGCTATGTGAACACTTCTGCTTCCCAGGCACAGAGAAGGTGCTAGCAGGGAATTCTCTGCCTGCCTTTCCCCAGTGCTCTGCAAGCTCTCCAGGACAACATAGAATCTGGGGCTCTGTGCTTTCTTTCGTTCTGAACAAGTGTTACTGTTTTCTGCACAAAAGCGATTCTGCGAAGCAATATGAACACTTCTGCTTCCCAGGCACAGAGAAGGTGCTAGCAGGGAATTCTCTGCCTGCCTTTCCCCAGTGCTCTGCAAGCTCTCCAGGACAACATAGAATCTGGGGCTCTGTGCTTTCTTTCGTTCTGAACAAGTGTTAGTGTTTTCTGCACAAAAGCGATTCTGCGAAGCAATGTGAACACTTCTGCTTCCCAGGCACAGAGAAGGTGCTAGCAGGGAATTCTCTGCCTGCCTTTCCCCAGTGCTCTGCAAGCTCTCCAGGACAACATAGAATCTGGGGCTCTGTGCTTTCTTTCGTTCTAACAAGTGTTAGTGTTTTCTGCACAAAAGCTATTCTTGCGAAGCAATGTGAACACTTCTGCTTCCCAGGCACAGAGAAGGTGCTAGCAGGGAATTCTCTGCCTGCCTTTCCCCAGTGCTCTGCAAGCTCTCCAGGACAACATAGAATCTGGGGCTCTGTGCTTTCTTTCGTTCTGAACAAGTGTTAGTGTTTTCTGCACAAAAGCGATTCTGCGAAGCAATGTGAACACTTCTGCTTCCCAGGCACAGAGAAGGTGCTAGCAGGGAATTCTCTGCCTGCCTTTCCCCAGTGCTCTGCAAGCTCTCCAGGACAACATAGAATCTGGGGCTCTGTGCTTTCTTTCGTTCTAACAAGTGTTAGTGTTTTCTGCACAAAAGCTATTCTTGCGAAGCAATGTGAACACTTCTGCTTCCCAGGCACAGAGAAGGTGCTAGCAGGGAATTCTTTGCCTGCCTTTCCCCAATGCTCTACAAGCTCTCCAGGACAACATAGAATCTGGGGCTCTGTGCTTTCTTTCGTTCTGAACAAGTGTTACTGTTTTCTGCACAAAAGCGATTCTTGCGAAGCTATGTGAACACTTCTGCTTCCCAGGCACAGAGAAGGTGCTAGCAGGGAATTCTCTGCCTGCCTTTCCCCAGTGCTCTGCAAGCTCTCCAGGACAACATAGAATCTGGGGCTCTGTGCTTTCTTTCGTTCTGAACAAGTGTTACTGTTTTCTGCACAAAAGCGATTCTGCGAAGCAATACGAACACTTCTGCTTCCCAGGCACAGAGAAGGTGCTAGCAGGGAATTCTCTGCCTGCCTTTCCCCAGTGCTCTGCAAGCTCTCCAGGACAACATAGAATCTGGGGCTCTGTGCTTTCTTTCGTTCTGAACAAGTGTTAGTGTTTTCTGCACAAAAGCGATTCTGCGAAGCAATGTGAACACTTCTGCTTCCCAGGCACAGAGAAGGTGCTATCAGGGAATTCTCTGCCTGCCTTTCCCCAGTGCTCTGCAAGCTCTCCAGGACAACATAGAATCTGGGGCTCTGTGCTTTCTTTCGTTCTAACAAGTGTTAGTGTTTTCTGCACAAAAGCTATTCTTGCGAAGCAATGTGAACACTTCTGCTTCCCAGGCACAGAGAAGGTGCTAGCAGGGAATTCTCTGCCTGCCTTTCCCCAGTGCTCTGCAAGCTCTCCAGGACAACAGCAAATCTGGGGCTCTGTGCTTTCTTTCGTTCTGAACAAGTGTTACTGATTTCTGCACAAAAGCGATTCTGAGAAGCGATATGAACACTTCTGCTTCCCAGGCACAGAGAAGGTGCTAGCAGGGAATTCTCTGCCTGCCTTTCCCCAGTGCTCTGCAAGCTCTCCAGGACAACAGCAAATCTGGGGCTCTGTGCTTTCTTTCGTTCTGAACATGTGTTAGTGTTTTCTGCACAAAAGCGATTCTGCGAAGCAATGTGAACACTTCTGCTTCCCAGGCACAGAGAAGGTGCTAGCAGGGAATTCTCTGCCTGCCTTTCCCCAGTGCTCTGCAAGCTCTCCAGGACAACATAGAATCTGGGGCTCTGTGCTTTCTTTCGTTCTGAACAAGTGTTACTGTTTTCTGCACAAAAGCGATTCTTGTGAAGCAATGTGAACACTTCTGCTTCCCAGGCACAGAGAAGGTGCTAGCAGGGAATTCTCTGCCTGCCTTTCCCCAGTGCTCTGCAAGCTCTCCAGGACAACATAGAATCTGGGGCTCTGTGCTTTCTTTCATTCTGAACAATTGTTACTGTTTTCTGCACAAAAGCGATTCTTGTGAAGCAATGTGAACACTTCTGCTTCCCAGGCACAGAGAAGGTGCTAGCAGGGAATTCTCTGCCTGCCTTTCCCCAGTGCTCTGCAAGCTCTCCAGGACAACAGCAAATCTGGGGCTCTGTGCTTTCTTTCGTTCTGAACAAGTGTTACTGTTTTCTGCACAAAAGAGATTCTGCGAAGCAATGTGAACACTTCTGCTTCCCAGGCACAGAGAAGGTGCTAGCAGGGAATTCTTTGCCTGCCTTTCCCCAATGCTCTACAAGCTCTCCAGGACAACATAGAATCTGGGGCTCTGTGCTTTCTTTCGTTCTGAACAAGTGTTACTGTTTTCTGCACAAAAGCGATTCTTGCGAAGCTATGTGAACACTTCTGCTTCCCAGGCACAGAGAAGGTGCTAGCAGGGAATTCTCTGCCTGCCTTTCCCCAGTGCTCTGCAAGCTCTCCAGGACAACATAGAATCTGGGGCTCTGTGCTTTCTTTCGTTCTGAACAAGTGTTACTGTTTTCTGCACAAAAGCGATTCTGCGAAGCAATATGAACACTTCTGCTTCCCAGGCACAGAGAAGGTGCTAGCAGGGAATTCTCTGCCTGCCTTTCCCCAGTGTTCTGCAAGCTCTCCAGGACAACATAGAATCTGGGGCTCTGTGCTTTCTTTCGTTCTGAACAAGTGTTAGTGTTTTCTGCACAAAAGCGATTCTGCGAAGCAATGGGAACACTTCTGTTTCCCAGGCACAGAGAAGGTGCTAGCAGGGAATTCTCTGCCTGCCTTTCCCCAGTGCTCTGCAAGCTCTCCAGGACAACATAAAATCTGGGGCTCTGTGCTTTCTTTCGTTCTGAACAAGTGTTAGTGTTTTCTGCACAAAAGCGATTCTGCGAAGCAATGTGAACACTTCTGCTTCCCAGGCACAGAGAAGGTGCTAGCAGGGAATTCTCTGCCTGCCTTTCCCCAGTGCTCTGCAAGCTCTCCAGGACAACATAGAATCTGGGGCTCTGTGCTTTCTTTCGTTCTAACAAGTGTTAGTGTTTTCTGCACAAAAGCTATTCTTGCGAAGCAATGTGAACACTTCTGGTTCCCAGGCACAGAGAAGGTGCTAGCAGGGAATTCTCTGCCTGCCTTTCCCCAGTGCTCTGCAAGCTCTCCAGGACAACATAGAATCTGGGGCTCTCTGCTTTCTTTCGTTCTGAACAAGTGTTACTGTTTTCTGCACAAAAGAGATTCTGCGAAGCAATGTGAACACTTCTGCTTCCCAGGCACAGAGAAGGTGCTAGCAGGGAATTCTCTGCCTGCCTTTCCCCAGTGCTCTGCAAGCTCTCCAGGACAACATAGAATCTGGGGCTCTGTGCTTTCTTTCGTTCTGAACAAGTGTTACTGTTTTCTGCACAAAAGCGATTCTGCGAAGCAATGTGAACACTTCTGCTTCCCAGGCACAGAGAAGGTGCTAGCAGGGAATTCTCTGCCTGCCTTTCCCCAGTGCTCTGCAAGCTCTCCAGGACAACATAGAATCTGGGGCTCTGTGCTTTCTTTCATTCTGAACAAGTGTTACTGTTTTCTGCACAAAAGCGATTTTGCGAAGCAATGGGAACACTTCTGTTTCCCAGGCACAGAGAAGGTGCTAGCAGGGAATTCTCTGCCTGCCTTTCCCCAGTGCTCTGCAAGCTCTCCAGGACAACATAGAATCTGGGGCTCTGTGCTTTCTTTCCTTCTGAACAAGTGTTAGTGTTTTCTGCACAAAAGCGATTCTGAGAAGCAATGTGAACACTTCTGCTTCCCAGGCACAGAGAAGGTGCTAGCAGGGAATTCTCTGCCTGCCTTTCCCCAGTGCTCTGCAAGCTCTCCAGGACAACATAGAATCTGGGGCTCTGTGCTTTCTTTCGTTCTAACAACTGTTAGTGTTTTCTGCACAAAAGCTATTCTTGCGAAGCAATGTGAACACTTCTGCTTCCCAGGCACAGAGAAGGTGCTAGCAGGGAATTCTCTGCCTGCCTTTCCCCAGTGCTCTGCAAGCTCTCCAGGACAACAGCAAATCTGGGGCTCTGTGCTTTCTTTCGTTCTGAACATGTGTTAGTGTTTTCTGCACAGAAGCGATTCTGCGAAGCAATGTGAACACTTCTGCTTCCCAGGCACAGAGAAGGTGCTAGCAGGGAATTCTCTGCCTGCCTTTCCCCAGTGCTCTGCAAGCTCTCCAGGACAACATAGAATCTGGGGCTCTGTGCTTTCTTTCGTTCTGAACAAGTGTTACTCTTTTCTTCACAAAAGCGATTCTTGCGAAGCAATGTGAACACTTCTGCTTCCCAGGCACAGAGAAGGTGCTAGCAGGGAATTCTCTGCCTGCCTTTCCCCAGTGCTCTGCAAGCTCTCCAGGACAACATAGAATCTGGGGCTCTGTGCTTTCTTTCGTTCTGAACAAGTGTTAGTGTTTTCTGCACAAAAGCGATTCTGCGAAGCAATGTGAACACTTCTGCTTCCCAGGCACAGAGAAGGTGCTAGCAGGGAATTCTCTGCCTGCCTTTCCCCAGTGCTCTGCAAGCTCTCCAGGACAACATAGAATCTGGGGCTCTGTGCTTTCTTTCGTTCTAACAAGTGTTAGTGTTTTCTGCACAAAAGCTATTCTTGCGAAGCAATGTGAACACTTCTGCTTCCCAGGCACAGAGAAGGTGCTAGCAGGGAATTCTTTGCCTGCCTTTCCCCAATGCTCTACAAGCTCTCCAGGACAACATAGAATCTGGGGCTCTGTGCTTTCTTTCGTTCTGAACAAGTGTTACTGTTTTCTGCACAAAAGCGATTCTTGCGAAGCTATGTGAACACTTCTGCTTCCCAGGCACAGAGAAGGTGCTAGCAGGGAATTCTCTGCCTGCCTTTCCCCAGTGCTCTGCAAGCTCTCCAGGACAACATAGAATCTGGGGCTCTGTGCTTTCTTTCGTTCTGAACAAGTGTTACTGTTTTCTGCACAAAAGCGATTCTGCGAAGCAATACGAACACTTCTGCTTCCCAGGCACAGAGAAGGTGCTAGCAGGGAATTCTCTGCCTGCCTTTCCCCAGTGCTCTGCAAGCTCTCCAGGACAACATAGAATCTGGGGCTCTGTGCTTTCTTTCGTTCTGAACAAGTGTTAGTGTTTTCTGCACAAAAGCGATTCTGCGAAGCAATGTGAACACTTCTGCTTCCCAGGCACAGAGAAGGTGCTATCAGGGAATTCTCTGCCTGCCTTTCCCCAGTGCTCTGCAAGCTCTCCAGGACAACATAGAATCTGGGGCTCTGTGCTTTCTTTCGTTCTAACAAGTGTTAGTGTTTTCTGCACAAAAGCTATTCTTGCGAAGCAATGTGAACACTTCTGCTTCCCAGGCACAGAGAAGGTGCTAGCAGGGAATTCTCTGCCTGCCTTTCCCCAGTGCTCTGCAAGCTCTCCAGGACAACAGCAAATCTGGGGCTCTGTGCTTTCTTTCGTTCTGAACAAGTGTTACTGATTTCTGCACAAAAGCGATTCTGAGAAGCGATATGAACACTTCTGCTTCCCAGGCACAGAGAAGGTGCTAGCAGGGAATTCTCTGCCTGCCTTTCCCCAGTGCTCTGCAAGCTCTCCAGGACAACAGCAAATCTGGGGCTCTGTGCTTTCTTTCGTTCTGAACATGTGTTAGTGTTTTCTGCACAAAAGCGATTCTGCGAAGCAATGTGAACACTTCTGCTTCCCAGGCACAGAGAAGGTGCTAGCAGGGAATTCTCTGCCTGCCTTTCCCCAGTGCTCTGCAAGCTCTCCAGGACAACATAGAATCTGGGGCTCTGTGCTTTCTTTCGTTCTGAACAAGTGTTACTGTTTTCTGCACAAAAGCGATTCTTGTGAAGCAATGTGAACACTTCTGCTTCCCAGGCACAGAGAAGGTGCTAGCAGGGAATTCTCTGCCTGCCTTTCCCCAGTGCTCTGCAAGCTCTCCAGGACAACATAGAATCTGGGGCTCTGTGCTTTCTTTCATTCTGAACAATTGTTACTGTTTTCTGCACAAAAGCGATTCTTGTGAAGCAATGTGAACACTTCTGCTTCCCAGGCACAGAGAAGGTGCTAGCAGGGAATTCTCTGCCTGCCTTTCCCCAGTGCTCTGCAAGCTCTCCAGGACAACAGCAAATCTGGGGCTCTGTGCTTTCTTTCGTTCTGAACAAGTGTTACTGTTTTCTGCACAAAAGAGATTCTGCGAAGCAATGTGAACACTTCTGCTTCCCAGGCACAGAGAAGGTGCTAGCAGGGAATTCTTTGCCTGCCTTTCCCCAATGCTCTACAAGCTCTCCAGGACAACATAGAATCTGGGGCTCTGTGCTTTCTTTCGTTCTGAACAAGTGTTACTGTTTTCTGCACAAAAGCGATTCTTGCGAAGCTATGTGAACACTTCTGCTTCCCAGGCACAGAGAAGGTGCTAGCAGGGAATTCTCTGCCTGCCTTTCCCCAGTGCTCTGCAAGCTCTCCAGGACAACATAGAATCTGGGGCTCTGTGCTTTCTTTCGTTCTGAACAAGTGTTACTGTTTTCTGCACAAAAGCGATTCTGCGAAGCAATATGAACACTTCTGCTTCCCAGGCACAGAGAAGGTGCTAGCAGGGAATTCTCTGCCTGCCTTTCCCCAGTGTTCTGCAAGCTCTCCAGGACAACATAGAATCTGGGGCTCTGTGCTTTCTTTCGTTCTGAACAAGTGTTAGTGTTTTCTGCACAAAAGCGATTCTGCGAAGCAATGGGAACACTTCTGTTTCCCAGGCACAGAGAAGGTGCTAGCAGGGAATTCTCTGCCTGCCTTTCCCCAGTGCTCTGCAAGCTCTCCAGGACAACATAAAATCTGGGGCTCTGTGCTTTCTTTCGTTCTGAACAAGTGTTAGTGTTTTCTGCACAAAAGCGATTCTGCGAAGCAATGTGAACACTTCTGCTTCCCAGGCACAGAGAAGGTGCTAGCAGGGAATTCTCTGCCTGCCTTTCCCCAGTGCTCTGCAAGCTCTCCAGGACAACATAGAATCTGGGGCTCTGTGCTTTCTTTCGTTCTAACAAGTGTTAGTGTTTTCTGCACAAAAGCTATTCTTGCGAAGCAATGTGAACACTTCTGGTTCCCAGGCACAGAGAAGGTGCTAGCAGGGAATTCTCTGCCTGCCTTTCCCCAGTGCTCTGCAAGCTCTCCAGGACAACATAGAATCTGGGGCTCTCTGCTTTCTTTCGTTCTGAACAAGTGTTACTGTTTTCTGCACAAAAGAGATTCTGCGAAGCAATGTGAACACTTCTGCTTCCCAGGCACAGAGAAGGTGCTAGCAGGGAATTCTCTGCCTGCCTTTCCCCAGTGCTCTGCAAGCTCTCCAGGACAACATAGAATCTGGGGCTCTGTGCTTTCTTTCGTTCTGAACAAGTGTTACTGTTTTCTGCACAAAAGCGATTCTGCGAAGCAATGTGAACACTTCTGCTTCCCAGGCACAGAGAAGGTGCTAGCAGGGAATTCTCTGCCTGCCTTTCCCCAGTGCTCTGCAAGCTCTCCAGGACAACATAGAATCTGGGGCTCTGTGCTTTCTTTCATTCTGAACAAGTGTTACTGTTTTCTGCACAAAAGCGATTTTGCGAAGCAATGGGAACACTTCTGTTTCCCAGGCACAGAGAAGGTGCTAGCAGGGAATTCTCTGCCTGCCTTTCCCCAGTGCTCTGCAAGCTCTCCAGGACAACATAGAATCTGGGGCTCTGTGCTTTCTTTCCTTCTGAACAAGTGTTAGTGTTTTCTGCACAAAAGCGATTCTGAGAAGCAATGTGAACACTTCTGCTTCCCAGGCACAGAGAAGGTGCTAGCAGGGAATTCTCTGCCTGCCTTTCCCCAGTGCTCTGCAAGCTCTCCAGGACAACATAGAATCTGGGGCTCTGTGCTTTCTTTCGTTCTAACAACTGTTAGTGTTTTCTGCACAAAAGCTATTCTTGCGAAGCAATGTGAACACTTCTGCTTCCCAGGCACAGAGAAGGTGCTAGCAGGGAATTCTCTGCCTGCCTTTCCCCAGTGCTCTGCAAGCTCTCCAGGACAACAGCAAATCTGGGGCTCTGTGCTTTCTTTCGTTCTGAACATGTGTTAGTGTTTTCTGCACAGAAGCGATTCTGCGAAGCAATGTGAACACTTCTGCTTCCCAGGCACAGAGAAGGTGCTAGCAGGGAATTCTCTGCCTGCCTTTCCCCAGTGCTCTGCAAGCTCTCCAGGACAACATAGAATCTGGGGCTCTGTGCTTTCTTTCGTTCTGAACAAGTGTTACTCTTTTCTTCACAAAAGCGATTCTTGCGAAGCAATGTGAACACTTCTGGTTCCCAGGCACAGAGAAGGTGCTAGCAAGGAATTGTCTGCCTGCCTTTCCCCAGTGCTCTGCAAGCTCTCCAGGACAACATAGAATCTGGTGCTCTCTGCTTTCTTTCATTCTGAACAAGTGTTACTGTTTTCTGCACAAAAGCGATTCTGCGAAGCAATGTGAACACTTCTGCTTCCCAGGCACAGAGAAGGTGCTAGCAGGGAATTCTCTGCCTGCCTTTCCCCAGTGCTCTGCAAGCTCTCCAGGACAACATAGAATCTGGGGCTCTGTGCTTTCTTTCGTTCTAACACCTGTTAGTGTTTTCTGCACAAAAGCTCTTCTTGCGAAGCAATGTGAACACTTCTGGTTCCCAGGCACAGAGAAGGTGCTAGCAGGGAATTCTCTGCCTGCCTTTCCCCAGTGCTCTGCAAGCTCTCCAGGACAATAGCAAATCTGGGGCTCTGTGCTTTCTTTCGTTCTGAACATGTGTTAGTGTTTTCTGCACAAAAGCGATTCTGCGAAGCAATGGGAACACTTCTGTTTCCCAGGCACAGAGAAGGTGCTAGCAGGGAATTCTCTGCCTTTCCCCAGTGCTCTGCAAGCTCTCCAGGACAACATAAAATCTGGGGCTCTGTGCTTTCTTTCGTTCTGAACAAGTGTTACTGTTTTCTGCACAAAAGCGATTCTGCGAAGCAATGTGAACACTTCTGCTTCCCAGGCACAGAGAAGGTGCTAGCAGGGAATTCTCTGCCTGCCTTTCCCCAGTGCTCTGCAAGCTCTCCAGGACAACATAGAATCTGGGGCTCTGTGCTTTCTTTCGTTCTAACAAGTGTTAGTGTTTTCTGCACAAAAGCTATTCTTGCGAAGCAATGTGAACACTTCTGCTTCCCAGGCACAGAGAAGGTGCTAGCAGGGAATTCTCTGCCTGCCTTTCCCCAGTGCTCTGCAAGCTCTCCAGGACAACATAGAATCTGGGGCTCTCTGCTTTCTTTCGTTCTGAACAAGTGTTACTGTTTTCTGCACAAAAGAGATTCTGCGAAGCAATGTGAACACTTCTGCTTCCCAGGCACAGAGAAGGTGCTAGCAGGGAATTCTCTGCCTGCCTTTCCCCAGTGCTCTGCAAGCTCTCCAGGACAACATAGAATGTGGGGCTCTGTGCTTTCTTTCGTTCTGAACAAGTGTTACTGTTTTCTGCACAAAAGCGATTCTGCGAAGCAATGTGAACACTTCTGCTTCCCAGGCACAGAGAAGGTGCTAGCAGGGAATTCTCTGCCTGCCTTTCCCCAGTGCTCTGCAAGCTCTCCAGGACAACATAGAATCTGGGGCTCTGTGCTTTCTTTCATTCTGAACAAGTGTTACTGTTTTCTGCACAAAAGCGATTTTGCGAAGCAATGGGAACACTTCTGTTTCCCAGGCACAGAGAAGGTGCTAGCAGGGAATTCTCTGCCTGCCTTTCCCCAGTGCTCTGCAAGCTCTCCAGGACAACATAGAATCTGGGGCTCTGTGCTTTCTTTCCTTCTGAACAAGTGTTAGTGTTTTCTGCACAAAAGCGATTCTGCGAAGCAATGTGAACACTTCTGCTTCCCAGGCACAGAGAAGGTGCTAGCAGGGAATTCTCTGCCTGCCTTTCCCCAGTGCTCTGCAAGCTCTCCAGGACAACATAGAATCTGGGGCTCTGTGCTTTCTTTCGTTCTAACAACTGTTAGTGTTTTCTGCACAAAAGCTATTCTTGCGAAGCAATGTGAACACTTCTGCTTCCCAGGCACAGAGAAGGTGCTAGCAGGGAATTCTCTGCCTGCCTTTCCCCAGTGCTCTGCAAGCTCTCCAGGACAATAGCAAATCTGGGGCTCTGTGCTTTCTTTCGTTCTGAACATGTGTTAGTGTTTTCTGCACAAAAGCGATTCTGCGAAGCAATGTGAACACTTCTGCTTTCCAGGCACAGAGAAGGTGCTAGCAGGGAATTCTCTGCCTGCCTTTCCCCAGTGCTCTGCAAGCTCTCCAGGACAACATAGAATCTGGGGCTCTGTGCTTTCTTTCGTTCTGAACAAGTGTTACTCTTTTCTTCACAAAGGCGATTCTGCGAAGCAATGTGAACACTTCTGCTTCCCAGGCACAGAGAAGGTGCTAGCAAGGAATTGTCTGCCTGCCTTTCCCCAGTGCTCTGCAAGCTCTCCAGGACAACAGCAAACCTGGGGCTCTGTGCTTTCTTTCATTCTGAACAAGTGTTACTGTTTTCTGCACAAAAGCGATTCTGCGAAGCAATGTGAACACTTCTGCTTCCCAGGCACAGAGAAGGTGCTAGCAGGGAATTCTCTGCCTGCCTTTCCCCAGTGCTCTGCAAGCTCTCCAGGACAACATAGAATCTGGGGCTCTGTGCTTTCTTTCGTTCTAACAAATGTTAGTGTTTTCTGCACAAAAGCTATTCTTGCGAAGCAATGTGAACACTTCTGGTTCCCAGGCACAGAGAAGGTGCTAGCAGGGAATTCTCTGCCTGCCTTTCCCCAGTGCTCTGCAAGCTCTCCAGGACAATAGCAAATCTGGGGCTCTGTGCTTTCTTTCGTTCTGAACATGTGTTAGTGCTTTCTGCACAAAAGCGATTCTGCGAAGCAATGTGAACACTTCTGCTTCCCAGGCACAGAGAAGGTGCTACCAAGGAATTGTCTGCCTGCCTTTCCCCAGTGCTCTGCAAGTTCTCCAGGACAACATAGAATCTGGTGCTCTCTGCTTTCTTTCATTCTGAACAAGTGTTACTGTTTTCTGCACAAAAGCGATTCTGCGAAGCAATGTGAACACTTCTGCTTCCCAGGCACAGAGAAGGTGCTAGCAGGGAATTCTCTGCCTGCCTTTCCCCAGTGCTCTGCAAGCTCTCCAGGACAACAGCAAATCTGGGGCTCTGTGCTTTCTTTCGTTCTGAACAAGTGTTACTGTTTTCTGCACAAAAGCGATTTTGCGAAGCAATTGGAACACTTCTGTTTCCCAGGCACAGAGAAGGTGCTAGCAGGGAATTCTCTGCCTGCCTTTCCCCAGTGCTCTGCAAGCTCTCCAGGACAACATAGAATCTGGGGCTCTGTGCTTTCTTTCCTTCTGAACAAGTGTTAGTGTTTTCTGCACAAAAGCGATTCTGCGAAGCAATGTGAACACTTCTGCTTCCCAGTCACAGAGAAGGTGCTAGCAGGGAGTTCTCTGCCTGCCTTTCCCCAGTGCTCTGCAAGCTCTCCAGGACAACATAGAATCTGGGGCTCTGTGCTTTCTTTCGTTCTAACAACTGTTAGTGTTTTCTGCACAAAAGCTATTCTTGCGAAGCAATGTGAACACTTCTGCTTCCCAGGCACAGAGAAGGTGCTAGCAGGGAATTCTCTGCCTGCCTTTCCCCAGTGGTCTGCAAGCTCTCCAGGACAATAGCAAATCTGGGGCTCTGTGCTTTCTTTCGTTCTAACAAGTGTTAGTGTTTTCTGCACAAAAGCGATTCTGCGAAGCAATGTGAACACTTCTGCTTCCCAGGCACAGAGAAGGTGCTATCAGGGAATTCTCTGCCTGCCTTTCCCCAGTGCTCTGCAAGCTCTCCAGGACAACATAGAATCTGGGGCTCTGTGCTTTCTTTCGTTCTGAACAAGTGTTACTGTTTTCTGCACAAAAGCGATTCTTGCGAAGCAATGTGAACACTTCTGCTTCCCAGGCACAGAGAAGGTGCTAGCAAGGAATTGTCTGCCTGCCTTTCCCCAGTGTTCTGCAAGCTCTCCAGGACAACATAGAATCTGGTGCTCTCTGCTTTCTTTCATTCTGAACAAGTGTTACTGTTTTCTGCACAAAAGCGATTCTGCGAAGCAATGTGAACACTTCTGCTTCCCAGGCACAGAGAAGGTGCTAGCAGGGAATTCTCTGCCTGCCTTTCCCCAGTGCTCTGCAAGCTCTCCAGGACAACATAGAATCTGGGGCTCTGTGCTTTCTTTCGTTCTAACAACTGTTAGTGTTTTCTGCACAAAAGCTCTTCTTGCGAAGCAATGTGAACACTTCTGGTTCCCAGGCACAGAGAAGGTGCTAGCAGGGAATTCTCTGCCTGCCTTTCCCCAGTGCTCTGCAAGCTCTCCAGGACAACATAGAATCTGGGGCTCTGTGCTTTCTTTCCTTCTGAACAAGTGTTAGTGTTTTCTGCACAAAAGCGATTCTGCGAAGCAATGGGAACACTTCTGCTTCCCAGTCACAGAGAAGGTGCTAGCAGGGAGTTCTCTGCCTGCCTTTCCCCAGTGCTCTGCAAGCTCTCCAGGACAACATAGAATCTGGGGCTCTGTGCTTTCTTTCGTTCTAACAACTGTTAGTGTTTTCTGCACAAAAGCTATTCTTGCGAAGCAATGTGAACACTTCTGCTTCCCAGGCACAGAGAAGGTGCTAGCAGGGAATTCTCTGCCTGCCTTTCCCCAGTGCTCTGCAAGCTCTCCAGGACAACATAGAATCTGGGGCTCTGTGCTTTCTTTCGTTCTGAACAAGTGTTACTCTTTTCTTCACAAAAGCGATTCTTGCGAAGCAATGTGAACACTTCTGCTTCCCAGGCACAGAGAAGGTGCTAGCAAGGAATTGTCTGCCTGCCTTTCCCCAGTGCTCTGCAAGCTCTCCAGGACAACATAGAATCTGGTGCTCTCTGCTTTCTTTCATTCTGAACAAGTGTTACTGTTTTCTGCACAAAAGCGATTCTGCGAAGCAATGTGAACACTTCTGCTTCCCAGGCACAGAGAAGGTGCTAGCAGGGAATTCTCTGCCTGCCTTTCCCCAGTGCTCTGCAAGCTCTCCAGGACAACATAGAATCTGGGGCTCTGTGCTTTCTTTCGTTCTAACAACTGTTAGTGTTTTCTGCACAAAAGCTCTTCTTGCGAAGCAATGTGAACACTTCTGGTTCCCAGGCACAGAGAAGGTGCTAGCAGGGAATTCTCTGCCTGCCTTTCCCCAGTGCTCTGCAAGCTCTCCAGGACAATAGCAAATCTGGGGCTCTGTGCTTTCTTTCGTTCTGAACATGTGTTAGTGCTTTCTGCACAAAAGCGATTCTGCGAAGCAATGTGAACACTTCTGCTTCCCAGGCACAGAGAAGGTGCTACCAAGGAATTGTCTGCCTGCCTTTCCCCAGTGCTCTGCAAGTTCTCCAGGACAACATAGAATCTGGTGCTCTCTGCTTTCTTTCATTCTAACAAGTGTTACTGTTTTCTGCACAAAAGCGATTCTGCGAAGCAATGTGAACACTTCTGCTTCCCAGGCACAGAGAAGGTGCTAGCAGGGAATTCTCTGCCTGCCTTTCCCCAGTGCTCTGCAAGCTCTCCAGGACAACAGCAAATCTGGGGCTCTGTGCTTTCTTTCGTTCTGAACAAGTGTTACTGTTTTCTGCACAAAAGAGATTCTGCGAAGCAATGGGAACACTTCTGCTTCCCAGGCACAGAGAAGGTGCTATCAGGGAATTCTTTGCCTGCCTTTCCCCAATGCTCTACAAGCTCTCCAGGACAACATAGAATCTGGGGCTCTGTGCTTTCTTTCGTTCTGAACAAGTGTTAGTGTTTTCTGCACAAAAGCGATTCTGCGAAGCAATGTGAACACTTCTGCTTCCCAGGCACAGAGAAGGTGCTAGCAGGGAATTCTCTGCCTGCCTTTCCCCAGTGCTCTGCAAGCTCTCCAGGACAACAGCAAATCTGGGGCTCTGTGCTTTCTTTCATTCTGAACAAGTGTTACTGTTTTCTGCACAAAAGCGATTCTGCGAAGCAATGGGAACACTTCTGTTTCCCAGGCACAGAGAAGGTGCTAGCAGGGAATTCTCTGCCTGTCTTTCCCCAGTGCTCTGCAAACTCTCCAGGACAACAGCAAATCTGGGGCTCTGTGCTTTCTTTCATTCTGAACAAGTGTTACTGTTTTCTGCACAAAAGCGATTCTGAGAAGCAATATGAACACTTCTGCTTCCCAGGCACAGAGAAGGTGCTAGCAGGGAATTCTCTGCCTGCCTTTCCCCAGTGCTCTGCAAGCTCTCCAGGACAACATCAAATCTGGGGCTCTGTGCTTTCTTTCGTTCTGAACAAGTGTTAGTGTTTTCTGCACAAAAGCGATTCTTGCGAAGCAATGTGAACAGTCTGCTTCCCAGGCACAGAGAAGGTGCTAGCAAGGAATTCTCTGCCTGCCTTTCCCCAGTGTTCTGCAAGCTCTCCAGGACAACATAGAATCTGGGGCTCTGTGCTTTCTTTCGTTCTAACAAGTGTTAGTGTTTTCTGCACAAAAGCGATTCTTGCGAAGCAATGTGAACACTTCTGCTTCCCAGGCACAGAGAAGGTGCTAGCAGGGAATTCTCTGCCTGCCTTTCCCCAGTGCTCTGCAAGCTCTCCAGGACAACAGCAAATCTGGGGCTCTGTGCTTTCTTTCGTTCTGAACAAGTGTTACTGTTTTCTGCACAAAAGAGATTCTGCGAAGCAATGTGAACACTTCTGCTTCCCAGGCACAGAGAAGGTGCTAGCAGGGAATTCTCTGCCTGCCTTTCCCCAGTGCTCTGCAAGCTCTCCAGGACAACATAGAATCTGGGGCTCTGTGCTTTCTTTCGTTCTGAACAATTGTTACTGTTTTCTGCACAAAAGCGATTCTGCGAAGCAATGTGAACACTTCTGCTTCCCAGGCACAGAGAAGGTGCTAGCAGGGAATTCTCTGCCTGCCTTTCCCCAGTGCTCTGCAAGCTCTCCAGGACAACATAGAATCTGGGGCTCTGTGCTTTCTTTCATTCTGAACAAGTGTTACTGTTTTCTGCACAAAAGCGATTTTGCGAAGCAATGGGAACACTTCTGTTTCCCAGGCACAGAGAAGGTGCTAGCAGGGAATTCTCTGCCTGCCTTTCCCCAGTGCTCTGCAAGCTCTCCAGGACAACATCAAATCTGGGGCTCTGTGCTTTCTTTCGTTCTGAACAAGTGTTACTGTTTTCTGCACAAAAGCGATTCTTGCGAAGCAATGTGAACACTTCTGGTTCCCAGGCACAGAGAAGGTGCTAGCAAGGAATTCTCTGCCTGCCTTTCCCCAGTGCTCTGCAAGCTCTCCAGGACAACATAGAATCTGGGGCTCTGTGCTTTCTTTCGTTCTGAACAAGTGTTAGTGTTTTCTGCACAAAAGCGATTCTGCGAAGCAATGTGAACACTTCTGCTTCCCAGGCACAGAGAAGGTGCTAGCAGGGAATTCTCTGCCTGCCTTTCCCCAGTGCTCTGCAAGCTCTCCAGGACAACATAGAATCTGGGGCTCTGTGCTTTCTTTCGTTCTAACAACTGTTAGTGTTTTCTGCACAAAAGCTATTCTTGCGAAGCAATGTGAACACTTCTGCTTCCCAGGCACAGAGAAGGTGCTAGCAGGGAATTCTCTGCCTGCCTTTCCCCAGTGCTCTGCAAGCTCTCCAGGACAATAGCAAATCTGGGGCTCTGTGCTTTCTTTCGTTCTGAACAAGTGTTACTGTTTTCTGCACAAAAGCGATTCTGCGAAGCAATGTGAACACTTCTGCTTCCCAGGCACAGAGAAGGTGCTAGCAGGGAATTCTCTGCCTGCCTTTCCCCAGTGCTCTGCAAGCTCTCCAGGACAACAGCAAATCTGGGGCTCTGTGCTTTCTTTCGTTCTGAACAAGTGTTACTCTTTTCTTCACAAAAGCGATTCTTGCGAAGCAATATGAACACTTCTGCTTCCCAGGCACAGAGAAGGTGCTAGCAAGGAATTGTCTGCCTGCCTTTCCCCAGTGCTCTGCAAGCTCTCCAGGACAACATAGAATCTGGTGCTCTCTGCTTTCTTTCATTCTGAACAAGTGTTACTGTTTTCTGCACAAAAGCGATTCTGCGAAGCAATGTGAACACTTCTGCTTCCCAGGCACAGAGAAGGTGCTAGCAGGGAATTCTCTGCCTGCCTTTCCCCAGTGCTCTGCAAGCTCTCCAGGACAACATAGAATCTGGTGCTCTGTGCTTTCTTTCCTTCTGAACAAGTGTTAGTGTTTTCTGCACAAAAGCGATTCTGCGAAGCAATGTGAACACTTCTGCTTCCCAGGCACAGAGAAGGTGCTATCAGGGAATTCTTTGCCTGCCTTTCCCCAATGCTCTACAAGCTCTCCAGGACAACATAGAATCTGGGGCTCTGTGCTTTCTTTCGTTCTGAACAAGTGTTAGTGTTTTCTGCACAAAAGCGATTCTGCGAAGCAATGTGAACACTTCTGCTTCCCAGGCACAGAGAAGGTGCTAGCAGGGAATTCTCTGCCTGCCTTTCCCCAGTGCTCTGCAAGCTCTCCAGGACAACAGCAAATCTGGGGCTCTGTGCTTTCTTTCATTCTGAACAAGTGTTACTGTTTTCTGCACAAAAGCGATTCTGCGAAGCAATGGGAACACTTCTGTTTCCCAGGCACAGAGAAGGTGCTAGCAGGGAATTCTCTGCCTGCCTTTCCCCAGTGCTCTGCAAACTCTCCAGGACAACAGCAAATCTGGGGCTCTGTGCTTTCTTTCATTCTGAACAAGTGTTACTGTTTTCTGCACAAAAGCGATTCTGAGAAGCAATATGAACACTTCTGCTTCCCAGGCACAGAGAAGGTGCTAGCAGGGAATTCTCTGCCTGCCTTTCCCCAGTGCTCTGCAAGCTCTCCAGGACAACATAGAATCTGGGGCTCTCTGCTTTCTTTCATTCTGAACAAGTGTTACTGTTTTCTGCACAAAAGCTATTCTTGCGAAGCAATGTGAACACTTCTGCTTCCCAGGCACAGAGAAGGTGCTAGCAGGGAATTCTCTGCCTGCCTTTCCCCAGTGCTCTGCAAGCTCTCCAGGACAATAGCAAATCTGGGGCTCTGTGCTTTCTTTCGTTCTGAACAAGTGTTACTGTTTTCTGCACAAAAGCGATTCTGCGAAGCAATGTGAACACTTCTGCTTCCCAGGCACAGAGAAGGTGCTAGCAGGGAATTCTCTGCCTGCCTTTCCCCAGTGCTCTGCAAGCTCTCCAGGACAACAGCAAATCTGGGGCTCTGTGCTTTCTTTCGTTCTGAACAAGTGTTACTCTTTTCTTCACAAAAGCGATTCTTGCGAAGCAATATGAACACTTCTGCTTCCCAGGCACAGAGAAGGTGCTAGCAAGGAATTGTCTGCCTGCCTTTCCCCAGTGCTCTGCAAGCTCTCCAGGACAACATAGAATCTGGTGCTCTCTGCTTTCTTTCATTCTGAACAAGTGTTACTGTTTTCTGCACAAAAGCGATTCTGCGAAGCAATGTGAACACTTCTGCTTCCCAGGCACAGAGAAGGTGCTAGCAGGGAATTCTCTGCCTGCCTTTCCCCAGTGCTCTGCAAGCTCTCCAGGACAACATAGAATCTGGGGCTCTGTGCTTTCTTTCCTTCTGAACAAGTGTTAGTGTTTTCTGCACAAAAGCGATTCTGCGAAGCAATGTGAACACTTCTGCTTCCCAGGCACAGAGAAGGTGCTATCAGGGAATTCTTTGCCTGCCTTTCCCCAATGCTCTACAAGCTCTCCAGGACAACATAGAATCTGGGGCTCTGTGCTTTCTTTCGTTCTGAACAAGTGTTAGTGTTTTCTGCACAAAAGCGATTCTGCGAAGCAATGTGAACACTTCTGCTTCCCAGGCACAGAGAAGGTGCTAGCAGGGAATTCTCTGCCTGCCTTTCCCCAGTGCTCTGCAAGCTCTCCAGGACAACAGCAAATCTGGGGCTCTGTGCTTTCTTTCATTCTGAACAAGTGTTACTGTTTTCTGCACAAAAGCGATTCTGCGAAGCAATGGGAACACTTCTGTTTCCCAGGCACAGAGAAGGTGCTAGCAGGGAATTCTCTGCCTGCCTTTCCCCAGTGCTCTGCAAACTCTCCAGGACAACAGCAAATCTGGGGCTCTGTGCTTTCTTTCATTCTGAACAAGTGTTACTGTTTTCTGCACAAAAGCGATTCTGAGAAGCAATATGAACACTTCTGCTTCCCAGGCACAGAGAAGGTGCTAGCAGGGAATTCTCTGCCTGCCTTTCCCCAGTGCTCTGCAAGCTCTCCAGGACAACATAGAATCTGGGGCTCTCTGCTTTCTTTCATTCTGAACAAGTGTTACTGTTTTCTGCACAAAAGCGATTCTGCAAAGCGATGTGAACACTTCTGTTTCCCAGGCACAGAGAAGGTGCTAGCAGGCAATTCTCTGCCTGCCTTTCCACAGTGCTCTGCAAGCTCTCCAGGACAACAGCAAATCTGGGGCTCTGTGCTTTCTTTCGTTCTGAACAAGTGTTAGTGTTTTCTGCACAAAAGCGATTCTGCGAAGCAATGTGAACACTACTGCTTCCCAGGCACAGAGAAGGTGCTAGCAGGGAATTCTCTGCCTGCTTTTCCCAAGTGCTCTGCAAGCTCTCCAGGGCAACATAAAATCTGGGGCTCTGTGCTTTCTTTCATTCTGAACAAGTGTTACTGTTTTCTGCACAAAAGCGATTCTGCGAGGCAATGTGAACACTTCTGCTTCCCAGGCACAGAGAAGGTGCTAGCAGGGAATTTTCTGCCTGCCTTTCCCCAGTGCTCTGCAAGCTCTCCAGGGCAAGAGCGAATCTGAGACTCTGTGCTTTATTTCCGCCCGTATGTGCATTAATGTCCTCTGCTTTAAAGTGCGATGGTGGATCCTGGGATGCTGAGTGGTGGATGTGGATTGGTGGATGTTGGTAAGCTTCATTGTCGATCGTGGATTGTCGGGTGTTGGATGGTAAATGATGGATTGTTGATGATGGATGGTACATGTTGGATGGTGGATGGTGGAAATTGGGATGGTGGATGGTGGATAGTTTTTTGTATGATATTGGAAGGTGGATGGGTGGTGGTGGATGTTGAATGGAGGATGGTGTATGGTGTATTGTGGTATGGTATATGTTGGATGGTTGATGGTGGGAAGTTGGAGGGTGGATAGTGGATTGCTGATTGTGGGATGGTGGATGGTGGATTGTGGGATGGTGGATTGTGGGATGGTAAATTGTGGATGGTGTGAAGGTTGTTGGTGGGAAGGTGGATGGTCGATGGCTGATGTTTAATTGTGGGAACGTGGATGTTGGATGTTGGATGCTGGATTGTGGGATGGTGGATGTTGGACGGTGTGAAGGTGTTTGGTTGTTGGTGGATTGTGGGATGGTGGGTGGTTGATGGTTGATGATGGATCGTGGAAGGTGGATGGTGGATGGTGGATAGTGGATTGTGGGATGGTGTATGTTGATGGTGGATGGTGGGAATCTGGATGGGGGATGGTGTTTTGTGGGATGGTGCATTGTGGGGATTTGTAAGGACCTCCTGGGGGAAATGGGCATGTGAGCAGTCCTGCATATGAGTAAGGCTGGTAAAGCCTCAGTGTTGGCAAGGATGTGATGAAATGACCCTGGAAGAATGAGGAAGAACCCAGGAAGTTAAACAACTTCAGGGTGTGGGTTTGGACGGAGGAAGAAGTTTGTACAATGTCGATGTGGCAGTTCTCATTCAATCAGAAGAGAGCTTAAGGAGCATGTGCAAAGCTAACTGTCCAATCAGAGAGAATTCTACCACGTGGTTGTATCATGTGATTTTCACCTGCATTATAAAAGGCTTGTTTCACCATAATAAAATTGGCATTGCTTAATCAATCTGATTGTCCGCATGTCCATCTCTCCCGCATATGGCTCCCTCTGCAGGGACCCTCAGATTCGTACAAGTCTGATGAGGACTTGGTGATGTGCAATCACGGGTGGAAAGCTGGTCGAAACTGTTCCAGACGCTGCCCTGGTGTCTGAAGGAGAGAATCAATGCGCTGTAACTTTAAGGCTCCGTGAGAGGCGGTAGCCAGGGATCTGCCTCTGGCGGCAGCCAGGGAGGAATGGGGTCCACACTTACTAGAGATGAGCAAGCAGTGGTGAAACTCCTCCAACATATCCTCTCCGTGAGAGGGATAAAATATGACAAGTCCAACTTAGAAGGCTTATTAAAGTGGAGCCGAGAGAAAGGACTTATCCCCAGTCCAGGGCTTGTATTTGAAGCCGCTACCTGGGAAGCCATAGGGAAACAGCTATGGGACCCAGTTAGTGATGGAGGAAAGTCGGCAAAAGAAGTGACCGGTTACACCACGCTGTGGAAATTAATCCGAGAGACACTACAGGAGATGAGTAGTGAGTGTGCGGCTGCGGCTTCTGCCTCTGCAGCTCTCGGAGCATCTTCTAACTTTGATATATCAGCCACACCGCCGCTGCCGCCGCTACCGCACTGCCCCGGCCACAGCCAGAGGGATGGTCCGGCCCCTTCCCCCACCTCGGCCTCCTCGCCCCGGGGCGACGAGGGAGGGGGCTACTCTCTGCTGCTTGTGGCTCCCGCCACGCTGGGTCAGCCAAAAACTCTGTTTGCCTTATCAATTGTGCCGCCGGGACTGCAGCGAGCAGTGGGGGCTAAATCCAAAACTGCGTAATCAGGGGCTGGAAACAGCGGAAGTGTATCTGATGCGAACCGGAAAGGGACTGAGGAGAAACCGAAAGAGGCTAAAGACTCCAATAGTGGGCGGGACACAGATGAGGGTGTGGGTAGCAGGTACTTGTGCCCGCCTCTCCCTCCCTCACAAGTCAACGCCACAGAAGAACACACCCCCACTTCACAAGTTGGCTCTTCAAACACTGAAACTTTACTCCTGCAGCTTGTAAACAGCCTTCAGAAACTGACTGTATCACAGGGAGAGAAGATGAAGCAGAAACCATATACGTTTTCGTCAAATACGGAACCACAACCATCTGCTCCTTCTGATCCATCGCTCGAATATTCAGCTCCCGTGCCTGCTACTAATTCCTTCTTCTCGTCATTACCAGAGACGGTGACTGCATCCCTGCCATCTCACCCTGCAACTTCACATCTTTTCTCTTCACAGGTGCAGAGTGCTGATGGAAAGGAATTATTAGAGATGCTATAGTAGAAGGATCTTTTATCCCAGAAAGCATACAAGCATTTCCAGTTTCTTTTAATACTGTTACTGGTGCCAATGAGTGGGATCCCTTAGATTGGAAGCTGCTTGAAAAGGTTAGGGCCTCAGTAGTACAAAATGGTCTCCACCATCAATTAACTATATCTTCTCATCATCATTGTTAATTCCAAAAGATATCGATCAAATAGCGGCAGTTATTTTAACTCCATCTCAAAAAATTATTTGAAAGCACGTGGGTGAAGTTAGCTAACAAACAGGTTCGTCCACGACCAGAGGGTGATCCCCTCTATCTTGTCCAAGCACAAATGCTATTGGGTACAGGGCCTTTCGCCACAGTAGATCTACAAGGCCAATTTTTCTAACGAAGTGTTAAGGTTATCACAGTCAATAGCCAGTCAGGCCCTAATGTCTGTACCTGATACAGAAGGAAAGAAACAGGACAAGTTTGTAACAGTAAAACAAGGACTTAATGAACCTTTTTCAAAATTTGTAGATCATCTTTATGACTCTCTAGAACAACAACCTGACATGACCCAAGAGATGAAGGAAAATAAATTTAAGTTAATGGCCTTCAAAAATGCTAATCCATCTACCAAACGGCTGTTAGTGACCCTCCCACATGGAGCATCTGTAGCTGACATGATTGAATTAACCAACAGAGGAATGCAACAGGCTAATGTTGCAGCCTATGCCGCTGCAGTGCGTGAAGCGGTTGCACCATTTTTTAACAATTTATTATGAGCCTAGTTATTAATAAGGAGCCCAGCTAGCTCAGTCGGTAGAGCATGGGGCAGAACAAGCCCGCAGAGGAGACGGCCACTGTCAGACTCCTGCTGCATATACTCTCTATGAGAGGGATAACTTATAATGAAACTTCTTTACGAAGGTTATTTAAATGGTGCAGAAACCACGGCTATCCTGCTGATACCCTCACCGCCTTTGAGCCAGCAAAATGGGCTGAAATAGGTGAATGGTATAAAACAAAGAAGGGGGAATTTTCTGGACGCACCACATAATCAACTAGCAATGACTTTATATATTCTTAATGGTGTTTTGATGTTTGTAGTGTTTGTCATTTTATGTTGTGTGAGTGATAAGTGTAAGAGGCCTCTTTGTGTGATTGTTTTCTGTGTGTGAGATGCAGCCCAGCTGCAGCTGCGGAGTGTGGAGCGCTCTGACAGAGCACCCAAGTGCCTGCTGGGTCATCGGTGCAGCCTGTTTCTTCGAACTAAGTGTTTCAAGTGTCATAAGGCTCAAGTGTTAGCAAAAAACCTGGAAAGTGCTAACTGGGAAGGACCATATCCCTTGATAACCGGGGGAAGAGGTTATGCTTGTGTCTCCACAGGTCACAGTCCCCACAGGTGATTACCAGCAAGTTGTGTGCAACGACACCTGAGGCGTGAGAGGCAGCTTTTGGTAGACACTCAGGAGCCAGCTGTGGGTGCTGTGGATGCCCCTGTGCCAACAGTTCGCGATCTCTTCAACTGATCATTTAAGCAGAATGTATGGGTAATGCTTGCTATTGCAATAGGACAAAATACACTATCTCAGTCTTTAATCACACCACAGTTGCCAACTCTTTTAAGAGAAAATGCTGACAGTAATTGCAACTCCTTGATGAAATAGATAGGCTTACTAGTCACTAGTGAAAGAAGTAGGTTAGACAAAATGTAGTTATTAATAAGGATGAAATGCTATAAGAATGTGTGTATTCACCTTTCTTTGTTTAGCAATATTAAGAATTAAGAAGTCAAGTGTTTAACCTTATTAGAAACTCCCTTGGTTTTCCCCCGTGAGTGGTGGCCAGGCTCTGGGTGGAACCCAACAGGAGGGTGAAATCAGATGTTTCTGCTCAAAGGAAATTGCCAGTTATTTTGGCCTGCTGATTTGGAGGTTGGACCTGCTTGCAGCAATTTTGGATGCCTCACCTACGGATGGACACATCATGTAGGACTTTCCAGTTTGTGAGGAAGGGCACTCTAAATTCTCGCTGCATCCAGGGTTCCCCAGCAATTGCGGATCTGAATGTTAGCACCCCATTAAGTAAGTGTGCTATTTCATATTTTTCCTTACTGTTTACTTTTGTAGTATTTCATCATATCCCTTAGTTGTGGATACTGCAATTATCTTACTCTAGTAACTGTAACTGCTGTGTTGTTTCTAGCGTTCTGTGAAACTATTTTAAGTATGCTGTGTTTTGAAGCTTGCCTAACCCTTAATTGATGAAGTCTCGAAATAAGTCTTGCAGGTGCAGCTTTACACATCCTCTGAGCAATAGCTAGGAAGAACAGGCCTTGGAAGATAGATAAGAAACTGCTGAGTTATGCCAAGGTAGCGGGCAAAACCAGCAGACAGCTACAACACTGAACTGCGAAAAAGCACTAAGCTGTGAGAAGTTACCATCGTTGTAGGGCGGAATGCGCCAGAGAATATGGAAAATTAGTTCAATTGACCCGTGAAACTAATAATGGACCAGCCTATACCTCTCAAAATTTTTTTTTTTTTTTTGTCAACTCTGGGGTATACATCACATCACAGGTATACCACATTCCCCCACGGGGCAAGCCATAGTGGAGAGAGCGTATCAAAACTTGAAAGGCGCTTTTGCAAAAACAAAAAGGGGGAGAGGTCTTGGCTGCTGCAGAACCACTTGCAAAAGCGGTGTATGTGTTAAATTACTTATGGCTCACAGGTGATAGGGCGGAACCACCAGTAGTAATACATAAGTATGGGTCTGAAATCCGGTATAAGCCAGTGTGGAGATAGTGCTTTTGCTCAGTACAAAGATGTTGCTATAGGAGAGTGGAAAGGACCTGTGGAACTAACAATGACGGGTCGAGGCTATGCCTGCGTTATTACCGATACCGGCACTAGATGGGCTCCATCTCGTTGGGTGCGGCTTGGAAAGGAGATCAATTTTGTGATTCTAAGCCTTGTGATGGTTCTGACAGTGACTAATGCTCATCCAGCAAAAGTAGTGTTTCCCCGACCAAACATATGGGTAACTATAGCTAAAGAGACAGGTCAAGAATCCACAAGAATTCATTGGGTTTGTGTCAGACGATAGTTGGGCAAAAATGAAACTTTCACAGGCCAATGACATTGCTCAAATTACCCAGGCCGGCACCAACACCACAACCTTTCGGCAAGGTCAACTTATTATGAGCAAAGTATTGTTAAAAGGAGTAATCATTGTAATTATTGTGCTTGCTATTATTTTGCCATGCTTAATTTCTTGTATTAGACAATCGTTGCAGAAAAGCTTGCAAGGAGTTTGGATTGCTCAAAAACAAAAAGAGGGATATGTGGGGATTCTAAAGGATTTCCTGCTAGGAAATCAGCATGTGAGCAATCCTGCATATGAGCAAGACTGGCAAAGCCTCAGCGTCGGCAAGGATGTGATGAGGAGATGACCCTGGAAGAATGAGGAAGAACCCAGGAAGTTAAACAACTTCAGGGTGTTGGTCTGGGCAGAGAAGAAGTTTGTACAATGTCGATGTGGCAGTTCTCATCCAATCAGAAGAGAGCTTAAGGAGCATGTGCGAAGCTAACTGTCCAATCAGAAAGAATTGTACCATGTGATTGTATCTTGTGATTTTCACCTGCATTATAAAAGGCTTGTCCACCATAATAAAGTAGGCATTGCTTAATCACTGTGTGATCATGTGCATAGCTCCCACAGGGAAGTATTTCAGGAGGGGAGTGATTCAGGAGTATTTCAGGGGGTACTATTTTGGTGGGAGCATTTTGGGGGGAGTTTTTCAGGGGGGACTGTTTGTGGGGGAGTATTTCGGGGTGGGAGTATTTTGGGGGGTTGGGGGTGGGTCTTTCGAGTGGACTCTTTCAGGGGAAACTGTTTCAGAGGGGGACTAATTCGGGGGGAGTATTTTGGGGAGACTATTTAGGGGAGAGAATTTCATGGGGAGTCTCACAGTGGAGCAGTTTGAGGGGGAGTATTCCAGGAGCAGTATGTTGGGGGGAGTGTTTTGGGGGGAGTATTTCGGGGGGCAGTGTTACAGGAGCATTATTTTGGGGGGAGCATTTTGGGAGGAAGTATTTCAGGTGAGTGTTTCAGAGAAGGAGTAATTCGAGGGGAGTATTCCAGGCGGGAGTTTTTCAGAGGTGGGGTGTGTGTGTGGTATTTCAGGGGGGAGTGTTATGGGTGGGGACTATTTTGGGGGGGAGAGTATTTTGGTGGGACTATTTTGGGTGGGGAGTATTTCAGGGGGGAGTATTTCCAGGGGAGTATTTTGGGAGGGGTGGGGGTGGGAGACGACTGTTTCAGGGGGATTATGTTGGGGGGGAGAATTTCAGAGGGGGAGTATTCTGGGAAGAGAGTTTTGGGGGGAGTAATTCAGCGGGAGTGTTTTTGGGGGAGTATTCCAGGGTAGTATTTTGGGGGACAGTGGTTCAGGAGCATTATTTCAGGGGGAGTATTTCAGGTGAGTGTTTTGGGGGAGGAGTATTTTGGGGGGAATATTTTGGAGGGGAGTATTTGGAGGAGAGTATTTTGGGAGGGACTGTTTTGAGGGGTAATATTTCGGGGGGACTATGTTGGGGTGTTAGTGTTTCAGGGGGGAGTATTTTGGGGTTTGGATATTCCCTGAGCATGCTTTTAGCACCGTAAGCCCCTTTGGACTCCTTTTGTCGCAGTCACACTGCTCCCAATATCTCCATTCCCAAAAAGGAGCCTTGTTTTTCTTGTCTCTGCTATCTAGGATGCCTCTCGAGACCTTCCTTGTGCTCCACAGAATTTTGGTAGCATGTTGCCTCTCTTTTTATCTCTCTTATTGCTACGAGACTTTTGTGACCCCCCCCTGCTCCCAGTCACCATGTGTCATGAGATGGTCTCTGTGTACCACAGCCCGGTTTTAGCTCTGCAGCGGACGTTGATCCTGTCTCATTTCCTCAGAAACCCATCTGCGGGTTTATGTCTCGGAGGGAGCGTTGTTATCGTCATCCTCTCTGCCGTCTAGAGTGTCTCCACTTGGTCCCCGGCCTCCTGAGGACATCTGTACTGTACTGGAATCCCCTCCAGGCTTCTTCCTTGTGTCTCTGAGACTTCTGTGGTGTCTTGGGCCCAGTCAGGACCCCTCTAGTGGCACAGTGATGCCTATCGGTGTCTTTGAGGTTGCCCTTAGCAGACTTCTAGCTTTGTCGTGGGCCTCAGACCCTTCTCGTTCCCTTAGAGAGTTTCCCCCATCCATGTCTGTGACCCAGGCCGGTCATTCTGTCCTCTCTTCCCTCTAGCCGTGCCTCTATTACTGCCCTGGGCCTGTGATGACACATTTACCCAGTTGGGATCCTCTCAGGATTTCATGGTCATGTCCCCAGTCCTTTGGATGACTCCCTGGCTCCCTTGGGACAGTTCTGGTCACGATGCCTTCCCGAGACCTTCCTGGTTCTCCGGTTCCATCTTGTAGTGCTTTAGGTGGGGCCATCTTTGAACCACAGAACACTCCTTTGTTCCTCTCTGCTATCTGGGATTCCAGCATTCAGTTCCCGGCCACCCGAGACCACCCCTGCTCTGCTCAGATGATCACCCGAATTCCTCCTTGTCATCTCTGAGCCTTCTTTTGTCCATCGGCCCCCTCAACACCCCTCTCCTCGCAGTCACAATGCCGGCTCGGATCTTCCTCGATCTCCACTGCAGCTTTTAGCACTCCAGCTCCTTTTCTCTCGTTCTGTCAGAGCCCCCCTTCTTTCTTTGTTACTCAGCGCTCCTTTATCCCTCTCTCTACCATCCAGCGTGTCTCCGTTTGCTTGTTCTCTCGCTCGTCTGTAGTTTGCCTCGATGTCCTCGCTGTGTCTCCGAGCCCTCTTTTCTTACCCTGCCCCTTCCTGATTACTCTCTAGAACAACGTCTTCCATGTCCTTTCACATACTCCACCGCACTCTTGTAGCACCTTGGCTCCCTTTCAATTTTATTATTTTGTGCTCTCCAGAGCTCTCTTCTCTTACTTTTAAGTATTAGGCATGCCTTCATTCAGCCCCCGGCCCCCTGAGGACGTCTGGACTTTGTTCAATTCCCTTTTGAGTTTGTTGCATCCCTAAGACTTCTTTGGTCTCTCTAATCCCTGTGATAATGCTTCTTGTTTTGCCAGAACCTTTTCTGAAGCCATCTTTGTGTTCCAGAACTGTCTTTTGGTTTTCCACCCTATCACATGTTTTTATTTGGTGTCTGGTATCCCAAAGATGTGTACTGTCAGCTCAGATGTGTTCTGGAGTTTTTCCAGAGAAGACGATCACCTTCATCTATGATCGATGCGTCTCCCGTGGTGTTTTCTGTCATGTTTTGCAATTTCTTTTTGTTCTGGCTACTTAAGTGTTAACTAGGCTGCTTCATACAGCTTCTGATACATTTCTTGCAATTCCATGTTTTTTTGGTCTTTTCTGTCCTCTGGGACTCTTCAGGGCATTAATTGGAGAGACTGTCAAGGTCACTCTGAGTTGTTGGCCATGGACAGTCAATAATTTATATTGCAACCGGTGGTGTTTTTGAGATGGGATTCTTACAGGATCTAATTCTGCTCTGGTCTTCACTCCTATCCAGAACACGTTCTGTTAGAAGTTAGGCAGCATGTGGGGTCTTGCTAGAAAAGAAGCGTAACCCCGTAGCATTCTGTTTTTTTTTCATAGGAAAATAAAGTGTATTGTTTTGGTTAATGATATTCTTATGGCATTTAGCCAACTACTTTCCTACATAGCTTAGTATGATACCTGTCTTTATCTATACTCCAGAAAAGCTCAGTTTAATTCCCTACCCAGTCGCATCACTGAATCAACAGAAGTAGTGAAAGAACAGACATTGTTGTTTCCAGGAAGGGTTGTTTTCTTTATTCAGCCTTTTGCGCGCTGTAACCTTAAGGCAGAGGAGAAAACTTGCTGCTGCTCCCCTGGCTGCCTGGATGCCTCTGGGGGTTCGCCCCTCCCCTACCCCAGGTGATTGTGGTCAGGGTGGTGGGTGGGTCCCAGGGTATATGAGCCCCAGGCTCTGGTCAGGGAGCTCCTTCTGCTTCTGGGCTTCTCTGAGGTCAGTGCTCTAGAGGTCCTTGAGTGGGTGGCAGCTTTAGAGCTGTGGAAGCTCTTTGGGCAGGAGTGTTTGGATATTCACAGCAACAGAGGTACCTGTGGGGAGAGTGTCAGGACCCGTCAAGGTTCAGCAGCGTATGGAATACGAGGTGCACTGGCATGTAGGGGTTTATTTTCAGGTGAGTAATTTTGTATCAAGAGGTGGTTGGGTGTGTGTGTGTTTAAGATGGCTTAATAGCATTGTGTTGCGTTTTCCTGGCTTTTCTGACTCGATGGAAGATGCACCGTTGTTTTTTTCCCCTAGTTTTGCTGCATACTGTGTCAGTTGTTGATCTCCCCTGTCTCAGTAGGCCCAATGGTGAGAAGATGGAGCACGGGTTGAAGTGAGCATCCTGCATGCACCTGTAGGTGCAGTTTGGGCGTTTCTCAAAAAAGCAGCAGGAATGTAAGGAGCAGTGTCCTTTGGGATATGGGATGGCTCATTGTGTTTTCCTATTGTGCACAGAGCACCGTGTAGTTTTGTACAGGTGGGCACCTTTGAAGTAGGATGAGTGTTTGAGGTGAGATGGGGTAGTAGAGAGTAGGAGCACGGGCTTGGTGTTTTCACACAAGCACCACCATAATGTTTTTTCTTTTGCTATCATAGGTGCCACAAGCGACGACAGCCATAGCGTCCAATACTGGCAACGGTGTGAAGCAGGTGAGCGGAAAGCAAGATGCTTTTGAGGAGGAGGGTGTTGTGGAAGGGGCTGTGTCGGCTGACACATGCAGTTGTTGTGCAGCTGATGACGAGGAGCCTGGTGTCTGCAGGAATATCCTGGTTAGCTGGTGTGGTTTTTGTGGAAGATGGCTTCAGACCCCCAGCTCAGTCGAGGGACTGGTGTTTGGGAGAGGGCTCTGGGGGGAGCCCAAGGTTGGGAATTGCAGGGAGGGGTTCTCCAGTCAGCATAGGGCAGAGGCCTGTCCAGGAGCAGCATCCTTTGGGCTGGGAAAGGGAGCAGGGTACCCTTCTGCATGCAACTGCCCAGTGCTGGGCAGGGCAGTTCCAGCCTATGGCTGTGGTGTTGTGTGGCTTGTGTCTTCTGTTTTCTGTGTCCTAGAGCTTCCTCAGGTCTCGATGTCCCTGTTGCTCTTTGTGCTCAAGTAGCACAGCACGTGCCTCGGGTGCCATCCCTGGGGTCAGGCGTGCCCGTAGTCATTGCAGAATGGTGGCCGGGTGCTTCTTTTATTGCATTACAAGCCTAAAGCATGGATAGGTTTTGGAAGTTTCAGGAGATCAGTCTGCTTTGGCAGCGTTGTTCCAGGCTATGTTAACCTCTCTGACCCTGGGCGGTCCATTTCTGCAAAGAGCTTTTCTGGGAGTTCTTCCCTGCATCCTTACATTCTTAGTTCTTGCAGTGAGGCTTCTTGCACATGCCTCATCCTGGCTGCTCCCACCTGTTTTTGTCTTGGGCCACAACGTTTGGCTCTTCTCAGCCTGCCATGGATTCTTCCTTTTGGCCCCCGAGGTCTTCTCATCCGGCAGCGTCTCTGGCCTGAGGGGTCACTCCTGGAGAGCTTGTTTTAATGTCTCAGTCACAGCATTTGGCTTGTCTGTGTGCAGCGCTGGTCTGTGCCTGTTTGTGTCTGGGTGGGAGCTGTTCTGCCTGGGGGCACAGCAGTGATGGGCAACAAACGAATAGTCTAAGAATCGAAGGCTGACGTGGTGATAAGCCCAGACTTTGTAGGCAGAGGGTGTGCGGCCTGTTTCAGAGCAAGTAGCCTCATATGCAGCAGGCAAGAGTCTTTCTGTAGTGCTGTGCAGAGACACTGGGGATGGCTGGGTTGTGTTTAGTGGCAGGCTGCAGGGAGGATCTAGGTGGTGTACCTCCATGGAAATGAGACCTCTGGAATTGTTCAGCCATCGCTCAGCATCCATGTGACTTGTTTGACACCGTTTCTGCAGGTGCAGTGGGGAGACCTGGGCGCCAAAGGGCGACGGAGGAGGCGAGCGGAGCGCTGTGAGAAGGTCAGTTGATGTACGGCGTCGGAGGGAAGATGAGAGTGGTGGCTCTATGACCACCCTATAAACGTGTTTTATTTTGGAGGTGTAAGCAGGATAGCGGCAGCCGAGGGCACTCGAGCGAGGTGAGCTGGGACTAGCTTAGCAGTTATTTTTCAGGTTCTGTATTGTTGGTGCCATTAGAAGCATCCCTTGCAGTTTGTGTCTTACAGGTGGTACCCAAGCCTCCACAGGACAAGCTGTGACCAGCAGAGGTGGGGTGGGTGAGCACGCAAGGTAAAGGAGTGGGAGAGGGTTATGGGTGTGGGCAGGCTGTAGTTTTGGGCAGTATCCCAGCAAGTGGTACTTTGGTTTTTGCAGTTGACGCACGTGGCGTCGGAAGGGTGAAGCCGCTGCGTCATCATAGCTTTTAGTCTTTCCCAGCATTTTGTCTCCATCGGTCACTGGGGTGTTATTACCCATCTTTCATCCAGAGTTCTGGCATTATTGTACAGCAGGCCACACTGGGGCATCTGTGTCAGGTGGCCTTGGCATCATTGCACGTACTGTCAGGCTGTGTCTTTTGATCTGGCGTTAACTCTAGCCTGTGTGGTAGTCCTGCATCCTTAGGTCCTGTTTGTGGAGCATGTAGATGTGTGTGTTTGAGGTGGAGCTGCTTTGTGTGTTTGTAGCCATTCCAGATGGGGTGGAATGGTCCAAGCAGGGGATGGTAGTGTGGTGGTGAGCGTGGCCTGTTTGGGTGGAGGTTGTGTAGGCTGGTTTTGGGGATAGACAGTAGTTATCACCAAGCAGGCTCTAGAGTTCCTTCTTCTGTCTGCTGCTGGTGCCATAGGGCCACTGGCATCCCAGAAGCGAATCCTTCCAGGAGATTTGATGGAGTGTACAAATGGAAGCAAAGAAGGAGTGGTGGACGTATTCCTCTGCTCCCAACTGTGGGGGCCTGTGGTGTGGAATCATGTGGAGTGGTGGCGATGGCTTCAGGTGTGTGATGATGCAGTTCCAGGGATGGTTATGGAATTGGGTTGCTCTGCCACTCCGGGAGGTGAAGGTTGGATAGAGTAGATGTTGAATGAGTGTTAGTTTTAGAAGGTATCTATCCTTGTATGTGAGGCTCTTTCATTTCAGGGTCTATGGAATGTAGAGGTAGCTCCTCCTGTCTTTCAAAAATAGTAGAGAAACTCTCAAGCAGGGCAATTTCTGTTTCTCCTTGACCTGGTTGATGGTCACCTGGTGCTGGCTGCTCTGTCAGGTGATGTTCATGGCCAGTGTTTGGGTGGAGGTTGGGCTCAGGCTGTGGTGTTTGCAGGCAGGGGGATTTTGGAGGCCTCTGGGAGCTGTGTTGTGAGGAGTGCTGCAGCTGTGGGGCAGAGAACTGTTGTGGTGGTCAGGTGGCCAGGTGGGTGAGCTGAGAGTGAGGGGGGTTTGTGGGGTAACTGAAGGAGTGCTGTGCTTGGAATGGGTCTCCCTGGGTGTGATTGCTTTATGCATTGGCTTTGTGTTGCAGGTGGAGTTGAGGTTTTTGAGTATTTAGAAAAAAATAATTTAAAAATGCCAGGTGGGGGAGCGAGGGATTTTTTTTTTGTTTCCCCTGGCTGGGTGTTTTTTCCCTGGTCCCGGCCGCTCTGCGAGGCGATGATCAGCGCCAGTGTTTGGACGCAGAGTGGGTAGGGCTGGGGTTTCTGCAGGCCGGGCAATGTTGGAGGCCTCCCGGGAGCGGTGTTCCTGGTCTCCTGTGTGTCACAGTGGTATTTAAATAGTGATGAATCCAGGTAGGAGAGACATGATGCCAATAGGAGTGTGTGAAATGAGCATCAGTGCTGGGAGAGGTCATGGGGGTAGGGAAATCTCTCCTTAGGGCTTTAGGGTTTGTGAAGTGCATCAGTCTTGGTGTCAAGTAGGTTTAATCAAGGTGTATTTGCTTTTGGTTCCAAGGTGTATCAAATAGGTAAAAGGTGTTTTGTAATATAGCTTTAGTAAAAGTGTCTTTGCTCTGGTTCTAAGATTTCTTAAGCAAATGAAAGTTATGCTTTAAGGTAGCTTCAATAAAGGTATATTTGCTCCTGGTTCTACTCTTATCAAATAAGTAAAAGCTGTTTTGTAATGTAGCTTTAAAAAAAGTGTATTAGTTAGGGTTGGTTCCTGTGTGGCTTTTTGGATGTCTGACTTTGACCCTCTTTCTCTCTGTGCATCTCACTTTGTTCCTGTGTCTCCACCTTGCACCCCTTTTTGGCATCTACCTTTTTCTGGCCTATATTTGCCCTCTGGCCTCCAAATTCTCTGACCTCTACTTGCTTTTGGCCTCCCACCACCTCTTGGCCTCCAATTTTTCCTAGCCTTTACTTTCTTCCCAGCTCTTTTCAGCCTCCCACCCCTTTTTGGCTTCCACATTTTTCTGGCCTCTATTTCCCTTCCACCCTCCCTTTCTGACCTCTGGCAGCTTTTCAGCCCCCTCCTTTATTCTGGCCTTTATGTGCTCTTTGAACTTTGGACCCTTTTTTGCCCACCCAGCCCTTTCCAGTCTCCCACCCCATTTCGTACTCCACAAGTTTCTGCCCTTTACCTGCCCTTTGGTCTCCACTATTTGCTGGCCTCTGTGTCCCCTTGCCACTCCTGGCATGCAAGGCCAAGGGTTCAGTGCAAACCGGGCTCAAATGTTTGGAGAGGAGCTGTCACAGCTGAGGCTGGAGAGGCCTGAGAAACAGGAAGAAAGTCAAGGCCGCCTGGGCAGCAGCTGCCTCCACTGTGGGAAGAGAGACCCTGCCTCTCTGGGTGAGGAAGGAGCCCTCTTCATAGTCCACAGTGGGCCAGGCCGCCACCGTGCACCCGGGGTCTGCGTGCGTCACCCCAAGCACGGTACGGCTGCATAGTGTGTGAGCAAGCGAGGCTGCATGTGTAGGACGCCTCGTCTTGTAAGAGCTGAGCGACACCCGCCTATTCGCTGAGGCGGGGGACAGCTAAGGGACTGGAGCTACAGAAGAGGAAGGGAGGAGAGAAGGAGCAAGTAGGATCTGAAGTGGCAAATGTCCCTGGCAGTGCGGAGAGTGACAGCTGTGGTGAGTCCCGGGCCCTCGGGGCCCCATCATCTCTCCTGTGCTTTTTGGGCTCTCCCCTGTCCCCCTCTCTATCCCACACTGCTGTGATATGCTTGGCTTCCCTTTACCTCTGCTCTCCTCTCTCTTCTCTCCTGTTCCCTCTCCCTCTCGCTCTCTGTTGTTCTAGCCCTCCCTGTTCCTTTTTCTCTAGATGCCTTTGTCCTGCTCCCTCTCCTACCTTTTTTTTTCTTCCTGTCTTGCTCCTGCAGCCTAGTGCTCTTTATTCCCTTCTCCAGTTCTTTGTCCTGATGGGCATTGGTCTCTTTTCCCCCACAAGTACTCTGGTCTGTTCCCTGGGGTTCTTTATTGTGGGAGTGTCAGCTCTGTGCAGCTGTGGGACATTCAATATGTCAAGAGCCAAATCATGTGTTACTGGTAAATGATTAAGAGGCAAGTCGGCATTGGTCTGTCAGCCTGCACAGCTGTGGGAGATTCAATACTTAAGAGCCAAGTGGACATGGGCCAGTCAGCTCAGCCAGAGAGCTCAGTTTGGGGAGCTTGGGGAAGGGGGAGAACTCTGCCCAGAAGAACTCCGCTTGGCCAGCCAGGCAGGAACTCTGTCCTGCGCTGGTTTGGAGAAGCGCCAGCTCTGCTCTGCGCCAGCCTGGAGAAGCAGCAAGGCTTGGAGGAGAAACAGGCTGTTGAAGAGAGATACCAGGCTGTGTTAGTGTGGTGAAGAAAATGGCAGCACCGAGACTGCCTGTGTGGTATGGAACTGTTTGTGGGATAAGAGTGTTGATGACCATCTAGCTGCTGCTTTGCTTATCATGAAGGAAGAGCTAAGGAAGCGAGAGCATAGCGAGAGCGTAAGTATGTATCATTGTAATAATAAAGGATTTTCCTTCTGCACTTCAATGGAGAGTCCGTGCCTCAGTTGCCACACTTTCCCTCTCAGTGCCTGTCTGTGCCGCTCCATGTCCTGGCCTTCCTCTCTCCCTGCCTCCTTCTCTTCCTCCCTCCATCCTGTAATCTCACAGACTGCTGCCCCCCCCCAACCTGTTGCTCGCTGTCCCTGTCCTCCAACCTCTTCACTTTGTCCTCTCTCAGACACTTTGCACTGTTCCCTGTCTCAACTCTTGATTGCTTCGCCTCTTGTTCTCTGTCCCTGTCTCTTCTTGTGTCCCTCCTCTCTGTCATTCTCTCTGTTGCTCTTGTTGGTTCCAGACCAGCATCCTGCTCTGTGTCCCTCTCCCTTCCGCAGTGGTCTCCTGCTCTCTGGCTCCCTGTCCCTCCCCTACCTTCTACATCCCTCTGGCCTGCCTCCTCTCTTTCCCGATCCCTCTGGCCTGTTTCCCGTTGCTGGCTTGCTGTCCTTTCTCCACCTCCCTGCCTTGCTTCTGTCCCTCTCCTCATCTCTTGGTGGCTGCTGTTTCTTTCTCCATCACTGCCTTGCTCTCTGTCCCTTTTCTCTTCTTCTCTCTGTCCTCCATCCTCTCCTGAACACTTTGCCTCTAGAGCCCCACACCACACTCTGTCGCGTTGTTTCCCACTATCACCCCGTGCCCAGCTCCCTGTCCCATGATTATCATTACACTCTGTGCTGCTCCGTGGCCTTTCCCCTTCACCCTCCAGCCCATCATGGTCTTTTCTTTCTCCCTCTCTCTGTCCTGTTCCCTCTCCCTTTCTCCCTCTCGCCCTTTCTCATCCTCTCCAATCCCTCTGGATTTCACGGTCTCTTGCTCTCCCTCCCACCTTCCTTTCCCCCCACATCTCATTTCTCTCTCTCTCTGTTCTTTCTATTCCCCACTCATCATTATCTCTCTCCCTTGGTCTCGCTCCCTGACCCAGTTTTTCTTCTGCCCTGTCCCTGCAGGACTCCTCATTCCTTTTCTAGAGATTTCTCCATCTCTACTTCACCCACCTCCTCCCACCCCTTTTTGGCTTCCAGCCCTTTTCACACTCACATGCCCGTCACACCTCACACTCCTTTTTGACATCTACACTTTTCTCCCTAGATTTGCCCTCCAGCCTCCAATTTCTGTGGCCTCTACTGACCTCTGGCCTCCCACCGCATTTGAGGAGGACGGCGAGGCTGACAACGATGCCGAGGAGGCCGGTGGCGAGGGTGGCGGCAAGGAGGCTGAGAGAGACAGCGGCGGAGAGGGTGGTGAGAGTGGCGGCGGCGGCAAGGAGGACTTGATTGTTTTGCCTCTTGCTCTCTGTCCCCATCTCCTCGGCTCACATGCCTCTCGCACCTCACACCCCTTTTCTGCATTGACTTTTTTGTGGTGTATAATTTCCCTAGCACCTTCATCTTTTTCTCGCATTTTTTGGCCCCCATTTTTGGCTTCCAGAGTTTTCTGGTCTCTATGTCCCTTCTAGCCTTCCATTCTGAGTTTCTGTAGCCTTTTTGGCCTCTACTTTTTTTTGTCCTTTATGTGGTCTTTGAACTTTATGACCCTTTTTTTATGCACCCATCCCTTTTATGTCTCTCACCCCTTTTAGTCCTCAATAAATTTCTGTTTTCCTTGTGCTGTCTTTTTTTAATCACAATATTTCATTCAAACATCCTTGCGTTGCACAGCCATCCTTTAGGTCTGTAGCAGGCTTTGTATATTTATTGTTCTGAGGCAAGTCTCTGCCTGGCTTTCCCTGTGCTCAGAGCACTATTACCATTTCATGTGCTATAGCTGGTGCTTTCATTTTTTTCCCCTATAAACTGAGAACATCTGTATATCATTCAGATCCCCTCTCAAGTACCTCATTTTGTTTGCAGTGTTTTGTTTGCCTCTAAGTCCAACTTTCTTCCAACTCTTAGAGAGCACTTGTTACAGTAACTGCCCTTACTGAGGCCATTGTTACGCCACACAGTGCCCTTTGTGGTCTGTAGCCCTCTTTGTGGGACTCGTACTCAGAGAAAACCATTGCTCTTGGGTTTTTCTGTGGGCTGGAACACTCTTGCTGTATTCAATGCCATGTCAAGTGTCTCCATGCAGTCGTTCATCCTCTGAGCTGTGTACATTGCTGTGACACCTGCTTGGGTTTTGCATTGTGTCCCAGAGTTGCCTTCTGTCTCTGTGTTACTCTCAGCATCATTCTAGTGTTAATGCCTCCTGAGGCCTCCTAATGCTCTGAAGCCCTGTTTTGGTTCTGTAGTGCACTTTGCACCCTATTTGCTCAGTAGGAATATTTCCTGATGCCATATTTCATTTGCAGAACGCTTATGTTGTTTTATATGGTAGGTAGCATCTATGTGTTCAGTTCCTGATCTAGTGAGGACATCTGTAGTATGTTCAAATTGTATCTGGATGACTTGATCATGTTCTTGAGCAGTCTTTTGGATGTTCTGCTGCTCAGAACACGTGTGCAGATGTCATGATGCTTGAAGTCTTCGACATTTCAGGCAGCATGCTTTTAGCAACGTAAGCCCTCTTTGGGTTTGCTTTGTCGCAATTGTGTGCTGTTAATATCTCCATTCCAAAAAGGGAGTGTTGTTGTGTTTTTTTGTCTATGCCATCTAGGATGCGTCTTGAGAACTTCTTTGTGCTCCAGTGAGTTTTGGTAGCATGTTGAGTCTGTTTTGATCTCTGTTTTTCCTATGAAGATTTTGTGCCCCCTGTGGTCCCAGTCACTGTGTGTCCCGAGATGTTCTTTGAGTACTACCACCCCATTTTAGCTCTCTAGGGGATGTTGATCCTGTCTTGTTTTGTCACAAACCTGTCTGTGGGTTTATGTTTTGGAGGAAGCGGTCTTATTGTCATCTTCTCTGTCGTCTAGGGTGTCTCCATCTGGTCCCAGGCCTCCCAAGGACATCTGTACTCTTCTGAAATCTCCTCCAGAGTTCTTCCTTGTGTCCATGAGCATTCTTTGGAGTCTTTGGCCTAGACAACTTGAGAGACAGCCCTATGGAGAACAGAGAGAACTGGTTCACGGATGGAAACAGCTATGTCCTAAGTGGTAAAAGATATGCTGGGTATGCTGTTACTACCAGACAGGAAATAATAGAATCAGGGCATTTGCCCATGAATACCTCTGCGCAAAAGGCAGAAATAATTGCCCTGACCCGCACTTTGGAGTTGGCCCAAGGCAAGGCTGTGAATATCTATATGGACTCAAAATACGCCTTTGGAGTCGTACACGTGCATGGAGAAATTTGGAAAGAGAGAGGACTATTGAACTCCCAGGGTAAAAACATCAGACATGCAGAGGAAATTTTGAGACTGTTGGAAGCAGTCCAGCTTCTTAAAACAGTAGCAATCATGCACATCAAGGCACAGCGAAAGGTGAACTCAGATTTGGAGAAGGGAAATGAGCTGGCCGACAGAGGCAAAATGAGCAGCCAAAAGAGAGGTAAAAGTAGAAGGAGCTTTAATCCCTGATGGACGAAGTTCCCTAGAGGGTAAGCCTAATTATATTAAAGAAGATCAAAAACTTATCACAGATCTGGAAGGATCATATAATGAGGAAGGTTGGGCCCTCACCCTGCAAGGAAAGATAGTCATTCCCTCTTACTTAATATGGTCCCCGGTAAGGGAGGAACCTCAGAAAGGACACTGGGGAGCAGAGGCCCTATATAAACACTTAATTAAAGATATCAGAGCTAGAAATTTATATACTACGGTAAGACAAGAGACTCAACAGTGTGATCTTTGCCTCCAGACTAATCCTAAAAATACCCCCAGATTGGAAATGGGCTCAATTGGGAAAGGCAATGCACCTGGGCAACAATGGCAGATTTCTTGGAAGTTCTGAAAAATCAAAGGGGGGTATAGATACCTATTGGTATTAACAGATACCTTTTCAGGCTGGCTAGAAGCGTTCCCTACTAGAACCGCCAAATCTCGGGAGGTGACCAGAATATTAATACAAGAAATAATATTACACTTTGGGGTTCCAGCAACAATATCTTCTGACAGAGGGCCATGTTTCATTTCAAAGGTGGTGCAACAAATCAGCTGCCATTTAGATATAGATTGGCAGCTTCATACCCCATATCATCCCCAGTCAAGTGGCCAAGTAGAAAAGATGAATCATTTAGTCAAACAGCAGATTGTGAAACTTGGACAGGAGACTAATTTGGCTTGGCTTCAGTCTCTTCCTGTGGCCCTTCTGCGCATATGAACTAAGCCAAGGGCAAGAGAGGGGTTCAGTCCTTTTGAAATTCTGTACGGACGACCCTATAGCATACAAAAGGGCATATCCATGCAGGCAGGGGATGAGACTGTAACTTCATATCTGCTGGCATTGGGTAAACAGCTCAATAAAATTGGAAAACATGTGTTTGGAACTCGAAGTAGAGGGTTAGATGGACCTGTGCATAATATACAGCCTGGGGATTACGTGTATGTTAAGTCTCTTGCAGAAAAGCCTCTGGAACCGCAATGGGAAGGACCATTCCAAGTACTCCTCACCTCCTTTACGGCAATTAAGATCAAGGAGCAGAGCGCCTGGATCCATCATACCGGAGTGAAGAAGGTCCATAGATCTCCATGGAAGGTTACACAAATTCGGCCAGGAAAATTGAATTTTTCACGATAATCTTGGTCAACATCTATGGTGTTGTGGTAGCATGGAATTAGAATTTCTTTGTAGGCCTTCTTCACGGGATGGCTCAAGGAAATAATTTGTCAGATTGCTGGGTATGCACAGAATTACCAAAATCAGGTCAATTTCCTTTTTCTAGGTATTCCCAAATTTAACATTCCATGGTTTACAAATATGACAGGTTGGGTAGGGGGACCTACCTCTCATGATCTGACAGGAGTATGGAGACCACCTGATGGCAATTATGACAGAACACTGGAGATGCTTATGTCACATGGAAGAAGAATCAGCTTAGGTTTAGGCTGGAATCAAACAAGTACTTTTCTAAGGTGTTAGATCAGGAGTCAGTTTATTAAAGGTAGTAAAAGAATTTGTTAATGTCTTAGAAAAGGGGGGGAATTGAGATGAGGAGCTAGGAAATTAAAATAGGATATAGAAATTAGGCACTCAAGAAATGAAGGTGTAACTTAGTTTAGAGATAAAGATGGAAGACTTAGAGATCAAGCTAGAGGCCCATTAGTTAAAAGATAACTAAGATTGAATAGGATAATAGATCATAGTCAATGGGCCAGAGAGCAGAACAATATGGAAACCTTGATTAATGGAAGCTGTGAGGGAACGCTTCCTGATGGAATAGGAAGACAGCCCTAAAAAATGGTCAAAACCAACTCTATGGTCCGGCCTGAGTCCAGGAGGCTACAGAGACTGAGCAAGGAACGGAGGTAAAAAGTTCAACAGTGAGGAAGAGGAGCTACTTCATCTCTGCGATCCCAGCCCACAACCACCGGGACATGCTGCACAGATGCAACTAGGAGGAGACTGGGGCGGAACACATGAAAGACTTTCAGGCTCATTATAATATGAAACAGGGATAGTCATGCATAGGTATAGGCGTATTATGAATCTGTGATGCTTTGTAGCATAAAGCCAAGACAAGGTGTCATGAGAGGTGCACATGTTTCTGGTGGAGTGATCCCCCGTGTGCCTCAGCGCTGAATAAACATACCTACTTTATAACCTTATAGGTTGTGGAGTCATGTTTCCACAAGTCACCCCCCCCCTCTCTATCTTCTTTCATGTCCCCCCCCCTCCTTGTTCTCCCTTTCTCTCTCTTTCTCTCTCTCTTTGCTTTCCTCTCCCCGCCTCCTGGTTCCCCCTCTCCCCCCTTGTCACGGTCCACTCGGTGGACACGTGATGGTTCGTTTGCTATGATCTTGGAAGTGCAAATTTAAGGGGACCAACACCAAAGGGGATAGCAGTAATCAAAGAGTGAAACTTTATTGTGTTGCCTGTGAAGCAGCATGCGATAGTTAGAGATGGATGAAAGAAAGGAGAAAAGTAAAGTTTAGAGAGAGGAGGGAGAGAGGTTATAGTTACCACTGCTGATCTCACAACGTCCTAATGGTCCAGGGTCCAGCTGATGCTGCGTCGTCGATCATCGTGGTCCTTGGTGGGGAAGTTTCCCGTTTTCGTTGTCCAGAAGTCATCTTTTATGCTCAGTAATACACCTTGCTCCTCCTCTGCCTCAGGGGTCTCCGCCCTTCTCAGAATTCAGTTATCATATCTCCGCCCTCCTCAAGCGAGGCCATCACGCGTGCGCAGGGGGGAGTGTCCGAGGTGTGGTCAGTCTTGGAGGCGGGTAGCCTTCGACCAGGAGGTGTGTTCTAATGAAGCAAAAGTGTATTATAATGAAGCAAAGTTCATCTAAGGTTCATGATTTCTTCATCGATGTTATGGCAACAGTTGCGATCCGTCTTTTTGACAATGGCTATGCAATTATATCTAACAGCTCCGGCTAGGCCCAGGTACTGAACAATAGCACAACACTCTTTGTACTACACGGCTCAGGCACCAAGAACAGCACTGCACTGCCTGCACCACACCGTTCAGTACTCAGGAGAACAGCACAGCACTGGCTGTGCCACACAGTTCTGCATTCAGGAGCCTTTGCACCACATTCCACTCCAGGGATCGGCAACTGTGTTCCAAACAGGCCGTAGTCGGGTATCTCACTGTCCATGTCCCTGATGACAATGTTGAGACAATGCTGATCTTCTGACTGACTCTTACACTCCCCCCCCCCCCCCCCCATCTCTCTCGATCTCTCTCCTTTATCATCCCTCCCTCTGTTCCCCCTCTCTCTCTCTTCTTCTTCTTCATCCCCTGCCGGCGCTCCCTCCCTCCCTCTCTCTCGCCCCTCTTCCTCACCCCCCCCTTAATCACCCCACCTTCCTCTCACCCATTCATCTCCCCACTTCCTCTCACCATCCTCTCCCCCCTACTACTCTCCCCACCTTACTCTCTCCCCCTCTCCTCAACCCCTCCTCTCCCCACCTCCTCTCCCTCCCTCCACCCCTCCTCTCCCCTCTCCTCTCCACCCCTTCCCTCCCCCCCACCTCTACCCCCCTTCATCTCAGCCCTTCCTCTCCCGTGCTTCCTATCCCCCCCTCACTCCCAACCTACTCTCCACGCCTCCCTCTCCCTCCTCCCACTCCCCCCTACCTCTCTGCCCACATTCCTCTTCCCCCACCTTCCTCTCCCGACCTCCTATTCCCCACCTCTCTCCCTCCCTCTCCTCCTCTCCTCTCCACCTCCCCTCTCCTCCTCTCTCCCTTTTCCGCCACCTGCTTCTCGCTCCCAAACCCCTCTCATCTCCTCTCTATTCCTCTCTCTTTCTCTTTCTCTCTCTTCTTCCTCTCTCTTTCTTCCTCTCTCTTTCTTCCTCTCTCTCTTCTTCCCTCTCTCTTTCTTCCTCTCTCTTTCTTCCTCTCTCTTTCTTCCTCTCTCTTTCTTCCTCTCTCTTTCTTCCTCTCTCTTTCTTCCTCTCTCTTTCTTCCTCTCCTCTATCTTCCTCTCTCTTTCTTCCTCTCTCCTTCTTTCTCTCTCTCTTTCTTCCTCTCTCTTTCTTCCTCTCTCTTTCTTCCTCTCTCTTTCTTCCTTCTCTCTTTCTCCTCTCTCTATCTTCCTCTCTCTTTCTTCTCTCTCTTTCTTCCTCTCTCTTTCTTCCTCTTCTCTTCTTCCTCTCTCTTTCTTCCTCTCTCTTTCTTCCTCTCTCTTCTTCTCTCTTCTTTCTTCTTCTTCTCTCTTTCTTCCTCTCTCTTTCTTCCTCTCTCTTCTTCTCTCTCTTTCTTCTCTCTCTTTCTTCCTCTCTCTTCTTCCTCTCTCTTCTCCTCTCTCTTTCTTCTCTCTCTTTCTACCTCTCTCTTCTTCCTCTCTCTTCTTCCTCTCTCTTTCTTGCCTCTCTCTTCTTCCTCTCTCTTTCTTCCTCTCTCTTTCTCCTCTCTCTTTCTTCCTCTCTCTTTCTTCCTCTCTCTTTCTCTCTCTCTTTCTTCCTCTCTCTTTCTTCTCTCTCTTTCTCCTCTCTCTTTCTTCTCTCTCTTTCTTCCTCTCTCTTTCTTCCTCTCTCTTCTTCCGCTCTCTTTCTTCCTCTCTCTTCTTCTCTCTCTTCTTCTCTCTCTTTCTTTCCTCTCTCTCTTCTTCTCTTCCTCTCTCTTTCTCTTCTCTCTTCTCTCTCTCTTCCTCTCTCTCTCCACCTCTCTCTTCCTCCTCTCTCATCCTCCTCTCTCTTCCTCCTCTCTCTTCCACCTCTCTCACTCCTCTCTCTCTTCCTCTCTCTTCCTCCTCTCTTCCTCTCTCTCTTCTCCTCTCTCTTCCTCCTCTCTCTTCCTCCTCTCTCTTCCTCCTCTCTCTTCCTCTCCTCTCTCTTCTCCTCTCTCTTCCTCCTCTCTCTTCCTCTCTCTCTTCCTCCTCTCTCTCTCCTCTCTCTCTCCTCTCTCTTCTCTTTCTCTTTTCCTCCTCTCTCTCCTCCTCTCTCTTCCTCCTCTCTCTTCCTCCTCTCTCTTCTCTCTCTCTTCTCCTCTCTCTCCTCTTCTCCTCCTCTCACTTCCTCCTCTCTCTTCCTCCTCTCTCTTCCTCCTCTCTCTTCCTCCTCTCTCTTCCTCCTCTCTCTTCTCCTCTCTCTCTCTCTCTTCCTCCTCTCTCTTCCTCCTCTCTCTTCCTCCTCTCTCTTCCTCCTCTCTCTTCCTCCTCTCTCTTCCTCCTCTCTCTTCCTCCTCTCTTCCTCCTCTCTCTTCCTCCTCTCTCCTCCTTCTCCTCTCTCTCTCCTCTCTCTCTCTCTCTTCCTCCTCTCTCTTCTCCTCTCTCTTCCTCCTCTCTCTTCCTCCTCTCTCTTCCTCCTCTCTCTTCCTCCTCTCTCTTCCTCCTCTCTCTTCCTCCTCTCTCTTCCTCCTCTCTCTTCCTCCTCTCTCTTCCTCCTCTCTCTCCTCCTCTCTCTTCCTCCTCTCTCTTCCTCCTCTCTCTTCCTCCTCTCTCTTCCTCCTCTCTCTTCTCCTCTCTCTTCCTCCTCTCTCTTCCTCCTCTCTCTTCCTCCTCTCTCTTCCTCCTCTCTCTTCCTCCTCTCTCTTCCTCCTCTCTCTTCCTCCTCTCTTCCTCTCTCCTCTCTCTCCTCTCTCTCCTCTCTCTCTTCCTCTCTCTCTCTCTCTTCCCTCTCTCTTCTCCTCTCTCTCCTCCTCTCTCTTCCTCCTCTCTCTTCCTCCTCTCTCTTCCTCCTCTCTTCTTCCTCCTCTCTCTCCTCCTCTCTCTTCCTCCTCTCTCTTCTCCTCTCTCTTCCTCCTCTCTCTTCCTCCTCTCTCTCTCCTCTCTCTTCCTCCTCTCTCTCTCTCTCTCCTCTCTCTTCCTCCTCTCTCTTCCTCCTCTCTCTTCCTCCTCTCTCTCCTCCTCTCTCTTCCTCCTCTCTCTTCCTCCTCTCTCTTCCTCCTCTCTCTCCTCCTCTCTCTTCCTCCTCTCTCTTCCTCCTCTCTCTTCCTCCTCTCTCTTCCTCCTCTCTCTCCTCTCTCTCTTCCTCCTCTCTCTTCCTCCTCTCTCTTCTCCTCTCTCTTCTCCTCTCTCTTCTCCTCTCTCTTCCTCCTCTCTCTTCCTCCTCTCTCTTCCTCCTCTCTCTTCCTCCTCTCTCTTTCCTCTCTCTCCTCCTCTCTCTCTCCTCTCTCTTCCTCCTCTCTCTTCCTCCTCTCTCTTCCTCCTCTCTCTTCCTCCTCTCTCTTCCTCCTCTCTCTTCCTCCTCTCTCTTCCTCCTCTCTCTTCCTCCTCTCTCTTCCTCCTCTCTCTTCCTCCTCTCTCTTCCTCCTCTCTCTTCCTCCTCTCTCTTCTCCTCTCTCTTTCTCTCTCTTCCTCCTCTCTCTTCCTCCTCTCTCTTCCTCTCTCTCTTCTCCTCTCTCTTCTCTCTCTCTTCCTCCTCTCTCTTCTCCTCTCTCTTCCTCCTCTCTCTTCCTCCTCTCTCTCTCCTCTCTCTTCCTCCTCTCTCTTCCTCCTCTCTCTTCCTCTCTCTCTTCTCCTCTCTCTTCCTCCTCTCTCTTCCTCTCTCTCTTCCTCCTCTCTCTTCCTCCTCTCTCTTCCTCCTCTCTCTTCTCCTCTCTCTTCCTCCTCTCTCTTCCTCCTCTCTCTTCTCCTCTCTCTTCCTCCTCTCTCTTCCTCCTCTCTCTTCCTCCTCTCTCTTCCTCCTCTCTCTTCCTCCTCTCTCTTCTCCTCTCTCTTCCTCTCTCTTCCTCCTCTCTCTTCCTCCTCTCTCTTCCTCCTCTCTCTTCCTCCTCTCTCCTCTTCTCTCTCCTCTCCTCTCTCCTCTTCCTCTTCCTTCCTACAGTCTCTTCCTCCTTTGTTTACTCCTCTCTCTTCCTCCTCTCTCCTCTTCCTCTTCCTTCCTACAGTCTCTTCCTCCTTTGTTTACTCCTCTCTTCGTCCTCTCTCTTCGTCCTCTCTCTTCGTCCTCTCTCTTCGTGCTCTCTCTTCGTCCTCTCTCTTCGTCCTCTCTCTTCTCCTCTCTCTTCGTCTCTCTCTTCGTCCTCTCTCTTCGGCTCTCTCTCGGTCTCGCTCTCGCTCTCTCTTCGCCTCTCTCTTCGGCCTCTCTCTTCGGCCTCTCTCTTCGGCCTCTCTCTTCGGCCTCTCTCTTCGGCCTCTCTCTTCGGCCTCTCTCTTCGGCCTCTCTCTTCGGCCTCTCTCTTCGGCCTCTCTCTTCGGCCTCTCTCTTCGGCCTCTCTCTTCGGCCTCTCTCTTCGGCCTCTCTCTTCGGCCTCTCTCTTCGGCCTCTCTCTTCGGCCTCTCTCTCGGCCTCTCTCTCGCCTCTCTCTTCGGCCTCTCTCTTCGCCTCTCTCTCGGCCTCTCTCTTCGGCCTCTCTCTTCGGCCTCTCTCTTCGGCCTTCTCTTCGGCCTCTCTCTTCGGCCTCTCTCTTCGGCCTCTCTCTTCGGCTCTCTCTTCGGCCTCTCTCTTCGGCCTCTCTCTTCGGCCTCTCTCTTCGGCCTCTCTCTTCGGCTCTCTCTTCGGCCTCTCTCTCGGCCTCTCTCTTCGGCCTCTCTCTTCGGCCTCTCTCTTCGGCCTCTCTCTTCGGCCTCTCTCTTCGGCCTCTCTCTTCCGCCTCTCTCTTCCGCCTCTCTCTTCCGCCTCTCTCTTCCGCCTCTCTCTCTTCTCGCCTCTCTCTTCCGCCTCTCTCTTCCGCCTCTCTCTTCGCCTCTCTCTTCCGCCTCTCTCTTCCGCCTCTCTCTTCCGCCTCTCTCTTCCGCCTCTCTCTTCCGCCTCTCTCTTCCGCCTCTCTCTTCCGCCTCTCTCTTCCGCCTCTCTCTTCCGCCTCTCTCTTCCGCCTCTCTCTTCCGCCTCTCTCTCCGCCTCTCTCTTCCGCCTCTCTCTTCCGCCTCTCTCTTCCGCCTCTCTCTTCCGCCTCTCTCTTCCGCCTCTCTCTTCCGCCTCTCTCTTCCGCCTCTCTCTTCCGCCTCTCTCTTCTCGCCTCTCTCTTCCGCCTCTCTCTTCCGCCTCTCTCTTCCGCCTCTCTCTTCCGCCTCTCTCTTCCGCCTCTCTCTCCGCCTCTCTCTACCGCCTCTCTCTACCGCCTCTCTCTACCGCCTCTCTCTACCGCCTCTCTCTACCGCCTCTCTCTACCGCCTCTCTCTACCGCCTCTCTCTACCGCCTCTCTCTACCGCCTCTCTCTACCGCCTCTCTCTACCGCCTCTCTCTACCGCCTCTCTCTACCGCCTCTCTCTACCGCCTCTCTCTACCGCCTCTCTCTACCGCCTCTCTCTACCGCCTCTCTCTACCGCCTCTCTCTACCGCCTCTCTCTACCGCCTCTCTCTACCGCCTCTCTCTACCGCCTCTCTCTACCGCCTCTCTCTACCGCCTCTCTCTACCGCCTCTCTCTACCGCCTCTCTCTACCGCCTCTCTCTTCCGCCTCTCTCTCTCCTCTTTCTTCCTCCTCACTCTTCCTCCTCTCTGTTCGTCCACTCTCTTTCTCCTCTCTCCAACACCTCTCTCCTCTTCCTCTCTCTACCTTCTCTCTCTTCATCTGCTCTCATCCTCCTCTGTTTTCCTCCTCTCTCGTCCTCCTCTCTCCTCTTCCTCAGTTTTCCTCCTCTCTCTTCCTCCTCTCTTTTCCTCGTCTCTTCTCTTCCTCTCTCCTCTTCCTCACTCTTCCTCCTCTGTCTACCTCCTCTCTCTTCCTCCTCTCTCCTCTTCCTCTCTCTTTCTCCGCGCTCTTCCTCCTCTCTCCTCTCCCTCTCTCTTCCTCCTCTGTCCTCCTCCTCTCTCCTCTTCCTGTCTCTTCCTGCTCTGTCTACCTCCTCTCTCTTCCTCCTCTCTCCTCTACCTCTCTCTTCCTCCTCTCTGTTCCTAAACTCTCTTCATCCTCTCTCTTCCTTCTCTCGTTTCTCCTCTCTCCTCCTCCTCGCTCCTCTTCCTCTCTCTTCCTCCTCTCTCTTCCTCGTCTCTCCTCTTCCTCTCTCTACCTCCTCTCTCTTCCTCCTCACTTTTACTCGTCTCTCCTCCTCCTCTCTCCTCTTCCTCTCTCTTTCTCCTCTCTCTTATTCTTCTCTCTTCCTCCTCTGATTTCCTCCTCTCTCCTCCTCTTCTCTCCTCTTCTCTCCTCTTCTCTCCTCTTCCCCCTCTCTATTCCCCCTCTCTATTCCCCCTCTCTCTTCCTCCTCTCTCTTCCTCATCTCTCTTTCTCTCTCTCTTCCTCCTCTATTTTCCTCATCCTCCTCCTTCTCTCTCCTCTTCCTCTCTCTTCCTCCTCTCTCTTCCTCCTCTCTCTTCCTCCTCTCTCTTCCTTCTCTCTCTTCTTCCTATCTCCTCTTCCTCTCTTTTCTCCTCACTCTTCCTCCTCACTCTTCCTCCTCTCTCTTCCTCCTCTCTCTTCCTCCTCTCTCTTCCCCCTCTCTCTCCCCCTCTCTCTTCCCCTCTCTCTTCCCCCTCTCTCTTCCCCTCTCTCTTCCCCCTCTCTCTTCCCCCTCTCTCTTCCCCCTCTCTCTTCCCCCTCTCTCTTCCTCCTCTCTCTTCCTCCTCTCTCTTCTCCTCTCTCTTCCTCTCTCTCCTCTTCCTCTCTCTTCCTTCTCTTTCTTCTTCCTCTCTCTTCCTCCTCTCTATTCTCCACTCTTTCCTCCTCTCTCCTCCTCCTCTCTACTCTTCCTCTCTCTTCCTCCTTTCTTTTCCTCCTCTCTCCTCCCCCTCTCACTCCTCATCTCTCTTCCTCATCTCTCTTCCTCCTCTCTCCTCTTCCTCTCTCTTCCTCCACTCTCATCCTCCTCTCTCTACCTCCTCTCTACTCTTCCACACTCTTCCTCCTCTCTCTTCCTCTTCTCTCTTTGTCATCTCTCCTTCTTCTCTCTCTTTTTCCTTTCTCTTGCACCTCTCTCTTCCTCGTCTCTCTTCTCGTCTCTCTTCCTCGTCTCTCTTCCTCGTCTCTCTTCCTCGTCTCTCTTCCTCGTCTCTCTTCCTCGTCTCTCTTCCTCGTCTCTCTTCCTCGTCTCTCTTCCTCGTCTCTCTTCCTCGTCTCTCTTCCTCGTCTCTCTTCCTCGTCTCTCTTCCTCGTCTCTCTTCCTCGTCTCTCTTCCTCGTCTCTCTTCCTCGTCTCTCTTCCTCGTCTCTCTTCCTCGTCTCTCTTCCTCGTCTCTCTTCCTCGTCTCTCTTCCTCGTCTCTCTTCCTCGTCTCTCTTCCTCGTCTCTCTTCCTCGTCTCTCTTCTCGTCTCTCTTCCTCGTCTCTCTTCCTCGTCTCTCTTCCTCGTCTCTCTTCCTCGTCTCTCTTCCTCGTCTCTCTTCCTCGTCTCTCTTCCTCGTCTCTCTTCCTCGTCTCTCTTCCTCGTCTCTCTTCCTCGTCTCTCTTCCTCGTCTCTCTTCCTCGTCTCTCTTCCTCGTCTCTCTTCCTCGTCTCTCTTCCTCGTCTCTCTTCCTCGTCTCTCTTCCTCGTCTCTCTTCCTCGTCTCTCTTCCTCGTCTCTCTTCCTCGTCTCTCTCTTCCTCGTCTCTCTTCCTCGTCTCTCTTCCTCGTCTCTCTTCCTCGTCTCTCTTCCTCGTCTCTCTCCTCGTCTCTCTTCCTCGTCTCTCTTCCTCGTCTCTCTTCCTCGTCTCTCTTCCTCGTCTCTCTTCCTCGTCTCTCTTCTCGTCTCTCTTCCTCGTCTCTCTTCCTCGTCTCTCTTCCTCGTCTCTCTTCCTCGTCTCTCTCCTCGTCTCTCTTCCTCGTCTCTCTTCCTCGTCTCTCTTCCTCGTCTCTCTTCCTCGTCTCTCTTCCTCGTCTCTCTTCCTCGTCTCTCTTCCTCGTCTCTCTTCCTCGTCTCTCTCCTCGTCTCTCTTCTCGTCTCTCTTCTCGTCTCTCTTCCTCGTCTCTCTTCCTCGTCTCTCTTCCTCGTCTCTCTTCCTCGTCTCTCTTCCTCGTCTCTCTTCTCGTCTCTCTTCTCGTCTCTCTTCCTCGTCTCTCTTCCTCGTCTCTCTTCCTCGTCTCTCTCCTCGTCTCTCTTCCTCGTCTCTCTTCCTCGTCTCTCTTCCTCGTCTCTCTTCCTCGTCTCTCTTCCTCGTCTCTCTTCCTCGTCTCTCTTCCTCGTCTCTCTTCCTCGTCTCTCTTCCTCGTCTCTCTTCCTCGTCTCTCTTCCTCGTCTCTCTTCCTCGTCTCTCTTCCTCGTCTCTCTCTCGTCTCTCTTCCTCGTCTCTCTTCCTCGTCTCTCTTCCTCGTCTCTCTTCCTCGTCTCTCTTCCTCGTCTCTCTTCCTCGTCTCTCTTCCTCGTCTCTCTTCCTCGTCTCTCTTCCTCGTCTCTCTTCCTCGTCTCTTTTCCTCCTCTCTCCTCCTCCTCTCTCCTCCTCCTCTGTCCTCTTTCTCACTCTTCCTTCTCTCTCATTTTCCTCTCTCTTCCTCCTCTCTCTTCGTCCTCTCTATTCCTCCTATATTCTCTTCCTCTCTCTTCCTCCTCTCTCTTCATCTTCTCTCA